>NC_059123.1:4895000-5550000 GCF_020740685.1 Jaculus jaculus
CCCATCCCAGCCTCCATGCCCTCTCTCCACCAATGGCTCCCTTCTGGCTTTTGTTACAAGGCAAACTGTCTGAAGTAGCCTGGCAAGGGGTGAGGGGCTCAGCCCCGCAGCAGAGATTTCAGAGTGGGCTTTCTGAGGAGCTCCCGGGTGAATAGAGTCCACGCTGATGAAACTATGTGTCCCTAGGTGTTCCTTTACACTAGGGACACAAAACAAGGGATTGCTGCACACAGGGCTGGTCCTAGAATAAGGAGAGAGACAAAGGGTGCATTAGGACACTGAAGCTGGTTCGTGTAGACAGTTATATAAAGTCTCACCAGCCCTACACACCTTGGCAAGAATCAGTAGTTCCCAAACCTAAAAATAGCTGCCCATGTGACTGAGTGGGAAGGGGAATGTGCCTGGCAGAGTGAGCTGAGCAGACAACATTCCCAGGAGAGAGGTGCCGAGCAAATCACTTCCCAGCCAGAGTTGGGTCCCAGGATCCTAGAACAGATCCCTCACCGTCTCTTACTCCAGGCTTCTACCTGTGAAAAGGATCCTCTCAGTGTAGCTTGAGCTTTATTTGGCACGTAAAGTGGAATAGCAAATGGTGCTTCAGAACGTTATAGACAGGGGATCGTGAGAGGGGAGGAAGAGATCTCAAGGGGAGTGGAAAATAGGGTAAAAGATGACACATAAAAGATAGCAAAAGGGCTGGAGAGATGGCTTAGCGGTTAAGCGCTTGCCTGTGAAGCCTAAGGACCCCGGTTCGAGGCTCGGTTCCCCAGGTCCCACGTTAGCCAGATGCACAAGGGGGCGCACGCGTCTGGAGTTCGTTTGCAGAGGCTGGAAGCCCTGGCGCGCCCATTCTCTCTCTCTCCCTCTATCTGTCTTTCTCTCTCTGTCTGTCGCTCGCAAATAAATAAATAAATAAAATTAAAAAAAAAAAAAAGATAGCAGAAGTCAGGAGACTGCCTGGGGGACATAAGGGAACCCGCTGGGAGACCGGGCTGTGGAAGGGAATGGAGAACAGAGTGTGATAGAAGCACACACGTCATGATGGAGCCCATTTCATGTTTTATGCTAACCTGAAATATTAATCGTAAAAAAATAATCTTAGGGACTGGAGAGAGAGCTTAGTGATTAAAGGTACTTTCTTGTAAAGCCAAATGGCCTGGGTTCAATTCCCCAGCACCCTCATACACATAGTGGCAATGCGTCTGGAGTTTGCGGTGGCAGGGAAGCCCTAGCGTGCTCTTGCATTCTGTCTCTCTCAAAAGTAAAGAAGTAAAAGTAGGGCTGGAGAGATGGCTTAGCGGTTAAGCGCTTGCCTGTGAAGCCTAAGGACCCCAGTTCGAGGCTCGGTTCCCCAGGTCCCACGTTAGCCAGATGCACAAAGGGGCGCACGCATCTGGACTTCGTTTGCAGAGGCTGGAGGCCCTGGTGCGCCCATTCTCTCTCTCTCCCCCTATCTGTCTTTCTCTCTGGGTCTGTTGCTCTCAAATAAATAAATAAATAAATAAATAAATAAATAAATAAATTTTTTTTTAAAAAAAAAGAAGTAAAAGTATTTTTTAAAAAGAATCTTGGGGACTGGAGAAATGGCTCAAAGGTTAAGTTGTTTACCTGAAAAGCCTAAAGACCCAGGTTCCATTCCCCAGTATCTATGGAAAGCCAGATGCACAAAGTGGCACATGTATACAGAGTTCATTTTCAGTGGCGAGAGAGGCCCTGGTATGCCTATTCTATATCTTTCTCTCTCTCTCTCTCTCTCACTCCCTCCTTGCAAATAAATAAATATTTTTTTTTTCTTTTTAAAGAAAAAATCTCCTGGGCGTGGTGGTGCATGCCTTTAATTGCAGCACTCGGGAGGCAGAGGTAGGAAGATCACCATGAGTTCAAGGCCACCCTGAGACTACATGGCAAGTTCCAGGTCACCCTGGGCTAGAGTGAGACCCTGCCTTGAAAAACAAAATGAGAATCATAAACTCCGGGCTGTTGTTACAGCTCACTAAGACAGTGCTTGCCCACCATCTTCAAGGCCCTGGGATCAAGGTTTAGCACCACAAAGAATATAAAACTTAGTTTTATCATGGTCTATTTCCATGAGGCCATATCCATGAGAGAGTTGGTGGTAGTCTGAGCCGACGGCTTAGAGATGATTTCCTGGAATCTTCTTTTTTTTTTTTTAAATTTTTATTTATTTATTTATTTATTTGAGAGTGACAGACACAGAGAGAAGGACAGATAGAGGGAGAGAGAGAGAATGGGCGCGCCAGGGCTTCCAGCCTCTGCAAACGAACTCCAGACGCGTGCACCCCCTTGTGCATCTGGCTAACGTGGGACCTGGGGAACTGAGCCTCGAACCGGGGTCCTTAGGCTTCACAAGCAAGCATTTAACCGCTAAGCCATCTCTCCAGCCCTGGAATCTTCTTTTTTAACTGTGAGCAAGGGGAGTAGCCAATGCAGTGGTTCAGCTAGCGGGCGGTTACGGGAAACTTGAGTCTTGCCCACTAACTCATGGCCCGGGGCCACTCCTGTCATGCTTTGCCTGCCCGCCTTCCTTCCTTCTTTCCTCCCCTTTCTTCCTTTCTCCCTTCTTTCCTTCCTTCCTTCCTTCTTTCCCTCTTTCTTTCTTTCAGAGAAAAAATGAGAATGGCATGCCAGGCAGGGTCTCTTGCAACAGCAGAGGAACGCCAGCCGCATGAGCCACTTTGTGCATCTGGCTTTACAGGGGTACTGGGGAATCGAACCCAGACCAGTAGGCATTTCAAGCAAGGGCCTTTACCCACTGACTCTTCTCCCCAGCCCAATGTTTGTATTGCCAAGGGTAAGGTTGATGCATAGCGGCTTCAATTCTGACCTCAACTTAACTCTAGGTAAAGGGGCTGGAGAAATTTCTCAGGAGTTAAGACACTTGCCTGCCGAGCCTAACGACCTGGGTTTGTTTCCTAGTGTCCATTTAAGCCCTATGCACAAAGTGGCCCACGTGTCTGGAGTTCATTCTCTGTGGCTAGAGGCCCCCAGTGGGCTCAATTCTCATTCTCATTCTCTCTCTCCCTCTCCCTCTCTCTCCCTCTCTCTCTCTCTCTTCTCTTCTCTTCTCTCTACCTCCCTCCTTGCAAACAAATACTTTTTTTAATGAAATAATAAATTGACCATAAGGGAGAAAAAAGATAATTTGATTAATTACATCCCAGTAAGAGTTAACTCACGAGGGAACTGTGTTATTTTAAAAGTGAATCTTAAGTCCTGTTTTTCTTGTTCCTTAGTTCACCGTAGCTTTGCTTATCTATCAAGATCCACTGTTGCATAATGAGCCCAAGATGAATTATTTCCAACAGGGTCCACTTCACCCCGGGATAGAAAGGACCTCGGAGTAGTGTGTGTGTGTCTGGCAAGCAAAGTGCTCCGGGTTAGATCCTCAGAACTGCAAGATGAGTGGGGGGAAGGGAGAGAAAGAAAAAGAGGGAGGAAGGAAGGGGGGAGGGAGGGAGAGAGAGAGGGAGGGAGGGAGGAAGGGAGGGAAGGAGGGACAGAAGGAGGGATGGAGGGACAGAGGGGAAGGGGAGAAGGAGAAAGAAGGAAGGAGGAAGAGGAGAAGGAAAAGGGAGGGAAGGAGGTTGGTCTGTTGGGAGCTGTAATTTAACATTGTGCATAAACATTTCTTTTTTATTTTTATTTATTTGAGAGCGACAGACAGAGAAAGAAGCAGAGAGAGAGAGAGAGAATGGGTGTGCCAGGCCCTCCAGCCACTGAAAGTGAACTCCAGATGCGTGCACCCCCTTGTGCATCTGGCTAACGTGGGACCTGGGGAACTGAGCCTTGAACCGGGGTCCTTAGGCTTCACAGGCAAGCGCTTAACCGCTAAGCATTTCTCCAGTCCTGCATAAACAGTTCTACAAAATGTCCAGTAGGTGGCGGTGTTTAAGAACATTACCACTAGCCTACATCACGACTTCTTACGACAGCTTTTGCAACAGAGGCGGTCAAGTCAGAGGAATTTTGGGGCCCCCTCAGCTCCATCCTGAGCCCCACAAACAAGTCTTTAAACTTTAAGGGAATTTTTTCCTTCCCAGTTATTCTATTTGTTGCTCTTGGAATGGCTCAGGAGCCAGTGTTACCTTCCACGTGGGGTTCACCCTTCAAAATACAGACCAAGGACCTAGTTTTAATATATTACAGTAAATTGGGTTAGTCTTGCCAGGAGTGGTGGCACTGGGGAGGCAGAGGTAGGAGGATCGCCGTGAGTTCGAGGCCACCCTGAGACTCCATAGTGAATTCCAGGTTAGCCTGGGCTAGAGCAAGACCCTACCTCAAAAAACAACAACAAAAAAAAATAGTTTGGGGAATTCTATGTAATCTCTATGAAATGGCCACAAATGCAAGTTTTGTGGGTTGGTTTGTTTGTTTTTTCTTAAAAGTGTGCTGGGTTAGCTCCACAGAGCTGCTCAAATGCCTGTTGCTTTGTATTGCTTTTTTTTTTTTTTTGAGGTAAAGTCACTCTAGCCCAGGTTGACCTGGAATTCACTATGTAGTCTCAGGGTGGCCTCGAACTCAGTGATCCTCCTACACCTCTGCCTCTCCAGTGCTGGGATTAAAGGTGTGAGCAACCACACCTGGCTGATTTGTATTACTTCTTAAGCATCCTAGGATGTGTGAACACGGGACTGGACCCCAATGATAGATATTCATTTATTATTTGTTTGTTTTGTTTATGAGAGAGAGAGGCATATAGAGAGAATGAGCACACCAGGACCTCCTGCCACTGCAAACAAACTGCAGGTGCATGTGCCCCCTTGTGCATTTGGCTTATTTTGGTTCTGGGGACTCAAACCTGGGTCTTTAGGCCTTACAGGCAGCACCTTAACCAGTAAGCCATCTCTCCAGCCCCTGCACTCATTTCTAATCCGCCTCTTCCCGTGTAACATTTCCTGGTCCCTGGTGGGGGTGATCCAATGACCCATCTAGTTCTAGACACTCATCTTTCTCTTCTCATTCCCACGAGTCTTGAATCTCCCTGGTGTGAGCTGCCATTGGTAACCAGGACAGAGCAGTATTGATCAAAGGGAATAAACGTGCCCAACTAGAAGACTTTTTGATGGGCATAACCCCTCCATTTAGCTTCCCTCTAGTGCCAGCCATGAATTCCTTCCCACCCAGTGGTCCTAAGGTCTAATCTGAGAGCAGCCGAACACCCCCACTCCTACTGCGGTGGTTGATTCTGAAGCTTGTGTGACCCGTTGCTTGTTCACACTGTGTGGTGACTCATCCCGGCTGTAGCTCCCGCGTAGCACTTCCCAGCCTGTGACAGCTAGCTGGCAGACAGCTGGCTTCCATGTCAGTTCCAGCTTGATTTCTCAGTGTCTTGTGACCGAAGCCTGTGGTGAGACCCAGTTGTTTTTTTTTTTTATCACTATGTTCTACATAAATGAAAAAAAAATTTTTTAAATAAATATGTTCAGGGAAATGACAATTTATTCTCAAGTGTTTGTTTGGCAAGAGGGAAGAAAATTAAATTGGTAATGATGTATGTGTCAAAAAGACCACGGTAACTTCCTCTCCATAGTGCATCTTTTCAAATTAGAAGCCAGGCCCGGTGGAACGGGACTTGTGATCAAGCTATTAGGGAAGGCTGAGGCTGAGGCAGAATGATTTCAAATTCAAGCCTGATGGGGCCAAAGAGTAAGTTCAAGGCCAGCCTGTCTCAAAATACACAGTAAGGGCTGGAGAGATGGTTTAGCGGTTAAGCGCTTGCCTGTGAAACCTAAGGAACACAGTTCGAGACTCGATTCTGCAGGACCCACGTTAGCCAGATTCACAGGGGGGCGCACTCGTCTAGAGTTTGTTTGCAGAGGCTGGAAGCCCTGGTGCGCCCATTCTCTCTCTCTCCCTCTATCTGTCTGTCACTCACAAATAAATAAATAAAAATAAACAAACATAAAAAAAAGAGCAGAGCCTCAGGAAAGCAACAGCTCTTTAAAAAAAAAAAATACACAGTAAAATGGAGCTGGGGGTGAAAGTCAGTGGAAGAGGGCTTGCTCGGCATCAGTGATCGCCAGGATTCCTTCACCTCACACTAAATCTGGCCACTGTGTCATTGCCTTCCTGTCGATGTCGTTGCCAGACCAACAGTCACAATGAACTTGAAATGCTCTGCTGTGAAGGGATGACATAAGATTCACTTTATATTACCATTTTTATCACTTGTCTCACATAATGCATGTGTGTCTTGTACCCATTCTCATTCTATTTCTCTGTAAGTGCACTATGCCAGGTAGAAAAAAACAACCACCACCCTTTCTTAGTAAAGGCTCAGTGAGATTTACAAGTTATTGAGTCATGTCAAGGAAGATGATGTAACCAAGCAACCCGTGTCTATATTCTGACAACTCGGGGTCCCTTGACTCTCCCTGGCTTATGGATCACCGCCCCCCCCCCCATTGTCTTTCCTTGCTTGCCCATCTTCCAATCAAATTCACTCCGACCTTGGGTGGAAACAGCCTTCCCGGACTGGTGACATTCTCTCTCTTTACAGGCAAGCCAAGACGCCCCAGATATGTCCTGCTTGTTACCCGTGGTTTCACACAACTCTGGGCTTCAAATAGCCCGAGCCCGGACACTCACAGTTATTTAACATCAGATCACCGGACGCGGTGGCTCACGCCTTTAATCCCAGCACTTGGGAGGCAGAGGTAGGAGGATCGCCAAGAGTTCGAGGCCACCCCAAGACTACATAGAGAATTCCAGGACAGCCTGGGCTGGAGTGAGACCCTACCTTGAAAAACTAAAAATAAATAAAATAAATAATTAACATCTGGTCTTTAGCAATGCCTAGCACCCAGAAATGTTTTCACAGCAATGTGCTAATGCACATGTGCACCCAGTGTTTAAAGTCAGGTCATTTGGGGGGTTTTAGAAATAGTCGAATTTGTGCTGGAGAGAACTTGAGACAATCCCCCAGCGACTAAAAGGAGCGTGTGCCCATGAATAAATGATCTTATCTCCTCTCACTTTCGGCAACAGCAAAGTCCACTTGGAAAAGAGGCGGACAACCTATGGGGGAGGTCTTGGTAAACTGACTTGCATAATAAGGATTTCTCATCTCCTCTCGTCATTCTTAACCAGGTACACATGTGTGATATGAAATTTAAAAACTGCCAAAAGACATATGCAGAGGGAGTCTGAGGCCAGACTGGGTTACGTGAGACCTTGTCTGAAAACAGAAGTGACAGGACACAAAGCTGTGTCCTTCGCCACTGT
This sequence comes from Jaculus jaculus, assembly GCF_020740685.1. Lineage (NCBI taxonomy): Eukaryota > Metazoa > Chordata > Mammalia > Rodentia > Dipodidae > Jaculus > Jaculus jaculus. Next base: position 4,902,246 of record NC_059123.1, read on the forward strand.
GTTCTTGCATCGGGCATGTCTCTCCGCTCACCGTGACAGACGCTTGCTTGCATGCGCCGTTTCCAGAAGCCTTGCACCTGCCGCCCCGGTGACCGTCCGCGTCAGACTCGAGAGGGCTTACTCGGGTGCTGAAGATCAATCAGCCTTAACTCCCTCTTGCCTCATCCTTCCTGGGTTTCCGCGTGAGCTCTTTTTGCATCTGTCCCTAACGCCCTCCGGGATGCAGTGTGGAGCCACATGTCATCCCCTCGATCCGTGCTGTGTGGGCTACGGCACCATTCCTGTGGCATCAGCAACTCACTACCCTTGGCGTCCACCTCCTGCGCAGGCCCCTCTCCTTCGCCTCGGGCTTCTAGTCCCAGCTGCCTCCTGGTAGGTCTGTCTGGAAAGCTGATGGGCACCTGTACCTGCCCACGGGGACACACGGGACCACCGCATGGCTTTCCTTCTTGCTGTCACAAAACAAGCACAGGTCAAAAATGTAGTGACATAAAGGTCTCCATGCAGGTCTAAAATGTAGTGAAACAGAATCTTATATGCTTAAATTATCTGAGAGAACCCCGTGCCTGCTGCTTCTGGGGAAAGAACCACATCGCTGGGTGTGCCTTGGTGTTGGTCAAGTCTTCCCTAGGGCACAGACTACACTGCTGATGTGCCTACTGGATGCTGCGCCAGTCCACACCAGCTGTGGACTTGGAGGTGCTGGAGGGTTCGGAGCTGCATGGTGTTAGAGAATTTCTGTTATTTTTTTAAATACTATTTATCTGCAAGCATAGATAGATAGGTGATAAATAGATAGATAAATGATTGATAGATAGATAGATAGATAGATAGATAGATAGATAGATAGATGGAATGAGGAGGAACATGCCAGGGCCTCTTGCCCCTGCACATGAACTCCAGACACATGAACCACCATGTGGGTACTGGGGAATTGAACTGGAGCCAGCAGTGCCTTTACTTGCTGAGCCATCTCCTCAATGCAACTGCCATCATTTTGTTTTGTTTTTTTTTTTTTAAATATTTTATTTATTTATATATTTGAAAGACAGAGAGAGAAAGAGGCAGATAGAGAGAAAGCAAGAATGGGCATGCCGTGTCCTCCAGCCACTGCAAGTGAACTCCAGATTCATGTACCCCCTTGAGCATCTGGCTTACATGGGTCCTGGGGAATTGAACCAGGGTCCTTAAGCTTTGCAGGCAAATGCCTTGACTGCTTAGCCATTTCTTCAGGCCTTTTTTGTTTGTTTGTTTGTTTGTTTTGTTTTGTTTTTGAGACAGGGCCTCTTGTAACCCAGACTTCCCTTGAACTCACTAGGTAGCCAAGGATGGCCTTGAACCTCTGATCCTTGTGCCTGTGCCTTTACCTCCTGAGTGCTGGGATCAGACGCATGCACAACCACATCCCATTTATGCAGTGCTGGGATGGAACCCAGGGCCTAGAACGTCCCAAGTGGGCATTCTACCAACTGAGCTACGTCCCGACCTGTGTTCTGTTCCTCCGCAGGGTCATACCTTGGTGCGTTCGTAAGTGTGAATGAATGCCCCAAGGTAACCTTTCCTCCTCCTGGCTGGTGGAACATTCAGAGTGGAGACATTGGTCTCAGGTTGCTCTGATACGTGTCAACCATCCACTTGAGCTTAAGAAGATGTTGGCATATCTGTTGCCCAGAAACTGTGCCTAGAAAGAAAGATCAGCAGTGCCATAGGCGGAGGCTTCTTATATCGCACAGAAGAAAAGAAGGGGGCTGGGGAGATGGCCCAGTGGGTAAAACACTGGCTAGGCAAGCACGAGGACCCGAGTTCGGATCCCCAGCACCCACATAGAAGCCTGGTGTGAAGCCTGTACTTTCAGGGATCACTTCTATGGCCCATGACTAGAGAAGTTTCTCTGCCTGGGTAGAGTGTGGGAAACCGCAGAAGGAATTGTAGCGCTCTCTCCTGAGCGTGAAGCCAGCTTATTCTGATACCTTCAACCTTGAAGATCATTCCTCTCTTCTTCCTAGAAGAGCAACAGGGAGAGAATGCAGTCGGTGTGGAGGAGAACCAAACATAAAAACAAGAAAGAAAAGTGATGTGACAATGCACCTGTATGTCATCCCAGTATGGGGAAGGGGAGACAGGCGAGTACCTGGAACTTACCGGCTGGCTAGTCTAGCCAAATCACCGAGCGCTAGGTTCCTCGAAAGATACGGTGGGGCTGGAGAGATGGCTTAGCGGTTAAGGCACTTGCTTGCAACACCTAAGGACCCAGGTTCGATTCTCCAGGTCCCATGTAAGCCAGATGCACATGGTGGCACCTGTGTCTGGAGTTCGTTTGCAGTGGCTGGAAGCCCTGGCATGCCTGTTCTCTCTCTCTCTCTCCCTCTTTCTCTGCCTATAATAAATAAAATAAAATAAATAAACAAATCTTTTTGAAGACCTGATGTTGACCTCTGGCATACACACACAAGTGCACACGCATGTGTCCACATGCATGCAAACATGCATACAGAGAGAAAGGGAGAGGGAGAGAGACAGAGAGAGGGCAAGAAGAAAAAGGAAGAGGAGGAAGAGAAGGAAGAGCGAGAGAATTTGCCTGGGACTTCCATATTTGTACATAATCACTTCCATATCTGCTGAGGAGAGAAAACAAGCTGCTCTGAGGATGTATGGACAAACAACTTTTCTTTCTTTCTGCCTATAATACAGGAATTTCCCTCTGTTCGCCAAACACTGTGGTGACTTCTCTCTGGCGATAGTCAAACGACGCTCACGGCAGATGTGTGCTGGGTTCTTTACCCAAGAAGCCAACAAGCATTTCTTCAGGGGTCACTTGCTGGCTGCGGGCCCCGAGTCTGTTCGCTTTGCCCCCCGCCCATCCACACAGCATCTCCTCCTGCAGGTGAAGGGAGTGGTCCTGAAGACAGACCCCACATCAAATCCTGGCTGCGCCCCAAGCTGATTCCCTGTGCTTCTGACCACCCAGCTATGAACCAAAGCTCTCATAGCCACCTCTAGGCATTGGGTTCAATTTACCTCAGTAGCTCACAGAATTCAGGGAAACGTCTTAACGTTTTTGTCTGTTTACTAGAAAGGATGCCCGAAAGGTCCAGATGAAGCCATGTGGCAAGTGGGTACAGTAGGGGCAGAGTCTGTTTCTCTCTGGCACATCCCCTTGCCAGAACCTTCCTGTGTTCAGATTCCGGAAGCTCTCAGCTCCTGTGATTCTGCTTTTAATTAATCAATTAATTAATTTGAGAGAAAGAAGCAGACAGAGAGAGAGAATGAGTATGGGCGCACCAGGGCCTCCTGCCACTGCAAACGGACTCCAGACACATGCGCCACTTTGTGCATCTGACTTTAGGTGGGAACTGGGGAATTAAAGGCCTTCAGGCTTTGCAAGCAAGCACCTTTAATCACTGAGCCATCTCTCCAGCCCCACTGCGGGATTTTATGGAGACCAATTACACAGGTGGGATGGATTAAATCATCTACTAGTGATCACCCCCTCTTCCCTTCTGGGAATTTGAGAGGAAAATGGAAAAGTATAAAACCCTCTAATCCTGCCTTGGCCCATCCTGTGACAATCCCATCACAATGTTAGCTAAGGTGTGCCAACCAACAATCATTGACTATCATCTCAAGATGCTTGCCACTTCTGGGAATCCCAAGGACTTTAGGAGTTATAAGCTAAGAAATGGTAACAGAGGATAAGTACTATCTCACTTTGTCGCCACCGTGAAACTGTTTTCTAAAGTTTCTAAAGTATGCCTCCAACTCTTTGAGGCACTGAAAAGCAAAACCAACAACAACAAAAACAGATAAAAAATGTGCCTTGGGTTGGAGGGATGGCTTTGCTTAGCAGTTAAGGTGTTTGCCTGCAAAGGCAAAGGACCCAGGTTCGATTCCCCAGGACCCACATTAGCCAGATGCACAAGGGGGCGCACGCGTCTGGATTTTGTTTGCAGTGGCTGAAGGCCCTGGTGTGCCCATTCTCTCTCTCTCTCTTTCTCTGTCAAAAAAAAAAAAAAAAGAAAGAAAGAAAAGAAAAAGACGTGCCTCTATAAGAATGCAGTCCACAGGTCAACTAACAGACTGGACCTTACTTGGTGATTAGTGGAAGGTCACACCACTCACTTCAGGCAGCCCAGGTCGAGATGGACACATGTTCAAGACGTAGTGAGCCGTAACAAGGACCCTCCCCTGTCACAGCTAAGGAAATCTATTATTTTATTTATTTATTTATTTTAGAGACAGAGAGAGAGAAAGAGGAGAAAGAAAATTGGCACACCAGGGCCTCAGCCAGTGCACTCAAACTCCAGACACTACCGCCACCTAGTGGGCATGTGCGACCTTGCGCTTGCCTCCCCTCTGCGTCTGGCCACCGTGGGATCTGGAGAACAGAACATGGATCCTCAGGCTTCTCAGACAAGCACCTTAGCCAGTGAGCCATCTCTCCAGCCCCATTATTCTCTTTATTCACTTTTTGTTTATTTTTGTGTATTTTTTTACAATGAAACACATATTGCTTGCACATATTAAGGGAGTGATGTTTCCATGTGGACATACAATGTGCATGGCTCCTAGCCATTGATTCTGTCCTCTTCCCCTCTTATGCCCTACCCCACCCCTAGTAATCTCGATGTTACTTTCAGGCTCAATGCTGTTGTTGTTGGTGTTTTCACATATGAGCACACACATAACATGCAAGGCTTTTTGTGTCTGTCTTAGATGCCCCCCAGTCCCATTTTACTGCAAATGACGGGACTTCGTTCTTTGGCTGAATAGTCAGCTAGGCATGCATACCATATTTTCTCTGTCCACTCACTATTGGCGATCTTGGCTGACTCCAGAGCTTAGCCACTGTGAATGGTGCCACCATGAACACGACGTGCGGGTGTCTCTCGAATACGTGATTCCAAACATGCAATTTTGCTTGCTTTGGCTGTAGACCCAGAAGCGGGATGTCTGGGTTATACGGAATTGCTATATTGTAGGTTTTCTGAGGAAGCTTCACACTGATTTGTTTAGAGATGGCACTGTTTCATTCCTATCAAAAATGTGTAAGGAGAGCTGTGGAGATGGCTCAGCAGTTAAGGCACTTGCTTGCAGATCTGATTCCCCAGTACCCACATAAAGCCAGATGCACAGAGAAGTGCTCATGTCTAGAGTTCCTCTGCAGAAGCTGGAGGTCCTACAGCACCCCTTCTCTCTGTCTCTCTTCTACCTCTCTTTGCTTGCAAATAAATAAATAAACGTGCTTTTTAAAATATGTGTAAAGAGGGCTGGAGAGATGGCTTAGCGGTTAAGCACTTGCCTGTGAAGTCTAAGGACCCCGGTTCGAGGCTCGGTTCCCCAGGTCCCACGTTAGCCAGATGCACAAGGGGGCGCACGCATCTGGAGTTCGTTTGCAGTGGCTGGAGGCCCTGGCGCGCCCATTCTCTCTCTCTCCCTCTACCTGTCTTTCTCTCTGTGTCTGTCGCTCTCAAATAAATAAATAAAAAATGAACAAAAAAATATTTTTAAAAAAATGTGTAAAGAGCCTGGCATGGTGGCGCATGCCTTTAATCTCAGCACTCAGGAGGCAGAGGTAGGAGGATCGCCATGAGTTCGAGGCCACCCTGAGACTTCATAGTGAATTCTAGGTCAGCCTGGGCTAGAGCGAGACCCTGCCTTAAAAAAAAAGAAAGGAAGGAAGGAAGGAAGGAGGGAAGGAAGGAAGGAAGGAAGGGAGAAAGGAAGGGAGGAAGCCGTGTGTGGTGGTGCACGTCTTTAATCCCAGCACTCTGGAGGCAGAGGTAAGAGGGCCAGTGTGAGTTCAAGGCCAACCTGGGACTACAGAGTGAGTTCCAGGTCATCTCAGGTTAGAGTGAGATGCTACCTGGAAAGCAAAAAATGTGTAAGGAGTCTCTTTTTCTCCAGTCCCCTGATTTTATGATTTTAAATGTTTCCATTTTTACTTATTTTTTGCATGGGAATGTGTGCGTGGTGTACATGTGTGTGTGTGTGAGTGAGTGTGTGTGTGTATGTGAGTGCGGGTGCATGTGTACGTACATGTGTGTAGAGGCCAGAGGTTGGTGTCAGGTGACTTTCTCAATCATGTCAGGTGACGTTCTCAATCACTCTCCACTTTCTCTCTTTCTTTATTATTTTTGGTTTTTCAAAGTAGGGTTTCACTCTAGCTCAGGCTCACCTGGAATTCACTATGGAGTCTCAGGGTATCCTTGAACTCACGGCGATCCTCTTACCTCTTCTTCCCGAGTGCTGGGATTAAAGGCGTGCGCCACCTTGCTGGCTCCACCTTAGTTTTTGAGTCCAAGTCTCTCACTGATCCTAAAGCTCTCCAGTTAAGCTAGACTGAGTAGCAAACAAGCCCAGTCTTACCTTGGCCTCCTGAGTGCTGGAAATTGATGGGAGCACCACCATGCCCAGCTTTCTCCACGTTTGTTTTTTAGGAAGGGTTCCACTCTAGCCCAGACCTGGAATTCACTATGAAATCCCAGGCCGGCCTTGAATTCACAGTGATCCTCTTACCTCTGCCTCCCAAGTGCTTGGATTAAAGGTGGACACGACCAAGCCGGTATCTCCACATTATTATTATTTTTTTTTATTGACAACTTCCACAATTATACACAATAAACCATGATGATTCCCTCTCCCCAACTTTCTCCTTCACAACTCCACTCTCCATCATATCCCCTTCCCCTATTAGTTGGTCTCTCTTTTATTTTGATGCCATCACCTTTTTTTTTTAATTTTTTTTGTTCATTTTTTTATTAATTTATTTGAGAGTGACAGAGAGAGAGAGAAAGAGACAGAGAGAGAGAGAGAGAGAGAGAGAGAGAGAGATTGAGAACGGGTGCGCCAGGGCTTCCAGCCACTGCAAACGAACTCCAGATGCGTGCACCCCCTTGTGCATCTGGCTAACGTGGGTCCTGGGGAATCGAGCCTTGAACCGGGGTCCTTAGGCTTCACAACCGCTAAGCCATCTCTCCAGCCCACCATCACCTTTTCTTCTTATTATGATGGTCTTGTGTAGGTAGTGTCAGGCACTATGAGGTCATGGATATCCAGGCCATTTTGTGTCTGGAGGGAACATGTTGTAAGGAGTCCTAGCCTTCCTTTGGCTCTTACATTCTTTCTGTCACATCTTCCACAATGGACCCGGCAGCTTGGAAGGTGTGATTAAGATATTTCAGTGCTGAGCACTCCTCTGTCACTTCTTCTCAGCACCATGATGCCTTCTGAGTCATCCCAAGGTCACTGCCACCTGAAAAGAGAAGCTTCTCTAACCAAAAGTGAGAATAGCATTAACATATGGGTATGAACATTAACAAAAGTGCTAACTGGGCAATTTGGTGAGCATATTGTATGTATTTAACCAGACACCAGCAGGCGTTACACCCCTAGGGCTCATGACCTCCCCCATCACAGGTTTTCAGTATCAGGCGTATATTCCCTCCCGTGGAGTGGGCCGTCAGTCTAATTAGAGAGCAGTTCGTTTCTCCCATAACAAGATGTACCACTATTGCATCCACTGGCTCATTTGGCCTGGCTGGCCAAACTTAGGGCTTGCAGTGTCCACTGCTGTTGATCTCCACTGATGACCCCTCTCTCTCCCTCTCTCCCTCTCCCCCTCTCCCCCTCTCCCTCTCTCTCTCTCTCTCTCTCTCTCTCTCTCTCTCTCTCTCCCCCATCGAGCTGCATGCAGTGTAGCTTTTTCCAGCTTTCTGTCAGCTTGTTTACAAGGAGGAGGTTCACAGCTAAAAAAAATGAGGGGGGATGAGCATGAACCAAGATAAATAATGATGACGGTAAAATTAAATAAAGATTTTTACTGTAGCTGGTTAAAGTCTTTGTGGTTTTGTTGTACAGGATGAATGGAGAGCAGCCACAGGTTCCTTTGTAACATACAAGAGCAATGAAAGAAGGGCTGTAATTTAACCTTGCCTTGAATAATGAGCAAGTCATAATAAGTTACTTAAATACTGGGCATGGTCCATCAGGAAAATCACTGAGACAAATGTTCTCTGTAATATTCTGTAGCATCGAGTTCATATCAATGCCTAGAATCCACTGAGACTTCTCAAAAACCTCAAAGTAGCTGAACATGCTTAGTCTGGATTCTATCCCAGCACAGAGAGAGAGAGAGTGGAGAGAGGAGTAAGGAGGAGAAGGAAAGGAAAGGGAAAGCAATATGAAAGAGCAGTGAGAAAGGGAAGGGTAAAGAAAAAATGAAGAAAAGGGAAAAGGAAGGGGGAAGGGAAGGAGGACGGGAAAGGAAGGTAAGGGAGGAAGAGGAGAGGAAGAAGAAGGGAGAAAGAAGAGAGGAAGGGAAAACACAAAAGGAATCTTGGTAGTATCTGTTGTATTATAAGTATAATTAGTATCTATTTTCTAGGTAGAAAAATAACCTTTATGCATTGTATACATTATTTAATATCATAAAGATCCATATGAATGTAACTGTGAAATCTAACATCCACAGTTTAGTCTAGTAGATCGCATGTCAACTTCCAAGTTAAGGAAGCATAACCAAGGGGAAGCCTGGCGATGGGTTCATGAGAAATCTCCAGCCAATTGTTGTGATATTTTTTGTGTGTGTCTGAAAGAATTTCAATTAAGGAAGCACCAATGGAGAGAAAGCGAAGCACACCTGTCTGAGACAGCTTTAGAAGTCAGTCCGCACAGCATACCGCCCCAGCGGGGATGTGTGTTGGTGGTTCTCTGCTTTACAGCCCCTTGCCCTACATCTGTGGTAGATGACAGCCTGATAACCTCCGTAGCTCACTCTTCTCTGTGTCTGGGTTTTCCCAATCTTTGCTAAACACGGACAAGAACCCGAGTCTTGTCCTTGGAGAGTTCTGAGGCCTCACAGCCCAGTCTCTCTCCTGCATCATTATGGAGATCGAAGCCCATAACACCAGCGTGAGTGACAACTTCCCTGTGGCTGTGTAAATGGAGTTCCCCTTCAGTTAACCTTCCTGTGAGCCCCATGCGAATTACATACAGCAGGAAGGAAGGTGCAGGAGAGAGTGGCTTGAATCTCAGGTAAGCTACTAATGACCTCCTCACTCCCACTTTTAGGAGGTGACATCTGCAGTCCAGATCTTGTTGAAGGTCTCCTGTGGACAATTAAAAGACGACGCTTGTCCCAGATAATATGATAATAGCTGCTATATTCAGAGAGCAAGAGTCTACAATTCAGGGCGAAAAGCCCTGAGTTCAATCCCTAGTACAGCAAACAAATAACATGAAATAGGATAAAATAATAAGATAAAATACCCACCATCTTTCCCAAAGGGAAACAGAAAAAGGCCTGTTTGTCTGAGAAGGTGATACACTTTATCAAGGATGTATCCACTAATGTTTCTCTGACTCGGGGTAAACAGCCTCTTTCAAGGACAGAAGAAATTACAGTACATACCCAGTGGTTGGTTTGATACCAGGGATCTGTTAGCAACAGTATGACTTGGTTCTGGGACACTAGATATGGCTGAATACAAACCAGTCTCTATCCAGCTAGACATAGGCATGAGCCAAATCAAAACTATGGTTATAATTACAAACAAAACTGAGGCAGGAGGGAAAGATGGAAAGTTATGGTTCATGAAAGGGAAAGGAATCCCTCCCCTGGAGTCTGGCTGAAGGCTCTCTCTCCAACAGAGGAGCAAGACTTCCAATGCAATTGACAACTGTTTAAGGCCTTTCTCCCTTCCCAAGCTACAAAGTTTCCAGGAAGGGAACCAACAATCCCTTTACAGTACAGTACATGTCCTAAACCTCTGGTACAACCCTAGTGGCTCACCACATCAGAGTATAATTCCACCCAAGACATCTCCAGAGCCACCTATAATCTCACTTATCAAATGAGTACAAGATTATTCTCAGCAATTTAAAAAAATTATTATTAGAGAGAAAGAGGGAGAGAAGGAGCAAGCGAGAGAGAGAGAAGAAAAAAAGAATGGGTGAACCAGGGCCTGTAGCCACTACAAACACACACCAGATGCATGCACCTCCATGTGCATCTGGTTTACATGGGTTCTGGGGAATTGAACCTGGGTCCTTAGGCTTAGCAGGCAAGTGCCTTGACTGCTAAACCATCTCTCCAGGCCCTCAGCAACTTTTTTCTTTTTTGGGGGGGGCTTCAAGGTAGGGTTTCACTCTAGCGCAGGCTGACCTGGAATTCACTATGGAGTCTCAAGGTATCCTCGAACTCACAGCAATCCTCATACCTCTGCCTCCTGAGTGCTGGGATTAAAGTCGTGCACCTCCACGCCCAGCCTCAGCAACTTTTTTTTTTTTTAAATATTTATTTATTTATTTGAGAGAGACAGACACAGAGAGAAAGACAGATAGAGGGAGAGATAGAGAATGGGCGCGCCAGGGCTTCCAGCCTCTGCAAACGAACTCCAGACGCGTGCGCCCCCTTGTGCATCTGGCTAACGTGGGACCTGGGGAACCGAGCCTCGAACCGGGGTCCGTAGGCTTCATAGGCAAGCGCTTAACCGCTAAGCCATCTCTCCAGCCCCTCAGCAACTTTTTGACATAGAACATGAGAGCCACACATAGATAGGTTTTATTCTTTCCCTGTGGGACCCTCCCTTGAGGAGCCCACCTCCATGCTTGGGTGTGGCTTTCCCTCTTTTCTTGAAGGCCTTTCTTTAACACCATCTCCAACTCTGCTTCAAACCAGCTGTTCCTTAAATTCTTCTCTGCATCAAAACCACAAATCCAGCTGGGCATGGTAGTGCACACCTTTAATCCCAGCACTCAGGAGGCAGGCAGAGGTAGGAGGATTGCCATGAGTTCGAGGCCACCCTGAGACGACATAGTGAATTTCAGTTCAGCCTGGGTTAGAGTGAGATCCAAGCTCAAAAAAAAAAAAAACCAAAAAAAAAACAATCCTAGGTTTGCTTGAGCTGAGGCTCCTAAAAGTCTAGAGGAAGTCCTCCAACTACTGATGGTGACAGTATGGAGTTACATCTGTGTCCCCTCTCCACTGACATCACCGGCTCCTTTCCAAAACCAACAGGTAATGATTTTACAGAAAACATATCCCATGTTCTATCTTCCCAACAAGTGGCTAGACAATGCCCTGACTCCTGTCTCCACTTCTGTTGGGGTCTTTATATGTCTCTTTCTTCTACTTGTTCTTCTTCTATTTTTTTAGAAGCGGAAAGAAAAATATTGTGAAAGTCTATGGTCTGGGTTGTAGTTCAATGGTGGAGTACACAGTGAATATGTCTGACCACACCCCAGGATCAATTTACAATACCAGAAACAAAACAAAACTAAGAGTAAAAATCCTGGGGGTAGGGGGACGGCTCAGTGGTTAAAAGTACTTGCTTGCAAAGTCTGATGGCCCAGGTTCAGTTCCCCAGTACCCCCATGAAGCCACTTGCACAAAGTGGTGCATGCATCTGGAGTTCATGTGCAGCAGTAAGAGGCCCTGGAAGACCCACACTTTCTCCTCTCTCTCTCTCTCTCTTTCTCAAATAAATAAATAAACAGAAATGTTCTGACCTTGAATCCTAACTCAGGGTTCATTTGATCACACTGTGCCCAAGTTCATAGGGGTCTTGGTGAGAGACATAAAAGAGGTTTGTCTGACATACCATGTTACTTGGCAATGTAACAATGAATAAAACATCCTAAGGACATCTACAGATCTAATAATACTAGCTTGTGGCTACAAAAGAGCAAAAACATCAAAATGGAAATTTTAACACCCTTCCCCAGATAGATAGGTGCACAGCAGCAAGACCAACACTATTTTTGGTTTTATACTTGTTTAATTGGCAAGTAATCACTGCACATACTTACGGGGACAGTGTGGCATTGCTATACACGTCTGCAATGATCGCCAGATCAAAGTAACAGGTGCATCCATCGCCTCTAATATTTATCTTTTTGCTTAGTTAATTTATTTATTTATGAGAGATAGAGATTGAGACTAGGCATGTTAATGCCTTAAGCCACTACAAACAAACTCCAGATGCATGTGCCATCATGTGCATCTGACTTAGGTGGGTTCTGGGGAGTCAAACCTGGGACCTTAGGCTTTGCAGGCAAGAGCACCTTAACCGCTAAGCCATGTCTCCAGCCCCTTATCTTTTATATATATATATGTAACATTCAAAATCCTGTCTGTAAGCTATTTGGAAATACACTAATTACTGTCAGCCACAGTCATCCTACTGTGCTACGTGACACTGGACGTTTTTGGTCTATCCAATGGTACCCTTTAACCACCTTCTTTTTTTTTTTTTTAATTTTATTTATTTATTTGAGAGCAACAGACACAGAGAGAAAGACAGATAGAGGGAGAGAGAGAGAATGGGCGCGCCAGGGCTTCCAGCCTCTGCAAACGAACTCCAGACGCATGCGCCCCCTTGTGCATCTGGCTAATGTGGGACCTGGGGAACCGAGCCTCGAACCGGGGTCCTTAGGCTTCACAGGCAAGCGCTTAACCGCTAAGCCATCTCTCCAGCCCTTAACCACCTTCTTTGAATGCTCCCTTTCCCTTTACCCTTCTTAGGCTCTGTTAACCACTGTTCTCGATGTTTCAATGAGGCCAGGTTTGTAAGCTTCCCTACTTATTTATTTATTTATTTATTGAGTTAGGGTCTCACTCTAGCCCAGACTGACCTGGAATCTGGAATTCACTATATAGTCTCAGGCTGGCCTCAAATCATAGTGATCCTCCTACCTCTCTGCCTTCTAAGGGCTGGGATTAAAAGGCGTGCGCCACCTCGCCCGCTGGGCTTCCCCAGGTTTATCCTGAATTTACACACGGTAACTGGAGGCTAGTCTCTGTCTCTCAAATGCTGGGTATTCAATTATCTCAAGCTCATTTTCCTTTCCACAATGCTGCACTAACCCTGGCTCTAAAACATGATACTCTGCCACTGGGAGATAATGTCTTTTAAGGCACTGGAGAACAGAAACGGCAACAATTTGGGGTCATCGGTTACAGAGGTGAAGCCCTGCACCCTCGGCAGCAGGCTGCAATAGAGTGTTCTGGAAGGCAGGGGAAGCTCCGCAGAGCAGTGCGTGCTGACGCGTGCTGCCTTCCCCACCTATTTCACTCACTGTATCATCTGACCTACTACTAAATGTGGTCTCCATTAGCAGGCATCTTGTCTTTGTGTGTGTGTGTGTGTGTGTGTGTGTGTGTGTGTGTGTGTGTACACATGCTCATATGTGTGTAAGCAAGCATGTAGAAGCCAGAAGTCAATGTTGGGTACTTTCCTTAATTGTTTTTAATCTTGTCTTTTTTTTTAAATTTTTTTTGTTTATTTTTATTTAATTAGTTGAAAGTGACCGACAGAGAAAGAGGGAGAGAGAGACAGCCAGCCACTGCAAACGAACTCCAGACACGTGCGCCCCCTTGTGCACCTGGCTAACGGGGGTCCTGGGGAATCGAGCCTTGAACCGGGGTCCTTAGGCTTCATAGACAAGTGCTTAACTGCTAAGCCATCTCTCCAGCCCCTAATCTTATCTTTTTGAGGCAGGGTCTCTCACTGAACCTACAGCTCACAGATTCGACCAAATTAACTGACCAGCAAACCTTAGGGTCTCCACCTCCTTGGTTGGTACTGATGCAGGATTTGGGGGCTCATAAAGGTCCTCCAAACTTGTGAACCCCAACCTTGTGTCCTTATCCTATTTAACAAAGAATTGACAAAATGGACTCAAGAGGGATAAATTATGAATTACTGAGTTTATTTAGTGAGAAATCATAATTCATACGGTTTACTTAGGGGGAGATTGGTATCTTGGAAAAAGCTGGGCAGTTCCACACACAGAAGGGAGATGAAACATAAAAGCCCCTTCAAATAACAGACCAGAGAGGGTTAAGAAATAGTGAAGGGACCGGGTGTGGTGGCACACACCTTTAATCCCAGCACTTGGGAGGTAGAGGTAGGAGGATTGCTGTGAGCTACAGCAAAACCCTACCTTGAAAAACGAGAGAGAGAGAGGGGAGGAATGGAGGGAGGAATGGAGGGAGGGAGAGAATAGTGAAGGACTCAGAAATCAAAGAGAAATCTTACTATGATCCAAGTGAGAGGATACCCCTAAAAGAAGGCAGGAAGAATAATAGCCAGATCAAGGTAAGTATCCTCCCTTCCCAGCCAGGCTAGCTCTAACCATGCTCATCCCAGCCAGGCTGGGAAGGAAGGACAGACTCTCAGGGATGTTGCCAGGTCCCAGGGCAAAAGGAAGAGGAGAGAGCGCGTAAATCCAAATGGAGATCACAGGGCAGAAAAGAGAGAGTTCCAAAGCAGAGACCAGGAAATTCAGATGAGAAATGGGTGGTAAAGAGAGTTACACCCATGCTTACCTAACCGAGACTGAGAAATTACCCAGGTAGCAGGCCCAGGATTCAGGGGCCTTACCCACAGGGTATATCTGGAGTGTGAAGGGAATACCTACGTGCAAGACGCAGGGATTACAGGAAAGTCATGTATGTGACTTCAAGTGAGAAGTTACCCCAGGGCATAAGGCAGATGGAAGAAAAATATCCAAGCCAAGGTAAATATATTCTTCCTCTTCCCAGTCAGGCGGGTTCCAGCCATGCTGGTCCCAAGGAACAAACTCACATGAATGCTAAGTCAGGTCACAGGGAAAAAGAAAGGGGGAGAGAGAGAGAGAGATTGAGAGAGTCAGAGAGAGAGAGAGAAAAAGAGAGAGAGAGGGAGAGTCAGAGAGAGAGAGAGGGAGAGTCAGAGAGAGAGAGAGAAGAGAGAGAGAGAGAGAGTCAGAGAGTCAGAGAGTGAGAGAGGGAAGAGAGTCAGAGAGTGAGAGTCAGAGAGAGAGAGAGAGAGAGAAGAGAGTCAGAGAGAGAGAGTGAGTCAGAGAGTCAGAGAGAAAGAGTCAGAGAGTCAGAGAGAGAGAGAGAGTCAGAGAGAGAGAGAGAGTCAGAGAGAGAGTGAGTCAGAGAGTCAGAGAGCGAGAGAGAGAAGAGAGAGTCAGAGAGAGAGAGTCAGAGAGAGAGAGAAGAGAGAGAGAGAGAGTCACTGAGCAGAAAAGAGAGTACCAAAGGGTGAACCAGCCTTGTCTTCAGGCTCCTTTGTAAGCAGAGATCTGATTGGCTCGGACTCCAAGGGGCTGGGAAGAGTCAAGATCTGATTGGTTCTTGCACCCAGAGGGCTGATCCAGGGTGGTTGAGCGAAGAACCAGGAAGTTCCTGCTGGGCCTGTTCCAACAGCCATCTTGGAGAGACCGGATGGGACCCAAGTTTGAGTTTTGCCCAGGTACATGAGAGAGCAGAGCATCTCCTTGTGCCCTCTTTGGGTGTCTTTCCCTCAGTAACTGCCTGAAAGGAGCTGGCTGCCTCCTATTCCTCGTTGAGTACTGTGGCTGCAGGAGCTCACCATCACAACTTTTACAAGTGTGCTGGGGCTCTGACCTCAGGTCCTGCTTCCTGCAGCGCTTAACCATGTCCTGTCTGCCTTGATGCCCGAAACAGCTTGGCACATAGGTTAGTTCTCAGTACATATTTCTTGGTGGGGGAGAAACTTCTTCTTCTTCTTCTTCTTTTTTTTAAACAACATTTATTAATGTAAGAGAGAAGGAAAGGGAGGGAGGGAGAGAATTGGCACACAAGGGCTTTCCACCATTGCAAATGAATGCCAGATGCATGTGCCACTCTGCATCTGGCTTTGTGTGGGTGTAGGAAATGAAACCTGGACGGTCAGCTTTGCAAGAAAAAGCCTTTAACTGCTAGGTCATTTCTCCATCCCTTAGCCAATAAGTTCATTCAATTATTTGAAGTCATTTCTGAGTGCTTTCTCTGCTTGTTCACTAAAAACACTATTAAATGTCAGTATGTAGTGGTATATCAGATGAGGTCCTACCTAAAGGAACTACATTCTTTCTCACTTCACACTGAATAAGACCAGCTAATACTGATGAAAATTAAATTACCTGAAACTGGTTTTCATTTCATTTTCATTTTTCTGGTACATACATGTAGCAGGAGAGAGAAAAGAAAAAAGAAAAGTGTCTTAGCTCGTTCACTGTTTGGGAAGTTCTCAAAAAATACCGAGCTGAGCATTTCAATTATGGTTTTGATCTAAGTGCAGCCAAACTGGGTGCAAATAGCTTTGGGTTGCCAAGATGCTAGAGACAGTAGAAGGCAAGTTGTGATGGCAGGTTGGGGTTCCACTTTCTTTTTTTTAAAAAAAAATTATTTATTTATTTATTTATTTGAGAGAGAGAGAAAGAAAGAGTGGGACACCAGGGCATCCAGCCACTGCATACAAACTCCAGATGCATGTGCCCCCTTGTGCATCTGGCTTACATGGATCCTGGGAAATCCAACCTGGGTCCTTTGGCTTTGTAGGCAAATGCCTTAACTACTACGCCATCTCATCTCTCCAACTCTGTCAGTACATTTTCTAGCCCTAGAGTATTCCCCTAATATTATAGAAACTAATAATCTCTCCTTTTTTAAGTTTTCTAACATATATTTTTACCTTTTTTTTTTTGAGATAGGATCTTGCTTTAGCCCAGGCTGACCTGGAATTCACTGTGTAGTCTCAGGGTGGCCTCAAACTCATGGCAATTCTACCTCTGCCTCCCAAGTGCTGTGACTAAAGGCTTGCACCACCACACCCAGCTTTTAGTGTGTGTGTGTGTGTGTGTGTGTGTGTGTATGTATGTTTGTATATGTATATATATATTTAATTTAGTTATTTGCAAGCAGAGAAAGAGAGAGAGAGAAAAAGAGACAGAGAGAATGGGCATGCCAGGTTCTCTAGCCACTACAAAGGAAATCCTGATGCCTGTGCCACTTTGTACATCTAGCTTTAGATGGGTACTGGAGAATCAAACTCAGGTTGTTAGGCTTTGCAAGTTAGCACCATTATGTTGAGCCATCTCTCCAGCTACTTTTTTATTTTTTGAAGTAGGTTCTCACTGTAGCCCAGGATGACCTAGAACTCATGGCAGTCATCCTACGTCTGCGGGGAGAAACTTCTCTTTTGACACTATCCACACCCTAGGCAGGCCCTGGCTGACCTGGAACTCACTCTGTAGCCCCAGGCTGGCCTTGAACTCACAATGATCCTCTTACCTCAGCTTGGGGATTAAAGGCATGCGCCACCACCCCTGGCTTTCGACACTTTCCATATTTTTACTTAGCTTTATAACCCATATCTCCTTTGGAATTGACACGGGAATTTTGGGGTTCCCTGCACACCGGTGCACTGACAATTTGTGGTGTTCCCAGCTCCTTGTCTTAGGAATTCGAAGCATGAAGTCTGCAGACCAGAGGATAAAGTTCAGAAAGATTTCCTTATAGCTTCCAACTTTAGGAGGACAAAGAGAAGGGGAAAGGTGCGCTTGCTAGAGACTCAGGTTGTGGACCTTCCATGGCGAGTAGTGAAGAGCAGATTGCTATGTGCCAGGGACTGGATTTACAGGTTACTAATGACAAATGCCAGATGTCACAGTTTCTACAGGAGAAAGACATGGTTTCTGAATTTTCAGAACTCTTAGGTAGGGATCCGAGTTTCTGTCATCTAGGAAAGGTGCAACTTTTATTTAGAAATCTTTCCTGGAGGGTGTAACTTTCCAGGGAAAAAAAGATATGGAAAACACCCAGGTTTTCTTCGTAGGCTTAGTGACATTTACAGCTTTTAGGGGTTCTGTTATCCTGACTTCCTCGCCAGTTTCTGTCTCCTATCACACTTATTTGCCTTCATTTAAAGGAACTTGTTTAGCTCTCACCACATAGACCTTTTCTTTGGTGCTGTGATTCAGGCCTAGGGCCTTTGTACAGGCTAAGTATCCACTCTTCTCCTGAGGCCCCTCTCACCCAGCCTGCCTATACTTCCATAGTTTCCAAACTTCCTTTTTCCTTGGATCCCTAACTTTTCAATATATTGGCATATAATTCCTAATATATCCATAAATAATGGAATGAAATGAGGAGGATAATGTTTGAATCATTGTACACAGAAAACCATGCTTGGGGCTGGAGAGATGGCTTAGCAGTTAAGTTGCTTGCCTGTGAAGCCTAAGGACCTGGGTTTGATTCCCCAGTACCGGCATAAAGCCAGATGCACAAGGTGGGACCATTCATCTGGAGTTCCTTAGCAGCAGCTGGAGGCCTTGATGTGCCATTCTGTCTGTCTCTCTTTCTTTTCTCTGTCTCTTTACATACAAATAATTTTTTTTTAAAAGAAAACTATGCTCTCCCCTCACACTTAGAAAACATAACTTTCCAGGTATGCACTTCTCAAAAATGTGTAAGCATCATGCCAGAATTTAGGGGCAAATTCACCATGGTGACTCAGAGAAGCTGTGGGAGGAAGGAATGAAGACCTCTTCCCACTTCCACACCCCCATCCTTACTCTAAAGAAGAGCTATTTTGTGATGGGAGGTGACTAGAAGGAGTGTACCTTGGGGACAGTCCGAAGTGAGGGCCTTTAGAGTCTGGTGAGTGGGTTTTGAGAAAGTGGCTGAGGAAAAACAGAGCATCGGCATCGTCAGGATTTCTTTTCCCTTATTTATTTTTTTTGGTAGGAAAATAGCAAGCATTTTGTTTGATGTTAGAATGTATTCACTATTCATGTGCAATGAGAGAATGCCTTTGTATTTTTGTTTCTTTTTTTATAAATTAAACTATTGAATCTGGGACAGAAGAGCTTTAAGTTGTTTTTGTTTGTTTTTTTTTTTTCAATTAAATGTGTGCTTTGTATGGATGCATTATGTATTGGTACCTTTTGGGGGGCTGGTTCTGAGGGAGGGTCTCACTCTAGCCCAGGCTGACGTGGAATTCACTATGTAGTCTCAGGGTGGCCTTGAACTCATGACATCCTCCTGCCTCTGCCTCTGAGTGCTAGGATTAAAGGAGTGTGCCACCACACCCGGTGACTTCTGGATTTCTTGCTGCGTGACTTGCTAGTTTTGTTTCAAACTTGGGTTCAGGATGAATGTGGGATTTGTACCAAATCTCATTTACCACTTAGCACAGTCATCGTGGTGTGGTTAAAAGAAGTTACCGGCTGGTCCTGGAGGCCTCTCATGGGGTTAGGGTTATATTCCTATCTCCAGGGCTTATTTACAGAAGAGCAGCCCACGCACAGGAGCAGGTATACATTTACAAGCCCCCAAACTTCCTGTCACCTGCCGGGAGGGAGCCTTTGAGATGACTGTATCTGGAAATAAGTTCAAGGTTAAACACCTGATGCTGATAGGCCGTGATACCTTCAACCAAGGGCTCTCTCACCCACTCACTCGCTTGCTCGCTCACCCTAAGTGAAGGAAGGTCGCACGCGCTGGGCTGAGCTTTGAAGAAACGGATGAGAACACGGAGGGGCAGAATTGCAGTGTTGGGGTGTAGCTTGGTGAAGTGCTCGTTGGGGCAAAGCCGGGGTTCTCTCTGCAACACATACACACCCGTGCTGTCCGGTTGCTCAAAGACTAATAGAAATTGCAGTTCACTTGGGAATTCCATTGTCTCCCCTAAGGGCTGGGGCTGCCCAGCCTTCCTAAATTTAGGACCTTACTGATTTCGCAGAAGAAAAATCAGGCCAGCCCTGATCTTGTCGGGCAACTAAGTAACTAGGGAGCAGTCGGTGCGCATTATTTGATTGAGGTTGAAAGACCCCCGGAGGGAGACCTTCACTCAAGTCTTGAGATAGCACGCACCCAAAGACACACGGGAGACCAAACTTGCTGCAAAAGCATGAGGCTTTATTCAGGAAACCAGAGCTGTGGGGTCCACACGTATCTCATGCGGGAGACAGAGGAGTCGACCCTGAGCCCTATTGGGTGTTTCTTTTTATAGGGTTTTTAGCAAGGAAGGGAAAGGGGAGGGGGTCTCACAAGGGTATTTGCTAAGCTTGTACAGTTATGTCTACATATCTTATTTGTGCATAACCAGAGTTTAAGTCCTTGGTCAGGCTGTCTTGGGAAACTATTTTATTATTTTGGTTTTTCTCAAAACTGTATTTTTGTTTATCCTCTTCCCGGGACATAAAGTTTAGGTTGAGCCGACCGACCCATATCTTGGGCCACCTGCAGCCTATCTTTTAGGCTATTTTTGATTTACTCCTTTCTGAATATACAGTTCAGGCTGTCCCCTAGCTGTAGCAACCAGCTGTTTCTTCACTAAGCTTACTTTAAAATTTTCTATCCTGACTTTCAAGGTGTCTGTGTTTGCACTGCTAGTGGGGAAAGGGGTGAGAAGGTGATTGTTTCACCAAATGAACTTGAAACTGGTTATCAAAATTCCGTGTTTTTAGGCTCAGTGAACATTGTGGAAGAGGGAAGGGATCTAAAGAATTTAAGAGACTCAGGGTGGGAAGGTATACTCTGAGGCGTTCTCTCCACACAGAGACTAACTGGTGGGCTCGTGACCCCCACAGTGATTACCAATAACTGGTAATAATGTCGAGGAGAACTTCAGCCCAGTGGGAAGAGACCGACCTGATGGGGATGTAACCGAATTGTAACATGTTCATATATTTTCAAGTCCTCAATTAAAAATAGTGTTTTTATTTATTTATTTTTTTTGTTTGTTTGAAACAGAGTCTCACACTAGATTGGCTTGGAACTCACGATTTAGCCCAGGCTGGTCTCGAACTCATGGCCCTTCTTCCCTTGGCCTCCCTGGTGCTGGATTACCAGAACCAGGCACCCCACGACCTGGACCAGTACTTTTTGCATCTGTTCTGGAGCGCAGGGGCCCCTTCCAGCAGGATGCCCCAGCAGCATCACAGTTAGGGGAGATTGGTTTCCCCCCCACACACACACCACCCCCCCCACCCCGCGAAAAGTCGAACCCCGAGATGCTACTTAGAAATGGATGGATCGGGTAAGTCTCCGGAAGAGCCAGAAAAGCAGGTTTTAGCCAGCACTCAGCGGGGAGGCCGCTGCCTGCTGTGGCCCGAAGGTGACCTCTAAGTTTGGGGGTGGGGTGGGGAGGGGGGAGCGCGTGTGCCCGCCCGAGTCCTTGTCCTTGAAGGGGATTGAGCGAGCCGAGGGGAGGGTTAGCTGCGGCTCGGGTTTCCAATCACAATGGAGAAACCTTAGAGGCTGCGGAGGCGCAGGGCCCCGCCCCGCCGCGGGCTGGCAGATCCGCGCCGGCCGGGGAGGCGATCGGAGGCTGGCTGCGCCCCTGCCCCGCTGCCCGTCCTCGCAGAGACCCCCTTCTGGCCTGGTAATTTTCTGCTCGGGGACCCCCTGGCACCAACCCATCCTGCCTTCCTCACCTCTCCTCCGGGAGAAGCTGGGGAATGGCTGTGTGGCTGGACAGGAGGCTGGAAAAGCATCCCCTCCCCCATCGCCGCCGGAGGCCCTGTATCCTCCTTCCGCGCGCTTTGGGTACCGCGGGCTGGGGACGCTCAAGATGGGGAGGATGCTGCCGTTGCACCCCGAAGGCTCGTCTCTGGCCTGGGTCCCATCTGGGGGTTGGGGGCTCGGGGGGGGGGGGAACTTGTGGTAATTGCAGCTAAAACCAGGTGCCCTTGTGTCCTTGATGGGCTCACGGTGGACAGTCGCATCACCGAGGATGCTAGCCGGGGATGCGCGCGCCCCGAGGAGCCCGGGGACGGCCCCGGGTAGCGAGCCGGTGGCTCGGATGGAGGCCGGTGGATGTTACCCTTGGCTGTTGGCGGGGCATGGAGACGGGCCCCTGGGCCTGCAGGAATGGGGGCGGAGGCCTCAGCTGTTGCAAGTTTGGTCTTGAACTCGGCTTCCCCGGTTCATTGCACGAGCCCTGGAGTCGGTAGCTGGCTTTTTCCTGGTGTTTCCTGGTTTACTCTGCTCGGTATGTGAGGCCTAGGCTTACCCCTGGGACCTTGTCGGTGGAGATGCTGCGTGGCCACCTCCCCTCGTGACCTGCCGCTCTGCGCCTGCTAAGAGCGGTGACTTGGTGCCAGGAGCTGGGCCAGGGCAAAACCTGGGTGCTTAACCCCTAAGCGTGGGAGGTCCTCTGCAAAGAGGCGACGAGCATCTTGCTTGCTAAACTGGCAACAGGGTGCCTTTCTGCAGGTTTAAATGCACATGGACGTGATGCCCATCCGGCCAGGGCTGGTTTGCTCCTCTGTTTGTTATTTTTCAGTACAGCCGCCTGATTGGGTACGGCCTGCTGAGAATGAATGCCCATTTTTCTTTTCGTTTCTTGTAATTCCTGTTAAGTAAAAAATTGAAAAACACTTTATCTAGCAAGACTGCACTGCTTGGCAAGTCTACACTGTAGCACGTGGCATTTCCCCAAAGTAGTTAAGGATCTGTATGTAGTTAGTGTGTGTGTGTGTTTTAAGGTAAGGTCTCGTTCTAGCCCAGGATGATCCGGAATTCACTATTTATTCTCAGGCTGGCCTCGAACTCTAGGTGATCCTACTACCTCTGACTCCTGAGTGCTGGGATTAAATGTGAGTGCCACCGTGCCTGGTGTTTCTGGGGTTAAAGTTTCCATACTTTTTTTTTTCTTCCTTTCTTCTCTTCCCTACCACTTTTTTTTTTTCCTTCTCTTTTTGTTTGTTTTGAGGTGGGTCTCACTGTAGCTCCAAGTTGACCTCAATGCAATTTTCCTCTCTAGCCTTCTGAGTGCTGGAATTAAAGGTATGCACCACCACACCAGACTCTCTCCTCTTGGTGTTTTTTTGTTTGTTTGTTTTGGTTTTATTTTTGTCTTGAGACAGGTTCCTTAGGCCAGGTTGGTCTCAAATTCACTATGTGGCAAAGAGTGGCCTTGAACTTCTGAGCCTCCGGCCTTAACCTCCCAAGTGCTGGGATCAGAAGCCTTCTTGATGCTTTCTGGAGCCCACGTATCTACCCAACACCTTAGGGTAATTAACAGAAATCAACTTCAGTACCGAGGAAAGTATGCTTTTGCATCTGAGTTCAACAAGATGAAACAGTGATCTTTGGATTTGCTCAAACTCCCTGGCCTTCTTGAGTCACTTTTAAAGTCAGAGATTAGCCATTTGTGGAAGCTCCTGACAATCCTTTCATCCTTTCTCCTTAGCGCCCACTACTAGAAAATGGTGAATGTGATCTGAAGCAAAAATAACCTCTCACAGGGCTGGAGAGATGGCTTAGCGGTGAAGCGCTTGCCTGTGAAGCCTAAGAACCCCGGTTTGAGGCTCAATTCCCCAGGACCCACGTTAGCCAGATGCACAAGGTGCTGCATGCATCTGGAGTTCGTTTGCAGTGGCTGGAGGCCCTGGTGCACCCATTCTCTCTCTTTCTCTCTCTCTCTCTCTCTCTCTCTCTTTCTGCCTTTCTTTCTGTGTCTGTTGCTCTAAAATAAATAAATTAAAAAAGGACAAAAAAAAAAAAAAACACCAAAAGCCTCCCACAGCCGGGTATAATGGCCCATGCCTTTAATCCCAGCACTTAAAGGCAGAAGTCAGAGGTTCACCATGAATTTGAGGCCACCCTGAGACTACATAGTGAATTCTACATCAGTCTGGACTAGAGTGAAACCCTGACTTGAAAAAGTAGGAAAAAAAGAAAAAACCTCCCAGTCTTGTAGATTGGATAAAATATTTATTTAAAACAATAAATCTATGGAGCAGTTGTTTCCTGGTTGTCTCTAGATTCGGGTACTTTATTAACTCCCGTTACCCGCAGTTACTAAGCCAGGTTGTTACTGGTTCCGATTGCTACTCACACTAGAAGTAAAACAGGACGAGAAAGCTGGCTTGGTTTGAAAAGGTGTCAGAGCCCCCGGGGGTGACAGCCTGGGGTAAAGAGTAACAAACTGGGCTGGGGAGATAGATGGCCCAGCTGTTACGGGCACTTGCTTTCAAAGCCTGCCGGCTCAGCGATTCAATGCCCCAGTACCCACAAAAAGCCAGATGCAAAAGTCCTGGAGGACCTGCATCTGGAATTCATTGTCTGCAGCAGCAAGAGGCCCTGACACACCCGGATGACAGGGTGCTGTAATTGTAAATGATGCTTCATTATGGGGGAAAAGGGTTTATCTGTGGTCTGGCGCCTCTGAGAAAGCTGGGCAGTACATTTCTGTGTGGTTTTTTGTTGTTGTTGTTGTTTTTGTTTTTTCAAGCTAGGATCTCATTCTAACCCAAACTGGTCTAGAATTCACTCTATAGAGTTATGCTGGCCTCAAACTCACATCGATTTTCCTGTTTTTGCCACGCGAGTGCTGGGATTAAATGTGTGCACTACCACACTCGGCTCATTTTGTGTTTTAATTTACCACGGATTTGATACTTATTTCAACAAGTTTGCTTACATTACACAGGACATTTACCTATGTAACGTGCGAACTGTGTATAATACGTTAGTTACATTGATTTAAATTTGAATTTTTGTGTTTTTATTTATTTGTGATGGTTGGAGATAAAACTGGGTCAGAGGCTGACTGTCTTAATGTGACCCACCGGAAGGAAAATATTTTTTTCCCCTCATCTTCCAAGGCCACTGGGAGATGCTCATGTGTGCATATTCTGTGAGCATTCATTATCGTGTGATCGTGTGTTTAAGCACTTACTGTATACTCAGTGCAGTATGGCATTTGTGTGTGAGGTAGAAGCATAAAAGAATCACTCCTCGGGCTGGAGGGATGGCTTAGGAGTTAAGGCGTTTGCCTGCAAAGCCAAAGGACCCAGGTTCGATTCCCCAGGTCCCATGTTAGCCAGATGCACAAGAGGGCTCATGCATCTGGAGTTTTTTTACAGTGGCTGGGGGCCCTGAAAAACTCATTCTCTATCTCTGTGTCAAATAAATAAATAAAAATAAAATATTTAAAAAGAGAATCACTCCTCATCTTCCAAGAGTAATAATAATAATTTCAAGTAGTAGAAGTTAATGAAACTGCCCACATTTTGATTAAGCTTAAATATTAACTAATTTTATGCAGTCACATGTAAATCTTGCAAATATTTATTTATTCACAAGCAGAGAATGAGAGAGGGAGAGGGATAGAAGTGTAAATGGGCATGCCATTTACACTTTGTGTGAATCTAGTTTTACATGGGTACTGGGGAATCAAACCTGAGCCATCAAGCTTTGCAAGCAAGTGCTTTTAACTGCCGAGCCATCTTTCCAACCCCATATAAATTCTGTCTTTTTTTTATTTTTTAGATTTTTGGAGGGAGGGGAGCAAGCCCAAAAGACTGGCCTTTTTTTTTTTTTTTTTAATGCAAGAGAGTAAGGAGAGAGAGAATTGGCACACCAGGGCCTCTAGCCACTGCAACCAAACTCCAGATACATGCGCCACCTTGTGGACATGTGGCACCTTGCACACTTGCTTCACCTTGTGTGTCTGGCTTATGTGGGACCTGGAGAGTTGAACATGTGTCCTTAGGTTTCACAGGCAAGCACCTTAACCACTAAACGATCTCTCCAGCACAATATAAATTCTTTTCAATGGCAGAATTTAAATATAAGTTTTACATCTCTTTGTTATAACAAAAATTATGATGGCAATTTAATAAACCATAGAATCCTAGGCTCAGGAAAGTATCGTCATTCTTTTTTTTTTTTTTTTTAATTATCTATTTGAGAGAGAGAGAGAGAAAGAGACAGATAGGGAATGGGCACACCAGGGCCTCCAACCACTGCAAATGAACTCCGGATGCATGCGCCCCCTTGTAGATCTGGCTTATGTGGGTATTGGGGAATTGAACCTGGGTTATTAGGCTTTGCAGGCAAGTGCCTTAACTGCTAAGGCATCTCTCCAGCTCAAGACACATTTTTTGTTGTTTGTTGAGGTAAGGTTTCGCTCTAGCTCAGGTTAACCTGGAATTCACTATGTAATCTCAGGGCGATCCTCCTGCCTCTGCTTACCAAGTGCTGGGCTTAAAGGCCTGTGCCGCCATACTCGGCAAGAATCTTAAGTTTTAAGGGCCTCATGGAGGTTTTGGCCTTGATGAAATCCGCTAAATAAGATAAATAGTTCCTTAAAATATATTTTGTGTTCTAGAACATCATTAGGATCATGCTAAGCTGGGCTTTAGTTTCACACAGCAACAACGTTCTAAGATGGATCCCAATCACTTTCACACGTGGACAGAAGTGAAATGTTTTGTATCTTTTCTTGCAGGATAAAATGGCAACCCTTAAGGAAAAGCTCATCGCCCCTGTTGCAGAAGAGGAGGCAACTGTCCCAAACAACAAGGTCACCGTAGTGGGTGTTGGACAGGTTGGCATGGCGTGCGCTATCAGCATTTTGGGAAAGGTACGTTTCCAGGGCACCTCGCCTGGCAGTTCCTGCCAGTAGGGTTGTGACATCCTGCTGGGCCTTTCCAGGCTGCGTGTGCTGCCTCGGGGAGACGCCGGCCTGCCCCACCCCAGAAGCCTTGGGACAAATTTGTCTGTCTCACAGTGCTTCCCGTTGCAGTACTCGAGCATGTATCTCCCCAGAGAATTCTCTCTCTGTGACTGCACAGAGACTGTCAACACGGCTGTGGTGCTATGATGTATTATACCATACTTACTTAAGGTTCTCTCTGAGTTGTCAGAACCAGACCCTTTGTAGCTTTCCCCTTCAAACCAAGGTCATGCATGTACTGCCCACGTCTCATCTTTAACCTGGAACTGTTTTTCACCCTTTCTTGTTAGTCACGGAACTCGGCCAGTTTTTCATGCCGGTGGCATTGGCATTTCGTTATGGTTTGTGTCCGTTTTGAAGCATACCTTTCAGTTGATGCTTGCCCGTGGTTTCCTTGTGACTCCATTTACCACAGTAGGAGGCTGGAGGGAGGGCTAAGTGATTAAGGCATTTGCCTGCGAAACCAAAGGGCCTGGGTTTGCTTCCCCAGGACCCACATCAGCGATGTGCCCAAGATGGTACATGAGTCTGGAGTACATTTGCAGTGGCTACAGGCCCTGGAGGCGCACAGGGACCCTTTGTCCTTCATGTGGAGGCTGCTGGAATAGCATACTTTTTTTTTTTTTTAGTTTGCCCCATTTACTGATTTCTTTTTTCTTTCTTTTTTTTTTTTTTTTTTTTGCCATGCAGAGGAACCCAGCTCAGCCTGCCTCACCACTCTGCATGCTAGCCATGTGGTCTGCCTCCAGACCACCAAGCTACAGCCCTAATTCCTTTCATGTTTTTTTTTTATTTCAAGACTTAATAATGTAACTGCAGAGGCCTTAAGCTCCTGACCCTCCTGCTTCCATCTTTTTAAATTTTTTTTCGAGGTAGGGTCTCACTGTAGCCCAGGCTGACCTGGAATTCACTCTGTAGTCTCAGGATGGCCTTGAACTCACAGCGATCCTCCCAAGTGCTGGCTGCTTCCGTCTGTTAAGTACTGGGATTGCATATTGGCAGCCCTGTGCCCGGCTTCAAATTTGAAATTTGGAAGGGTGAAATTCTGAGTCTTTGTTGAAAACCAGCAGAGAAATCATCACTGTGAGTTTTATGCTTTGTGTGTTGTTCTAAGGACTTTTCCTTGAGGTACTTGGGTTTTGCCCAAGATTCCCAAACTACAGGGATTACGTGATCATAATTTAGTGCACAGAGTTCCTTCGGGTAAAGACAGCTCGCATTTCTTTGTAGGGTCTCACTGTAGCCTAGGCCATCCTGGAAAACACTCTGTAGCCCAGACTGTCCTTGAACTCGTGGCAATCCTTCTAGCTCAGCCTCCAGGGTACTAGAATTATAGACATGAGCCACCATGCCAGACTTAAAAAAAATTTAAATATTTTATGTACTTATTTATAAGGGGAGGGAAAAAGCGATAGAGAGTGCCGGGGCCTCTTGCTACTGCAAATGAGCTCTAGACTCATGCACCAGTCTGTGCGTCTGCATGTATGTGGGTGCTGGGGAATTGAACCCAGGCCTGCAAGCTTTCTAAGCAAGCAACTTTAACCACTGAGCAATCTCTTCAGACCCTAGTTTGTCTTTTCTAAGAAAAAAATACATACTGAGAATGCACTACCACAGACGGTGCCTTAACATACTTTATTTTAAATAATTTTGAATTGTTTTGATTTCTGAGAGAAGGCCGTATACTTTAACCCAGTCTCATACTCATGAGAATCCTCCTGCCTCAGCTTCACAAGGGCTGAGATTCCAGGCCTGTGCCCCACCCCCATCTAAGGGACGATATTGCGTGTCCTTGTTGTCAGGTAAAGTAGCTGAGGCTAAAGAAATGCTGTCGCCTGTCCACAGTCACTCAGCTGGCAGTGGTGACCCTGTAAGGATAGACGACCTTCCATGCATGAAAAATGCTCCTGCTGGCCAGGGCTGTGGCTCAGTGGGAGAAGTAGAATGGTGTCTTGGCATGGGCAAGGCCCCAGGTTCTATCCCAAGAACTGCCAAAAAAATGCTTAGTGTGCATAACTTACTGAGTGTCATGGCAACACAGGGCCCTGGAGAGAATTAAGAGCCCGTGGTTCACCGGAAGGAGCTGCTTGCTTCTGCCCACCAGGGCAAGAGAGGATCTTGGTGCATATCACCCGGCAGGAAAAGATCCCAGTCCAGATTTTGAGCTGTGATTTGTGTTGAATATGTATCGCTTTCCCATCGCATATAATCTCAAAAAGAAAAAGAAAAAAGTAGCCACGCTGGCCTGTGGCTTAACAGTTCAGCACTATGAAGTCTAAGGACCCAGGTTTGATTCCCAGAACCCACATCAACCAGATGCACATTGTGGCACATGCATCTGGAGGTCGTTTGCAATGGCTAGAGGCATTCTCTCTCTCATAAGTAAATAAAGAAATAAATAGTCAAGCCATCCTAAATTGGAGACAACTATTTTGGACCCAGTATTCTGCACTTTGTTACTCTTGGTTTTTTTTGTTTTTTTTTTTTTTTTGTTATTGTTTTGTTTTGTGAGGTAGGGTCTCACTTTAGCCCAGGCTGACCTGGGATTCACTCTCAGAGGGGCCTCGAACTCACGGCAATAACCTCTGCCTTCCGAGTGCTGGGATTAAAGGTTTGCACCACCACGCCCAGTGAGAATCATAATTTTGGTTTACTTTTGTTCTGTGTCAGCATTTAGGCAGTTAAAACCCTAAACATATTAATGCACTAGTACTTAAAGATTTTCTGACTGCTAATCTTTTTTGAAAAAGTAAATATGGGCTAGACTGTACCTACCTTGAAAACCAAAATGAAATTTATTTAATTTTCAAGCAGAAAGAGATAGGAGACAGAGAATGGGTGGGCCAGGGCCTCCAGCCACTGCAAATGAATTCCAGATGCATGCAGCATTTTGTGCATCTGGCTTTACGTAGGTACTGTGAACTCGAACCCTGGTCATTGGGCTTTTCATACAGAGCGCTGTCTCCAGCCCAGCAGTGACATTCTTGATTCTAACTGTCCTTGCTTCTTCATATGATGACTGCTTTAGCAGTTAACCCGACCCCTGTCATTTCAGTTTAAATACACCTAACAATGGGCATAAAATGTATGCACGGCACATGCGTAGGCTATGAAATCTATAGAACAGGGAAGATTTTCCCAAGTCAATGGCAGCATCTAACTTGGTCTCTGTCTTCCATTTGTGAGCTTCTATCCTAGAAAGTTATTCCCTCCTTCATATCCATCTATAGTCAACACTTCAGTTACGGGGTGTGTGTGTGTGTGTGTGTGTGTGTGTGTGTGTGTGTGTTCCTTCCTTCCTTCCTTCAGCTAAGTATGCATTTCTCAGCTAATTCTCTGCACCCACTCACAGGGACAGGATCTGACATCCTGTGACATACTTTTCTGTTTAAGTACTGTTGACGTCAGTACTAAAATAAGATTGGCATTCCTAGTGCTTGGCACCTTCACAGAGTGTCAGGCTATTATTAAGCAATATTGTATTAATTTAGGATTTTAAAATGCAAGTGAGGATTTTTTTTGTGTGTGTAATCTTAGAGGATCCAAAGGAATAAAACAGTTTCTGAAATGTCCAAATGTATTTAAGTGAAAGCTGTATAAAATTTACATAGATATAGCACCATCCCTTTACATCACTGGGGGATTGGTGGCAGGAACCCTGAGGCACCAAAACCCAAGAGCTTCAGGATCTTATGTGGAATGTCGTATTTGCATGAAACCCGTCCACGCCCCCTGTCTCCTGTAAATCCTCCCTCGATCACGCGTGACGTCTCTGGCGTGCAAGTGTGGCGCAGACCGCTCTCGCACGGCAGCACTCGGGAGCCACGACGAGAAAGCACTAGACAGGCCGCTGACATGCGCATTGCTTAACCTCCCGCCCGAGGTTGGTTGACTTCGTGAGTGTGGAACAGCCAACCCACAGGCTGGTCCTGGCAGTCTCAGGGAAACTCACTGTTTCATGTCCTGCCCCCCAGGACCCTGCTCCTTCAGAGTCCTTCCAGAAGCAGGGCCTGTGTCATCGAGGTATCGGTTTCTCTTCCGACTGGCTTCACTCCCTCTGCAGACTTCCTTCCTGACCTTGACATCCACCGGGGGTTGCCCTGCTTGACCTCCCAAAGACTTCCTGAACCCAGTGCAAAGTCTTAGAGCAGAACTGATAGCATCTGACAGGACCGATTATGCTGTTTCCAAACCCATGAAGACAAGGACTGTAGTGGTTTTCAGTAGTTTAGATGAATAGGGTTCTGGAGGGTGATGGTATCTCAAAGACAAAAGGATGTTTACGTTTCTCTCCCATGACCATCTCCCCTAACTTTTTACTGTTTTATAAAAGATCAGGGACTTGATTTCTAAACAAGAGAATCCTTTGTTTTCCCCTTTCATTGTTCATGCAAAGAGCACATAAAGTTGTAATTCTAGATCAAGAATAATTAATACATTTATTTATTTTGTATGGTGGGTGGGGGGCAGAGGATGACAAGGAGCAGAGAGGAGAACTCTGAGATTAGGTAAGATGCAGGCGTGAGTTAGGATTGATTTTGTGCGCTGATTCTCGTGGTTCGGCCTTCACTGAAGGCTGAAGCTGCCGTTCCCACCATGACTCTGCAGCGTGCAGAGCCAACGTGAGCATTCCAGGCTTATCTGGTGCTTCAAGCAAAGCTCAAGTGAAGTCAAACCGTGAGTGCCTTAAAGAAATTCTACCTTTCCAGAAACTCTCTGAATGAGGGTGGCCTCATGGAGAAACACTGCCCTGGATTGTTTCTGAGTCTGTCTGTTGATCTCTTTCTCTGTGTCTGCGTGCGCACCTTGCCTTCAAGTGAGGACTTGCATTCCCTGCCTGTACGTTCCCTGTCTATATCAGCTGTTGAGCCAAGTTAGTTTCATGAGGAATCTTTGTCTCCATGGTCCTACAGCACAGTTGATTTGTGTCCACTGAATCCTTGTTGAGGGCCTCACTCCAAAGCAAAATTCATGTCACACCCAGACATAGTAAGAACTGACCCCGCCTTTTGTGTTGATAGTCTCTGGCTGATGAACTTGCCCTCGTGGATGTCCTGGAAGACAAGCTCAAAGGCGAGATGATGGATCTGCAGCATGGAAGCTTATTTCTTCAGACACCTAAAATTGTGGCAGATAAAGGTAGTGTCACTTCAGGCTCCACATGACCTAATGTTAAGAGAATCTCATTAAAAGGTGCCTGTCTGATTCCATGGATGAAACATCAGCTTGCTGTCTGTTTTCACTTACTGCTGTCTGTGGTTATGTGGTTCGAGCCCAGGTCCTTGCAATGTGCTAGGCAAGTGCTTGCTCGGTCACCGCTCTCATGTCACGCTCCTCTTAAGTCCTTTTTTGTTTTTAATTACAAAGATTCAACTCATAGCAGTCCTCCCACCTCAGCCTCCTGCCTGCTGGGATTAGAAACATGTGTCATACCTTAAAATAGTGAGTTTCAGAAGTCTAATTTTAGTTCTTTTTACTGCTGCAGTTAGCTTCACGTTGCTGTCAGAAAACAGACGACCAGGAGCAGCTTGTGGGAGGAAAGGGCTTATTTGGGCTTCCAGACTCAAGGGGAAGCTCCATGGTGGCAGGAAAATACAATCGCATGAGCAGAGGGTGGATATCATTCCTGGCTAGCATCAAGTGCTCAACAGCAAGGGAAAATGTGCCAAACACTGGCAAGGGGAAGCTGGCTATTAGACCCTTAAGCCCGCCCCCAATAGCACTTCACCTTCAGAAGGCTTCAGTTCCCAAATAGCCACCAGCTGGTGACCTAGCATTCAGAACACACGAGTCCACCAAGGACATCTGCATGAAACCACCACACCATCCAAAAACAAATAGTGCTGTCCTTTTTATTTCGTTAGTATTTTCTATCTAACTGTAATGTTAAATTGATTTCTGTTTTTATTGCTTGTTCATTTAACTAAACTAGGAATGGAAAAAAAAATGTTGAAAAGTGGCTTAGCAGATTGTGTTTACTTTGTAGATTACTTGGCTAGGAAAATATGTTAGGTTCACAATTTCCTGGTGGGCTTTCTTCATTGTCACTGATTGGACGGAAGCGCTGGACCCAAACTTTTGGTGCAAAAGCTTTACACCCACAAATTCTGGGGGCAAATGCTTGGTTGTGCTTCTAGGACATACAGATGTGTGTTCCGAGGAAGTGTTGGTTTAAGGGACCTTTTCTCCCTCCCTTTTCAAGATTACTCGGTGACAGCCAACTCAAAGATCGTGGTGGTCACCGCAGGAGTCCGTCAGCAGGAGGGGGAGAGTCGTCTCAATCTGGTGCAGAGAAACGTCAATGTCTTCAAGTTCATCATTCCTCAGATTGTCAAGTACAGCCCCGACTGCATCATCATTGTGGTTTCCAACCCAGGTAACGATGAGGTGCTTTGTATTCGGTTCACTGTTTGGGGATTTCATTTTTGCTCTGGATTTCAGTCAGTGGCAGTTGCGGTAGTTTGAATAGATGGCCCCCAATATATTCAGTTGTTTATTTGTTTGTGGTTTACATCTGTAGCCATCTGGCTGGAGGCAATGTCACTGGGTGGATCTTAAGGTGTGGTGGTGGGTTTCAGATTTCAATCTAAAGATATGCAAAGTGTGCCTAGCTGGAGTTCCTGAAGTGTGTTATATGGTTTTCGACCTTTAGGCTTGTACTTCTCTCTGTCTGCTTGGGCCTGTGAAGGCTGGCCAGCTTCTTCTGCCATTATGGAACTTCCCCTGGATCTGTAGGCTTTAATAAACATCCCTTCCTCCATAACCATGCCTAGTCTGGAAGTTCATCTCAGCGAACCTGAATCTGTCTGCTACAGCAGTGGTCATCCACAGAGGTGGTCCCCATGTCCGCTGTTACTGGCACGAGAAGACCGTGTTGGTTAAACAGGTGGCCTTGTGTAACATCAGGCCAAATGTTCCCAAATATGAGATTTTTATATCATGCAATTGCATCTTTTTGTTTTACCTAGGTTTGCTAAAAAGTCAAAAAGTCTTAATTCTTTTCTTTTTCTTTTTTTTAAGAATATGAAGGGTGGCCTAGAATAGCAACTCGGTGGCAGTTAAAGGCACTCAACTTGTAAAGCCTGGTGGCCTGTGTTCAGCTCCCCAGGACCCACCCAGTGTCTGCTAGGTAGACACAGAACGGAAGTGGACAGCTGCTTAGCCAGTCTGTGTTGCAGCATCCTGCACCTCAGGCAGCCGTCCATGACTGAGTCTGTAACTCTCTAGGTATAGCTTCAAAGGCTGATCCTCAGGGAAGACCCTTCCAGAGCAACAAAGTTGTCAGCAAAGGAATTATCCTGTCCAAACTGTGATGAATGTATTTTAGCTAGGCCCAGTCTTTACGAGTAGAGGCTGTTGGATTCACTTCCGGCTTTGTGCTTGCCCTGTAAATGCCGTTTTTCTGCTCTTTTCGTCTTAACCTGCAAATGCTGTGCTTCTACCCAGATCAGCAAGATTTTTTTTTTTTTTGTTAATGTGAGAGAGGGGAGAGAGAGAACTGGTGAGCTAGGGCCTCCAGCCACTGCAGCTGAACTCCAGACGTGTGCACCCCCTTGTGCGTATGTGCGACCTCGCGTCACCGTGTGCATCTGACTTTCCTGAGACCGAGAGAGTTGAGCATCAGTTCTTAGGCTTCACAGGCAAACGCCTTATCCACGAAGCCATCTCTCCAGCCCTCAGCAAAAGAGTTACATCTGAGTTGTGAGGCTGCGCCACCCTGAAAGGTTCTGTCACATACCCTTTGGTGACATAGTGATTACATGTGTTTTCTTAACAACTTAGCCATATCTCATGGTCAGAAAAGGTTTGGTGGCATGCCTCGGCAGGTGTTGAGTAAGAAAAGGGCTCTTTCATTTTATAATAAGACATCACAGTTAAGGAACATTAGAAGTGGTGAAAACCTAAGTAACAGAGGGTTGGGTTCAGTCCTTTTCTCTCTTCCAAGTTAGCCTATGTATTTTCGTGTCAAGGTATAAATATAAAAGTGCAGCTCATTGTATATTTCATGTTTTATAATCCCTTTAATAACACTTTCATTCTGTTTTCCTCCTCCAATCATGTAAAGTTACCATCCTTTTTGATTGTTTTTTTTGTTTTTTGAGGTAGGGTCTCACTTTAGCTCAGGCTGACCTGGAATTCACTATGGAGTCTCAGGGTGGCCTCGAACTCACAGCAATCTTCCTACCTCTGCCTCCTGAGTGCTGGGATTAAAGAAAGGTGTGCGCCACTGCGCCCAGCTAAAGTTAAAGTACATGCCTAGCCCTAACCAGAGCTCGTTTGAGAGTTGGCGAGGCGCGGGAGGGAGACGCCAGCACACACGCTGATTGGTTTAGCACTTGAAGCCAGTTCTAGTTTATTCACCTGTATTTTTGTTTCTAAAACATTTAGTGGATATTCTTACCTATGTTACGTGGAAACTGAGTGGATTGCCCAAGCACCGTGTGATTGGAAGTGGGTGTAATCTGGATTCTGCTAGATTTCGCTACCTGATGGCTGAGAAACTTGGCATTCACCCCAGCAGCTGCCACGGATGGATTCTGGGGGAACACGGTGACTCCAGTGGTAAGAAGGTCACTGGTGCCTGCAGGGGGCTCAGCCCCTGCTTGCTGTTTTATCTGACTGAGTTTCATGCACTTTACATGGGCCTTTGTGACTTGGTTATATTCTGCAAATGTTCCCCAGGAAGCACGTGGCTTAGATGGTGAAGTCTAGTTTACATGTGTACTCTATAACCCATTCTGGCATTCTTCCCTAAATGAACTTGACCCTTGTTTATATATATATATATGTGATATATTTTTATTTATATATTACAGTGCACTTTCATAATTATGCTATAGTTTGGTATAACTGTGCTACTTGGGAGTCTTAGAATTTTCTTTTAGCTCTGGAATAAAGGGGCTTATATTAGAAAATGATGCACAGGAGAGAAGTTAAAATTTCTCGGATATTTAGGATGGGCATTGGGATATATAGACCACTTGGAAAAATATTTTCCTACATACACGAGGCTCTTGGTTCAGTCCCCTAGGCCCACGTAAACTGGGTGTGGTGGCACACACTTGTAATCTCAGCACTTGGGAGACACAGACAAGAAGGTCCAAAGTTCAAGACACTCCTCAGCTACATGTTCAAGGCTGACCTTGGTTACATAAGACCCTGCCTTATAGAACTTTAGCACGCTTCCACACTAGGCCTTCGCAGACCTAGAGAAAAGCAAAGAGTTCCTTATCCTGTATAGCTGCGGCACATTGATGGCTTTATATGCAAGTTAAAAGTTCAGATCGTTGCTATTTAGAGCAACTAGCTAAACAAATGTGCCTCAAAGAGCTTGTCCATGGCTCAGCGCCAACTGCTTTTAGGTGGTGTGCATCAGAACTGAGAGTATTTTTAAAACAGAAATGTCTAGAATGTTTGCCTTTTCTCCCCCCACCTAAAAACAGTGGCTGTGTGGAGTGGAGTGAACGTGGCTGGTGTTTCTCTCCAAGAACTGAATCCAGAAATGGGGACAGACAATGACAGTGAAAACTGGAAGGAAGTGCATAAGATGGTGGTGGACAGGTGAGTGGAGGTTTTCTTGGCTTGGGGGAATTCATTTCATGTTTGGTATGTCTCCAGCTACTGCTCAGGTTTTCTCTTTGAAAAGCAGGCGAGGCCACTTTCGACCAGTCAGATGTGCTGAACCAACTCCCTGGAGAAAGCAAGTGTTTTCTCTAAAGGGAAGTTGGGGTACAGGTGGGTGAAGAATGAACGAGCTGGCTGGTGAGATGGCTTAGTGGTTAAGTGCTTGCCTGTGAAGCCTCAGGTCCCTGGTTCGAGGCTCGATTCCCCAGGACCCACGTTAGCCAGATGCAGTGGCTGGAGGCCCTGTCGCGCCCATTTTCTCTCTGTCTGTCGCTCTCAAATAAATAAATAAATAAATAAAAATGAGCAAAAAAATTAAAAAAAAAAAATGAACAAGTGAGAAGAGCCTCACACTACTACTTTTCAACACGCTAGGCTTGATTTAGCCCGAGAGGTAACCCTGTACCTGACTAGCCTCTTAGTCACCTAAACAGCAACCTTAGAAAGATGGATGACAGCATTTAAGCCATTCTCAGCTAATCTTTCAACACTCACCTCAGATTATTCCCCCCCATTACTTTTGTTACAAATGATTTAAAAAAAAAAAAATTCTTTTGCGAGGCTGTAGAGATGGTTCAGCGGTTAAGGCGTTCTGCCTGCAAAGCCTAAGGGCCTGAATTCAATTCCTCGTACCCGTGTAAGCCAGGTGCACAAGATGGTCATGTGGCTCGTGTTCGTTTTCAGTGGCTAGGGGCCCTGGCATGCCTGTTCTCCCTCCCTCTCTCCTCTTTTTGTGTCTTAAATAAGGAAAAACAAAGAAAAGAGAAAGGTAATTCCAATATATATATATTTGGGCTGAGAGATGGCTCAGCATTTAAGGCGTTTGCCTACAAAGTCTAGCAACCTCGGTTCAATTTCCCCAATACCCACGTAAAGCCAGATGCCCAAAGTGGTGCTTGTGTCTGGAGTTTGTTAGCAGTGGCTAAAGGCCCTGGCGTACCCACACTCTCCTCTCTCTCTTTCTCTTTGCCTCTCTCTGTCTATATCTCTCTGCTTGCAAATAAATGAAGTTATATTTTTTTTTAATTATCTTTTTTGTGTTTGTTTTTCAAGGTAGGGTTTTGCACTAGCCCCGGCTAACGAGGAATTCACTATGTAATCTTAGGGTAGTCTTGAGCTCACAGCAATTCTCCTACCTCTACCTCCCTAGTGCTGGGATTAAAGGCATGTACCACTACACTGGGATAAAAATTAACTTTTTTTATTAAATACTTGTATTTATTTGTGAAGATGGAGAGAGACAGAGTATAGGCACACCAGAGCCTCTTGCCGCTGCACAGGAACTCCAAACACATGTGCTACCTTGTGCATCTGGCTTTATGCGGGTACTAGGGAATTGAACCCATGACATCAGGCTTTGCAAGCAAGCACTTCAAACTCTGAGCCATCTCTCCAGCCCAAATCTTTCTTTCTTTTTTTTTTTTTTTAAGACCTTCCTATTCAAAACAAAATAAAGCATTACATTGAAATAGACTCCATGGATTCAAGTCATGATACTGAAACTAACTATAGAGTTGGGAGCCATTGACCTTCAAAATGTACCCCATTTTCCTCTTCTCTAAAACCAAAGGATCAAAGATTTGCTCAAATATAGCTCAAGGTCACATAGGTAAATGTGCATCATCAATGAGCATTCAGTAAGTGTCACTGGCAGAGAATTTTTGCATCATGGCTGATATCTCAAATATGGAGCAATTTTGTTGAATGTTGTGACTTTTTGATGAATTTGATCTATCCACAGAAAAATTTTAATTTAATCATCAGAATTTCAATTAATCCCTTACTTAAGAATAAGACAAGCAGGCCTGGATATATGGCCCAGTAGTTAAAGGCACTTGCTTGCAAAACCTGACGGCCTGGCTTCAATTCCTCAGTACCCAAGTAAAGCCAGACACACAAAGTGGCGCATGTGTCTGGATTTTGTATGTAGCGGCAGGAGGCCCTGCCGCACCCCTTCGCTCTCTGCTTCTGCATATAAATAAAAAGTAAGACAAGCAGGTTTCACTCAGGTGAAGGTGCTTTTATTGTTTCCTGATTTCATTACTCTGTTAAGAAATACACTTATGGGGCTGGAGAGATGGCTTAGTGGTTAAGCGCTTGCCTGTGAACCCTAAGGACCCCGGTTCGAGGCTCGATTCCCCACGACCCACGTTAGCCAGATGCACAAGGGGGTGCACGCGTCTGGAGTTCGTTTGCAGTGGCTGGAAGCCCTGGCACGCCCAGTCTCTCTCTCTCTCTCTCTCTCTCTCCATCTATCTGCCTCTTTTTCTCTCTGTCACTCTCAAATAAATAAATAAAAATGAACAAAAATTTTTTTTAAAGAAATACATTTATGGATAAGTTATATTTGTTGAAAATGTCCATTTTAATAGTTGACATGTTATAAATATTCACTCATGCAATAAGCTACTTGAGCTTATCAGACTCTTTATGTACTGCTGACCATGTAGTACTTACTTTTAATTTTTACATGCATATTAATTCATTTAACATTCATTTAAGAAAAACTAACATAATAGGCAACACTGTCTCAATTTCAAAGGAAAGGATCTTGAGGCCGCAAAGGTTAAATAACTACCTCAAGGTCACAGTTAGTAAGAGCAATAGTCAGACCCACAAGTGAGGTTTCAGCGATCTCTTGTTTGTGTTCTCAAAAGTGCCTACGAAGTCATCAAGCTAAAAGGATATACCAACTGGGCCATCGGGTTAAGTGTCGCCAACCTCATTGAATCCATGTTGAAGAATCTGTCTCGGATTCATCCAGTGTCGACAATGGTGAAGGTGAGACAAGCCCATAGAAAGTATTGTGAGATCCCTTGTGTTAACGTTCTACACGGAGATGCTCTTCACAATTGACGAGTTAGCTGTAGCTCACAATTACTCTGTGTCTAGGTTTTCTACAAACGTTCCCCCTTTCGAATGAAAGTCTATGACAGAACACAAAACTTAGTAGGAGCTAAGACTTTCAATAGGTTTCCATTAGTTTTTTTTTTTCTCAAGTTTTATTAACATTTTCCATGATTATGAAAAATATCCCATGGTAATACCCTCCCTCCCCCACCCTTTCACCTTTGAAATTCCATTCTCCATCATATCCCCTACCCATCTCAATCAGTCTCTCTCTTATTTTGGTGTTGTGATATTTTCCTCCTCTTACGATGGTCTTGTGTAGGTAGTTTCAGGCACTGTGGGGTCATGGATATCCAGGCAATTTTATGTCTGGAGGGAGCATATTGTAAGGAGTCCTACCCTTCCTTTGGCTCTTACATTCTTTCCGCCACCTCTGCCGCATTAGACCCTGAGCCTTGGAAGGTGTGATTGAGATGTTACTCAGTACTCCAGTCACTTCTTTCCAGCACTATGATACCTTCTGAGTCGTCTCAAGGTCACTGCAATCTGAAAAGAGAAGATTCTCTACCCAAAGTGACAGTAGCGTTAATATAAGGGTATAAATATTAAAAGAAGTGCTTAATGGGCAGTTTGATGAGCATAGTATATACATTTATTCAGACATCAGCAGATGCTACACCCCTAGGGCTCATGACTACCCGTTTTAAGTTTTCAGCATCAGGGATGTATTCCCTCCCATGGAGTGGGCCTCCAGTCCAGTTGGAGGGCAGTTGGTTTCCACCATGACAGATGTGCCACTATTGCACCCATTGACTCTTTTGGGCTGGCTGGCCAATTATAAGGCTTGCAGTGTCCACTGTTGAGTATCTTCACTGGTGGTATCTTTTTCTCCCATTGAACTGCATGTAGAATGGCTTCTTCTAGATTTCTGTCAGCTGGTCTACATGGAGGAGGTTATCAGCTCAGTTCCAGCAGGATTTCTCAGTGATCTTGCA
Organism: Jaculus jaculus; assembly: GCF_020740685.1. NCBI lineage: Eukaryota > Metazoa > Chordata > Mammalia > Rodentia > Dipodidae > Jaculus > Jaculus jaculus. The sequence goes on from NC_059123.1 coordinate 4,941,961, forward strand.
GCCCTAGTATGTGGAGTCTTCAGCAATAGGGTCTTACCATCTATTCCTGGTGGGAAACCAAGGGCATCAGCAATGGCCTCTAATGTTTTGGGGGCATCAGGGATCTCCCTGGTCAACAACTCACTGGAAGGTATCCCATCCCTGGCACTGAAAATTTTCTAGCAACAATATGGCTCCTGAGTGTACCACTGTCCAAAACCAGAGGATTCCATATGATTTATTCCATTAGTTTTTAAAGGTTTTACTTTATTTATTTATTAGAGACAGAGATTGGGAGAGAGAGAGAATGGGCACGCCAGGGCCTCCAGCCATTGCAAATGAACTGCAGATGCATGTGCCACCAGGTACATCGGGCTTACATGGTATGTGGGCTTCACAGGCAAGCACCTTAACCACTAAGCCATCTCTGTGGCCCAATTTTCATTATTTTTATATGATATGGAAAACTATTCTGTGATTCCTATTCAGAACCTTCACAAATATGCACGGAATAGATCCATTTTTATTTTATGTCATAAGCTAGATCCTTTCCTGTAGTGCTTGGGTGCAAGCTTAGGAAACTCATTTTCATTCAGAAACTTGCCAAGTATAATTAAGCAATCTAGTTGGTGAGACAGTGAAAATGAGCCTGTGAATAAATTCCCTTAAGCAAAGTGGTCAAACTCAAAGGCACTTTTCCTGTTTCCTCAGCAATTCTGGGTGTTGTGAGACCTGGATGGTTAGTGACTTCTAGCTATGAAGTAACACCTCTGAGATTTGCCTAACATCGATTATTCTCTCAACGTATTAAACATTCCCTTCTATCAAATTCCATTCTGAACTGAAACTTATGACACTTGGGGCTTCAGGGGAAGTAATCCATTCAGAACTGTAACTGAAAGCAATTCCAGTGTTCATAAAACAAAGTGTTCAATTATATCTAAGAATACAGTGTTCGATTTAAAATGACTATTATTTATTACTTTTTCATGATGTTATCTTGAGTGTGTTGGTATAGTCTGTATGTAAAACCTAGCTCTCGACCTGAGTGGAGGACACAGATGGACCTGTCCACTGATGAAAATGTGGCTCATGCTGACAAAAGGTCCTGTACTGGTTTGGGCTCTAGCATGGCTCTGGTGATGGTTCCTCCTGCGGGGCTCTTTGCCTGCCTGAAGCTGACTGCTTTGCCGTTCCTGCAGGGAATGTACGGCATCGAGAATGAAGTCTTCCTGAGTCTCCCCTGCATCCTCAACGCTCGGGGTCTCACCAGCGTCATCAACCAGAAGCTGAAGGACGACGAGGTCGCTCAGCTCAAGAAGAGTGCCGACACCCTGTGGGACATCCAGAAGGACCTGAAAGACCTGTGACTGATGGGTTCCAGGCTGTAGAGAAGTAAAAACTGTAAAGTGATGAACTGGGACCCGTCAGCCTTCACCATGTACAATGGGTCCCAGTCGGCTTTCTCCCTAATATGTGATGTGAGCTCAGAATTAAAGCCCAGGCCTGCTTAATGCTTACAACACGAGATCTAGAAGAAATAAACTTAGCCACTGCAGTGTACTTGTTGCTTTTGTTTAGGTTGTTTGAGACAAGGTCTCACCACGTAGTAAAGGTGGACATGAACTTGAGACTCTCCAGGGTCCTCCTAAGTACTGGAACTGTAGACACATACCACCATGCCTGGGTTTTATGCTTTGATGCTGGGAGAAAACATCTCCCTGGTGTTTAGGGTGTTTGTGTCAGCTAACAAAATCTTAAGTTTTAAATGGCGTACCCTAAGGTCTCATTGCAAGTATCTAACCATTCATGAATGTGACAGCTGGCAGGTACCTTAGCTTATCTGATTGAAGACATGTGCAAAAAAAAAAAAAAAAAAAAAAAAAAATCAAGTTAAACGCTGAGTGCTGATCAAGATGACAGATTTTGGAGCTCCAGTACGAGAGGATTTGGCAGAACTCCCATCTGCACGGTGGGGGTGGCGCAGGGATTCACATACTGGTGAAGATGGAGGATTCCAGGGACTTGCTGGCTAGCTGGTGTAGGCTGCTTAGTTACTGCAGCTTCCATGAGAGACCCTGTCTCAGAATAAGGGGAAGAAGTCACAGAGGAGGGCACTGAATGTTGACTGCTGGCCCTCAAATGCACACGCATACACACACACACACACACACACACACACACACACACACCCATACAATCCCTGGCCTGCACAGGCTTGCACACTTTCAATTCTGAGTGATTGCTCTCAAACTGTTTCCTCACCCTCCCTGACATGATAAGGAGTTGTTATTCATAAAATCTAATACTGCTGTGTTTATCATTAAAATATGCGAGTTTGGGAAGATAACCTCTCCTGGGTTTTTGTTGATGTTATTTTATTTATTTATTTGAGAGTGACAGAAAGAGGTAGATAGAGAATTGGCACACCAGGGCCTCCAGCCACTGCAAATGAACTCCATGCACATTTGCCCCCTTGTGGATCTGGCTTATGTGGGCCTGGGGATTCGAGCCTTGAACCCAGGTCCTTAGGCTTTACATTCAAGTGCTTAGCATCTATGCCATCGCTCCAGCCCATCTCCTGGTTTTTATTTGTAGAATATTTTTGTTTAATAATAGCCATTATTGAGCTGGGCATGGTGGCGCATGCCTTTAATCCCAGCACTCGGGAGGCAGAGGTAGGAGGATCACCGTGAGTTCGAGGCCACCCTGAGACTACATAGTGAATTCCAGGTCAGCCTGGGCTAGAGTGAGACCCTACCTCAAAAAAAAACAAAAAGTAAAAAAAATAATAGCCATTCTTTCCTATTCTGCGACTATCTTGATGGTGTAACTTTAAGTACTCAACCGAACATGCATGTGTTTGTGACTAACCCTTTGGCCCCAGATGCCCCTGGCATGCCTCCCGAGCCCTAGCGCGTTTCTGGTACAGGCAGGTGACATGATACTCCTTCCTCACTGATACGGGAGCATAGAAACAGTGCCCGGAAATGAATCATCTGCTTCAGCTAGGGCACGTGCTAGATCACCGCCTTCAGGAAGGAGCTTGTGGTTGTCACGGACAACTGTTGTGATACATAATTTTTTTGTCCAAAAGTGCTTGGTCTTTGCAGAGCTTGGCTGGTGTGTCCTTAAGGACACAAGGCCTTAACACCGCACTCTCTGGATTCTCAGGGTAATGCAGACACAGCATTCCTTTTGTTATTTATTTGATCTGTTTTTTTTTTTTTTTTTTTTTCTGGTGGGTCCTGATTCTTGGACCAAGATGATGCTGTTTCCTCAAATGCCAAGGGCCAAGAGGGAGGTTTTGGCATGACTTGTTCCTTGGATAGAGATCATCTAAGCTTCCTGCTTTCTTTCAACAGGGAGGGCACCAGTGAGGAGGCGTCACACTCCCTTTCCCCAGCATTGAGCACATGCACTTTCCGTTTTCATCCCCCTCCCTCCCAGCCATCATTCGGAGCTTTACCTACACTGTACGCTCAGAGGTTGGCCCTGAGGCTCCAGGGTAATTCTGTCCACTCAGCAGTGGTGGTCATCTGCTTGAAATGGGTCATTGTAACCACATGTGGGGGAGCAGGGAGGGTTTTCAGGGTGTCGAGTTGTTCACAAGACAAGGAAAGACAATGACAACATACAAATGATCTCAAGGAAAGGTGCTCTTTTGTGCAGATATGGTCACTACTATGTGTTACTCACAGTGACCTGGACTGTGTTCACCCCTTTCCACGTGTCCCTCACATGCACAGGACCAGAAGGCACAGAGTCCCTGGCAGACTTTTGTGCAAAGTTGAATTTGTACTGCCCTCCAGAGCCTGGTGGTCACGGGCTGCCTTAACAAATTACCCAAAGTCAGTGACCACACCAAATAGAAGAGTACTTTTGCATGCTAGTAGGGGCCATGAGTGTACAAGCAGTGTCCCTGGGTCAAGACCAAGGTGTCCTCAGGGTCCTGTGGGGTCTCTAGGGTGATTACTTCTGCTTCTAGTGACTTTGGGCGGTCGTTCTGGTCTCTGCCTCCATGTTTGCTACAATCCACAACTCTGGGCACCTGGGAGTCTTTGTCTCTGTTTGACACAAGTCACTGGATTTGGCAGCCTCGCACCACCTCCCATGCAGCCTTTCATCACAAAACCCAAACTAACCCCACGTACAACTAAAGCCCTTTTCTCCAGATCTGCTCACACGATGACGCGGTGCGCGTGCGCGCGCGCGCGCACACACACACACACACACACACACACACACGTGCTCCCCTTGGTCTGCAATGTCTTATAGGCCAGAGTCCACGGGGAGGCACAAGGGGGTGTGCTGAGGGAAATCCGGGGAGGATGCAGGAAGAGGAACTGAAATTCTAAGTCAGGGGAGAGGAGAGAAGGAAAACCCATGGTTTGGAATTGTTGAAGCAACAGACGTGGTGGGGCAGCTCAGCAGCGGACACTTGACGAGCGGGTCAAGGCCTCGGCTTCCAGCCCAGGGTGAGAATCACTGCAGGGGTGGCACCTCCAAATGACCCTAGACGCCCACTCTTGATATGAGGGAGCCTGTGACATTTCAGGGTGGTCTGATCCCTTCAGAGCCATTTTACAGCATTTCAAGATGTTGAGACCTTGTGACCACCACTGCCTTGCTCTGCAGTCATTAAAATGCACGTGGCCAGAAGACAGGAAAGTCTGCCCGTACCCATGACGAGTGATCTTCCCACCCGTGACCACAGACACCATCTGTCCATGACTGTTTAGTAGTTTGCTAAGACATATCAAAAACAAATTACCACACAATGGATGGTTGAGGTCACGATAAATTTATTTTCTTGGAGGTATAGAGGAAGGAGGGAGAAGGGAGGCTGTGGGAGGAGGAGAGGGAGGGAGCTGGCACTGGAGGTGTCTGTGAATGCTGCTCAGGAGGGTGCTCCGTGTCCTGTCACGAGCACAGGGTTCAGTCTGGCCCCTTGGCTGTGGGGACCATGGCGAGATGCTGCTCGCCACTCTTCTGTGATCTGGAGGATTCAACTCCAGGGAACGGGGAGTCCTCACTGGCAGCTGGGGGAGTGCAAACTTGCTCACTGGCAGGAAAATCAGTATGCTGGCTGCTGAAAAGAGGAAAATAGAGCTCCCAACTGACCCAGGCATTCCTCTCTTGTGCATCTATGCTAAGGCCGCCACTCCTCACTGCACAGATAACTGTGGGAAGAAAGACTAAGAGCCTCAAAGTGGGAGGGAAGATCCAGATCCCACCCCCGCCCCCCACCCCGCCCCGGTGACTGCCTGCTGTCCCAACCCCGCACCCATCACTCCATGGTGTGGACCAGCAATGCCGCTGAGAAGAGCCCTCAGTGGAATGGGGGCACGGAGGAGAGAAATGATGGTACCACCACACGATGCATGCACACAAGGTTTCTATTAATCCTTTTCCCCCTCAGTGTTATGGGAGAGGACGGGGAGAGGGGACTGCAGGAGGAGGAGGAGGGCAGCTTGCAGGAAAGGCTTAATGTGAAGACTGCTCAGGAGGACCTTTTCTCCCCTTTCCTGTCACAACCCCAGGGTACACACACCTCTCTGTCCTCACTTCCTTACTGTCCCCAACTGGGCCCTGGCACTCACCCTGGGAATACCCGGTTTCTGTCACTTGAGCCCTGGTGTGGCCTGACACAGGAACACAGTTGGCGGAAGCAGTGCTGTATTCGCTGCCACAGCCTCCAGCGCCTTCTTGGGCCCTGAGTAGGGGCTGCAGGCTGGTCTGGGCCTTTAGGAGCACAGGGGGAGGCTGCTGATGCTTTGCAGGGCTCTGGATGGCTTGCCTGGCCTTGGCTTCCCTGCGCCGAGGCTATATGCTTTTCTATCTTTTCTGGAAACTCCAGACTGCTCCACTGGCCAATCGTACAACGGGGGGATGCTACAGGGATGGCGGTGCCTTGAGCCGTGAAGGGCCAAGGAGAAATGGAACCCTGGGTGAGAGTGGCCATATTCTGTATAACGGGGGCACTGGACGTTCTTCGTATATTCAGAGGAGCCTGCTCACCTTCTTTGGGCTGCCTTTCTTCTTTAAGGCTTAGCTGGGATTTTGTTCCTTTGGGGGGCAGGGGCAAGTGAGCAGGATGCATGGGGCTGGGGAAATGCGTCTTCCCAGGACTTGTTGTTGTGTCTTGGGCCTTGTCCTCGTGCTTCCTGCATGCCTGGTGCTCTAAGAACAGATATATTGCCATTAAGTTGTTGAATTTCCTTTGCATAATTGAAAGACAAGTCTCTGTTGTACTTAATCCAATAGACTTCATAGCAACCAGGATGTCAGGGTCCAGCCTCCTGTGGAATGTCTTCTCCATTTTTGAGGAAGCCTCTTGGCCTCGCTGGAGCCATGGGTGGTTTATCACCTCATTTGCGGCACTCCTCTGATCTGGACGAACGTTTAATAGGTGGTTGATCAGATCTTTCACTTCTTCTGGGACGTGACTGGGTACGTTGTACTTCCCCCTGATTATCTTCCGTCTCTGCTCCTTCCGCGTCGTTGTCCATTCGAATGGGCGAGTGCCAGTAATCATGTGGTATAATAGGACGCCCAAGGTCCACATGTCTTTTTTTGTGGCATCATAGGGCTGACGCATGAAAACTTCGGGTGGGATGTATGAAAACCCCCCACAGTACGTGGTGAACTTCTCCCCTGCTCTGAATGTCGTTGCCATGCCAAAGTCTATTATGGTGACCTTGCCTGAAGCATCCATCATGATGTTGTCCGGTTTGATGTCTCTATGGGCTATCCCTCTGTCATGGCAGTAGCGAACAGCTTCCACAATTTGCCGGAATATTCTGCAGACCTTCTCCTCTTCCATACCACCCTTTGTGATGTGCTTAGAGAGGGTGTCCTGGCACAGTTCCTGAACCAGATAGATCTTCCGTTCTGTCTCAATGACTTCGAATAGGGTGACAATATTGGGGTGATCCATCATCTTCAAAATGTCCACTTCTGACTGAACATATACAAATGTCTCATCCAGCTTGTTCAATATTTTGATGGCAACGAACACCCCGGTTAGTCGGTGTCTCGCCATCCTGACTCGCGAGCAGCCTCCCCGGCCTATCTGGTCCATGAGCTCATAGTGAGACCAGAGGGTCTCATCAGAGTGAAGAGACATCGTAGCAAGGCTACAGATGCCAAATAAAAAGATAAATTAAAATGGAAATGAAATATGTAGCTAAGAAAAAAACCAAATTAAAAAATAAAAATAAAAACTATGGACCAAGCCAGAAGAAAAACAAGTCCCAAACCAAGACTCCCCAAAGAAATGAAATCAGAAAGTAATATCAAAAGATGCAAAATAATAAACTTCGAAAGGGTAAAAGAAATGAAAACTTGAAAGATAAAAGTAAAGAGTAAATGAAATATGTAGTTAATAAAGGAAATGAAAATAAAAATCAAAACTAAAAACAAAATCACCAAAAAAAAACAAACAAAAACAAATTCCCTTACCAACAATAACTCATAGAAAAGAAACCAGAAAGTAAAATCCAAAGATGCAAAAAAATAAACTTCAAAAGGCCAACAGCCAAAAGAAATGCAAACTCAAAAGTAAAGGCAAACGTAAAAAGCTATTGAAATATGTAGTTAACAAAAGAAATTAAAATAAAAATCAAAACTAAAAACCAAGTGAGAAGAAAAACAAGTCCCACACCAAAGTCTACCCAAAGAAATGAAACCAGAAAGTAAAATCAAAAGTTGGAAAAAAAATAAACTTCAAAAGGCCAGAAGCCAAAAGAAATGAAAACTCAAAAGTAAAGATAAAAATAAGGAGCGAATGAATTATGTAGTTAATAAAAGAAATTAAAATAAAAAGTCAAAATACCAATCAAAACTAAAAACAAAATCGCACACAAAAAAATTCCCACACCAATAACCCAAATCAAAGAAACCAGAAAGTAAAATCAAAAGTTGGAAAAAAAATAAACTTAAAGAGGCAAAAAGCCAAAAGAAATGAAAACTCAAAAGTAAAGATAAAAGTAAAGAGTAAAGTTAATATGTAGTTAATAAAAAAAATTAAAATAAAAATCAAAACTAAAAACAAAATCACACACAAAAAAACAAATTCCCACACCAACAATAACCCAAAGAAAGGAAAGTGGAAAGTAAAATCCAAAGATGTTAAAAAAAAAAAAAATTCAGAAGGCAAAAAGCCAAAGAAATGAAAACTCAAAAAATAAAGGTAAAAGTAAAAAGCTATTGAAATATGTAGTTAATAAAAGAGATTATATTAAGAAATCAAAACTAAAAACTAAGCCAGAAGAAAAAACAATTCCCACACCAAAGTCTCTCCAAAGAAATTAAATCAGAAAGTAAAATTCAAAGATGCAATGAAATAAACTTCAAAAGGCCAAAAGCAAAAAAATAAAAAAAAAAACAAACCACACACGCACAAACTAGATCACACACACTAACAGTCAACTACTCAAAACACCTCTCTCCTCTCCTCTCCTCTCCTCTCCTCTCCTCTCCTCTCCTCTCCTCTCCTCTCCTCTCCTCTCCTCTCCCCTCCCCTCCCCTCCCCTCCCCTCCCCTCCCCTCCCCTCCCCTCCCCTCCCCTCCCCTCCCCTCCCCTCCCCTCCCCTCCCCTCCCCTCTCCTCTCCTCTCCTCTCTCTTCTCCATAATCCCCACAAACCACCAAATCACCACTCCTCTCCTCGCCGCTGTCCGGGTCCACTCACTCACTCCTCTATTGACCTGGACAAAATCCAGAGCTGGCCAGGCCCCCTTATATCTGCTGCGGGGCTCCATCACAATGGTCCTGGCCATGTGAGGTCATAGAGGGCATGGACCAGTCAGGGCTGCTCATGACCAAGAGACCCAGAAGGGGTTTCACTGTGTGTGACTCAGGTGGGCCATGGAGGTTCACATTTAGGCCTTTGGAAGTTAAAGCCTGGAGGATGTTTCATGTCCTTTGGGGTCTGCTTGGAAAGTCTGTAATACCTTCAGTTTGAAAGACCTCTGCTCTCTCCACTCACCCTGGTTCTTTCCATCTCATTCTCAGTGAAGGTCCAGTGCTTGTTGCCCCTTCACTCATAGTGAGAGAGGTGTGTTCTCAGCAAACCTAACCCGGTGATTATTAACACCTATGACGTGATGTGAAGATCCCATTCTTGGTATTGATTGTCAGGATCGTTTTATGTAATCCTTGAATCTTTCACATTCCAGAAACTATCTTGATGTGTCCTCCACTCTGGTTATCTGGAAAGGGACCCAACTGAACATGACTGTGGCCATATCGGCTCTGGCCAATCCCGCCTGCCAGGTGACCCCGGTGTGAATCCCGAGCCCTATAGGACCGAATCACCAGGGTGGTCAGTGCAAAGTGCTGTTGACCGCTGATACATAGATTTTTATTTTTTAATCTCAAGTATTTACCATTGTAAGTATTGGCCAAAAGTGTTAAGAGATTTGAATACTGTCTTTGTCCACTCTGGCAGAGTAAGCGGCGTGTGTAACAAGCCAATGAGGATTCTGGTACTTTTGCAGTGTAGACAAGCTCTTACTGCCTTCTGTCCTCTACTGACTCTGGTGGAGCAACTGGACAGTGGCTTTTCTCTTTTAAGCCAAGAAGACGCGACTGTACTAACTGTCAGGACTGGTGTTGGGGACAAGCCTCCTGCAACCCCGGGCTAAGTTGCGCACGCAGCAGGATGCTGACGTGGTGGGCAGTGTTGCTGTGGCCAAGCAGTGAGAGCAAAGGACCTGGCTCTGCTTCTCCTACAAGGTCGCCGCGATGTCTCTGCCTGTCGCAGGTGGTCCTTGGCTGGCTTGTATCAGCTTTGCCAACGTCATGCTGTGTGGGTGGAGGAGCACTCGGCGAGATGACCACCTCTGCTTGCTCTTCTGCTCCATCCAAGAGGCACCTTTGCCCACTGTCCCCACTGTTCCCGGAGGACAGCCAGGAATGAGGCACCGGGAGGACGTGCTTCAGGCTGAGCGTGTGAGCAGGAAACACAAAGGCCGAGTTTCCTCAGGTCCACAGCAATGCATTCTCCTGTTACGTGACTGTCCCCAGACCTCTAGCACTGACCCTCATCCTAAGAAGCCTGACTCCATGCTGTCCAGGCACACAAAGTACCAGCCAGTGAGCCCAGCCTGGGGGCAGCTGCCACGGCCAGGGCCACGGGACTCTTCGGGGACACTGGCAGGATGCACGGGAGCACATGGCTGCCTTCCTTATTGTGACATTCTGCTGGGGTCAGCCCCATTCTGCCCTCCATCCCCCAGATCTCCTTTCCCAGTCTGCCAGGTTGCTGGCATTACAGGCCTGCATGTTGTATTTGAAGAACAGTATTATTCCTACTTCCCAAATGTGGCATTGGCTAACGAACACCATTCAGGTTTTCTCTTGTCTTTGTGTGTTGTACAGCACAGAGTGGGAAATTCACTGTGAGAAAAGTCCTCCTCCAAGCCCACTGCCCTAGACTACATGATCAAAAATGATGGGCTAGGGCTGGAGAGATGGCTTAGCGGTTAAGTGCTTGCCTGTGAAGCCTAAGGACCAGGTTTGATTCCCCAGAACCCATGTTAGCCAGAAGCACAACGTGGTGCACGCGTGTGGAGTTTGTTTGCAGTGGCTGGAGGCCCTGGCACACCCATTCTTCACCCCCCTTCTCTTCTTCTTTCTCTGTCAAATAAATAAAAAATATTTAAAATAAATAAATAAACAAATAAAGCTTACTTAAAAAAAATCTGAAGCCAGGCGTGGTGGCCTATGCCTTTAATCCCAGCATTCAGGAGGCAGAGGTAAGAGAATTTCCATGAGTTCAAGGCCATCCTGAGAATTATATATTGAATTCCAGGTCAGCCTGAGCCAGAGTGATACTCTACCACCAAAAAAAAAAAATTAAAGAGACTGTAGTATTAAGACCACACACACACACACACACACACACACAATTAAAGGCCTCTGTAAGTTAGGATGGCCAACCTTTAATGTGAAATGGCCCCAAGAAAAAACACTCAAAGTAACTAAAATTACAGACAGGGAAAAATTCTCCTACCCTTTAAACTTATAAACTTGTATTCAAAAAGATCACTGGCATATTCTTGGCTTGCAGAGATCGATTCATACCTCATAAGAAAATGTGGCTTCTTCAGTCTTCATCTTTAAGATAGGCTTAAATCCATTTCTAATCATAGACTAGGAGGGAGTGAGGGGTTATGATCAGGGTACCCTCGATTGTACCTGCTGTCATCCAATAGTGATCGTTTTTTTCTTAGGGGGTTGGAAGGAGCTTTAATCTCAAGGCTTTATGTTACAGTCCCGCTCCAGATGCTTCCTCACAGCATGCATCACACTGTCCTCACCTGAAGGGTAAAATCTGGAGAGTTCACCACATTTGGGTGTTGTTATTTTTAGAATAATTTTATTCTCCTATAAGAAGTATCTCTGGATTCAAACAGAAATGTCAATGAAGGTTATATTCATTGTACAATTTGCCTCTACAAAGTGAAATCCGATATGATGTACTGATGGTTCAAGAACATTCATTTTTCACTAGTACTTGAGGTTGTTTTCAATTTGGTTATATTTTCAAATTGGTTTCAAAGCAACCTTTCATGAAAACATTCATGATGGGATGATAAAATTTCATTCTGGATAGTCTTTTCTTTTCTGAGCTAGGGTCTTTCTCTAGCCCAGGCTGACCTGTAATTCATTATGCAGTCTCAAAGTGGCCTTGATTTACAGCAATCCTCCTACCTCTGCCTCCTGAGGCGTGTGCCACCATAACCGGCTATGGTCTTCTTATTTATTCATTTTGAGGTAGGGTCTCACATTAGCCCAGGCTGACCTGGAATTCACTATGTAGTCTCAAGGTGGCCTCAAACTCATGGCAATCCTCCTACCTCTGCCTCCCGAGTACTGGGAATAAAGGTGTGCGCCCCCACACCTGGCTTTTAGTCTTTTTACTTTTAACTTTTGTCTTTAAGACTTGCTTTTTTCTTGCTATCCTGGCCAGTGACCTTTTTCTGTTCAGCTTGCTCTAAGAAATATTTTGGAGTTGTACTAATACTCTCTCTTTCCAATGGCTTCTTTATCATCTTTCTCTTTTGTTTGCTTCTTAATAATGGCTTATCATCTTCAATGAAAAATGTAACAGCTTTTCCCTTATGCCCAGCTCTTCCAGTTCGACCTATCCTGTGGATATATTCCACTGAGCTGGTTGGAAAGTCATAATTGATTACCAAGTTCACACCTTTAAAATCAATCCCTCTGGCGAGCAAGGCTGTACAAATAAGAACCCAGATTTTTCCTGCTCTGAAGCTGTGGACTGTGTTCTCTCTCTGTTGCTGTGTTCTTGCTACATGAATAACATCTACATTAATACCTTCATATATGAGCACATGAAAAAGTTCTTTAGCTCTTTCAGTGGGCTGAACAAATACAAGATCAGGAGGGTTAAACCCCTTTCTAACAAGCTCTCGCATGGCCGGCAGTTTTCCCGTCTCAGAGCCCACCAAGAGAAGCTCCTGTTCTGCGGTCTCTACTGCAGAGTTTCCTGCTCCAATGGACACAGTAGTGACGCCGTCCAGGTTGAGTTTGCACCACTGTTCCACATCACAGGCGAAAGTTGCACCGACCACAGCTCTTCTGACCAGGGGATGTGCAGGCCAGGAAAATGAAAGCCAGCTGGCCTCGAAATCCAGTTTTGCCATCTTCAAACAGTTTGCCTGATTCATCTAGCCCTAGCCGTTCAACACTTGTCAGATCTACTCCTGGTGGCTCTTGCTTTAGGAAATAGGTAAGTTGATTTGGAGTAGTCACAAGAATATCAAACTTCTTAGATGACTTAGGCCCAAATTTCTTGGCTGCCACGGCTGCTTTGTGGATCATATGTATCCTGAATCCTGTTCCCTCAGAGATTTTAGTTAATTCTCAGTGAATCTGGCTGGCAAGCTCTCGTGTTGGGGATATGATCAGGGCTCTAAAGCCTTTATTTGTAGGCTGTTTCAGCTGCATTAAAATGGGAATACCAAAAGCCAAAGTCTTCCCAGATCCCGTAGGAGCAGAAGCAAGAAGTCCCTGGATGTGCAACATAACTGGAATGGCATGCATTTGGATTGGTGTAGGCATTTGACATCCTGCACCTAGAATGTTCTTCGGTAGTCGAGAACTGATTTTATATGCCTGGTCAAGTTGCTAAAATGTAGCAATTGGGTCAGGAAGATCAGTTCCTTGGACATGAATTTTGTGTTTGTTCTGGAAGAAGTTTAACTTTTCCATTCTGAGATGGGCCAACTTTTCTGAAGTAAGGTTTTTTGCTTCTTTAGATTTTTTATCTTCAATCTTTGCTTCTACAGATGACATCCACTGTATAGCAGTACCTTCTTCTTGAAATGTAATTTCTGGAATATCTGAAGTTGTCTTCTTCCTCTTTTTCTTTCTGGGCTCTTTACTCCTTTCAGCTGGGCTTGGTTCTTTTTTCTCTTCATTGGGGAGCTTCTGATGTGTTTGTAATGTTCCATGCTCACCCAAGACAGACTTCTTGTTTCCAAAGAAGTCTAAGGGCCTGCAGCACCTCTGAAGAATCAAGGTCATACTTCCTTTCTCCTACCTGGAATCGAGCTGCATCTGCGGAGAAGATTTCACGTCGAACTCTGCCCCCTCTCCTAGCTGGCGAAACAGGTCGTGGACCGTGATTGTTTTTAAAAGACTAAATCTATGTTGGTGGGTTCTACACTCCACGACGCTTGTGTGGAGGGTGATCCAGTGCGTGAATCCTTTAGTTCCTTTGGGCTGGTGTCCGAGGGGGTGAGGTGGCTGTGTAGTGGAGGAGGGGGGGCCCAAGGGGTTGAGGAGGCAGGAGGTGGTTAAGTAGGGGTTCAAGGGGGTGAAGGGTGGGGCTTGGTCAAGAGGGGTGCTGAGGGCGTGAGGGGGTGGGGCTTGTCAAGTCGTCACTTTGATGATCTGTCACAACCTCACAATGACAACTGACTAGAATTATGGAGGGGACCCCCATGACAATAGATGGATGGAGAATACAGGTAACACCATCCCAACAAGCACACACAAATCCTGAGAAAAACAAATTTAACCAAATGATTTGGAAAAAAGAATTTAACCCAACAACAACAAAAAAATGTAAAAAACAAAAGGAGTGGGGCGCAGGGAAGCTCTGTGAGCTGCAGCCTGCAGCCTGCCAGGTCTCCTGAGGTCCTAGATACAGGGGTCCCATCACCCTAATCTAGCAAGCCATGACAAGTGGAAACTTGGTAAGAAGGCAAATTAAAACAGGAAAGGGGCTGGAGAGATGGTTTAGCAGTTAAGAACTTGCCTGTGAAGCCTAAGGACCCAGGTTCGAGGCTCAATTCCTTGGGACCCACGTTAGCCAGATGCACAAGGTGGCGCATGTGTCTAGAGTTCATTTGCTGTGGCTTGGAGGCCCTGGCATGATCATTCTCTCTATTTCTCTCTATCTGCCTTTACTCTGTCTGTCGCTGTCAAATAAATAAATAAAATTAAAAAAAACTTGACATGAGGAAAAAAATAAACAGGAAAGGAACACCTGTACTACACACACAAAAGACAGGCTTTATGCAGATTACTTATACACATTATTGTACTAAATTTTCACTGCCCTCAAAATCCCATTAAACTACTCCTTGGCAGTATTTTTTAACTTTGAAGACCTCAACAAATGTTAGAAGTAGGAGCTGTAAAACTCTTCAGCCTCTCAGAACCCCAGAGCCTCCTGTAGAAAAATGGAGTGTCTATGTAAAAATGAGTTGTGGGGTTTCTTCTAGAAAGACTAAGAAGCTATAAGTATACCCGCCCCCATTATTTGCCTGCAGGCAGGAATAAACGCTGGCCTACTGGAATGCGCACAGGCTGAGCGCCTGCTTGCTAAGTCATGCTAAGAAGCTGCTCGGACCTGAAATCCCAGTTACTTAAGGCCAAAGCTGGTCCATGAGCAGAGCACGGTCGCCTGCACACGCCACACAGACGTCAGCGTTAGCAGGGCGGCATCACAAAGCATCAAAATAAGAGTGAAAATTCTGAAAACATTTGAAATATGAAACATCACAACTAACTTTCTCTGAACACTGGGACAAAGGGAGTTATTTTGATTTTTCTTTCTACTCGCCTACATTCTCCCATTTCTTTTCTAGTAAGCACTAACAATTTTATAGCAAAAAAAAAAAAAAAATCAAGTTATATTTTCCCCTATTTAAAACTGGGGAAAATCATCTGCTGCAAAGGGCAGCCATATTAGAGAACTTTCCATTCTATCTAAGTCACAAAACAGAAATAAATAGCCTAGTAACATGGAGGAAAAAATACTTAGTAAATGAGATTCTTAGGGCTGGTATGTAACAGTGGGAAAGCACTTGCCTGGCATGCACAAAGCCAAAAAAATCTCCACCCCTCCCCCACCAAAAGTTAGGCTTTTATGTATCCAGCGATGCAAGGGGACTGGGATGTTACTGGGGGACCAGGTCTGGCTCGCCCCACAAGCACGTGGCCTGGGGAGCGCGCCCAGCGCGAGCACAGCATGGGCAAAAGCAGTTTTCTCAGGACTGTGTTCCAGTGACCGAGGCTGCCTCACAAATGTCCTTTCTTTCTCACTCTGAAGGTTCCAGAACACCGAATGGCCAATTCGCACTGGAAAGCACAGTCCTCCTCTCACTACCACAGCAGAATAGTTATTTACACTCAGCTTGAGCACCGAACAGTTATGCCTTCTTCCTCAACTGATACTTAATATAGCAACACTGTGGTAGGAAGGAATAAACTTTATCAAGGTAGTTGATAAAAATCATTTTACAGATATAGTTGGTAGATTCATCTGTTTATGGAAAGCATGTTTTAGATTTATGGAAGCTAGGTTTTGAAGTTTATAGAAGTTTAATGAGCCCAATAATTCAATAACTTAAAAGTAAGCTCATTTCCCCTGGCACTATTTTATATATCCATAAATAAAGCACGATATATATATATATGTATATATATATATCGTACTTTATTTGGTCAAATGAGACTTTCATTTGTTTCGTTTCATGTGTTATGTCCTCTTTTTACTTTTCAGAGTAAGACAAAAGCAAAAAAGAGTCAAACAATTCAGCCTGGCGTGGTGGCGCACGCCTTTAATCCAAGCACGTGGGAGGCAGAGGTAGGAGGATCACCATGAGTTCAAGGCCACCCTGAGAGTACAGAGTTAATTCCAGGTCAGCCTGGACCAGAGTGAGACCCTACCTCAAAAAACTAAAAAAAAAGGCAAACAAAATAGTTCCATTTTGTGACAAAGCCACAAAAGGAATGCTTCAAAGTCTTCCACTGATAGTGACGTATAGAGAGTGAAAAAGCCCACACTGCCTTGCTGCCATGGGTCAGCTAAAATCAGGGGCGTGCTTGGTCCCCACTCCAACACCCCCCACTGTCGGCCACCCCGTAAAGAGCCATCTTGGCTGAGCGCGGAGCCGCCCTGGCCCTGGCCCGCCCTGAGGAAGGAGGTCAGGCCCGTGAGCACCTGTGCTCCCAGCCGCCCTCCACGGTGCCGTCCTGCAGAAACCGCGGGTTCAGCACAGCCGCCATGCCCGACGCTGACAAGATGCAGACCTCCTCACTGCAAAAGAAGGAAACGTGAACGGGTTACTGTTCTCAGCGAGGATGCCTTGGAAAATGCTAAACCTCAAAATACTTATGGAGAGAAATTAAACTCAAGGTAGCCGTTCCAAGATATTAAGTAATAAAATAGGATCACCTCCTAACCCCAAGATGAAAAATAGAGCTGTTTGTGAAAGTAAAACAGAAGTGCTGTGTGGTGGTTTGATTCAGGTGTCCCCCATAAAGAGGGGTTCTGGACGCTAGTTCCCCAACTGATGGCAATTGGAAATTAATGCCCCTGGAGGTGGTGTATTGTTGGGGTCAGGATTATGGATGTTATAGCCAGCTCCCCCTTGCTGGTACTTGGCAAACTCTCCTGTTCCTGTTGTCCACCTTATGATGTCCACCCTCTGCTCATGCCATCGTTTCCCCCTGCCATCATGGAGCTTCCCCTCGAGCTCGTAAGCCAAAATAAACCTCTTTTTTCCCACTAGCTGCTCTTGGTAAGTACCGCTTGATGGACTATTCTGGTCAGAGTTGAAAGACCTGAATGCAGGAAGAACTAAGGACTGCGAGGTTTGGCTTATGAAGGTGAGAAAGAGCTTTGCTTGGACTGGGTTTGAAGCAATTTGAGAGGTTAGTTGTTATGACCCTGTCCTGAGAAGTTGTACAGGGCTGGCTGGAGAGATGGCTTAGCAGTTAAGTACTTGCCTGTGAAGACTAAGGACCTCGGTTCAAGGCTCAATTCTCCAGGCTCCATCCACATAAACCAGATGCACTAGGGGGCACATGCATCAGGAGTTCCTTTACAGTGGCTGGAGGCCCTGGCATGCCTATTCGTTCTCTATCTCCTCTTTTCTCTATTGCTCTCAAGTAAATAAATAAAAGCAATAAAATGTTTTTAAAAAAGAAGTTGTGCAGGGTTGCTCCGAGTAGAAATGGACCGATGTGCGCAGAGGGATAGGCACAGAAAAACTGAAATCTTTGGGCCTAAACTGCTGCCCATGAACCTGCAATTGTCTGAGAAATTACAACCTTTGAGATTGGGCCATTTGACCCGCACTGGAGCAACAGGAAGAATGTAGACCTTTTAAAGGGGTGTGGATGCTCAAAGAGTGTCCTGTTCTTCAAAGTCTGCTTTATTCCCCTCTGGATTAACAAATTGGCACCCTACCTGGTATTGTGGAGTATAAGAAATGCAGGAAAGAGGATTCTTGAGTTTGCAACATGGTCTTGTGTTGTGGAAATGGCCATGGACAGTGTGAGCAGGTTTGCTGGATGCCTGCATGGAGACCCCATGAAGCCATGAGTATGAACCATGGGTTGCAGTGGAGACCCCATGGAATTGCTGGGACCCCGAGATGGCTGCTAAGGAGAGCTGCCAGCCCCGATGAAGTTTGCCAGGACTGTGAGCAGCCTGATTGGAGGGGCGGAATTGGAAGTCCAGAAACTTATGCTGGTTGGAATTATTGGACTTGGAGATTTGGCAGTGGCTACAGTTGCTGGACTTGGAGCTACAGAGTTTGGTGTTGGCCCCGGTTGTTTAAAATCTTGTATTGGTTGAATATTTCTTTGCCATGCCCAGAGCCATCTTTTGCAGTGTCAGTGTTTATTCTGTGCCATTATGGGCTTTGGGGGGATTATATTGGTATTATGGCTCAGTTAAAAGACCATGGACTATTGGGATGTATGAACCTCATTGCAATTGATAAAAAATATGAGGACTTTTAAAGTTGGATGAATGCATTGCATTTTACAACATGTATGGTTATCAGTTTATGGGGGCAGTGGTGGAATATGGTGGTTTAATTCAGGTGTCCCCCATAAACTTAGGTGTTCTGAATGCTAGGTTCCCAGCTGAGGGAGACTTGGGAATTAATGCCTCCTGGAGGCGGTATATTGTTGGGGGTGGGCTTATGAGTATTAAAGCCAGTTCCCCCATGCTAGTGTTTGGCACACTCTCCTGTTCATGCCATCATTTTCCCTGCCATAATGGAGCTTTTTATGGAAGTGCAGAGGGCAAGAATTTTTCACAATTAAAATTGGAAAAAAGAGCCGGGCTTGGTGCCACACGCCTTTAATCCCAGCACTGGGGAGGCAGAGGTAGGAGGATCGTCAGGAGCTGGAGGTCACTCTGAGACTACATTGTGAATTCCAGGTCAGCCTGCACTAGAGTGAGACCCTACCACAAAATACCAATAAAGCCTTACTAAAGTTATTGTAAAGCACATCTATATAAATTATGTGTATATATATATATATATAATATATAATATTATATAATATATAATGTGTGTGTGTGTATATATATATACACATAAATTATAGTTTATTCTAAATTAGAATAATTATAAAGGCACCTAAAATGATATCAAAATATACCAAGTACAGCTAAAACAATATCATCATATACATAGGTGATAGAAGCTGATTTTATAAGAAATAATTTAATTTCCTTATTGCATATCATTTAAGTAAAAGTTAAAAAAATTAATAGGCTGGGTGTGGTGGTGCATGCCTTTAATCCTAGCACTTGGGGGGCAGAGATACAAGGACTATTGTGAGTTCAAGGCCACCCTGAGACTACATAGTGAATTCCAGGTCAGCCTGACCTACAGTGAGACACTACCTCAGAAACCCCCCCCGACAAAAAAAGATATATTCAGTGGTAGAATGCCTGCCAGATATGCACAATGCCCAGCTCCACAGAAACAAAAGCTATCCGTCACCACAACTGAAGAGCAGAAGAGAGAAGCCGAGTCTGGGGACAAGAGGACAGAGACAGAGCAGCCACAAGAGGACCCTGAGCATCAAAGGGACAGAGAGGGAAGCCAGGCCTGGGGGGGGGGGGGGCGGAGGGGTAATGTCAGAAGACACAGATGGGGCCTTGGAAGGTGTTTATGTCCAGGACATGCGAGCAGAAATGGTACTGGCAGAAAAGCAGCATGTAGATCAGTGGAACAGAATAGAGGACCCAGATGTAAGTCCAGGTAGCTATAGCCACCTGATAGTCGATAAAAATGCCAAAAATACTCATTGGAGAAAAGACAGCCTCTTCAGCAAATGGTGCTGGGAAAACTGGATATATATCTGCAGAAGGATGAAAATAGATTCTTCTCTCTCGCCATGCACAAGAATTAAGTCCAAATGGACTAAAGACCTTAACATCAGACCTGAAACTCTGAAAGTGCTAGAGGAAAAAGTAAGGGAAACCCTTCAACATATTGGTCTTGGCAAAGACTTTCTGAATATAACCTCAGGCAATAAAACCACAGATGAACTACTGGGACCTCATGAAATTACGGATTTTGTACCGCAAAGGTCACTGTGAATAAAGCAAAGAGGCAACCTTTGAAGAATGGGAAAAAGTCTTTGCCAACTATATATCAGATAGAGGATTCATATCTAGGACATATAAAGAACTCAACAAATTAAATAAAAAGAAATCAAGCAGGCCAATTACGAAATGGGATATGGAGCTAAATAGAGAGTTCTCAAAAGAAGAAATACAGATGGTGTATAAGCATCTAAAAAATGTTCTACATCCCTAGGCATCAGGGAAATGCAGACTAAAACTACACTGAGATTCCATCTCACTCTTGTCATATTGGCTACCATCATGAAAACAAATGATCATAAATGCTGTAAGAGATGGGGAAAAAGAGGAACCCTTCTACACTGTTGGTGGGAATGCAATCTGATTCAGCCATTGTGGAAATCAGTGTGGAGGTTCCTAAGCAGCTAAAAATTGATCTTCCATATGACCCAGCTATAGCACTCCTAGGCATATATCCTAAGGACTCATCTCATTTCCTTAGAAGTACATGCTCAACCATCTTTATTGCTGCTCAAGTCACAATAGCTGGGAAATGGAACCAGCCTAGATGTCCCTCAACTGATGAGTGGATACTGAAGATGTGGCACATTTATACAATGGAGTTCTACTCAGTGGTAAAGAGAAATGAAGTTATAAAATTTGCAGGAAAATGGATGGATCTGGAAAGGATTATACTAAGTAAGGTAACCCAGGCCCAGAAAGCCAAGTGCCACATGTTCTCTCTCATATGTGGATTCTAGATACAGATGATTGGGCTTCTGTGTGAGAAGGAAAAAAACTCAGTAGCAGAGGCCAGTAAGCTAGAAAAGAGACATAAAAAGAGGAAAAAAAGAAGGGAGGAGGGCACTTAATAGGTTGGTATTGCATATATGTAAGTAGAAGAATAGATTAACAGGGGTAAAAAGGCCCAAAGTGAGGTCAGGGGAAGAGACTGAGTAAAGGAAAGGTGGAGGGAGGGCTAATCAAAATCTAAGGAGATATAAATACATCATATGGAATCTTCTGGTTTTGGACAATGGAACACTCAGGAGTCATAGATTGTTGCTAAGAAATTTTCAGTTCCAGGGATGGGATACCTTCCAGTGAGTTGTTGGCCGGGGAAATCCCTGATGCTCCCAGAACATTGCCAAGGCCCTTGGTTTCCCACCAGGAATAGATGGTAAGACCCTACTGCTGAAGACTCTATATACTTGGGCTGCAATACCACTGAGAAATCCTGCTGGAACTGAGCTGATAACCTCCTCCATGTAGACCAGCTGACAGAAAGCTAGAAGCAGCCATTCTACAATGGGAGAAAAAGATACCACCAGTGAAGATACTCAACAGTGGACACTGAAAGCCTTATAATTGGCCAGCCAGGCCAAATGAGCCAACGGGTGCAATAGTGGCACGTGTATCATGGTAAAAACCAACTGCCCTCTAGTTGGACTGGAGGCCCACTCCACGGGAGGTAATACATCCCTGACACTAAAAACCTAAAACAGGGGTAGTCATCAGTCCTAGGGGTGTAACATCTGCTGCTATCTGGATAAATGTATATACTATGCTTATCAAACTGCCCAGTAAGCACTTCTCTTAATGTTCATACCCTTATATTAATGCTACTCTCACTTTGGGTAGAGAATCTTCTCTTTTCAGATGGCAGTGACCTTGGGATGACTCAGAAGGCATCATACTGTTGGCAATAAGTGACTGTAGTACTGAGTAACATTTCGATCACACCTTCTACGGATCAGGGTCTAATGCGGAAGAGGTGGTGGAAAGAATGTAAGAGCCAAAGGAAGGGTAGGACTCCTTACAATGTGCTCCCTCAAGACACAAAATGGCCTGGATATCCATGACCTCACAGTGCCTGACACTACCTACACAAGACCATCCTAAGAGGAGGAAAAGATCTTGACATCAAAATAAAAGAGAGACTGATTGAGATGGGGAGGGGATATGATGGAGAATGGAATTTCAAAGAGGAAAGTGGGGGAGGGTGGGTATTACCATGGGATATTTTTTATAATCATGGAAGATGTTAATAAAAATAGAGAAAAGAAAGAAATGTGCTTCAAAGAATATCATCAAGTACCAGTGAACAGGATGGGTCAGAACAGGAGAAATTAACGAGGAGGGCATATCAATGCAAGCGAGGTTTGAGATCTCGATGGGGAAAGAAGGTTTTAGCACGGAAATTCAAGCTCTCAAGTAAATTCATTAGACTAATTTAGAGAGTAAATACTGCACGTGTGACCCAGTGTTAAATTCAGTGGCCTACCCCTGCCTGGAGACAACGGTGTCCCAGATGCCATAGGGTAGTAATAAAGGATTCCAGTGCCAGGGACGGGATACCACCCAAAGAGTTGATCATCAAGGAACTAGAGAGGCCCTAAAACAACATTGCTCTTGGTAGTTCCAAACCTAGACTCCAAGGCCCTACTGCAGAAAACAGCACATGCTTCCCTAGCAGGGTATCGAGAAGCCACCCTGGAGGCGCCCTTCCTGCCTGCTCGTTCGCTCTCTGTGAGCGCAGCCGTGCGAGCTGCTGGGAGAGCAAAAGACATCAAAAATCTCCTCACGGGCAGAGAATACGACATTAGGAACAACACAAGAATAAACAATGAAAAAAGGGCTGAAGAGACGGCTTAGTGGTTAAGGTACTTGCCTGCAAAGCCAAAGGACGTAGGTTCAATTCCCCAGGACCCACATAAGGCAGATGCACAAGTGGTGCATGCATCTGGAGTTTGTTTGCAGCAGCTTGAGGCCCTGGTGCACCCATATTCTCTCTCTCTCTCAAGTAATAAATATTTAAAAAAATAATTATTAAAAATCCAGTAGGTCAGTGGTTTCTAAACAATTCTACCATAAGGTCCTGCCACAGACAAGGATGGCAGAAAACTGAGCACGAGAACCACAGAAGCACTGGCAACCCCCTGCCTACGACTAAGGGTCAAAATTCAGCAGAAAGGAGCCAATGAGACCGGTGGGAAACACTGGATTGTCATCTAAGAGCAAAATTTTATAGACTTGGTAGACAACAAGTCCAAAGTTCGATTCACAGTTGAGCGGCAACAGGGCAGCGCGACGAGAATCTCCAAGCTGGGCTGCTGGGAGGGAGACGAGCTGGCACTCCTGGAAGAGAACCCGAGGGCAGCCAGGGCAGAAGGACTGGGCTGTAGACAGTGGCACTGACTCTCGGTGGAGAGACTGCTCCAGTGGGAGGTGACATGACAAAGCAAGAGGATGGAAGAAGCCCTTCCGAAAGCCGCCGGGGCTGGCCAGCACCCCGCCCACAGCAGGACGAGAAGCAGCAAGACAGCGAGCTGAGCTGGCACGCAGGATGCCGGGTTGTCCCGACCACAGCTCCACAGACACACAAGACTCGGGTCTTTTGGAACGTGATGGGAAGGAACTTAAAATGTCATCTGGTTCAGTTCGCCCACTTCCAGGGAGGCAAGGTGCTATTGGGGCATGACACAGGCTCGTGCGCTGCTGCGTCCTGCGGACTGAACACGTTGTGGCTCTGCGTACGTGTGCACACACTTCCCTTCTCGCACGGGCCTGACACACGCGTGAGCAGGAAAACTGGCCCCATGACTAGTGGCGGTTACTCGCTGCTGGCTACAAGCACAGGAACTGGGAGGGGCACGAGGGGGAGGCGGGAGGATATTATGACCATGGAATCCCCTCTATAATTACGGACGTTGTCCAAAAAAACTTAAAGAAAAAGACAATAAATGATGGACAAATAACCCAATTCAGAGAATACGTGAGAATAAACATGACCCATAGAACACAGATTTTATGATATGCTATAATTGTATGCATATATTACATAACAGAGCACACATATAGAGAGAGTACAGATGCAGTTAGTTTTTGTTAAATGTATTATATTAATCTATAGTATTTATTATTTATGTTTATATACAGTATGTCGATACTTGTTTATTTTGTATTGACATACATATACAAACAGGTATAATTTAGATGGTAAATATGTTCCGGGCAAGTGGCAGGAGGGAAGGGTAGAAGGTAATATACAGTGCGGCTCAGGAAAGGACCGGAGCAGAGGGGACCAGCAGCAGATCTAAGCATGGCCTAGGCTCTCATGACTAATGCTTGCTGCGGGAGGAAAACTAGAACCGTCCCCCGCTCCAGGCGGCTTCCTGAATCTCCTTTTTCCAGATTTTCTGCTGAAGTTCCCAGTACTACCTGGTTAAATAAGGGGCTCTAAGTTCTGATTCAGAGTCCCCCTTGCTAAAGGTACGCACAGGACACGGCCTCAGTAGGGAATCAGCCAGTTGCAATTCACAGCCTCTGTTACCGTTACAGGTAGCAAGTGAAAGTAGAAAAGTCAACAAGATTAAAAAAGATCAAAAACAAAGTTCTTGGGGGCTGGAGAGATGGCTTAGTGGTTAAGCACTTGCCTGTGAAGCCTAAGGACCCTGGTCCAAGGCTCGATTCCCCAGGACCCACGTTAGCCAGATGCACAAGGGGGCGCACGTGTCTGGAGCTGGTTTGCAGTGGCTGGAGGCCCTGGTGCACCTGTTCTCTCTATCTGCCTCTTTCTCTCTCTGTCACTTTCAAATAAATAAATAAAAATAAGCAAAAAAAACCAAAGTTCTTTTACTACAATACCTGACATTAAAGAGATGAATCTCTGTCTGGCCTCATTTGATGCCCTTGGGGTGCGAATGCGATCAATCCATTGTATTCAGGGTCTTCATTGACCACAAGCTCTTCTACAAAGCCATGAATCAGCACAGCTCGATAGCACTTTGGGGTAGATGTTGCTGTTAAAATAAGTGATCTATTATACTGCTATTTACACAAAAGAAAATTCAGTTCCTCAAAGAATGCACATGTAGGTGCTTACATTCTGGAGAAAAAATACGAGAACATCCTTCACTATGTAACCTCAATGTAATTGCAATACTTCTAAGTCAGTCTCCTAAAATGGGCTTATCATTAAACATAATTTTTTTCAAGTGGCCTCTCACTTTTCCTATAGAGTAGTAAATATAAATTATATTTTTATGATTTAGAAATCAGCTATAGAAATTAGATAGTATTCAATACAAAGTTTTTAAAAACAAAATTAAATAAAGTGTCACAAGGTGCTACATAAATCTGTACAATTTTTGAACTTTTAGATATCAATTGAAAAATAAATTGAAAAGTTTAGAAGGTCAAAATTAAAGTTAAAGAGATGGTTATAAAGGGCATTCGATGAATTTGAATTGATGAATTTGAAAACTTTAATTATTCCAAGTCCTCTGAAACATTCTTCTGCATATGTCACACTGAACAGAGAACTCACAGGGGCCTGTAGTCTCTAATAGAAGCCGGGGCCACAGAACCAACCACCTAGTGACCACTGTACTAGTTACCAGACCCACTGAATCATTCAACCACCATTCCACTACATTTAAGGAAGAGCTGCTCAGACTCCACAAGAGAGAGCCGGAGAGCATCGACCGCAGTACCCTCTCACACAGTCACCCATGTCGTCAAGCCCAGCACTCAGGAAGCAAAGGAGGGAGCAGTGCCATGAGTTCGAGGGCAGCCTGGGGGGTCTACAGAGCGAGGTCCGGGTCAGGTACACTCACATGCTCATGTTTATTTGGGGTGCTTCCACCCTACTAACGCACGTTGACCTGGAGGACCCCCAATCCTTCCAGTCCAGACCCATACAGTGCAGAGCTCTGTGTGCGCTGTGCCTGTCTTTCAGCGCTTTACACCTCAGGAAAAAAATCACTGGACTTTTCTAATGAAACTTTTCATAAAGATTTAAAAATTAGACACCATTTACTCTGATATGCAGTCATAAAAGTACAGTGACCATTTCTAGAAAATTAGCAATTTTCTCACTGGCATTGAAACCAAACTCTAATGCTATTTCTCTGTTAGCCTTTCAAAATACTAAACTGATTTTCCATGTTTATGTTTAAAATCATGGTTATGGTCGGGCGTGGTGGCGCACACCTTTAATCCCAGCACTCGGGAGACAGAGGTAGGAGGATCGCTGTGAGTTCGAGGCCACCCTGAGACTCCATAGTGAATTCCAGGTCAGCCTGGACCAGTGTGAGACCCTACCTTGAAAAACCAAAACAATAAAAAATAATAAATAATAAAATAATATAATAAAAGCATGGCTATGAACTGTCTGCTAAATGAGAACACGTTTACTCAAAGCAGAAGAACTTGACTCCACACGATGACTGGCGGAAGCGGTTTAAGTCATTGAAGAGGTCGACTTTGACAACAACATTGATTTCCCCACAAATACCTGCACATCCAAGAGAAGAATTTCTACTTTAAGAAAATAATGCAGGACTGAACAATGAGGTAAACAGATACCAATGACCCATGTTAAAATAACAGGTCATCGTGATGGTAATGTGGTTCCCTCACTATTTTCATCCTTAGCACTTTCTTTATTTCATTTCTTGGAAGCAGACGGCATTATAGCGTGCGCAATGTTCACTCTGACCTAAGTCTAACTGGAAAGATGTCCCACATAAATCAATAACAATCACCTGTAATCCCAGTATTCGGGAGGTAGAGGCAGGAGGGTCAGGAATTCAATGCCAGCACAGGCCGCCTATAAATTCCAGGTCAGCAGGAGCTAGTGTAAGACCCAGCTTCCAAAATAACATACGCACACACACACCCCCGTATTAACAAGTGCTTTCAGAACGTGCTATAAGAAGACCTGGCCTTCACTGATAAATATTTATTTAGAACTAGGTGTTTTCTGTAGCTGATTTGATTTCATGTCAAGTTCACACATAAGGTAGAAGACACTCTAAGAAAAGTAGTTTACTAATTTATCTTTTGAAAGAATATGAGATTATATTTTAAACAAAAGCTTAATTATATTAAGCCAACTATACATAATATTTAATATTAAGTGACTAGAAAATTCATCTGCTCACATAGCTATTGCCTTAAATCCAACCTCAAATTACTTCTCGGCATCAGTTTTGATTCGTGTACTCTGTCTGAGACGGGAAGTCTCACTGTACTGCCCAGGTGGGCCTCAATTCTTAGGCTGAGTTTCTCCCTCCTCCTCATTAGCAGCTGGGCCAATTAGCACAGGCCACAGGCCGGGCAGCATATTTTTTAACACTGATATTGTAACACTGAATTAGATTTTATTTCCTTACTACAAAGATAACATGCATACATTGTAGAAACAAGGAGAAGAAAAGATGGGAGGGAGGAGAGGAAAGGGGTGGAAATGGAGGAGGGAGGGGAAAGAGGAAATGAAATTACACAGGGATAAGCACTTTATCATTTATGCTATCCATTTCTCCAACGACATCACATATTGAAATTCCTGTTTCTGAACATCTTTGGAGCCATCCTGTTGTGTAATTTGTAACATGAATTTTGCAGTTTATAATATATTGTGCTAATTTCCTTATTGCATTGTTTTCTAGAGATTTGTTAATTCTTGACTATACAACTCAGTGGCTACATATATCCTAATTTATTAAAATAAAAAAAAAACCACCTCTAGTTTTCAATCTGGCTTTACCATCTTACATGTTAGTAGACCACAGGCTGTAAAAATGGCACAGTAAGTTTACAGCAAACCTCAGGCAGCATCTCCTTTATTACAACATCTGCCTCGTTTCTCCCGCCGACTGGCAGCAGGAGGTCAGGACTATAAACGACGACAGAGAGGGCACAGCCCGAGGCGGAGGCCAGTTCTATAGAGCCAGTCCCTACTCTAGGACACGTATGTTCTGACTACCAGCTCTCTAGATTTTGGTCACAGGACTCTTTTGTAGTCTTAAGAATTGAGAATGCCAACCAGGTTTTATTCACATAGGTCATATTTATCAATATTTACCATATTAAAGTTGGAATTTTAAAAATATTCAGTGCTTTATTGAGCTGTAATGAGTGAACACCTACAACTCTGCTATGAAGCTAACTACACTTTCTAAGAAACACTGGTGATAAGCGGCGCTGCGACATCTCTGAAGTCTCTATGCTGCCTAACTAATGAAACGGCCTTGCTTTTGCTCTGGGTTCAATTGGTGGTATCGTGTGTCATGAGAGTGCAACACACAGCAGTGAGAAAGTTGCAATAAAAACAGTGAATGACATGTGACTACACTGCTAAGAACAGTTCTCCCCTCACGGAACCTGAGAAAGGGTTTCAGGAGCCTCTGGTATTCCCAGGCTACACACGGAAAGAACTCTGCCTTCAGACAGGGTTTGCCTGTGTGGCTCAGGCTGGCCTTGAGCTCACAATCCCCGTATCCCAGCCCAAGTGCTGGGATTATTGGCACAGATACACTCCCACCCCTGGCTAAGAACTCTGCTTTAAACAAGAAGGCCAAAGCGATTTTTCAGTACAGAAATGCTTTACTAAAAATTAATAAACCGTCCTTAAAATGTGTTCCTTCTTGCTTTGCTACTTTCTTTACTTATTTATTTTGGCAGTGCTGGAGCTGATCTGAGTCTAGCACATGGTAGAAAGAAAAGTACTCGACCACTAAGCTACAGTCTTGTCCCTTAAGATAAACTTTCAATAGCGTATTTACTAACTACATCACATAGGGTTGGCAGGAAGTAACAATCCCAATACTTTTCTACTACTTGTCTGCTTTAAAAAAAAAAAAGAAGTCTCATTTAGCCAGGTGTGGTGGTGCATGCCTTATTCCAGCACTCAGGAGGCAGAGGTAGGAGAATTGCCATGAGTTCGAGGCCACCCTGAGACTCCATAGTGAATTCCAGGTCAGCCTGGGCTTGAGTGAGACCCTACCTCAAAAAACTAATATATATATACATATACTTTTTTTGAGGAGAAACAGAGTCAGATACAGAGAGAGAATGAGCATGCCAGGGTCTTCTGCCACGGCAAACGAACTCCAGATGCATGTACCACCTTGTTCAGCTGGCTTACATGGGCACTGGGGAATCGAACCTGGGTCTTTTGGTTTTGCAAGTAAGTGCATCAATCACTAAGCCATCTCTCTTGGCCCCTACTAGTCTACTTTTCAGGGGGCATCTTTTCCAAAGAGACCATGTGGCACAACCACCTCTACCCAGTGGCTCCTCACCGTGGATGGTGTCATAAATAGGAAACCACCCTGAGATGACTGTGGCAGCTTCACTGTACAGCAGAGGGTCGATGTCGATGTACACTTTGCCAATGGCGTCATTGGCACTGTAGGTGTCGTGGTCGAGAACTGTGATCTGCAGAGGCTCGTCTTGTAAGTCCTCATCGTCCACCTGCAAAGACACCTTGAAATGAAATCTTACACGTCTCTACAGTCTCAAGAATCACAAATCTATACATGCATCAAATGATAAAGACGACATATTGCTGAAAAAGAAACTGCATGGATTATCTCTAAGGACAAAGGTAGAGAGATAAGGACTCACACGTACACACACGTTGTAATAGGCATTAAGGCTGAACATCAGGCATAGAGCTCTTACCTAGTATCCACAAGGCCTTGACTTCAATCCCTAAACTGTGAAAAGTACATCTTTCTCAGAAATCTTTTAAATGTTTAATTTTTTTTTAATGTAGCAAAATGCTTCACTAACAGACTGTCTCTCCTAGACCTTCTTTCAGCTGAGAGGGTAAAATCACAGACACCAGGCACAGCTTGGTGGGGTGCAGGCTAAGATGCCTTGTGGCGAGGCCTCCACAGGGGGGCACTGTAGGCAGCTCACTGCGCCCCCCAACCCTGGAGTGACCCCCAAGCTCCAGCTGGAAGGGCCCTGGCCCCAGATGACGGCAGGAGCTATGGGTCTACGCTTTACTTCGGTGGCGGTTCTACAGAGAAAGTAGCATTCCTAAGAGAAAGAAAAACATCTCTTAATTTAAAACATGTGAGTAAGGAAAAGGCTTTGCAACTAATGGCAACTGTAAGCACATTTAAGTACATGTTCACACTACACACTGCAGCAGGAACACCAGTCAAAGGAGTAACTTCCTAAACTTTAACACCAACAGTTAGTAACCTGAGCTTCTGAAATTCACTGCTCCCATTCACCTGCTCCCTAAATATTTATGTTTATACCATAGATTAGTGCTGCTCTCGACTTTGGCTGGAGAAGCTCTTTTTGCACTGAGTGGTGGTTACCGTCGGTTTGTACGTGGTCAAAATGCCAAGAATAAGAGATCGTTGAGTGCTCAACCGTAAACCGGAACATCGCCTTCTCCAAGGCGCAGAGAGCAATGGAGAAAAGGAGGTAGAAGGAAAAAGGGCGAAGGCAGGAAGCTGGGAAGGCCATCTTCGCGACAGGACATGGTCTTCCCAACCATGAGCTTGCAGTGGCTGAGGCTGCCTGCACAAAACCTGCCCAAGATTGGGTCCATCAACATTCCACCACGGGTAGGAGAGGGGCTCACGAGGCGCACCCCTCCCTGAGGATCAACTGGCAGTTAACAGCTGCCAGGAGGGAAGGACGACCCCTGAGGCCCCTCCCTGGGGCGCTACTGGCAGTTTTCGGTTGCCAGGGAGGGAGAGCTACCCATGCTCTCATGCTCCGGCAAACAGCCCCTCACCCATGCTCATATAAGCAACCCTAATTAATCACTAATTAGTCTCATGAAGCAACCCTAACTAATCACCTAAAAAAAAAAGGGCTAGCTAAGAGAAGGAAAAGGGAGAGGGACAAGAGAGGTTAACAAGGAAACAATATGATCAAAACGCAGTATATGTATTATGAAATTGTCAAAAATTAAAAATAAGCCCAAATCACCTCCAGGCACGACACGAGCTAGAGCCATGGTCGTTTTTCCCCGCAGGAGGTGTCCGGGCGCGCGGGGGGGCTCCCTGGAGGCGGCGGTGGGCCAGCATCACCTTCGCCCTGGGCTGGGGTCCGGGAAGAGGCGCGGTTCCTTCGCAGACGAGTGGCCCGCATGCGAGGTGCCCCTCCGGGAGACGCTCAGCACCCCGCGCAGCGCTCTCCCCCTCCACCCCGCCTCTCGTGCCGCCGGGCACCCCGTTTAGACGCGCTCTCCAGACAGACTCCCTCCCCCAGTGCCAGGGTCGAGCCAGCCGGGGCCCTGGTGGCTCCGCACGCATCTTGGCGAAGAAGAAAAGAACTCGCTCGCATCAGTTCAATCAGCGGCGCGCACGCAGCAGCCCTGGCGCGGCGTCCCCTGGAGGACACAAACCCAGGGATCGGTGGAAATAAAGGTGTCCCTCCTCCTCCGCCTCCACCCCCCACCCGCGGAATTGCCTCCTGAGAATTGCACCCGGAGATCCGGCATCCCCGCGCCTCCCCACCCCACCCACACCCCACCCACACCCTGGCCTCTCCGCAGATCCCGGTGCGCAATCAAAACAGCGGCCCCTGCGCCCCCTCACGCGCCCACAGATCCCTGAGACCAAGGGGGGGGGGTGTGCCCAACGGCCACTAGTCAGACCCCTCCTCCTCCTCCTCCTCTTTTCCTCCTGCACTGGGCCAGCTTGCCCAGGTCGAGATCCACCCGAGTCTCTCTGGAACCTGAGAGAAGGAAACTGATGAGTGCGAAAAGCTTTATACCCCCAGCTGTGGTTGGGGGGTAGCCCCCTTTAACCCGGTTAGCAAGGGTCCTTGGAGCCGCATCTTTGTGCACGCTATGCGCTCACACACACACTTTAGGAGGCGCGCACACACCAGGGTCCTCCACCTGGCTGGAGGGGGAGCATCTGCCCCTTTGTAGACAGATGGATTTGGATGCACAGGCAGCTGGTTATGGTGCTTGCCTGCAAAGCCTAAAGACCAAGGTTTGATTCCCCAGTACCCACATGAGTCAGATACACAAGGTGGCGAATGAGTCTGGATCTTGTTTGCAGTGGCTGCAGAGCGTGTCCACTCTATCTTCCTCTTCCTTGCCCCCTTTCCTCTCTGTCTCTCAAATAAATCAAATAATTAAATAAACAGGGAGGCTGGAGAGTGATGGCTCAGTACTAGGTTAAGGCACTTGCTTGCAAAGACAAAGAACATAGGTTCAGTTTTTTATTCCCCAGGACCCAGGTAAGCCAGATGCACAAAGTGGTGCACGTGGCAGGAGTTCTCTGCAGCAGCTGGAGCTCCTGATGAGCCCATTCTCTCTCCCCCCCCCCCTCTGTCTCCCCCCTCTCT
Organism: Jaculus jaculus; assembly: GCF_020740685.1. Classification (NCBI taxonomy): domain Eukaryota; kingdom Metazoa; phylum Chordata; class Mammalia; order Rodentia; family Dipodidae; genus Jaculus; species Jaculus jaculus. Next base: position 4,973,938 of record NC_059123.1, read on the forward strand.
CTCTTCTTCTCCCCTGCTCTCTTTCAATTAATTAAAAATTAATTGATCAATTTAAAATTAAATAAGCCAGGATTCCCATCAAGTCCTAAAGTACAAGCCCAAAGTGTTCCACTCTGAAAAGGAGAGAGTGGCAGGGAACGTTTCTACAGTTGCAGGGCTGTGGATAAACTATATGCCACTTTCCCCCTGGGATTTCAATAAAACACAAACCAACTTGCATTATACATCCCTCATTGCAGCCACCAAACACCTGGCCAGAAGTGACTTAGAGAAGCAGGACTTTGTGTTGGCTTACAGTTGAGGAGACACAGCCCAACATGGCGGGGAAGACCTGGTGGCAGGAACTTGAAGCAAACAGGCCACATGCAGACCACAGGGAGGAAGGAAACAGAGAGCAACGAGTGTCAGTGGTTGGTTAATTTTCTCACTTTTTATCCACTCCAGGACCCAGCCAGTGGAATAGAGCCTTCCACAGATAAAGTGGGCCTCCCTATGGCAATATAACCCGGATAATCTGCCCAGGCAAATGCAGAGCTTTGTTTCCTGGGTGATTCTAGATCCTGTCAAGTGAACAATCAGGATCAACCATGATTCATGGCTACTTCTCTTTTCTTCCTCAAGCTCAAGGGATATCTGCAGAGTAAATACAGTAAGGATGCCAACAAACACCAGCCAGTCAAACAGCTGCAGCAGTGTTTCCCGTCTAGTGACTCAGGGCAGCGTGAGCGCCACCCGGTGCTGCTGCCCCTTCTTCCCGAGCTCGTGAGCCACGCTGGAATCTGATCTTACTCCTTGAGTATCCTTGGCATGGATACTGACATTTTTTCTTTTCTTTTTTACTATTTAATTTTATTTATTGATTGGAGGGGGCAGAGAGAGAGAGAATGGACACACCAGGGCCTCCAGCCACTGCACACAAATTCCAAACACACGTGCCACCTTGTGCATCTGGCTTACATGGGTACTGGTGAATCGAACCTGGGTCTTTAGGCTTCACAGGCAAGCACCTTAACCACTAAGGAATCTCTCCTCCCCCCTCCCCAGTATACTGACTTTTTATTTAGTTAGTTTTTTGGTTTTTTTTTTTTACTTTATTAGGTAGGAACTCGCTCTAGTCCAGGCTGACCTGGAATTCACTCTGTAGTCTTGGGCTAGCCTCAAAATCACAGCGATCCTCTGACATCTGTCTCCCGAGTGCAGGGATTAAAGGCATGCACAGCAAGCCTGGCTGAATGCTGCCTTTAACCAGGTCCTTCCTTCAGTCTGGCCAGTAGTAAGTTCATTGCTTCAGGCTGTGCGCTCCATGCGCATGAAAGCACTCATTCTCAGTCAAGAGTTGATGAATTTCCCCTCAACAAAGAGGTGGTCCCAGACCACCTGAAACTGTCCTTGTAGGGTGGGGGACTCAACAGTGCCTATAGAACTTGCTTATGCTAAAGCTGACTAGACACTTCCTTCAATGAGGTATGTCATGTTGCAAACCGTTTTCCACACATTTCTCAACCTCAGCAACTGGGCCGAGAGTTTCCCCTATCAAATGAAAGCCTTGTGTTTCTGCTCGACATTAGGGTTCCATGTGCTATGTCCCCATGAGTGGAGGAAGAACAGAAAGACACTTTATGTTGTCTTCAGGTTCCTCCAAGAGCTACCTCGGGCTTGGCCGCATACGCGCTCAAGCAGTAACTGATATGCACAGCCTCGGGACACACTGATACTGAAGCCATGTTTAAGACAAAGAATGAAGTCCCACATTTTAATGCTCTAAGTTAAATATTTTCCCTGAAATCTAGGTACTTCCATGTGTATAACTTTAGAGACAGAGAGAAAGAGTACGGGTGCACCAGGGCCTCCAGCCACTGCAAATGAACTCCATATGTGGCATACACTTTGTGCCTCTGGCTTACGTGGGTACTGGGGAATTGAACCTGGGTTGTTAGGCTTCACATGCAAGCCCCCCAACTGCTGAGCCATCTCTCCAGCCCTGAGTATGACTTTTAGTTCTGCTTCTGAGTGGGTTAGTGGACACAACAGTGTTAACTCATGGATGATAGCTCTCTTAACATTGTCTAGAATGGGTCTGAGTTTCATTGGTACACTAGCTCAGCTGGACGCCATCTCTGTAACTGGCAGCTATGTGTGCTCCTTGGTTATGTAGACTCTCATCTTCACTCTGCCCGTCTCCAAAGTGACACTGGCATCGCTACTGTGTCTGTGAGGTACTTTTCCCACCACGGTGACAACAGACCTGACCTAAACAACTTAGGTGAGGCAGGGTTTATTTGGACTCCTGCGTTCACAGTTTTTATTCCCTGTGTCTGGCTCTGTGGGCTCGGGGCCTGGGTGAGGCGGGACGTCGTCTTGGTGGCAGGGCAGGCGCTGGGAAGTGCTCACGTCCTTGCAACGGAAACAGAGAGAGAGCGTCCAGGAGAAAGTGAGGGCAAGGACTGGCTGCCAAGGACATCCCCAGTGACCTACTTCCTCTACCTGGGCCCTACATTCTAACTCGCTCTACTTCCCAGTACTGTTAGCGTATTATGAATCCATCAACAACTTACGCCATTCGTTAGATCAGAGCCTTCACGATCTAATTATCTCTCAAAATGTCCTCAACAGCCACACCCAGAGGCTTTCTTTAAGAATACCCTAGATGGGCTGGAGGGATGCCGTAGCAGTTATGGCGTTTCCCTGCAAAGCCAAAGGGCCCAGGTTTGATTCCCCAGGACCCACGTTAGCCAGATGCACAAGGGGGCACTTGCATCTGGAGTTCGTTTGCAGTGGCTGGAGGCCCTGGCATGCCCATTCTCTCTCTCACCTCCCTCTCTCTGTCAGATAAATAAATAAAATAATATATATAAAAGATATATATATATATATATATATATATATATATATACACACACACACACACACACATGGATACCCTAGATGTACTCAGTCCAGTCAATTTGACAATGCAGATTATCACATTATCCAGGCTGGAGAGATGGCTTAGCAGTTGCCTGCAAAGGGTAAAGACCCAGGTTCGATTCCCTAGTACCCACATAAGCCAGGCACCCAAGGTGGCTGGAAGCTCTGGCACACCCATTCTTTCTCTCAAAAATAAATAAATATTTTTTTAAATCACATCAATGATATGACTAAATTATAGCCTGAAACAATGCACGGTTACCGTTTTACTAGTGTTCCCAATCTTTTCTTTTTTTTATTAATTTATTGTATCTATTTGTGGAAGTATAAAACCCAGGAAAGGAAAATTGATGCTCATGTGGTCTGAGAGCCCATGATGTGGGCCTGGAAGAAAGGTGAAGAGATTTAGAGCGAAAGGAAAAGAAAGCACACAGAGCTCCTGCCGTGTGGAGGGCAGAAGGGCGTCAAGAGGGGTCCAGGGGGCTCCCTGTTTTTCTCAGCCCAGCTGGGCGAAGAGGAGGGGAGATTCACCAGGACCTGAAGTTTCCGGAATGATGAACAGGCAGCCGAGAGAAGGCCACCCCTGGTAAGGATTTCTATAGCCTTACTGTCGCGGGCTTACCCTTCCTGCTCAGGTGAGCCAGAGCGAGGGCTGACCCACTCTTTCTTTCAGGCTGGCCCTGAGCTCACTAGGTATCATGGCCTTGAGTTCCTAACACTCTTGCCTCTACATCCCAAGAGCAGGAATTACAGAAGTGTGCCATCATACCCAGCGTTAATCTCCTTTTAGAAGAACTGTGCAAGGGTGGGTGGGAAACAGCATATTTTAGTCTTATTATGAAAGTCAATAAAGATGACAATAATGCTTCCTTAACAAGTACAGTAGTGTCACACAGTTGTCCCCTGTCACCACTCAGCAGCTCATAAAGTGTCCTACAGAGCTAAGACTTTTCTCTCAGGGCAAGCTATGTCCTACAGTAAGTAACCCACAGAGTCAGTAAACACTAGGTGCAGAGCTACTTTGCATAATAAGTAAACGTGACCTGAGCTTTTGCAATGTGACTTGTAGCAGAAGCAGGTGGAAGAGACGGAGCCACTATGGAAGCGAAGCCTTGGAAAGAGCAAGACGGGAGCACTCACCAGAAACAGAGACCCGATCATTACGACCAGCCTAGGTGAAGTCAAAGATTGATGAAAAAGTCTTTTATTAAAAGGTTAAATAGGAAGCCGGGTGGGGTGGCGCACACCTTTAATCCCAGCACTTAGGAGGCAGAGGTAGGAGGATCGCCATGAGTTCAGGACCACCCTGAGGCTACAGAGTTAATTCCAGGTCAGCCTGGACCAGAGTGAGACCCTACCTCGAAAAAACAAACAAACAAAAAGATTAAATAGGGCTGCACAAATGGCTAAGTGGTTAAAGCGCTTGCCTGCAAAGCCTAAGAACACATATTAGAATCTACAGGTTCCAAGAAGTCAGAAGCAAGTGACGCAAACATGCAATGTCACACATGTGCACAAGGGAGAGCATGCGTCTGCGTTCCTTCACTGGCTGAAAGGCCCTGGCATGCCCATTCTCTCTTTCTGTCTATCCCCCCACTCTTTCTTTCTGTCTCTCATTCAAAAAAATAATAAATAAATAAATAATTTAAAAAGATTAAATAGGGGCTGGGAAGATGCCTCAGGAGTTTTTCTTTTGCATTTGCCTGCAAAGCTTATGGACCCAGGTTCAATGCCCCAGTACCCACATAAAGGTGGATACACAAGGTGGCACATGTGTCTGGAGTTTGTTTGTTGCAGTGGCTTGAGGCCTGGGCACATAATGAATTCCAGGTCAACCTAGGCTACAGTGAGACCCTACCTCAAAAAACTAAAATTTGCATGAATAAGTAAATAAATAAACATATGACAATGATACAAAAATTAACTCCAGGTGAGACAAAAAGTCATACAAGAAAAGAAACTTTTCAATGCATGAAATGTACATTGCTTTTTTAGGCAAGCCCAAAAACGTGGCCCTTTTTTATGCAAGAGAGAGAGAGAAAAAGGAAGAAAGAAAGAAAGAAAGAAAGAAAGAAAGAAAGAAAGAAAGAAAGAAAGAAAGAAACTAGTTTCCCATAACTTGACTTCTGGAAAGCTAGCTCATAATGAATAGCATCTCTCAAGGCAGGTGGTTATCAGTGGAAGCCTCTGGGGCTATGCAATTCCAAGGAGAAAGCATGTTCTGCCCGTCACTGCATGCCATCTTCAGTGGCTGCAGAAATGCTAGTAACTAAACATACTTGTTTATGATATTAGCAACAAAACAAACTGTCAAGAACCACAGGAAATGATATTCCTGATGTTTATGTATCGCAATCAACTCTCTTCCAATCCATCTTCACTTCTGACCTAGCAGTAGAAATTCAAAATATGCTGGGAAGAGAAGAGTCCCAACCAGGGGTGATTTCTCAGCACCATGCCCAATGCACAAAAGAACATAAAAGCAGTGTAAGATAGCTTCTATTTATGTTTCATCCTCCATATAGAAGCTTCCTGAAACAACAAACTAACAAGTGGTCCCTTTCAGTTTGGTTAAACAAAACAAGCAACCCAAAATAAGGCATGTGCTCATTCAAGTGAATAAAGTATCCCATTGCTGTCACTCAGTTCTCTAGGGAGGCTCTTACAGTCCAAGGAAAGACATAGGCAGGAAGCAATTAATTACAACAGAAGCGGATATTTGAGCCAAGGAGAATATACAGTAAAGAAAGTAGAAAGAACAATTTTCCCTGTTCAGTTCTGGTCTTTTCATGCAGAGGCAGGAAATGGAACCGAGGAGACAAAGCAACTTCAAGGTCACAGACATCAAGGGCATGGTAGCCATGTTTGGGGAAGGCCCGTGGACATGTGTAGTTGGATGGTGTGCATGCACATGGTCATCGGGTCAATTGTGGCCGTGTCCCCCAGATTCTTAGGCAGTGACACGAGAGCTTACCAGGGGAGATTCTGTCCTCGGAGCACGTGGAGAAGGAAGGGTTGTAGCTTCTGTTCTAGGAATTCTTGTTTTCACTTCACTTTTCTACTGGGCCAGGCCTCCTGAGCAACTTCCTGGTCTCTTCCTACTTGGGAGGATGTGAACCTGTTTGTGAGAAGTAAATGTTTCTTCCTGGTTTGAATTTAACTTGGCTTTCTTCAACGTTTTTTTTTTTTTTAAATTTAATTTATTTATTTATTTATTTATTTGAGAGTGACAGACACAGAGAGAAAGACAGAGGGAGAGAGAGAGAATGGGTGCGCCAGGGCTTCCAGCCTCTGCAAACGAACTCCAGACGCGTGCGCCCCCTTGTGCATCTGGCTAACGTGGGACCTGGGGAACCGAGCCTCGAACCGGGGTCCTTAGGTTTCACAGGCAAGCGCTTAACCGCTAAGCCATCTCTCCAGCCCTCTTCAACGTTTTATTGAGGGAAAAATATATCAATTGCACACACAAAAAAGTGATCGAGTGTTGGATCCTGAGTAAGAATTGTTTCAGGAAAGCTAGTCTCAATGCCCCAACCAAAAGACACAGGTTTGCAGACTGGGTTAAAAAGCAGGATCCTACAACTTCTTGTCTCCAAGAAACTCACCTTTCTACAAAGGATGGACATTATCTTAGGGTGAAGGGTTGGAAAACAATGTTTCAAGCAAATGGGCCTAGAAAACAAGCAGGGGTTGCTATCCTAATATCTGACAAGATAGACTTCAGTCCAACGTTAGTCAAAAAAGATAAGGAAGGTCACTTTATATTGATTAAGGGCACATTCCAACAGGAGGACATTACAATCTTTGACCTCTTTGAACATATTTATAATTATTCTTTTGAACTCTTTCTCAGGCATTTCCTCTAACTCTTTCTCACTGGAGGACATTTCTGATGCATTAATACTTTTAGGTGGATTTATATCGTCTTGCTTTTTAGTGTTTCTTGTGTTATAATGTATATATTTTTGCATCTTGGATTAAGTTAATGCTTGGATTTTCTAGCTAGCTGTGTATTCTTAGCTGTATCAATTGATTTGATGTAATATATTTTCAGGGTAGGACCTTAAGGTATTAGGTGTGGCTTTTAAGACTCTCAGAGTATCTACAAAGATGTTCTTATGGGTTGAGTTTCCCTGCTATAGGAGTATTCAAGCAGGCTGAGTGGAATAATATACTGGTAGATTCTAAAATTTAACTAAACACTGTACCCATTCCATCAAAAACAGCCCCGAGTATGTATGCAAGAGTAGTTATTATAATGACCAGATCCTCTATCAACAAAGAGGTTTAGATTTCTGGTCTGTTGAGGTATCCAAGTCAGCTTGTGACCAAGTGAGACCCTTCCCTGGTGCAATCCCAGTTACCTTGGGTGATTGTGGTCTCAGTCAAGTTGCTGCCTGGGTCGTCGGGCTGCTGTTCTGATTTCTGGAGCTGGGCACTTGCTTTTCCTATGGGGCAAACTGAGCCGCTGCTGCCGCCTCTGCAGCTGTTGTAGCTGCCACCCCCGGAGCCCCCACCGCTGCTGAAGCTGCCGTTGCCGTGTCCACCGCTGCTGCTCACCCCGAAGCCGCTGCTGCGGGATCTGCCACCGCTGCCGCTCCTGGGTCCGCTGCTGCTGGGGCCACTGGTACCGGTGCTGGAGCCGCTGAAGTTGCTGCCGAATTCTGCTCCTGCTTGGGTCCCGCCGTCAGCCCAAGTTGGCGTGGCCGGGTCCTGGGCCGCTGCTGTGTTCGCTGGAGCTGGGTTCAGGCGGCGGGGGAGGGGAGGGAGCCGCGGCTGCTCTGGTTGTATCGCTTTTCCACGTGTGCTTTTACCTCGCGGTCTGCTCCTCCCTCTGTTGCTCGCTGCCGCTCTCCCCTCACGTTTCCCGAGTTGCGGAGAGCGCGGTGTGAGGGGAAAATCCCGCACCTGCCTTGTCCTGCGGCTCGAGCCAAGAGTCCGGTGGTTTTCTGCCGCTCCGCGGTTGCGGCGGGTAGCCGAGCCGCCCCAGAGCCGCTGTTCCCGCCTGTGCAGGCTCTGGATGCTCTATAACTCTTCCACTTCTCCGCTGCCGCCTCAACTTCCTATACACCTCACTTTTTAGTAAAAGTGTGTATTTTGCTGAGTTTTTTTTGGTCTTTCCCCCCCCCCGGCTGCTTTGGCGTGGTACCTACGCCGCCATCTTAACCGGAAGTCTACTACAATCTTAAATATATATGCACCTAATATGGGGGCACCCAAATTCATCAAACAAACACTATTAGAACTAAGGTCACAGATAACACCAAACACAGTGGTAGTGGGTGACTTCAACACCCCACTCTCATCAATTGACAGGTCATCCCGAGAAAAAATAAACAGAGAGGCATCTGTACTACATGAGGTCATAGAAGGAATGGGCCTAACAGATATATACAAGACATTTCATCCAAATGCTGCAAAATATACATTATTTTCAGCAGCACATGGAACATTCTCTAAAATAGATCATATATTAGGACACAAAGCAAATCTTAACAAATACAAGAAAATTGAAATAATTCCTTGCATTCTATCTGACCACAATGGAATCAAACTACAAATCAATAGCAAGAAAGGCTATAGAGCATACACACAATCATGGAAACTAAACAATACACTACTAAATGATGAATGGGTCAATGAAGAAATCAAGAAGGAAATCAAAAAATTTATAGAATCAAATGATAATGAGAACACAGCATACCAAAACCTCTGGGACACAATGAAGGCAGTTCTAAGAGATAAATTTATAGCTTTAAGTGCCTATATGTTGGGAGCTGTAGCTGCTCTTTGACCATGATTACTGCAGCTGGTCTTGGATCTCTGGGCACAGAGGCCTTATTGTATGGCCTTGGCAATCAGTCTTCAGACACAGAGGCATTTGTGGAGCAGACTTTAGGCACACAGGCACTGTCTAGAAAGTTTTATTTTCTGTATATAAGCTTGTGCTTGCCTGAATAAATCTGAGACCTTGATCAGAATACAGACTTGGTCTCCTTTGGGTCTCTTGTCTCCCATCCAGTTTAATTTCCCCTCGGGCGCTTGTTTAACTCCCCACTGGCGGGGAAAGTGGCGCCCGAACGTGAGGCTCAAGGTACGAAGTGTGACCTGGACATCGCTGGAGTGGACGGCCGCCCCCCCATTGGATCGCCACCTCATCGGTGAGTGAAGATCCGCATGCAGATCTCAGCAGGAGTGCTCACCTGTGATACAGATCCGGAGAGGTAAGAAAAGCGACGCAATTATGGGACAAGCATTAAGTAAGCACAAATTGTTTGTAGAAGGGCTTAAAACTTCTCTCAAGACACGAGGAACATGGGTTAAGAAAGAAAATTTAATGGAATTCTTTGTCTTTTTAGAAGATGTCTGTCCCTAGCTCCCCCAGGAAGGAACTATAGACGAGAAGCGGTGGCACCATGTTGATGATTATCTGAATGACTACTACCGCTCTTATGGTCCTGAAAAGGTTCCAGTGCAGGCATTTTCTTATTGGAATCTCATAAATGGTGTATTACAGATCCACCACTATCACCCTGATGTTTCAAAAGTAGTTACAGATAGTGAGACTTTCCTTAAAAATAAATTCACTGGTAGTCAGACCTCCCTCCATAAGAATGAAGTCCCAGAGAATCGCTACCCACTCGCCCCGGCTCTCGCTCCATGGTGTGCTGTGGGCCAACAACCCACGCCTTCTCCCCAGTCTCTAATTGTCCCTCTGTTATCATTCCTATACCAGAAAATGCTGATGATCCGCCACTTAATAACCCACCCCCACCTAGTAACCCTCTCCCGCAATCTACATATCCAGTTCTGTCTGACTTAAAAACCTCCAATCCTGCTGATGACTCTTTTTCCCCTGAGGAAGAGGCGAAATTGCAGGATGAAGCTACTAAATATCATAACTCTGATTGGCCCCCACTGGCACTTTTGGGTACACGGTCACCACCCTATAACATAGCACCCCCTTCTTCTGCCCTGGCACTTGACGTTCCCTCTGATCTAGAAAAAATAACTAGACAAGCCATTACTAAACTTTCCCAGGAGGCACAATCTCTTAAGACACTCCTCCGAGCCAAAAAGGAAAAGTCCCACCTGCTCAAGCAGTTACGCGACCTTGATTTGGAAATACCCTACCCCTCCACTCAGCCTGTTCAGAAAACTAAAACCGAAAGTAAAACTCTCCACACCTTTCCTGTAACTCGCTCCCAAGCTAAGCCTATTGAAGGAAAAACTAATGAGGCTGAGCTGCAGGATCCAGATAGCCCAGAAGAGGGGGAGGAGAATCTGAAACAAAGGAACCTGCTGAGTCAGAAAGCACTGAGAAGGAGGAAGGAGATGAAACTCTACTCATTAAAGCCCAGAGACATCACCGTCTTAAGTTTAAGCATATAAGAGTTTAAAAATGCAGTTACTTCGTGTGGTCTTATTGCTCCTTTCACTGTCTCGCTGTTAGAATCTCTAAGTGAAGACTTACTTACTGTTAATGACTGGGTTATGTTAACTAAAGATACTTTTACTAGGGGTGACTTTCTTCTATGGAAAGCTGATTACACTGAGAGGTGCCAGGATGTTGCCCACCGTAATTTGGCTGCTGGTGGTTCCTCCAACTCCTGGAAGCTAGATTAAGTTTTGGGCAACTGTCCCTATGATACGAATGAAAAACAAACCAAATTTCCTCCAGGATTACTTACACAAATTCAACATGCAGCTCTCAAAGCCTGGAAGAGCCTTCCCTCTAAAGGGTCAGCTGTCACCTCTCTTGCTAAACTCAGACAGGGTCCACAAGAGCCTTACAGTGATTTTATTGGCTGCCTTACAGAGGCTGCTGAATGCCTCACGGGAAAGGAGAAAACAGATAATGAATTTGTTAGACATCTTGCCTTTGAGAATGCTAATTCAGCCTGCCAAGAGTCTATATGCCCCCATTGCCGTGGCAAAAATATTTCTGACTTTATCAAACTCTGGGCTGATGTGGAACCTACGTCCCGCAGCATTGGATTAGCCATAGGAGTGGTGCTTAAAGACTTTACCCAGGGGGACAAGTTCAAAACTTGTTTTAATTACAAACAACCAGGTAATTTGTCCAGAGAATGCACGGCACCTAAGGCTGAGCAGCTGCTCCCATCCTCTCTGTGCCTAGAAAGTTCTCCCTCAAGGTGTGGTTAATAGTCCAACTTTATGTCAGAAATTTGTGGCTAAAGCTTTAGCTTCTACAAGAAGCAATTTTCCTCAATTATATATTATTCATTATATGGATGATATTTTATTAGCTAGAAAAGAAAAGACAGAAATCTGGTTACAAAAAAACAAAAAGGGGGGAAATGACACAGGGATCAGTAACAAGATGGTTAAATCATACTTTTACTTTTGGATGCAAAAGGGTCTTCAGCTGCTGACCTTTTTTCTTTTGTTTTTTGTTTTTTGTTTTTCAAGGGTCTCACTCTGGTCCAGGCTGACCTGGAATTAACACTGTCATCTCAGGGTGGCCTTGAACTCATGGCAATCCTCCCTCTACCTCCCAAGGTTGGGATTAAAGCCTTGCGCCACCATGCCCGGCTCTGCTGACCGTTTTTGGCATGCACAAACCAAGACTAATTATGCTAAACTAATGGGGAAAGATCCATTGACTAACAAATGGAGTGGACCCCAACCTGTATTAATATGGGAACGAGGATCTGTTTGTATTTTTTCACAGAAGGAACATGGAGCCAGATGGTTGCCAGAACGTTTGGTGTGGCATGCAGGCCACGAGATCAAACAAGAGGACACTGCTGATCCTTGTGATATGGTGTCATCTACATCGTGCTTACAGTGAACTTTACTGGACCTATGTTCCTGATCGTCCTATACTACATCCAGTGACTTGGGAGAAAAAAAGAAATCATAGTCCTAGTCAATAACACTCAGTTGCTAAGTATGCCATCTAGTAAAAATATAGAATTACATCAAGTAATTATGAGTTCACATTCAGGACGTGGTCTAGGTATACCACTATGCTTTTCTAAAACAAGCATAGCGGGATGTTTTGAAATAAAGGAAAGAAACATTACTGCAAAGCATGTACAAGAGCAAGTACAAGGTACGAAGACGATAAAGCAGGTTCAAACAAGCAGAATTTCTATTTGGCTTCCCTATGGAAATCAACTTACAGGGGATAGTCCACCAGAGGACTTTATTCCCTGTGAAGGAAATACACCTTGGTTCAATAAATCTATACACTGAAGCAAATGTGTAGGGAAAAAATTTACCAGGTATAATGTTTCTGGATCTACTAGATATGTTAAGGACTGGTCAGGATCAGCAGGCTCTATAGAGAGTAAAACTGAATGGGTTAATGATTGGGCTACTGGACTGTCCTCAGGATTGTGGTGGTCAGACAATGGAAATCAGCAAACTTACGTGTGGAAAATTGCTGCTGCTATGGAAGGTATCAAGGTTACATATGACAGCAATGATTCAAATAGCCTTCTGAAGGGAACTGTTATGGCCTGTGTTACACCACCTTATGCCCTGATGTTAGGAAATGTGAATATTACTTGGTATCACGGGTCCAAGGGAATGTTTAATGTTACCTGTGATAATTGTAGTCTGTCCAATTGTATTTCTCATGATTCTGGAACTGAAATGATTGTCAAACAACCTGAATTTGTTATGATTCCTGTTAATCTTTCAAAGCCTTGGTATTCTGACAAAGGTATTCAAATTCTAGAGGAGGTTAAAAATAGTTTAGGTAGACAAAGAGAGTTGTAGGTGTAGTTTTGCTGGGATTGCTGCATTCATATTACATTACTAGCTTCTATTACTTCTGCTGCTGTTGCTCTTACACAAGAAGTTCATACTGCAAATTTTGTGAATAATCTAGCTAAAAACATTTCTGTTGCTTTGGGAACTCAAGTTACTATAGACAAGAAGTTAGAAGAAAAAATAGATTCTTTATTTGATGTAGTGACCTATTTAGGAAAGCAAATTCAAGGAATGAAGATTAGAGCTCGACTGAAATGCCATGCAGATTATCAGTGGATCTGCATCACCTCTAAAACTCACAATGCTAGTTTTGAAGATTGGGTAAAGGTCAAAATGCACTTGGAAGGAATTTGGCACCATGATAACATTTCATTAGATTTGGTTAGTTTACATTCAGAAATTTTAGCTATATAGAACAGTCATCTAGATTTTTATGCCACTAAGGCTGCTAATGATTTACCTGCTGCGATTAAGTCTGCGTTGCCTGGATAGGCAGCTTTGCAGCTGTGGGAGTTTGCTTTCTGCTTCCCTTATGCCTATTGCCTATTTTCTTCAAGTGTCTAAAGAAGTCTATTGTGAATGTTCGTGCAGAGGTCCAAGCTATGCACTATAGAACATGTCCTTGGCTCCCCTCCCTTAGGAGCTGCATAGGATTCAGACCTATGCATATCAGCTCACAATAAAGTGAGTACTATATGGACACCAACATGGGTGCGAGGCAAAGCACCGCAAGGGAAGGTCCCTTTCTGACCGCTTCTGAATTCCCTGAGAGAAAAAGCTGACTTGCATGGAGGTTGATACCACACTTATTATGAGCTGTGTAGAGATGGAGTTCTCTGTTTCATTTCTAACTCAGTTGTGTTTCCATACGTAACTATGTTATACCATTTCTTCATAAATCGGCAAAACACATATATGCAGTGTTCCTTTCAGGTAAAAAAACCAAAAACAAAAACAAAACCCTTCAATTTGGGGCTGAAGAGATGGCGTAGTGGTTAAGGCACTTGCCTGTGAAGCCTAATGACCCAGGTTTGATTCCCCAGTACCCATGTAAGTCAAATGCACAAGGTGGAACCTACGTCTGGAGTTCATTTACAGTGGCTAGAGACCTTGGTATGCCCATTTTAATTCTCTCTCTCTCTTATAAATAAATTTTTAAAAAAAATTTGAAACTTCAATTTTCACAGAAAAGTACACACACTATTGAAAGATAGCTATGTTTACGCTAGCAGAAAATGCTGCCCATACCAAGACACATATGGAGAATATTACAGATGACAATGCTTAAGATTTAACAATATCCACTTATTAACATGGAAAAGGCTGTGACTACAAAATAATAGAACTTTTTTTTTTTTTTTTTGGTGGTAGGATTTTACTCTAGACCAGGCCAATCTGGAATTCACTGTATACGCTCAGGTTGGCCTTGAACTAACAGCAATCCTCCTAACTCTGCCTCCCAAATGCTGGGATTAAAGGGGTTGAGTCACCATACCTGGCTTAGAACACTTTCTTAACTGAGAGCTTGCATAAGGTCCTGAGTTTTATTCCCACCACTACCAAGCCACATAACACTTTTCTTGGCAATAGAATGTTCTAGATGGCCATACAATGGAAACTATGTGGCAAGCCTTGAACTGTGTATTTCAAATTGAATGCTTTTTATTGGATGCAAATTGTTCCTTATGGATTTCTAAGAGCATTTAAGGATGCACAGAGGGGTTGGGGGGGATGTGATGGGTACAAAGAGAGAATAAGGCCAAAAGTTAAAAAAATCACTCTAAAAATTGCACATATCCTATTTATGCATTTCTGAGAAATTATATGTGTATGCATTTTTAAAAATGTTTGTCAAAAACCCAGCACTGCACTCCAATTCATGTACCCTTGGCATGTTCAAGTCAGGGGCAGAGTAAGAGATGGGATCCAGAAGGCGATGGTTTGAAGAACAATGGAAGGGGTGGGAAGAGGTGAGTTTATCAACCTAACAAACTAGCTTCACTTAGAATGTGTTGCTAACCACGGGAGCAGCAAAGGAGAAGGAAGGAGTCCGGGACGTGCTGTGACGATTGTCACTATGAAAACTGTATTTCCTAAAGAGTCATGCCCATTTCACATGAACCCCTTTCCTGGGGAATGCACTCAGCTCATGGGGTACAAGGGTGTTCTGAGCCTTTCTGGAGGGAGCATGGCTTGGTGTCAGGGAACTGTGATTTCAAAGACAGTCAAGGGTTAAAGGTGCTTGCTCTCAAAGACAGTCCAAATGTGGGTGTGGGGGAGATGGGTCAGTTGGCAAGAGTGCTTGCTATGGAAAACAAGAGGACCTGTGTCCCATCCCTGGCACCAATGTAAGAAGCCAGAAACGGCTTTGTATACATGTAACACCAGCCCTGTGGGCTGGGTGGGTGGGTTGGTGGGGGGGTCAGGGACAGAAGGATGGCTCAAGCTCTAGAACCAAGAACCAAGCTCCAGGTCCAGTGAGAAACTGTCTTGAAGAGATCAGGTATAGAGTAGGCCATCAGATGTGCCCTGGTGACCTTCACATGGGTGCATGCACACTTATACTTCCACGTGCCCACCACACACATGCTGTTCTGCCCAGTTCTCGGCAACCCTAGTGACCACCGAAGAGAACCAAACACGAATGCAAGGGCAAGGAGCTTTATTTCGGGCTTAAGCTCAGTCTCTTGACTTCACCAAGGCAGTGGACCGGTACAAGAGCCTCCAGCAGCAGGGGGGCAGGTTTTTTTATAGGGATTTGAACAAAGAAGTAGGGAACGGGTACATGGGTACATGATTGGTTGATTTCTTAGGACATTAGCTAGGCAAGGTGGGCAGGTGGGAGCTAGGTAACTAAGCAACCTCTGTTGCGATTGGCTAAACAAGCAGCAAAAATATTTGTACTTATTTCAATTGCTGGGGCAGGGAGATAGGAGGGACAAATCTCTCAACTGGCCAAGGCAGGGAGGTAGGAGGGACAAGTCTTTGTCAAGTCTCAGATGTCCTAGGCAGGGGTCAGGGCAGCTGGCCCTTTGTTCCTTTGTTTGAGCTGAAACTTGTAACTTATGTCTAACCAGGGTAAGGCTCTCCTGAAGCCTGTCATGGCGTCATTCAGTTTCGGGGTCCTTCAGCTACACACCACCACATCGAAAAAGAAAAGAAAATGGGGCTGGGGAAATGGCTTGGCAGTTAAGGTTTTTTGCCTGTGAAGTCTAATAACCCTGGTTTGATTGCCCAGGACCCTGGTAAGCCAGTTGCACAAAGGGGAGCATGTGTTTGGAGTTTGTTTACAGTGGCTGGAAGCCCTGGTGTGCCCATTCTCTCTCTCTGCCTTTTCCTCTGTCAAATAAATAAATGAAATATTTCTAAAAAGAAAAGGTAGCTTGTAGGCAAACAGTCATGGGAGCTAACATTCTTTGGTGAGAAGCAAATGCTCATCAAGCTCATTTTGTGGGTTAAGTATTTTAAGAATAATGTGTGTTTGCAGGACATGGCATGAAACAGTCACTCCATTGGTGATAGCCCTATAGTTGCTTCTTTTGTCTTTTAGAAAAATAAAAATATACATATTTGATAGAGATGGGGGGGGAGAGAGGGAGGGAGAGAGAGAAAAGAAGCAGAAAGAGAGAATAGGTACGCCAGGACCTTCACCCAGTGCAAATGAAACGCAGATGCCTGCGCCACCACGTACATCTGGTTTACGTGGGTCCTGAGGAATCAAACCTGGGTCCTTAGGCTTTGCAGGCTGTATATGCAAAGAGTGTTTATTCTTCAGAATCAGCCAGCACGCGGGGGTCAACCGCTCATGCAAAATGGCCCCAGAGGAACACGCAGGCCCCTTTTAAGCCCGACTAGGGGAATGGCAGCCTGGTGAGGCAATCCTTTAAAAATGATTGGCTAGGCAGGCAGCAGCTACAGATGGACGGCTCTGATTGGTTGGGGCGAAAGGCGGGAACTAGGCCTGTCAGGGCCTGCCAGCAGGAGCTGACTCCGCCCAGCCACGAGGCAGGGCCCCTGTTGAGGCGGCGGGCGTTTCCCAGAATTCCCAGCTGCCTCCCTGGGAAACCGAAGCTGCGGCCTAGTTAGGACGGCGCCCGACTGAAGCCTGTCATGGCCTCACTCCGGCCCCTTCGCAGCCGAGGCCTTGACCACCAGCCCATCCCTCCTGCCCCCAGCCGCACTTCCCGGCCTAGAGAGAACTTAGGACTCCGGCTGGAACGCCACAGACAGGTACCGGCAGCGAAAACGACGACAGACCGTGAGCCCGCGGTCCCTTCCGCCGCGGGTGGCGCCCAGGCCGCCGTCCAGCCGGGGCAGGTGGGCGGAAGCACGTCTGCGGGCAGCGGGGCCCCGGCCCTGGGTGGAAAGGAGACCGAGGAAGCGGGGTGCTTCCCGGGGAGCCGTCGGGGCCGCACTCACCGCTGGCGCTGCGGGGAAACGCCTTCCGGTCCCGGCTGGGAACCCGCGCTCCGTTGCTGACTGGACGCCGTCGGTCTCCACGAAGGGGGCGTCAGCCGGGGGCGGGGCGGGGCTGGGGGGCGCGGGGCGGGCGCGGGGCGGGCGCGGGCCCGGGGTGTCTGAGGGGCGCGGGGCGGGCGGGGTAAAATCAAACGTTGGGAAAAAATAAACTTAAAAAGGCAAAAAGCCGGAAGAAATGAAAAGTCGAAAGTAAAGATAAAAGTAAAGAGTAAAGTAAATACGTAGTTAATAAAAGAAATTAAAATAAAAATCAAAACTAAAAACAAAATCACACAGGAAAAAAAAAAATTCCTACAACAATAATAACCCAAAGAAAGGAAACTGGAAAGTGAAATCCAAAGATGCAAATAAATAAATAATAAATAAATTCCGAAGGCAAAAAGCCAAAGAAATGAAAACTCAAAAATAAAAGTGAAAGTAAAAAGGTATTGAAATATGTAGTTAATATAAGAAATTATAAAAAGAAATCAAAATAAAAAACTAAGCCAGAAGAAAAAACAATTCCTACACCAAAGTCTATCCAAAGAAATTAAATCAGAAAATAAAATCCAAAGATGCAATGAAATAAACTGCAAAGGCCAAAACCAAAAAAAAAAAAAAAAAGCCCCATGCACAAACTAGATCACACACACTAACAGTCAACCACACAAAAACCTCTCCCTCTCCCCCACTCCCTCTCCTTCTCCGCACAAATCACCAAATCACTTCTCTTCTCTCTGCTGTCTGGGTCCACTCACTCACTCCTCTGATGACCCGGACAAAATCCAGAGCTGGCCAGGCCCCCTTATATCTGCTGCGGGGCTCCATCACCATGGAACCATGTGAGGTCATAGAGGGCATGGACCAATCAGGGCTGCTCATGACCAAGAGACCCAGAAGGGGTTTCACTGTGTGTGACTCAGGTGGGCCATGGAGGTTCACATTTAGGCCTTTGGAAGTTAAAGCCTGGAGGATGTTTCATGTCCTTTGGGGTCTGCTTGGAAAGTCTGTAATACCTTCTGTTTGAAAGACCTCTGCTCTCTCCACTCACCCTGGTTCTTTCCATCTCATTCTCAGTGAAGGTCCAGTGCTTGTTGCCCCTTCACTCATATTGAGAACACTAAGGTGTGTGCTCAGCAAACCTAACCCAGTGATTATTAACATCTATGACGTGATGTGAAGATCCCATTCTTGGTATTGATTGTCAGGATCGTTTTATGTAATCCTTGAATCTTTCACATTCCAGGAACTATCTTGATGTGTCCTCCACTCTGGTTATCTGGAAAGGGACCCAACTGAACTTGACTGTAGTCATGTTGGCTCTGGCCAATCCCGCCTGCCAGGTGACCCCGGTGTGAATCCCGAGCCCTATAGGACCGAATCACCAGGGTGGTCAGTGCAAAGTGCTGTTGACCGCTGATACATAGATTTTTATTTTTTAATCTCAAGTATTTACCATTGTAAGTATTGGCCAAAAGTGTTAAGAGATTTGAATACTGTCTTTGTCCACTCTGGCAGAGTAAGCGGCGTGTGTAACAAGCCAATGAGGATTCTGGTACTTTTGCAGTGTAGACAAGCTCTTACTGCCTTCTGTCCTCTACTGACTCTGGTGGAGCAACTGGACAGTGGCTTTTCTCTTTTAAGCCAAGAAGACGCGACTGTACTAACTGTCAGGACTGGTGTTGGGGACAAGCCTCCTGCAACCCCGGGCTAAGTTGCGCACGCAGCAGGATGCTGACGTGGTGGGCAGTGTTGCTGTGGCCAAGCAGTGAGAGCAAAGGACCTGGCTCTGCTTCTCCTACAAGGTCGCCGCGATGTCTCTGCCTGTCACAGGTGGTCCTTGGCTGGCTTGTATCAGCTTTGCCAACGTCATGCTGTGTGGGTGGAGGAGCACTCGGCGAGATGACCACCTCTGCTTGCTCTTCTGCTCCATCCAAGAGGCACCTTTGCCCACTGTCCCCACTGTTCCCGGAGGACAGCCAGGAATGAGGCACCGGGAGGACGTGCTTCAGGCTGAGTGTGTGAGCAGGAAACACAAAGGCCGAGTTTCCTCAGGTCCACAGCAATGCATTCTCCTGTTACGTGACTGTCCCCAGACCCCTAGCACTGACCCTCATCCTAAGAAGCCTGACTCCATGCTGTCCAGGCACACAAAGTACCAGCCAGTGAGCCCAGCATGGGGGCAGCTGCCACGGCCAGGGCCACGGGACTCTTCGGGGACACTGGCAGGATGCACGGGAGCACATGGCTGCCTTCCTTATTGTGACATTCTGCTGGTGTCAGCCCCATTCTGCCCTCCATCCCCCAGATCTCCTTTCCCAGTCTGCCAGGTTGCTGGCATTACAGGCCTGCATGTTGTATTTGAAGAACATTATTATTCCTACTTCCCAAATGTGGCATTGGCTAACGAACACCATTCAGGTTTTCTCTTGTCTTTGTGTGTTGTACAGCACAGAGTGGGAAATTCACTGAGAAAAGTCCTCCTCCAAGCCCACTGCCCTAGACTACATGATCAAAAATGATGGGCTAGGGCTGGAGAGATGGCTTAGCGGTTAAGTGCTTGCCTGTGAAGCCTAAGGACCCCGGTTCGAGGCTCAGTTCCCCAGGTCCCACGTTAGCCAGATGCACGAGGGGGCGCATGCGTCTGGAGTGAGGCTGGAAGCCCTGGCGCGCCCATTCTCTCTCTCTCTCCCTGTATCTATCTTTCTCTCTGTGTCTGTCGCTCTCAAATAAATAAATAAAAAATTAAAAAAAAAATGATGGGCTGGAGGGATGGCTTAGGGTTAAGGCATTTGCCTGCAAAGCCAAAGGACCAGGTTCGATTCCCCAGGACCCATGTTAGCCAGATGCACAACGTGGTACACGCGTGTGGAGTTTGTTTGCAGTTGCTGGAGGCCCTGGCACACCCATTCTCCCCTCCTTTTCTCCTTTTTCTGTCAAATAAATAAATAAATAAAAATATAATATTTAAAAGTAAGTTAAATAAATAAAGCTTACTTCAAAACAAAATCTCAAGCCAGAAATGGTGGCCCATGCCCTTAATCCCAGCATTAGAGGCAGAGGTAGGAGAACTGCCATGAGTTCAAGGCCACCCTGAGCATTATATACTGAAATCCAGGTCAGCCTGGACTAGAGTGAGACTCTATCACAGGAAAAATAAAATAAAAATTCAGGAGACTGTAGTACTAAGGTCACACACACACACACACAATTAAAGGCCTCTGTAAGTTAGGATGGCCAACCTTTAATGTGAAATGGCCCCAAGAAAAAACACTTGAAGTAACTAAAATTACAGACAGGGAAAAATTCTCCTACCCTTTAATCTTATAAACTTGTATTCAAAAAGATCACTGGCATATTCTTGGCTTGCAGAGATCGATTCATACCTCATAAGAAAATGTGGCTTCTTCAGTCTTCATCTTTAAGATAGGCTTAAATCCATTTCTAATCATAGACTGAGGAGGGAGTGAGAGGGGTTATGATCAGGGTACCCTCGATTATACCTGCTGTCATCCAATAGTGATCGTTTTTAAAAGATTAAATCTAGGTTGGCGGGTTCTAG
Organism: Jaculus jaculus; assembly: GCF_020740685.1. Classification (NCBI taxonomy): domain Eukaryota; kingdom Metazoa; phylum Chordata; class Mammalia; order Rodentia; family Dipodidae; genus Jaculus; species Jaculus jaculus. The sequence continues at coordinate 4,994,609 of NC_059123.1, forward strand.
ACTCCAGGACGCTCATGTGGGTGGGTGGTCACTGCATGTGGACCCTGCATACCTGAAGCAGGATGCTGGTGTGGCCGGGTGGTCCTTGCCTGCGCCTGTTAGTGGACCCCATGTACTGGATTCAGGACTCTTCTGTGGGTGGTCCCTGCATGTAACCTTTAGTGGATACCATGTACCGGATTCAGGAAGCTCTTGTGGGCGGGTGGTCCCTGGGTGTGTCCATTAGTGGACCCATGTACTGGATGCAGGACTCTTCTGTGGGCGCATAGTCCCTGTGTGCCCCCTGTACCAGATGCAGGATGCTGGTGTGGGTGGGTGGTCACTGCGTGCATCCATTAGTGGACCCGTGTACTGGATTCAGGATGCTGGTGTGGGCGGGTGGTCACTGTGTGCATCCATTAGTGGACCCGTGTACTGGATGCGGGATGCTGGTGTGGGCGGGTGGTCACTGTGTGCATCCATTAGTGGACCCGTGTACTGGATGCGGGATGCTGGTGTGGGCGGGTGGTCACTGTGTGCATCCATTAGTGGACCCGTGTACTGGATGCGGGATGCTGGTGTGGGCGGGTGGTCACTGCGTGCATCCATTAGTGGACCCGTGTACTGGATGCGGGATGCTGGTGTGGGCGGGTGGTCACTGCGTGCATCCATTAGTGGACCCGTGTACTGGATGCGGGATGCTGGTGTGGGCGGGTGGTCACTGCGTGCATCCATTAGTGGACCCGTGTACTGGATGCAGGATGCTGGTGTGGGCGGGTGGTCACTGCGTGCATCCATTAGTGGACCCGTGTACCGGATGCGGGATGCTGGTGTGGGCGGGTGGTCACTGCGTGCATCCATTGGTGGACCCGTGTACCGGATGCGGGATGCTGGTGTGGGCGGGTGGTCACTGCGTGCATCCATTAGTGGACCCGTGTACTGGATGCAGGATGCTGGTGTGGGCGGGTGGTCACTGCGTGCATCCATTAGTGGACCTGTGTACTGGATGCAGGATGCTGGTGTGGGCGGGTGGTCACTGCGTGCATCCATTAGTGGACCTGTGTACTGGATGCAGGATGCTGGTGTGGGCGGGTGGTCCCCCCATGTGCATCCATTAGTGGACCCCATGTACCAGATGCAGGATGCTCATGTGGATGGGTGGTCCCTGTGTGCATCCATTAGTGGACCTCATGTACGGGATGCAGAGCAAATGGCAGCAGGTGTCTGCTAACATGTCAGTGCACGCAAACAGGTGACCAGTGACTGAGGACAGGGAACCCCCGAACAGGAAAAAAATTTTTGTAGTATCTCCCTTTATAAACATTTTATTTAAAAAATAAAACTATAAACAAAATACAGAAAAATATTGACACCTGTGGTAACAAGGAAATGACTTTTTTATCTTTAGGGCAAGTCATTGCTCTGAGAATGAAATCACAAGTTTTTTATAAAGTAATGTTTTAGGCAAAGGAGGAATGTAATATTTAAGACCATTTACAAGGGTATTTGGCATTGACAAAAGTATTTGGATATATACAGTCAATGTTTTGCAGCATATTTACTTCAAGTTATCATTTTAAATTCTAACCGAACCACGATTCTGGCTCAACATCATAAACCATAAGATATCACTACAACTCCACGTATTTGGTAGAAGTAAAATATATTATTATTATTAGAAAATAATTTGTGATCCTACTAGGTCAATCATATTTTCAGAACTTCAACCAATTTCATGGGTGATTTCTTTACAGTTGAAGACAAGACAAAGTTCTAAACAAATGACATATCAACTTGAACACAACCAGTTATGAAATGGTATTTCCCCTCCATACTCAACAACAAAACTTTCAAAGGAAGTTCTTTTACTGTACTTGGGGTGCATTCAGATACAAGCTGGAGAGTTGTAACTTCTTTTGAAAAGATGGCTGAAGTACTTTCCCTGTTCAGTTACCATTTTAAAAAGGTGGAGGAAAAAAAAAGAAAAATCTGGTATTCTGAAAGCCTCCGGAGTCTTGTCCTCTTCCCACACTTACTCTTAGATCAGCACCTATGCACTGGCAGCCTGCGGGTTCTGCAGTTTTTCTAAGTCACAGAAGCTACCTATTCTAGTTTCCCGAGAATCTTCCCATTTTCATTTCTTAAATTCTGATTTTATTAAAATCAACTTAAATTACAAATAACTTCCACACTGAAGGTGCTAAGATTCCATGGGGCCTGTATATACTAGACCAACTACACATCAAGGATTCCAAATTCCCATCCTTCAAGACAGGCCAACAAATCAAGTGTCCTCATAGGATATCAGTTCTTTCTCTATTATGTCAAATTGACTTTCCTTTGTCTATGAACAGAAAGACAACAATGGGGAGAGACAGATGACCTTCACTTAGCCGAGCTAAGTTTGCTTCAGGTTGTGACGTCTTCTCCACTGCACAGCGGCTGGCAGCTGACAGGAGGTTGCTGAGTCGACACCACTTCTAAGTCAGATTCACGGACAAAAACGACAGCGTCACCACTTACGTTTATGAGACACTGTGCCTGTAAGAGTGCAAGGAGGTATCAGGTATACACAACGATATGCTCTTAAGTTCTGTTATGCAAGGGAGGCTGTCAAGACCTCTGAACACAACACAGGTGTATGCTCTGACTGCTATTCTGTGTTCCTGTGTGAGCTCATCTTGAGGCATGTGGTAGTTTGAATGGGTGTCCCCCAATAGATTCAGGAGTTTTATTCAAGCTTGTAACTTGGTGTCTCTGTGGGTGGATCCTAAGGTCCAGCCCTAAGTGTGGGGTGGGTCTGGAGAGTGCGTGGGCTCTGCCTGGGGCTCCTGGAGCGTGCCCGTTTGAGGTGTAGCCGGTGGTGTTTCTGCACAGACCTGTGCAAGGGGCCAGCTTCTTGCCCAGTGTGGAACTTCCCCTGATCTGTAAGCCTCAGTAAATCCACCCCTCCCCTAACCTGCGCCTAGTTTGCAAGTTCATCCCAGCAACATGAAGCTCACTGTAGCACGGCACTTGTCAACATGTGAATTAATCCATGAAGTATGTACATCTAACACCATGAAAAACCCAAAACCACAAACCTAAATCTCAAAGAAACATAATTAAGAAAAAGTCTTTAATCATACTGAAGAACCCTCATCTATTAAATAAAATTACTCAAAGTATTCCATTGAAACAAGGTTAATTCCAAACCACAACTGCTGTGCTATGAGCTTTTATTAGCGTGCCCTCAGTTATTTCCACACTGTCTCTGTCTCTCCAGCGCCCGTAGCTGCTCTTTCGGCTCAACACCTGCCCCTGTTGTTCACTCTACACAATCTTCTTGGTTCCAGATCTTACCAGTGGCTCATCATGAATGTAAAATGTCAAGAAATGCCACTGAACTCTAGAAACGCCCCAACTCTCTACCAGGAATCACCCAGAATGTCGTAGAGGTTCCCTTCCCATTCTACCGCCTTCACCACCATAAAAACTTATCAGAAGTGCAGTAACACATATGCCTTTAATCCTAACACACACGAAAATTGTTTTCTAGCTTCATGCCATGAATACTTCATAACATCAACTAATGAACATTGTAAAATACACTCAAGTAATAAAGATATATAAAATATAAAGAAAAGTTGTAATTTTTTTTTCTTTTTTTTGGTTTTTCAAGGTAGGGTCTCACTCTAGCTCAGGCTGATCTGGAATTCACTATGTAGTCTCAGGGTGACCTCAAACTCACAGCGATCCTCCTCCTGCCCTCCGAGTGCTGGGATTAAAGGCATGTGCCACCACACCTGTAAAGTTGTAAAGTTGAATACATGAAATATCTTTCTGAAGAAATTAATTAAAATTAATGGCTCCAAAATAAGCTAAAACCAGTTTTTGAGTTTCTATACTGTCTTCTTAAATCGTTTACATATTTAAGACAATATCTCTCTGTGACTGAATGAAAGATAATTTGGAGGCTTGGAATATGGGTTATTGGATAAAGCCTTGGCCACCCACTCTGGGAACCTAAGTTTGAATCCCCAGACTGCACATAACCAGAGCCTTTAATCCCAGCACCTGGGAGGCAGACGTAGGAAGATCGTGTGAATTTGAGGCTACCCTGAGACTACATAGTGAATCTCAGGTCAGCCTGAGCTAGAGTGAGACCGTACCTTGAAAGAAAAAGGAAAAAAAAAAAAAGCCGGGCGTGGTGGCGCACGCCTTTAATCGCAGCACTCGGGAGGCAGAGGTAGGAGGATTGCCATGAGTTCAAGGCCACCCTGAGATGACAGAGTTAATTCCAGGTCAGCCTGGACCAGAGTGAGACCCTACCTCGAAAAACCAAAAAATAAAAAAATAAAAAAATAAAGAAAAAGGAAAAAAAAGAGTTTTAAGGGCTGGAGAGATGCTTAAGTAGTTAAAGGTTCTTGCTTACAAGCCTGAAGTCTCTGGTGTGACTCCTCAGTATCCATATAAAGTGAGACACACAAAATGACACATCTGGACTTCCTCTGCAGTGGCAGAAGGCCCTGGTGCATCCCTGCTCAACTCTCTTTCTGTCCGCCTCTTTCTCTCTCAAATGAATAGGAAAAAAAAATACACACACACACACACACACCCAGAGAAATGGCCCAGTGATTAAGGTACTTGCCTGCAAAGCCTAGTGACCCAGGTTCAATTCTTCAGTACCCACATAAGACAGATGTACAAAGTGACACATGCATCTAGAGTTTGTTTGCAGTAGCTGGAGGGCCTGGCACAGCCATTCTCTCTCCCTCTTTCTCTCTCTCTGCTTCCAAATAAATAAAATGTTTAAAATATATGTTTTTAAGGGCTAGAGAGATGGCTTAGTGGTTTTGGCATTTGCCTGTGAGGCCAAAGGACCCAGGTTCAATTCCCCAGGACCCATGCAAGCCAGATGCACAAGGGACACATGCATCTGGAGTTCGTTTGCAGTGGCTAGAGGCCCTGGTGTGTCCATTCTCTGTCTGTCTGTCTCTCTTCCCTCTGCTTGCAAAGAAATAAAATTTATATTAAAAATATACATGTATTTTAGGAAAACAAAAATAAGTGTTTTAAGCACCTAGAATCAAAGAGCTTTGAAAAGCAATCCTCCACTGGAGGGAAATGAAGGTTGGCAGTCCTGTGGTACACCACCAGGTTTCCTCAAGAAGCACATTAGCGGCAACTCACCTGGTTCTTGTTTGGGTTCTCCATGAAGACACACTGTTTCATGATGTACGAGACGACGGCGTTCCCTCCCAGGGCAGCCACGTGAGCTCTGACCATGGCGAAGACCTCCGCAATGAAAGCGTGGAGAAAGCCACTGACGCCGCCTTCCTGCAGGAAGCACAGACAGTCTTGTTACACGCACAGAGGCAGGAATGCGCACAAGACCGTCATGTCACACACATGAATGTAGGAATGCATATAAAATCCTAAACAATATGTATTGATCCACTCCAAATTTTAAAACAAAAGCAACAAACACACAAGGCTTTAAGGAACACATGTCTGCATAGGGATTTATTATCTTTCTTTAAGCATCTTTGACTAAAGCTCAGAAAAGTTGTGATTTGCCCATGACCAGCTATATTCACCACATTAGTCCCTATTACTGAAAAAAAACAAACAAACCAAAAAAACTTTTTGGGCTGAAGGGATGGCTTAGCAGTTAAGGCATTTGCCTGCAAAGCCAAAGGACCCAGGTTCAATTTCCCAGGACCCAGTTGGGAGGCAGAGGTAGAAGGATCACCGTGAGTTCAAGGCCATCCTGAGACTACATAGTGAATTCCAGGTTAGCCCAAACTAGACTGAGACCCTAACTCGAAAACCAAAAAAAAAAAAAAAAAAAAAAAAAAAAAAGCTTTTAGGGCTGGAGGGATGGCTTAGTGGTTAAACCATTTGCCTGCAAAGCCAAAGGACCCAGGTTCAGTTCCCCGGGATCCACATTAGCCAGATGCACAAGGGGACGCATGCATCTGGAGTTCCTTTGCAGTGGCTGGGGGCCCTGGTGCACCCATTCTCACACTCTCTTTCCCTCTTTCTCTGTCAAATAAATGTAAAATGTTTTTTTAAATAATAGCTTTAAAAAATCTGTGTGTGTGTGTGCACGCGTTTGTGCCAGGGCCTCTTATTCTTGCTAATGAATACCTGTCTGGCTTTGTGCGGATGGCTGGAGATTAAATTTGGACTGGCAAGCTTTGCAAGAAAGTGCCTTTAACCACTGAGCCATATCCCAAGACCTCCAAATTTAAGTTTAATGATAGCTATTCTAAGAAGAAACAGCATTCTTTTTAAAAAAATTATTTTTGTTTATTTTTATTTATTTGAGAGCAATAGAGAGAGAGAAAGAGGCAGATAGAGACAGAGAACAGGCGTGCCAGGGCCTCCAGCCACTGCAAACGAACTCCAGATGCGTGCACCCCTTTGTGCATCTAGCTAACGTGGGTCCTGGGGAACCGAGCCTCAAACCGGGGTTCTTACGCTTCACAGGCAAGCACTTAACCGCCCAGAAACAGCATTCTTGTACACTGTTAGAAAGCCTAAGCGTGGGCTAGAGAGATGGTTTAGCGGTTAAATGCTTGCCTGTGAATCCTAAGGGCCCCAGTTCGAGGCTCGATTCCCCAGGACCCACCGTTGGCCAGATGGACAAGGGGGTGCACACGTCTGGAATTCCTTTGCAGTGGCTGGAGGCCCTGGTGCGCCCACTCTCTGTCTCTCTCTATCTGCCTCTTTCTCTGTCTGTTGCTCTCAAATAAATTAAAAAAGAAAGCCTAAGCACTAATAGTCTTAGTCTCTTTTAGAGGGAAGAAACCATAGAGCTAAAATATAATATCACAATAGATATGCATCTATCATATAACATACTATTTCTAAATATGATCCCTTAAATTTGCTATTTAAATGTATGTCAGGCAAATAACTACTGAGAAAATAATGTTCTTTCTGGGTTGTCTTAAGCCTTGAGTAAAACACAAGATAAACAAGATAAAGACCTAGAATTTCTACAAATAAATGGGCTTAAATCTAATGGAACCCTTACAATACTGGCTGTTGTGTGATATTTGATAAGTCTAATCCAAAATTCTACCTAAATAGGTACTATAAAAATAGATTAGTAAGATGCAAATGTATATGCTGGTTATGGAAAAATAATTTAAGACTTGGTTTTATTACTAAAATTTTAGTCACAGAATTATATTTTAAATGAAATTAACTTCTAGAAAATTACCTCACGAAGAGACGTGGTTTCTCTAATAAAAAACATGTTAATTATCCCAAGATACTTAGTTATTTTTGCTCCCGGAATAAAAGAAAGTGGTGTCATCTTAACAACCCCAACTGTAGAATTTGTGCAGTGTGGGGCAGAGCGATTCCGGAACGTTCCTTCACCCAGTGGACTTGCTTTTTCAATTGTCACAGCTAAAATTGAAGAAAGACAAGATAACATTATGAACAGACACCGATAATTCGCTCGCCCCCAACGTTTCCAAACAAGTGTAAGTGGTGACAACATTCAGCTACCTGTGCGGCTAAGCCATGTCATGACAGGAAAGAAATTGTCGTGCACTGCATGCAATTTAAAGAGACAGAAAATATGAGGAAAGCTGGGGTGATACTCTTGGAAGAAATGGCATTCCTGCAAAAGAAAATACTGCTGCAGTGTGACTACGGAGATGGCTACAGTGGAGAGGAAAGCGGCAGAGCGCTACGGTGATCTGCTGCCGAGCGCTTCTTACTGAGTGTGAAAGTTGTTCATTCCCAGCACACTGTCCATCTTTTTCAGACACTGTCATTATCAACTTGAAGAGAAGCCTTACGTTAACTAGTTCTGATATATTTCTTTTCCAAACCTTTTGTTTTAAACAAACTCATAATTTTAAAATTTTAGCAAATGACTTTGACTGTTGAAAAGTTGTAAAGTAACAAATAAAATAGCTACTCCTGTTAAATAACTGCACTAAGCCAGAAAAAAAAAAAAAAAAATGGAAATGTATGTGTCTGACCCTTGCAGTAAGCCAGCAGCATCTGTCATCATCACCTCACAAGACGTGGGGACACTGAGGATCACAGCAAGACTCAGCTGGCCGAGGCCACCTAGCTATGAAAATATGAAAATGGCACTTCTAGGGTTCAAAAACAGATCTCTCTGGCCCTCCTTCTACGTCCTTTCCTTTCAAATGTGGTCCTGTTCCTCTTACTATACCGCGACTCAAAGTCATATCAAAACCTACCAAAACGCACGGTCACAAAGAGCACCAAATCAGTGACCTGAAGTGTGGCAGTGAGACAGCTAACGACTACAGAACATTTCTCGCCCATCTCTCTGGACGTCACCTTCGTGAGCTGACAGGTGCTACTGAGTGCTTAGTGCTCCACTGGGTCCTGGAAGAGCCTCTCGAGTAAGAGACTGCCAATCCCCTTCCATCTAATTTGATGTAAAACCTACTTACGAACTTGTAGGAATAGCTTTGGGAAAATGTACAATTTGAACAGCACAGCCGTACAGTTAGAACTAAGCCACCAAAGAGCTGCTCAGTCGCTCTTCAAAACGCCCATCAGCGTCTGCAGCTTTCACACTCGAATGTCTGCGTGATCAGCAATGTTATTACTAGGCAGTAAGGTCTAGCCTTCCCCACTGGGCAATCAGGAATATGCTTCTCAGATCATCAGAATGTGGTAGAAACATCCGCCTACTTGTCTTAATTGATCCGCGCCTTATGGTCTGAGCTTTCAGTTTAATGAGCTCTATCCAGCTGCTGCATCTGTCTGCAAAGGAACTGTAATCAACTGACGTTGCTGAAAACACAGACAGAAAACAAAAGAAAAAACAAAGAAAAATATGGATGACGTCTCTTACTCGTCGTAATACTCCTTCCGATGATGTCACTTGACTGTAACTTAGGAAGAGAATGGTACTTTCAGTCATGCAAGAGAGGTGGTCAAGCCAAGTTCAGGCACTGACTTGTCCAAAACCAAGTTCCCGCTGAGCGGGCTGAGCGCTTCTCATGCTGTCATGCTTATGGGGCCTCCCAGGGAGACGAGTGGCCTCAGCCTATGTGCCAATGAGAGGACCAGACTCTGCTGGCTAGTTCCCATTCTTTTAATTTACCTTAATTTAGTCGCTTCTATTACAAAATTTTAATTTACAACCCAAGCATTATGATTAATTCCCTTCTATATTTTCTATACTAAAATCAAACTAAACATGAGAATCAACTGTTGAAGAATATTTGGAGGGGAAAAAAAAACCCTGCTGCACTAACTGACTCATTTCTTTAAGTGTCTCCTTTTCACCATGGCAATTCAGATATTCAGTTGACAGACAATCCACACGGTCACGCTAACCAATATTTTGTTTCCATGCCCGATTTCTGGCAAAAGCCTCTGATAATATGGGATGGGGGGGGGCGGTGTGAGTCTAGCACGTGCCCCTTTTATAAACAATAAAATTTTATATTGCTAAGTTGCAGAAAAAATGTTAAATAGCTAAAATTGTATAAAGTGAGAAAGCTATTAAAATGCTAAGCTTAATGATTGTGTTTTAAAGAACATATTCTAACTCCAACAAAGCCACACTGTGGTGTCCATTCCACTGGGCAGCGCGTTTCTGTTGGAGGCTGTGTGCACCACTGAGCTAGAATTCGCACCTCTGCGACTGCGCGTCAAACTCACCTCTCTGTGCAGCTGGTCTACCTGAGTTAGCACTTGCACGCTCCACGTGTTCTAATAAGACAACATGAACAACATTAGCTTGGATGCTAAGTGCAAGGCAGTCTCTTCTTTGCTGTCTGTTAATGTCTTCTAAAAGCCAGGAGAAGAGGAGTAAGTCTTACGGCTTTATTATGAAAGCAAACCAAATACAAGTATTTAAGTTCCAAATGCAGTTTCTATTATATGAAAACTAGCCCCATTAAGCAATACCATGCCAAGGAAGGCTGTTTCCTTGTTATAAGAGAAAATGAGTTTCAGGAACATTATAGTCACACAAAAATATAAACAAGAACATGTTAGTAGGACGATGGCAAGATGTAAGGAGACAGAAAAAAGGACCAGTGTGTTGAGACGGGTAAGAGAGATGAAACATGGAAGGCAAACGGAGGAGGCTGAGAGACCGGTAGTACAGTTAAACACCGCACTCAAGCTTAACAGCCTTTGCTTCAGACTCAAGCCTCCACTCTCTGGTCTCTATCTGCATTGGACTGAGCTGTCAGCAGTGCCCTCTGGTGGCAGCTAGACTTTGTGCAACTAAAGGGTACCAGAGAAATAACTAGGAATTTCAAACATTCTAGAATCACTTTCCAGTAACCTCATGAAAGTAGGAGCTAAACTTTCCTCTGATAGTTTATGAATTTATTAGACAAATTTAAGACATTTTGAAAATTAAAAAACACTCTAATCATTCAGCCTTTTTTTAAATGTCCAGGCTCTAGCCACACTAGCATATTCACTTTTGTTTCAAATAATTTTATAACTGAAAAAAAAAACATTGTGAACTTAGAAATAACACATTAGAACCACTGAGAATAATTCGATCTAACCAATTTTTAAACACATTATAAACTAACTAAATATATTTTTTATGTTTACTTAATGCATTGATCTTTGGTAATACTAAACACCCAGTCTCTACACCTTTGCTTCATAAGAACACACAAGCTCTACACATGTGCAACATAAGAACACACAAGCTCTACACCTGCGCTACATAAGAAAAGCAACACTCAGCCTGCAGCACCACAGGCCAGAGCTCCCACCAAGTCGCTCTGCTGGGGAGTTAGTATTCAGTGTAAGGAACAGTAGTACACCCTTCCCCGTGACAATCAAGCCATGCAACACTTGCTTTCTCAGTTTCTTTTCCTATTTATACATAGATTGTTCTACTTTTTTTTTTTTCTTTCAACAAAGTTGTCATTAAAACCAGGAATGTTGGTGCACTCCTATTTTCCCAGCTCTCAAGAGGCTAGGGCAGGAGGACCAATGAGAGTTCAAAGCCAATATGGGCTCCATAGCAAGTACCAGGCCAGCCAGGGGTATATATATATATATATACAGCAAGACCTTGTCTTAAAACAAAAAAAATAAGCTATCCAGGGTGATAACCGTCACTCACTAATAAATCAGAGGAGGCAAAGCAAATGGGACTGAGAGTAATTATTTTCTTAAGTTACTCAGCATGACTGAGCAAGCCCTCTGTCTACCATCATGTGGCTAAAACTACCCAATGTGAATACTGTTCTGTAGAGATCAGTGCATTAACGGTCCCTCCAAAGGAATTTGCAAGGGCTATTTCTCAAATGTACATTCTCCATTGTGTCTAACGTTTGAGATGTGGCAGAGTATTTTTTAGCTGTTGCTGTAGTTTGAATATCTATCTCTTTCAAGACACACTCTAAAATGTCACTGGAACAGCAGTAAGAGGCAGGACCTGACAAAGGGAGTCAGACCAGAAGCGTTCCAAACCAATCCCTTCAAGGTAACAGTAAGAATGTCTGCAGTTGTGTTTTTTTAACCCGTCCCTGCCATTTAATCATAATGGCAAAATATATTGTATTTTTAAACTACAAAAACAGCAGACATGCAACAGGATGTTACTATAGAAATAGAGTTAAGACCTCAATAGTTTGCGTGAAAAACAAAAGCTAACTTTTATAATCTTATAAATCTGCAATTTTACTTGCTAATTTAAAATAATCTCAGGCAAATCATTAAATTAAAGCAAATTATCTTTGTTTGTTTTTCAAGGTACTGTCTTGCTCTAGTCCAGGCTGAGCTGGAATTCACTATGTAGCCTCAGGGTGTTACGAACTTACAGTGATCCTCCTGCCTCTGCCTCCCAAGTGCAGGTATTAAAGGGGTGAGCCACCACGCCTGGGAAAATTATCTTTTAAGATCAGATTTGGCTTAACAAAATAAGAAAAATTACTCTTGTAACCTACAATGAAAATATATAGGATAAAAAAACTGATGTGGACTTGGGCTACAAGGCCACTGAGAAATCCTGTTGGAGCTGAGCTGAAAACCTCCTCCATGTAGACCAGCTGACAGAAAGCTGGAAGAAGCCATTCTGCATGCAGTTCAATGGGAGAGAGAGAAATGACCAGTGAAGATACCCAACAGTGGACACTGCAAGCCTTATATTTGGCCAGCCAGGCCACATGAGCCAACAAGTGCAATAGTGGCATGTCTGTCATGGTGGAAACCAACTGCCCTCTAATTGGACTGGAGGCCCACTCCATGGGAGAGAATACATCCCTGACACTGAAAACCTAAAACAGGGATAGTCATGAGCCCTAGGGGTGTAACGACTGCTGCTGTCTGGCTGAATGTATATACTATGCTCATCAAACTGCCCATTAAGTTCTTCTCTTAATGCTCATACACATATATTAATGCTACTCTCACTTTTGGTAGAGAACCTTCTTTTTTCAGATAGCAGTGACTTGGGATGATTCAGAAGGCATCATAGTGCTGAGAAGAAGTGACAGAGGAGTGCTCAGCACTGCAATATCTCTATCACACTTCCAAGGCTCAGGGTCTGTTGTGGAAGAGGTGGCAGAAAGAATGTAAGAGCCAAAAGTAGAGTAGGACTCCTTACAACGTGCTCCTCCAGACACAAAATGGCCTGGATGTCCATGACCTCACAGTGCCTGACACTACCTACACAAGACCATCATAATAGGAGGAAAAAGATCATGATATCAAAATAAGAGAGAGACTTATTGTGAGGGGGAGGGGATATGATGGAGAGTGGAGTTTAAAGGGGAAAGTGGAGGGAGTGAGGGCATTACCATGGGATATTGTTTATAATCATGAAAGTTGTTAATAAAAAAAAAACTGAAGTGGATAACCTCTGATAGAATCCAGTGCCTTGTAGGAATAGGCAAATTTGTGTTCTTTAAATCAAAAGGCAGGTTTTAGCCTACACCACCTACCATGCTCAGCAAATGAGGTCACAAAGAATCCTCTGCCGGCCCTCAAGAGCCAAGGGAAAGCAACAGCACAGCGGTCATCAACAGAAGACAAGAACTAAATGGTCCTAATTAAATCCCTGAAAGCCTTCAAGTGTCGATGTTCGAATAAAAACTGTTGGAAATGTTAACATAGTACGCCCTACGAGCGACTCAGCTCCTCCGCTTTACAGCGTGTCGGAAGCAGCTCAAGGAGGTTTATGTCCAGACATGTCATACACACACAGGTCACATACGTCACACGTGCATTACATATATGCACCATACACATCATATACACATGCATTATATACATTCTAACACCAAATTCTTGAAAATTACTTGCATTCTGAGAAAAATATTAACTATTTTTCACTTTTTACTCAAAATACCTACAGACTCCACATTTTTACAATATTTACTATCTCTCTTTACACACACACACACACACACACACACACACACACACACATATAATGTATACATATCTTGAAAAACATTTCAGCAAAAACTGATAAGGGTAAAAGCATGAATGCAGTATGAAATGTGTAACAGCTGTTTCCTGACATAGCTTTACATGAAGTCATCTGTGGTGACACCATGTCATTTATGTTCCTCATGATGTTCAAGAAATTCTGACATCCTTCACGTGATAGGAAATTATGGCAACTCAGCACTTTCAGTATCTCAAATCAAATAAATCAAGATACTAGCAGTGAAACCCCAAGTTGGCCACAAGTTTGAGACATATGCGAGCCTCTTGTTACCTTGAAAAACAAAGTGGAGCAATGCGCTGGGAAAGGAAAGACCGAGCGTGTCCAGACCCGCTCACGGCACACAGTGGGCGAGAACACCCAACACCAGAGCATCGCTGTGCCGCGTGACGTCGGCTCATTCCCACTAACAAAGACCTGAAAGGCTTATCTACAAGTGAAAAGGTGCAACTATTAATAAATAAGCTCCTCTTAACCCTGGAAACTGCTCTCCTGGTCAACAGAGGACGAAGTAAACAACTCTTCCTATGTGATAAGAAAATGAACACAAACTAGAATTCAAAGCTCTTGGAATTTTATTAAAGAAATAAGTCTAACAGCTTAGCTGACCAGCTTAACAGGAGCTGTAAGAACTGCACATTCGCGGCGCAGTTGGTGTGGCCCCCACGCTCACAGGGGAGCACAAGTTCCCCGAGGCCTCTTCCAGTCCTCTAATCACCAGCCTTCAAGCTTTACACAGTTTCTTTTCTATTCAATACTCTATCATGTAACATGACTATTACTCTAGTTTTCCAGGCCTTTTCAACACCTATCTCACCCCCAACTCTTCCAAAATATTTTGAAATAACTTTTAAAGACATCATTAGCCCATGTTTCTGAGCAGACTCCAGGCGGAGAAGACAGCAGTGAGAAAGCGTGCAGCACAGACCACACTTTACCAAGCTTGGCAGGAGAAGGTGCAGGACTTCTGAGGTGCTTACTGATGAGTGCAAAATGGGACGTTCAGGGGAATGACACGGGTTTACATTCAGCACTGGTGACAGCAAGTTTCCATAATGCAGCAGGAGATGTGATGATGCCAATAATTATGAGGAGGAAGGTGGCATGATCTGATGCAATGTTTTACAAACTTTTGAACCCAAAGCTTTGGAATCGAAGCTGCCCTGGCTCAAAGATGGAGTCAGATCTCGCGCCCCGCCCTGCTCAGCCCCTCCCATCCTGAGGCACCACAGGAAAACCTACAGGGCTTGGGGGAGAGGAGTTTGAGCTTACTGGTTTAGATGGTTGGTGCTTCTTGGAAATACTTGTCAAATTATGAAGTTCTTTGACCTTGGGCACTAATTCAGCTTCTGATTTACTTTTTTAATAATATAAATATGCTAATAATTGGAGAACCACCAAATACAGAAACCAAAGGAACTGCATTTACTTAAAGGTTGCAGGGAAGCTTAGCCTCTTCTTTTTTTAAAATTTATTTATTTTTCGTTTTTCGAGGTAGGGTCTCACTCACACTAGTCCAGGCTGACCTGGAATTCACTCTGTCGTCTCAGGGTGGCCTTGAACTCACAGTGATCCTCCTACCTCTGCCTCCCGAGTGCTGGGATTAAAGGTGTGCGCCACCACGCCCGGCCCCTTCTTTAATACATGAGAATCAGAGGCTCATGGAGGCAAAGTCACAGGCCCCCCTTCTCACTGAAGACTGGGGAGAGCCACGCTGTTGCTTTGAACCCACCTCAGTCAGGCTCTTCGCCACACTGCCAAAAATGAGTAAGTTTCAAATATGACATTCTACTAAAATATCTCTTTCTTATTGTTTAGTTCACAAAACATTCCACGGTAATGACCACCTAAGCCTTGGCTGAGCCATCAGCACAGACAAGGCAAACGCACATGTTCAGCGTCATGTTCCACAGAACCGGCCCTACTGACTCCCTCCCTCAGAGCCGGTGTGCAAGCCAACTGCGCACAAGCGGTCCCGTAGTGAGCACTTGCTCAGATCTTGACTGACGATTGACGTGAGGGGTGTCTGCTTGCTCACCTGGCAGAGTAAGGATAAATGATCCCTCAAAATAAGTGATTCAGGGACTGGATAGATGGTTCAGCAGTTAAGGTGCTCGCCTGCAAAGCCTAACAACCTGAGTTTGATTCCCCAGTACCCATTTAAAGCCAGATGCACAGGGTGACACATGCAGCTGGAGTGGTTTACAGTGGCAAGAGGCCCTGGTGCATCCATTCTCTCTCTCTGTTTATAAGCAAAAATATTTTTTAAATGTCATTCAAAACTAACCCTGTGTACATACACGTTTCTAAATAAAGTTGGTATTTTTAAAAAGCCATAATAAGCTCAAGAAAAGATCTTAACAATGCTTTCTGCTGTAGAAATTATATTCAACTCAGAAATCTGATTCTGATTTGATTTACTCTTTCAAAGGGGTTGTGGTACGCTAAAATGGCCTATTATCTTCTAAGTTGGAACTGTAGTGGTGACACAAAGAAAAGATGCTTGGGCTGGAGAGAGAGGTGGCTTACCAGGTAAGGCGTTTGCCTACAAAGATCAAGGATTCCAGTTCAACTCTCCAGGACCCACATAAGCCAGAAGCACAAGGGGGCCCATGCGTCTGGATTTAGTTTGTAGTGCCCAGAGGCCCTGGCGTGCCCATTCTCTCTCTCCCTCTCTCTGCCTCTTTCTGTCTCTTGCAAATAAAGAAAATAAAAATAAAGTTTGCTTTTCTTTTCTTTTTTTTAAAGATACTCAAAGTCATCAGGTTTGGAAGGTTCAAGGCTGAAACCACTACCTCTTCAAATCCTTCAACTATGACACAAAAGTGTGTCCTCAGGGACAGACCCTGCCCTGGTTTAGTCAAGACTCTTTTAATATGTATGCAAAGTAAATATACAGTTATTGTTTACTAGGTCATTTTGGCATCAGATAAAATTACTTTACTTGTATTATAAAAATTAGAATAGCCAATTTAGTGCTAAAGAATTTGTCATTTTTCAAATTGACAACTAGGAAAAATATGAACTAGACTTAATGAATATATAATATAAGATTAGGCACAAAAGTTTTGAAACATAATAAAATTACATTGAAATCAAATGAAAAATGGGGAAAAAGAAACAAAAACCAAAAACCTCTCCTCTTCTCCATAGACTACATGAATCAAAAGGGTTTGCCCTGAGACAAGATCGAGAGATTGTCAGTCTTATGAAAGTGCCCAGTGGGCAGCGTCCAGTTACAGCAGAGCAGCAGAGACGGGAGACGAGCCCCTCGCTGACTTGTACTGCCCCCCCCCCACCCAGGCATCTCTGTGTACCCACTGAGGAAAAACTCATCAGAGTCTATGAAAACTCAAAATCTTATGAAATATTTAGATTACTGCCTCTTTGGAAGAAAATTTATCAAATATAATATAGCTAAATATACTATGTGGGAAATTATATGGGGAATTCCAAATTGTAAAACTTTAGCACAACTCAGATAAGAGATTGCAACATATGAAAATTACCTTCATAATTTAAGGTGACATTTCCTGACAAAATAAGAACATTGCTTCACCCGTTTATGAACATGGGAAAACACACAGTGAGAGGGCCAGGGATAAATTTCCTCCAGATCAAAAGCTTCTCTCTAGTCACGTGAGAAGAGAAAGGCTAGAAGCCGGGATTTGTGCCTGCGTGTCTTACTTAACCAACCTTTAGCTGGTGGGAAAGGATGAGACGGAAGGGAATCTGAACAGAGTTCCAGTGGAAACTGCAGGAGCTCTTCATTATCTGTGGAGGCTTGAGAGGCAAGAACACCAGTTATTTAGCAATGACCTACTGCTAAGTCCTTTAAAAATTAAGAGCCTGGGATAACATATAGAGAGAGTGCGTGTGTTTCTTCCCCTCCCGCTTCTCTTTCCTCCCTGACGTCTTCCTTAGGGCTCTCATGTGCCCCACACTGAGAGGTGAGCCACCTCTGCTAGGAATGTTAGGAGCACGTAGAGAAGCACTGCTGGAAAGTCACTCCGCACACTAGCTTATAGATGGGGAACACTCAGTAATTATTGTTACACTTGGTGCCCACTGGAATCTACGATTAAAACAGATTATCTAATGTCTTTGACAAATATTTAAATTCATAATTATTCAATACAGCTGTGTGACATCAGTTCTATACTAGAATCTTATCAATACCACACAGTAGAACATAAGCAATGTGAAGCCTTTGGGCTCACCATGAATATTTTGTGATTTTAGATTATATCTGGAAGGTATTGTATTTCTCCCTTGTTTTTGTAATTCACTTACTTATTTTTACCAAAATAGCTACATTTACAATTGAGTTTCTTGATTAAGTATGGCCTGTCCTGAATGTCAGAGGATGGAGCACATCTCTAAGAATCCCCTGACTACAATGGGGATGTTTGGCATACAATTTGATTACTCTTTCAGTAGGTTTTCAGGTTCCTTGAGAAACTTGGCAGACATCTTGTCATATATAGCAACACGTAAATTACAGCAGAATTAACACGCTATAATCTAAGGAGACACACTAGTTTTCCCTGTATAAATGCTCAACATCCAGTTCTGGCTAAAACCATAAAATCCAGCATGTTTATATAGTTATCTTGGTAAACCTGAACACGAAAAGTGGTTCACTGTCTTTTCAGAACGTAAATGACTACTCAGTCGCCCCGTGTTCCATACTTTGTCATGGCACTGCCACGCGGACAAGTGTGGGCTTTATCCCTGACAGCCCAGATTCGGTCTCCCTGTGCCTGCACTTTGTTGTCAGGCTGTCGTGCAGACAAGCATGGACTTTACCCCAAAAAGCTGAGATTTACCTCTTTGCAGTGACTTTCCAACATGCGGTTTTATGGCTGTTTGTAACGTCTGATTTTTGTCAAAAGTTATGGCAACTGCTGTGACTGTAACCTAGAACCACAGAAACAATTATGATTGGCAAGATGATCAGTGCTAAATCAGGTTTCTGATATACTTCTTCAGTGCCATGGGAAAGCCTGTATCAACTGGCTAATCTGTCTTCCTTCCTTAAAATCCTCAATGAGAATGACACATAAATTCAGACATTCAACATGTAAACCCAGACATCTCAGGATGCACCCGAAAGCCTTCTCTAGACAGAGCAGGTAAACCCCTGTGGCCCTCGTGTATGCCAAGTCACCCATGCAGGAAGAACTGTGGAGAACAGTGCCGAAAATGAAATATGTGGCCCGACTCATACTAATCTATGTTTGAAGATATTCTGAATTAAAAATTATGTGAAGCTATTTAACAGCAAAAAAATTATACTGAAACAATGAGGACAAAAAAGGTAGAAACTGTCTTGGGAGACAGCTCAGTCAGTCAAGAGCTTTCGATGAAAGCAGGGGAACATGAGCTTGACCCCAGAATCCAGGTAATAGAGCCAGGCACTGTGCTAGGCACACATGAAATCCCAGCACAGGGGGACAGTGGATCCCTGGGGCTCAGTGGGCACCCAGTCTAGCCTGAGTGACAAACGCCAAGCTAATGAGAGATCCTGTTTCAAAAGAGGTGGAAGGCACTTCTAAGGAATGACAGGTGGTTATCCTCTGGTCTCCACACACATGCCCTCCCCCCAACACGCATTCACAAACACACTCATTCACACATAAGCTAGAATACTCACTAATGAGAGACTAGATCTTAGTTACCTGAATTAATTCATCTTCGGGCAGTGACACTGTAAAATTTACATGGCAAAGGCAGCAAGGAGTCATAGACCGTAGTTTAAAATACAAGCTCTGTGGAAAGGAAATGATCATGTAGAAAAGTTGGTTGTTACTATATATACGTACATCCATACATATATATACGTTTATGTATACAGACACATATCTCTATACATATACATATATATTATACTGGCAACTGAAAAGCTTAAAGAGTCAAACTTATCTGTTTGTTTAGTCTTGTATTAAGAATTCTTAAATTTAAGGGGCTGGAGAAGATGGTTTAGCAGTAAAGGCATCTGTCTGCAAAGCCAAAGGACCCCAATCTGATTACACAGGACCCAAGTAAGCCAGATGCACAAGGAGGCCCATGTGTCTGGAGTTTATCTGCAGTGGCTGGAGGCCCTGACAAGCCCTTTCTTTCTCTCTCTCTCTCAAATAAATCTATAAATAAAGCATATTTAAGAAAGGAACACATTTGAGTAGTCACAAGATTCCAGTGTCCCGCGCAGGGATGTACATGTACACCAGTGGCGGCGTGCACGCCGATGGCAGGAAAGCGCAAGCGGGCAGCTCGGGAAGGGAGGACACGAGTGGGCGGGGAGGAGGGAGAAGAGTGGGCGTGCATCACCGCGGTCAGAGGCTTGAACAAAAGTCTGTCCACGAACCATCACTATGTTCAATGCCTATGTGCCGATGAAAATAGTATTACATTTGTCAGGAAGTCATAGAAATAGTTTTTTGTTTTAAAAAAAAAACTTATAAGGCTGGAGAGATGGCTTAGCGGTTAAGCGCTTGCCTGTGAAGCCTAAGGACCCCGGTTCGAGGCTCGGTTCTCCAGGTCCCACGTTAGCCAGATGCACAAGGGGGCGCACGCGTCTGGAGTTCGTTTGCAGAGGCTGGAAGCCCTGGCGCGCCCATTCTCTCTCTCTCCCTCTACCTGTCTTTCTCTCTGTGTCTGTCGCTCTCAAATAAATAAATAAATAATTAAAAAAAAATTAAAAAAAAAACAACTTACATACATATATTGGATTTGAAACTATTGAGTAACTTAATTTCTCTTGTATAACACCATCTGTTAACAGAAAGACATGAGCCTCTCACTGGTGGCACAGGTAAGAGACAGGTCTACCAGCTGAGCCTTTCCCAGAAGGTGCTCAGACCCGAAGTGACACGTAGTCAGGAGCTTCCTACCTTGAGCAAGTTTTCGCAGAGGTCATTGAAGTTCTTATTGAGAGCTTGATTAGTCAGGTTGAGGCTGCTCAATCTGACGACTCTTACCGATGTAAACATCTACAACAACATGCCACCTTGTTATTTTTACCAATAACATAAAACTGGTCAAAATGATAAAACTGGTCAAAAATGAATGGCAACTCTATAATAAGAAAGTGAATAGAAATTTTAATTGTCACTAGGAGATTAAAAAGCTGTTTACATAGAATTTACTACTGGGCATTTGCTTCAAATCAGTAATCCATTTACCTGTATTTCTGATGTCCAATTATTTATACCAGGCATAATTTCTGTGTTACAGCTATAAAAACCTGCCAAAACAAATTACAATAACATGTTAATATTTTACTGATTTTGTGTTACAGAATAACATTTTTCAACTAGGACGTGAAATTCTAGATATAATGCTCACTTCACGTTGTTGCGACAGGATCTCATTTCCTAGGCTTGCCTTGAACGGCTAACGCTCTTGCCTCCAGCCATGAGTACTGGGATGACAGCCGCGGACAGCGCGCTCACGCTCCGCAGGGCTGGTGTCAAGCCTGAGGCCGCGTGCATGCTGGGCCAGCGCTTTACCAACTGAGCAACAGCTCCACCCACTCATTTTTTCCCCTAAAACTCTGTATCTTCATAAATTATAGAGTATTTTTTCCACGTATAAACATAAATGAATTTTAAATCTGTTGCATTTAGGCTCAAACATTCTTAACATAAGGACTTCCAAGGTGATGCAATTTTAAGTCTTGAAGTATGACAGAATGTGACACTGTGACAAAGCCTTTCAAATAAGGTCAGCCCTATAGCTGTTATGAACTGAAATTCTGCCACATGGAACCCATGTGCCGCTTACCCGAAGGAGGAGGAACGTCGGTGAGGAGAGAATGGACATCTTCCATGGCATCTGTGTCATCTATCTGAAAAGGAGACGACGAAGACCATCACACAGTACTAACTTCCACTACTGGCTAAGGAGAAGAGTTAAGAACTAAGAAAAAGGCAGGTTTACCCATAAAAACATAATATGAAGCAAAACTGCAATACTGGCAAATTTCTCCACGATGATAATTTCAAATACTTCTAGGGGTAACATTTTGCACATTAAAATATCTTAAGATGCTTTGAGGCACACTTTTCTCAAGCTTTTATGAGAACATTCAAAGACAAAAGCACCACATGAATGAACTAAGAGCAATGTTCTTACATCTCAGCATTCCACTGAGAGCAGCCGTGAACACATCAGTTGGGGGTCCCTGAGTTCCCACAGGCCCCGAGCCATCTAGGTCAGACAGCTCATGTGCCCGTGGTCGAGATCAGACTCAAACTCCCTGTCCCCAAAGCACTCCTCAGACAGCCTCCTGCCTCTCTGTCCTTCTCTTCTGAAACCTGCCCTTCGCCGTCATCTTTCCCAGGACAGCGTCCTTCCCCTCAGATGTCTTCCTCTCCTGAAACCTGCCCTTTGCCCTCATCTTCCGTCCACATCAGTGTGCTCTGTCAAAGTCTAACCCTAGAGAGTTTGTTAAAGCATATCTTGACCTCGTCTTGAAATTCTTTTTCTAGATTTCACGCTGGTTCCTAAAATCTGCATGTTTTGCAAACTCCCAGGAAACACTGATGCTACGGGGAGCTACAACACTTTGCGTAGCACTGTCTTCAGCAGTGCACTGGACCTGCTAACTCCTAGGACTCATATACACTTCTACTGAGCTCTGGTTTTCTTCCATCCTCTGATTATATAGAGAAATGGAAGAAAAAAGATGTAGAGACATAGAGTTTGTGTTCTCAGAAAATGAACATTCACCAGAGGTAGGTCCTCCTTGCCTCTTGCAGCTGACAACTTCACTGTACTTGTGGGTGCCCTTTAGCCCACGGTTCCACAGCAGCTTCCTGACTCACTGTGGTCACAGCACCAACTTCCTCCCTCCAACATTCCTCTCAACTAGCATCACCATTTATACTCCTTTCAGTCCATATCAACAGGGGATTTCCTACCACTCCCAAAGGTACAAAGGGAAAGGAAAGGAAGTGGGAGTCGATCTGTGAGCACTGTTCATTCACCCAGGATTTTCTAAAGGAAGTTCAGTTATAGTTCCTACACTGAGATTATTATGTATCATATGTGACCATCATTACAGTAATACAAGAGGCAAGTGATCATTATAGCATGTTCAAAATAGCACCTTTATGGGCATTGTAGCACCCGGTACCACCTGAGAGGCAGAGATAGGATTGTCATGAGTTCGAGGCCAGCCTCAGACTACACAGTGAATTACAGGTCAGCCTGAGCTACAGCAAGCCCCTGCTTTGAAAAACAAAAATCAAAAACAAAAACAAAAACAAAACAAAACACAAAACTGGGCTGGAGAGATGGCTTAGTGGTTAAGCGCTTGCCTGTGAAGCCTAAGGGTCCCCGTTTGAGGCTTAATTCCCGAGGACCCATGTAAGCCTGATGCACAAGGTGGCGCATGCATCTGGAGTTCGTTTGCAGTGGCTGGAGGCCCTGGTGTGCCCCTTTATTCTCTCTCTCTGTCCGTCACTCAAATGAATAAAAACAAACAAACAAACAAAATGTACCTTTGTCAGGCATGGTGGCACCCAGTACCTGCGCTTCTCAGCACGTGGTTGGCATACACAGGAGGACTGGCATGAGCTCAAGACCAGCCTGAGACTACATGGTAAATTCCAGGTCAGCCTGGGCTAGAGTGAGACCCTACCTTGAAAAACAAAACAAAAAAAAGGGTACCTTTCCTTACTGAAATGAACTCAAGTTTATAAAGTATTTCCAAGTGTTTAATACTATAGGTTGAGTATCTTTTATTCAAAATGCTGGGACCAGAAGCATTTCTTGTTTCAGATTTTTCATGTTTTGGAATATTTGCAGACTTTATGAGTTGAGCTTCCTGCTCCTCAACACCAAATACTAAAGTGCTCCAAAACCCAAAACTTTTCAAGTAAAATTTTCAATTCTAAGATTTTGGACTTTTAGCATACACTATACATTCAATGGTTGTTTTCAAACTTCTGCATTCACGTCTCAGTTACCAAGTTCTGCTATCACCTCGCCTGTGAAACTCCTGGAAGATTACCCTAATCTTTGCAGCGATTTGAATACCACAAAGGTCACACATGAGCCTAGGACCTAATGGCAAAACGGTCAGGTCCAAACCTTTAAGAATTCACTCAACACAAAATTACCTCTAAAACAAAGGCGTCTTTCTTCCCATGTGAAAGATCTAATTCTGCAACTTCGTCAGAGCTTTCTGACTGCGACCGTAAAAGCCTTGAGCGTTGTCTGGGTTCTGGGATGGGTGAGCCTATAATCTCTTCAGGTACCTCCTGAAAGAAATATAATTGCTTTATGTCATATCAATTTTTTAAAAGTTTGCATTGTTTTAAAAATGTATTTTACATTTATTTATTTATTTGTGAGAGAGAAGAGGGTAGAGAGAGAATGGGTGTGCCAGGGCCTCCAGCCACTGCAAAAGAATTCCAGATGCATGTGCCACCTTGTGCATCTGGCTTACATGGATCCTGGGGAATTGAACCTGGGTCCTTTGGCTTTGCAGGCAAGTGCGTTACCGCTAAGCCATCTCTCCAGCCCTAAGTTTGGTTTTAAAGTTACATGTTAATAATAGCCAACTTCCAGTAGAGAACACTGTCTGTAAAGTAGATTCAATGAGCTCTACATTTAACCTTTCAGACTACACGTAGAGCACATGGCTGTTTCCTTTCATCCGTCACAGCAGCCTTACTGCTGAACACTCCTGATGGCAGGTGTCACTGTCACAGGTGGAACAAGTCCAAACTGACCGCTACTGCGCACACAGAGCACCACAGTGAGCTCAGAAGCTCATGACTCTTTGCATGCTGGGCTTTGTACTAAGCATTTTCAAACCCTAGCTGGCCATGAAGACTTAAAGGTTTCTTGCCCAAGAAAGCACACTAGCCCTTGATGCCCTTTCTTACCCAGTGGTAATTCCCCAAAGCACGACGGTAACAGAATGTGAAGACTGAGGAGTGCATGCAGATGTGAACGGGTAACATATCTCGCCCAGTGGCAATTCCCCAAAGCGCTACTGTAATAAAAGCTGAAGAATGAGGAATGCATGTAGATGTGAACAGATAACATGTAAACATTGATTTACATCTACTGTTGTGCAATTTATGATGCTTAATAATCAAGAGCTACAGAATTGATCTTCTAGAAGTCAGTGTGAGATGTAACCCACTATGGATGATTGAGCTTTTCCCATTACACAGCCAATGGTCTGCACGTGGGGATATGAGCCTATCCCTGATGGGCCAGATCTACTGCTGACAAAAACAAGAGAACTGTAAGTAGAGGGTCTTCAAAGCGTCATGGTGTCAATGCCCATTGCTAGTCATTCCTCAGGTAGGTCTCTACCCATTGGTGCTTCACAACCTATGGAGTGCTTTCCTGTGCATTCATATGGCTTGCGCTCAGTCTGAACCTGTCCCACATGAACGTGACAGGATGCACGTTATAATGAATACAGAACGAGAACAGTTGGGATGCCAAGGGAAAGCGAATCTCCTGAGCAGAAGCGGAGTGAGGAAACTCTGTGGCAGTTTGCTGTGGTTGCTGCTGTTTTGGTGGTGGTGATGGTGTTTGTTTTTGTCTTCTCACTAGAAGATTTCATAGTAGTTTAGAATTCTGTTATGGCTCTGTTCACTGTACAATTGACCTAATAAATGCTACCTCTCCAGTATTTACTATATACTAGATTCATGATGTTTCATCACCAGCCCTGTGAATCTAAAGTCTGCATGTTTTTTCAGTGCCTTACATCATCTGAATAAGCCTCCATTAGAAACAGTTCTCATGAGTTGAGAAGACCATGAAACAGGAGCACATACCTCAGCTGGGGCTGTCTTCCTTGGCAGAGGAAGACCCTGACCCCACTTTCAGGATGGCACACATTGCTGTGTAAAATTAAGATGACAAAAATCTACTGTTCAGTGGTGTGGGAAATAGCCCTGTCCACTAGCTCTGTGGGACACTTTCCAAGATGCTGTGCTAAAGGATAGTAATATCCTTAGTATCTTAACTAGGAAAAGACAAAGTAGAGGTAAAGTCCCAGCAGATTTAGTCCCTCCTCAAAATGTCAGGATGGGGTGCTCAGGAAATACTGATCAACCGAGGCAACTTCATTTACGTTCTTAATAAAATGTGTCTTCAAAAGGATCTTAGAGCATCCCTCAGTATCCACAAGGGACTGGTTCCAGTACCCCACAGAGATCAAAAGCTATGGATGCCTCCACCTCATATACAAAATGACAGTGTTTGCGTAGTCCATGCACAATTCTGTGTGTGTGTGTGTGTGTGTGTGTGTGTACCCATACGCACACACACTGCACGGCAGCAGAGAGACCGAGGAGCACGTGACCACTGTACACAGCACTCTAGGGTGCTACATCAGGAATGAGAAATTTGGCCACAACGGAGCATGATACCACTGGTAACACATGAGAAGGGAAATTTGAGACCTATGCATGTGTCTCACAAGTGGTTAGTAAATGCACACACAGAGCTGAGAGTTGCGGAAGGGCTGGAGAAGTGGCTCAGCAGTTAAGTGTGCTTCCTGTGCAAGCATGAGGGCCAGCGTTCAAATCTGCAGATTTCTTGTAAGCAGCTGGGAGTGACCACACAAGCCTGTGAACCACGCCCACAGGGGAGCAGAGACCCAGGACGGGAATTGGGGGGGGGGCTCCACAATCAGGAAAGAGATACGGCTCAAAACAAGAGCAGGCGGACGAGTGATGGAGCTGTTTACCACAGGCAAGCACACCCCACCCTCACCCCAGGAGGGCATGGGAGGTGCCACGTCACACCATGTCATGCCAAACACACACACACACGCACATTATTATATAGTCACACACCACATTATATAAACTTACACACACACACACACACAGTAGAACACACACACAACATACTACACAAACACACACACGCAAATAAATTTTAAAAGTTACTTTAAGAAAGTTAAGGCAGAGAAAGGTGACAGAAAGTACCACCAACGGCAAGGAGAGGTGCACTTTACAGACTGAACTTCATAACAGGCCCTGCACCAAACAGAGGCACTGAAGCAAAATAAGGTAACCTCACAACATACATCTGAGCTGTCAGGGGTGTGTTCACTGTGAAGCTGTTTTACTTACCACTGGATTGATTTCATACAACTCCTTGTTCTTAGCAATCATGTCATTTATTTTCTTCTGTATGTGGGAGATGTGCTGTTCATAGGAGCCGTCGTTCGGAGTCTTCCCAGCAATCTGAATCCCCCCAGGCATCGGCAGAGCTGCTAAGTAGACCCCTGTGGCCGACTTGTGAAAGAAACGGGAAAAGATCAACAGAGCAGCAGGGAATTCAGGGTGCTAAGCTCCACGTGTGGGAGTGTGGGACGTGCTCTTCACATGGTCTCTGCTCCGCAGGGAGGGCAGTGGAGCAGCGGCTGGAGCCCAGGCGTGTCCGCTAAGACCCCAGAAACATTCCTGGGGATGGGGTGATTTCCTCTTGTGTGTACACACATTAGACAGGGAACTGTACTTTTCAGTGTATGTTCAACTGCTCTTTAAACTTTTTAAAAAATATTTTATTTATTTGAGAGAGAGAGAGTGAAAGAGGCAGATACAGAGAGAGAGAATGGGTATGCCAGGGTCTCCAAGCCACTGCAAAAAACCTTCAGACGCGTGCAGCACCTTGTACATCTGGCTTACGTGGGTATTGGGGAATCAAACCTAGGTCCTTAGACTTTGTAGGCAAGTGCCTTAAGCACTAAGCCATCTCTCTGGCCCCCAACTACAGTTCTTAAATTTTCATAGCTGTCAAAAAGAAACCGGGATCTGGGAGGCTAAAAAAAGGGATCTCAGGTTCAAGGGCAACCTGGGCTCTATGGCAAGCTCCAGCCACCCTGAGCTAGTCTGAAAACCTGTCTCAAAACACCTTTAGATTACAAAAAAGGAAGAAGAAATAAATTGAAATCAAATACACATTAGCAGGAATACACACACAGACATACGCACGCACACAAAATGAAAAGACGGGACTGGGGAGATGGCTCTGCGTTAAAGCCTGTGGCCCGGGTTCAATTCCCCAGAACCTACCTAAAACCAGGTGTACAAAGTAGCATGGATATCTGGAGTTTGCTTATCTTTTTTTCTCCCAGTATTTATTTATTTGCAAGGAGAGAGAATAAATGAGTACACCAGCGCTCTAGCAACTTTAAATAAAGTTCAGATGCATGTAACGTTTTGTGCATATGGTTCTATGTGAGTACTGGGGAGTCAAACTCGGGTCACTAGGCTTTGCAGACAAGTGCCTTAACTGCTGGGCCATCTCTCCAGCCTATGGAGTTCACTGATCTGTCGATTTTTGAAACAAGATCTTGCTATGTAGCCAGACAGGCTTTGATCTGCTAATCCCCATCTGAGCCTCCTAAGTGCTAGATGACAAACTATTTCTCAGCCACATCCAGTTAGGCGATGTCTTCTTCACCCCCAGCCTCCCCCCCCCCCCCCGAGGTAGGGTCTCTCTCTAGCCCAGGCTGACCTGGAATTCACTATGGAGTCTCAGGATGGCCTCAAACTCACTGCGATCCTCCTACCTCTGCCTCCTGAGTGCTGGCATTGTAGGCGGGCTCCACCACGCCTGGCTAAGCAACAAGCGATGTCTTCTTAAATGGGCCACAGTCACACAACACGGAGCCCACGACAACCACAGACGGCACAGAGCGAGGCCGATCCTCGGCGCTTACCGCCAAGCCCATCACCATGGTCTCGCCCACGGAGACCTGGGTCCGCAGTCCGAACACAGCGTTCATGCCTCGCAGCTTGAGCTTGGTCATCAGCTGCGTGTGTACTTCGTACTCCATGAAGGGCAAGAGGTTGCTGATGGCCGTGGCGTTGGCCTCTGCCTGGGCTTTCTTTTTCAAGCGACATAACCTATGAAGGAGAATCACCCTGTCAGGGAGAACCACCACCACAGCAGATAGCATTTTTGGAGCCACCTTAAGAAAGAAACGTGTGGGCTTACTGGTTAAAGCTCTTGCCTGCAAACCCTAAGACCTCATGTTCAAATCTCTGGGTTCCACGTAAGCCAGACGCGCAGCAACACGAGCCCTTGGGTGTTGCGCATGTGCGGGGTGGGGGTGTGTGCGTGCATCTGGAGTTCGGCAGTGGCTAAAGGCCCTGGTGTAACCATTCTTTCTGGCTCTGTCTACATCTTTCTCTCTCTCTCTCAAATAAATACATACATAATAAAAAGAAATAAATGTACACCCACGGGTGTGACTCAGTGGTACAGTACTTCAAAAACAAAGTCCGGAGCAGGAGAAATGGCTTAGTGGTTAAGGTGCTTGCCTACAAAGCCAAAGGACCCAGGTTTGATTCCCCAGGACCCACGTAAGATGTACAAAGGGGAGCACCCATCTGGAGTTCATTTGCAATGGCTGGAGGCCCTGGCACACCCATTCCTCTTGCTCTCCCTCTGCTTATTTCTCTCTCTCTCTCAAATAAATAGACAAAAATTAAAAATCAAAGTCCACTTTTCAAAACTTTCTAAAAAATATGCTTAATAAAACATAAGCAGGTTTGTTATATCAATAATGGTTTTTAGTATTTTTGTCACTACACAAGCCTGTATTGAAAGTCACATTTTAATAAACAAAAATTAAAAAATGATCTGTGGAAATGAAAAAGCTATTGGCCCAAACCACTAGATAAGTGAAGACATGAATCTCTGTGGAGGGACGTGATCTGGGCAGGTGAGGAGCAGGGAGGACAGGTGCCTGGTGTCGGCTGTGTACTGGACAGGTCGCTCGGAACACAATGTCAGAGGTCACTGCGGTGCTTTCCAGCCACAGTGAGGAGAGGCAGAAGCAGCGTGGGGTGATCGTCACTTTTCTCAGAGAAAATCATTACAGCATAAAAATATTCTGAAAACAATTATGATCATGGTGTATTGTCTAAACACACAGAAGCTGTCAATTTAAAAATGTTTTAAATAGAAAAGTAAACACATTTTCCAGATGCACCAACAGGCTCATGAGAAGAAACACGACAAGATTTATCCTTCAGGAAAAAGAAAAGCAATCCCAAAGGAAGTCCTAAGATACAAGATGGAAAAAGATTAAATGGAACAGATAGACATTTCAAATAAATCCCCAGTTTACCTTTGTAACTAATCTGAGAGAGAGAAATGCCGAAGAACCCAAGTCTGACGGGAACTGCAGGTCACTATTCACTTAAAAGAGGTTAATAAGTGGCAACAACCATCAGCTCAATTTCAATAATACGAGACATCTATGACTCACTAAAACAGGAGTGAAGTCGAACTGGCATGTGTGTGTGAAACTCAAAAGGTGGTTCTGGGCTACAGTTATAAATCCGGGACTCTCGGACACAAGCATATACACACCTAGGACTTGATGAGGTCCAAACCTACAGCTCACACATATCAAGACATGAAGACAAGGGTTGGAGACATGGCTTAGTGGTTAAGGCACTTGCATGCAAAGCCAAAGGACCCACAGAGGCCACACACTCAGATGCATCTGGAGGGGATTTTTTGTTTTTGTTTTTTTGCAGATGAAGGCCCTGGCTTCATTCTCATTCTCTCTCATAAATAACTAAAAATAAAATACTAAAAAATTATTTTAAAAAACCAGGCTGGAGAGATGACTTAGCAGTTAAAGGAGCTTGCCTGTGAAGTCTAAGAACTCATTTTCAAATCTCCAGGTCCCACATAGACAGATGCACAGTGACGCAAGTGTGCAAAATGTGGAAATGTGCACAAGGAACACACGCGTGTGGAGTTCATTTGCAGCGGCTAAGGCCTGGGCATGCCCATTCTCTCTCTGCCTCTTTCTCTCAATCTCTCAAAATAAATAAATACACACACACACACACGCATATATATATATATATATATATATATATATATATATATATATATATATATATATACACATTCATATATTTAAAGCAAGAAATGAAGACAGTCAGCAAGCAGATCAAAGCCTGCGTGCAGTTCCCGCAAGGACCAGGTTTGACCTGATGGAGCCCATAGTTCCCGGGGTAAAGGACTGCTTGGCTTTCAAGTAAGACGAAGACAGAAATGTCCAATAAGCCTGGGAACTTAGGAGCTGGTGACATGGATGTGTATCAGGATTTAGGATTTTCTACTCCAGTGCTCAAAAGCTAAGTAACGGCTGGGGAAATGGCTTAGCCATTAAAGCACTGGAAGCCTAAGGATCCAGGTTTGACTCCTGAGGACCCACTTAAGCCAGATGCACAATGGGGTGCATGAGTCTAGAGTTCGTTTGCAGTGGCTGGAGGCCCTGGCACACCCATTCTGTCTATCTACCTCTTCCTCTCTCTTTCTCAAATAAATAAATAAAACATTAAAATATATATATATGAAAGCTAAGTGACTAGCAAAGGACATGCCATGTAGCATTGTTCTTGAGGAAGAGAGAAACCCAGCTCAGAAAGCAATGAAGGACTTTGAAGCAGCTGTGCAGTCACCGTGGGCCAGCAGGCAGGTCACTGCGACCCTGATAAGCATTTGCGCGGCTCGGGGGAGACAAGAGCAGTGCCTCTGCAGAGCCGCCGAGAGTTCACGCAGGGCACGGCTCGGCCCAACGGTGCAGCTCATCCCCACGATCTTCCGGCGGAGGCGCCCTGCTTCTCCCGCTTCTCCAGGGCCCGACGGGGCCCAAGCCACACCCCCGTGAGAGCACCTGTGGCCTGTGACGCCACCCGGCAAAGCTGGTCACGCACACACCTTGCTTGAATAAGGCAGCCTTTTCCAACCACTGTGGCTTCGGCTGGGAGGTCTATGGTCGTGAAGAGCACGTCAGGCACTTTTTGTTTCCTGCAGTTGCAGCAGTAGGTGAGATGAGCCGGAAAGGGCATATTCAGTTCATCATATGGTATGTGGCAAAATCCACAGCCTGCAGGCAAAGTTTCTTCAAGCCTATATAAGTACATGAAAAAAAAAAAAGACATTCTACTCTGGGCTCCATACCTCCTTCAAAAAAGAAAAAGAAAAAGAAAGCCCACAGGACATGTTTGGGGGGAGGGGAACTAGATTTTTTTGGTCTTTCTGCAATCTCGGCTGACCTGGAATTCACTCCTTATTCTCAGGCTGGCCTTAGACTCACGGCTATCTCCCACCATGGCCTCCTGAGTGCTGGGATTAAAGGCGTGCACTAGCTCACCCAGTTAGACTCTTTTTTATAAGCAAATATTACATATATAGTATCTGTGAACAAAATAAAATATACAACTCACACATGGCAAAGCAGTAAAACCAGCACTACGACTAACAGAGTGACTAGAGACCATAGGACCAGAATCACGAGTGCTTCCACGAGGAAAGGCTCGTCAAGTCGTCACTTTGATGACCTGTCACACCCTCACAGCGATGACGACTGACACAGAATTATGGAGGGGACCCCCATGACAACAGATGGGTGGAGAATACAGGTAACATTATACCAACCAGCACCAACACACAAATCCTGAGAAAAACAAATTTAACCAAATGATTGGAGAAAAAGAATTTAACAACAATGAAGAAAAGGAGTGGGGCACAGGGAAGCTCTGTGAGCTGCAGCCTGCAGCCCGCCGGCTCTCCTGAGGTCCTAGATAGAGGGGTCCCCATCACCCTAATCTAGCAAGCCATGACAAGTGGAAACTTGGTAAGAAGGCAAATTAAAACAGGAAAGGGGCTGGAGAGATGGTTTAGCAGTTAAGCGCTTGCCTGTGAAGCCTAAGGCCCCAGGTTCGAAGCTCGATTAACCAGGACCCATGTTAGCCAGATGCACAAGGGGGCGCAAGCATCTGGAGTTCGTTTGCAGAGGCTGGAGGCCCTGGCGCGCCCATCCTCTCTCTCTCCCTCTATCTGTCTTTCTATCTGTCTTTCTCCATGTCTGTCACTCTCAAATAAATAAATAAAAATAAAACAAACATAAATAAATAAAATCAAAAAAATTGTCAGGGAAAAAGTTAAAAAAAAAAAAAACAGGAAAGGAGTGCATGTCCCACCACAGAAATAACCTAGTAACATGGAGGAAAAAATACTTAGTAAATGAGATTCTTAGGGCTGGTATGTAACAGTGGGAAAGCACTTGCCTGGCATGCACAAAGCCCTAGGTGAAATCTCCACCCCTCCCCCACCAAAAGTTAGGCTTTTATGTATCCAGCGATGCAAGGGGACTGGGATGTTACTGGGGGACCAGGTCTGGCTCGCCCCACAAGCACGTGGCCTGGGGAGCGCGCCCAGCGCGAGCACAGCATGGGCAAAGGCAGTTTTCTCAGGACTGTGTTCCAGTGACCGAGGCTGCCTCACAAATGTCCTTTCTTTCTCACTCTGAAGGTTCCAGAACACCGAATGGCCAATTCGCACTGGAAAGCACAGTCCTCCTCTCACTACCACAGCAGAATAGTTATTTACACTCAGCTTGAGCACCGAACAGTTATGCCTTCTTCCTCAATGATATTTAATATAGCAAGACTGTGGTAGGAAGGAATAAACTTTACTTTATCAAGGTAGTTGATAAAAAAAATCAATCATTTTACAGATATAGTTGGTAGATTCATCTGTTTATGGAAAGCATGTTTTAGATTTATGGAAGCTAGGTTTTGAAGTTTATAGAAGTTTAATGAGCCCAATAATTCAATAATTTAAAAGTAAGCTCATTTCCCCTGGCACTATTTTATATATACATAAATAAAGCACGATATATATATATATATATATATATATATATATATATATATATATACACGATATATATATATATATCGTACTTTATTTGGTCAAATGAGACTTTCATTTATGAAAACTGTGTTATGTCCTCTTTTTACTTTTCAGAGTAAGACAAAAGCAAAAGAGTCAAACAATTCAGCCTGGCGTGGTGGCGCACGCCTTTAATCCAAGCACGTGGGAGGCAGAGGTAGGAGGATCACTGTGAGTTCAAGGCCACCCTGAGAGTACAGAGTTAATTCCAGGTCAGCCTGGGCCAGAGTGAGACCCTACCTCAAAAAACTAAAAAAAAAGGCAAACAAAATAGTTCCATTTTGTGACAAAGCCACAAAAGGAATGCTTCAAAGTCTTCCACTGATAGTGACGTATAGAGAATGAAAAAGCCCACACTGCCTTGCTGCCATGGGTCAGCTGAAATCAGGGGCGTGCTTGGTCCCCACTCCAACACCCCCCACTGTCGGGCACCCCGTAAAGAGCCATCTTGGCTGAGCGCGGAGCCGCCCTGGCCCTGGCCCGCCCTGAGGAAGGAGGTCAGGCCCGTGAGCACCTGTGCTCCCAGCCGCCCTCCACGGTGCCGTCCTGCAGAAACCGCGGGTTCAGCACAGCCGCCGTGCCCGACGCTGACAAGATGCAGACCTCCTCACTGCAAAAGAAGGAAACGTGAACGGGTTACTGTTCTCAGCGAGGATGCCTTGGAAAATGCTAAACCTCAAAATACTTATGGAGAGAAATTAAACTCAAGGTAACCGTTCCAAGATATTAAGTAATAAAATAGGATCACCTCCTAACCCCAAGATGAAAAATAGAGCTGTTTGTGAAAGTAAAACAGAAGTGCTGTGTGGTGGTTTGATTCAGGTGTCCCCCATAAAGAGGGGTTCTGGACGCTAGTTCCCCAACTGATGGCAATTGGAAATTAATGCCCCTGGAGGTGGTGTATTGTTGGGGGCAGGATTATGGATGTTATAGCCAGCTCCCCCTTGCTGGTACTTGGCAAACTCTCCTGTTCCTGTTGTCCACCTTATGATGTCCACCCTCTGCTCATGCCATCGTTTCCCCCTGCCATCATGGAGCTTCCCCTCGAGCTCGTAAGCCAAAATAAACCTCTTTTTTCCCACTAGCTGCTCTTGGTAAGTACCGCTTGATGGACTATTCTGGTCAGAGTTGAAAGACCTGAATGCAGTAAGAACTATGGACTGCGAGGTTTGGCTTATGAGGGTGAGAAAGAGCTTTGCTTGGACTGGGTTAGAAGCAGTTTGAGAGGTTAGCTGTTATGACCCTGTCCTGAGAAGTTGTACAGGGCTGGCTGGAGAGATGGCTTAGCAGTTAAGCACTTGCCTGTGAAGACTAAGGACCTCGGTTCAAGACTCAATTCTCCAGGCCCCACGTAAACCAGATGCACTAGGGAGCACACGCATCAGGAGTTCCTTTGCAGTGGCTGGAGGCCCTGGCCTGCCCATTCGTTCTCTATTTATCTCCTCCTTTGTCTGTCTGTCCCTTTCAAATAAATAAATAAAAGTAAAAACAATATTTTTGGAAAAGAAGTTGTGCAGGGTTGCTCTTCATAGACATGCACTGATGGGCTGGAGAAATGGCTTAGCGGTTAAGCACTCGCCTATGAAGCCTATGGACCCTGGTTCGAGGCTCGGTTCCCCAGGTCCCACGTTAGCCAGATGCACAAGGGGGCGCACGCGTCTGGAGTTCGTTTGCAGTGGCTGGAAGCCCTGGCGTGCCCATTCTCTCTCTCTCCCTCTATCTGTCTTTCTCTCTGTGTCTGTTGCTCTCAAATAAATAAATAAAAAATGAACAAAAAATATTAAAAAAAAAAACTATAAAAAAAAAAAAAGAAATGCACTGATATGGGCAGAAGGATATGGCACAGAAAAACTGAAATCTTTGGACCTAAACTGCTGCCCATTAACCTGCAATTGTTTGAGAGATTACAACCTTTGAGATTGGGCCATGTGACCCGCAGTAGAGCAACAGGAAGAATGTAGACTCTTTTAAAGGGGTCTGGATGCTCAAGGTGTGTCCTGTTCTTCGAAGTCTGCTTTATTCCCCTCAGGATAAACAAATTGGCACCCTAGCTGGTATTGTGGAGTGTAAGAAATGCAGGAAAGAGGATTTTTGAGTTTGCAACATGGTCTTGTGTTTTGGAAATGGCCATGGGCAGTGTGAAGCAGGTTTGCTGGATGCCTGCATGGAGACCCCATGAAGCCATGAGGATGAACCGTGGGTTGCAGTGGAGACACTGGGACCTCGAGATGTCAGCTAAGGAGAGCTGCCAGCCCCGATGAAGTTAGCCAGCACTGTGAGTAGCCTAGCTGGAGGGGCGGAATTAGAACTTCAGAGACTTTTGCTGGTTGTAACTATTGGACTTGAAGATTTGGCAGTGGCTAGAATTGTTGGACTTGGAGCTATAGAGTTTGGTGTTTGCCCCGGTTGTTTAAAATCTTGTATTGGTTGAATATTTCTTTGCCATGCCCAGAGCCATCTTTTGCAGTGTCAGTGTTTATTCTGTGTCATTGTGTGTTTTGGGGGGGATTTATTTGGTATTACGGCTCAATTAAAAGACCTTGGACTATGCGGATGTATGATCTTCACTGGAATTGATAAAAAAAATATGGGGACTTTTTAGTTGGATGGATGTATTGCATTTTACAACGAGTATGGTTATCAGTTTATGGAGGCAGTGGTGGAATGTGGTGGTTATGTCCCCCATAAACTTAGGTGTTCTGAATGCTACGTTCCCAGCTGAGGGAGACTTGGAAATTAATGCCTCCTGGAGGGAGTGTATTGTTGGGGGTAGGCTTATGATATTAAAGCCAGTTAGTTCCCCCTTGCTACTGTTTGGCACACTTTCCTGTTCCCGTTGTCCGCCTTATGTTGGACAGGGGGTAATGTCCACCCTCTGTTCATGCCACCATTTTCCCTGCCATAATGAAGATGTTCATGGAAGTGCAGAGGGCAAGAATTTTTCACAATTAAAATTGGAAAAAAGAGCCGGGCTTGGTGCCGCACGCTTTAATCCCAGCACTGGAGAGGCAGAGGTAGGAGATCGTCAGGAGTTGGAGGTCACTCTGAGACTACATTGTGAATTCCAGGTCAGCCTGCACTAGAGTGAGA
Organism: Jaculus jaculus; assembly: GCF_020740685.1. NCBI lineage: Eukaryota > Metazoa > Chordata > Mammalia > Rodentia > Dipodidae > Jaculus > Jaculus jaculus. The sequence continues at coordinate 5,030,865 of NC_059123.1, forward strand.
TCCTACCTCGAAAAAAAAAAATAAAAAAAAATAAATAAATAATTAAAATTGAAAGAAAAGACAAAATGTAAATGCCATAGATTCTTAAAAGAGTAAAATGATTCAACTATAAGTACCAACAAACAATAATGATGCGGCTCCAGTAATAAGATTCAAAGTACATTAAAATATTTTAAATACCAATAAAAAGTCATATTGAAGTTATTATAAAACACATCTATGTAAATTATGTATAAACATCATTATAGTTTATTCGGAATTAGAATAATTACAAAGACATCTAAAATGAAATCAAAATATACCAAATGCACCTAATACTCTATCATCATATACACAGATGACAGGAAGCTGATTTTATAAGAAATATCTTAATTTCCTTATTGCATATCACTAAAATAAAAAAAAAAAAACATTATTTGGCTGGGGGTGATGGCTCATGCCTTTAATCCCAGCATTTGGGAGGCAGAGGTAGGAGGACCACTGTGAGTTCAAGGCCACCCTGAGAGTACATAGTAAATTCCAGGTCAGCCTGAGCTACACTGAGATTCTACTAAGGAACAGCCCCCACCCCAAAATGATATATTCAGTGGTAGAGTGCCTGCCAGATATGCACAAGGCCCTGGGTTCAATGCCCAGCACCACAGAAACAAAAGCTATCCGTCACCACAACTGAAGAGCAGAAGAGAGAAGCCAAGTCTGGGGACAAGAGGACAGAGACAGAGCAGCCACAACAAGACCGTGAGCATCAAAGGGACAGAGAGGGAAGCCAGGCCTGGGGGGGGGGAGGGCGGGTAATGGTAGAAGACACAGCTGGAGCCTCGGAAGGTGTTTCTGTCCAGGACTTGCGAGCAGAAATGTGCTTCAAAGAATGTCATCAAGTGCCAGTGAACAGGATGGGTCAGAACAGGAGACGTTAACGAGGAGGGGTCTCAATGCAAGCGTGGTTTGAGATCTCGATGGGGAAAGAAGGTTTAGCACGGAAATTCAAGCTCTCAAGTAAATTCATTAGACTAATTTAGAGAGTAAATACTGCACGTGTGACCCAGTGTTAAATTCAGTGGCCTACCCCTGCCTGGAGACAACGGTGTCCCAGATGCCATAGGGTAGTAATAAAGGATTCCAGTGCCAGGGACGAGATACCGCCCAAAGAGTTGATCATCAAGGAGCTAGAGAGGCCCTAAAACAACATTGCTCATGGTAGTCCTCCAAACCTAGACTCCAAGGCCCGACTGCAGAAAACAGCACATGCTTCCCTAAGAGGGTATCGAGAAGCCACCCTGGAGGCGCCCTTCCTGCCTGCTCGTTCGCTCTCTGTGAGCGCAGCCGTGCGAGCTGCTGGGAGAGCAAAAGACATCAAAAATCTCACGGGCAGAGAATACAACATTAGGAACAACACAAGAATAAACAATGAAAAAAGGGCTGAAGAGACGGCTTAGTGGTTAAGGTACTTGCCTGCAAAGCCAAAGGACGTAGGTTCAATTCCCCAGGACCCACATAAGGCAGATGCACAAGTGGTGCATGCATCTGGAGTTTGTTTGCAGCAGCTGGAGGCCCTGGTGCACCCATATTCTCTCTCTCTCTCAAGTAATAAATATTTTAAAAAATAATTATTAAAAATCCAGTAGGTCAGTGGTTTCTAAACAATTCTACCATAAGGTCCTGCCACAGACAAGGATGGCAGAAAACTGAGCACGAGAACCACAGAAGCACTGGCAACCCCCTGCCTACGACTAAGGGTCAAAATTCAGCAGAAAGGAGCCAATGAGACCGGTGGGAAACACTGGATTGTCATCTAAGAGCAAAATTTTATAGACTTGGTAGACAACAAGTCCAAAGTTCGATTCACAGTTGAGCAGCAACAGGGCAGCGCGACGAGAATCTCCAAGCTGGGCTGCTGGGAGGGAGACGAGCTGGCACTCCTGGAAGAGAACCCGAGGGCAGCCAGGGCAGAAGGACTGGGCCGTAGACGGTGGCACTGACTCTCGGTGGAGAGACTGCTCCAGTGGGAGGTGACATGACAAAGCAAGAGGATGGAAGAAGCCCTTCCGAAAGCCGCCGGGGCTGGCCAGCAAGACTTCGTTCCAGAAAAATCTCCTTGTGGTTAGTAAGTGCAAGCAGAATAGCCCTGCAGAGACATTCTGCATATGCTTGGCAACTGATTTACAGAAGCTGGCGTTCCAAATGCCCCCTGGGAGGAGCGTCCATCACATGAAATACCCGCTGGGTCCCTCTCCTTTTGTCATGCAACCCCGCAGAGACCTGGACAGACGGTTTCCATCACCTCCTTCTGCAGGAATAGACTGAGTCTGCAGGAGCTCCGCAGAGATGGTGGGGCAAGGTGGCATGTCGTGTGACTGACCCCTTCCCTGCCCTCCTATCCGGAGACCCGTGGACGCCTCTCCCACGTCCGCGTCTGGAGCCCGTAGCGGTCTCACTCACCAGATGCTCGTGGATTCACTGTAGCCCACCACGGCGTGGCAGCCTAAGGCTTTAGCATGGGATTTGATTTCTTGACGGATTTCCGCCCACCACGCATCTCGAGTTTCTGGTTCATCTGAAAAATAAATTTTAGATCAGTTGACTACTCAACAGCACTCACACATGAATCAGCAATGCTCACAGCAAGCGCAGCTATGGGCGAGGAAGCCCCAGTCCTTCAACTTTAAAGTGCTCCTGCGCCAAACCGTGAGATTTAAGCCTGAAGCTGGCCGCTAGGACACAGACCACTGGCCTTTCTGCTTCACTTCACTGCCTTCAGCGATGTCCACAGGCATGCATTTTATTTTACTGGATGTACCTTCAAATGTACACATAGACTCTCTAGTTTCTGGTTTCTCCTTGAAACAGGTTCTCATAGCTCAGACTCTCTCTGGAACCAAGGTAGGCCTTGAACTTCTGATCCTCCTGCCTTCACCTCCCAAGTGCTATGACCACAGGGAACCGGCTCTGACTCTAACCTGAAGGCCCCTAGGACTCTCCTCACTGAGTGCATGCCTTCGGTGTCATGGCTTCAGTTCTGACTCCATTCTGGCCCTGGTTCTTTTCCAATGTCCTACATGCTGTGCTCTTGCAACAGTCATAAATGACAACAGAAAGGTTGAATGAGCCATTCTGTCATAGCAGTGTAAGTCCCAGGACAAGTAACATGAAATAAAGGGACTAGCCAATTCAAAATGAAAAAAAAAAGGATAATAGAGAAAGAAAACACATGAAAAATCTAATTCAAATAATTCAGGTAACGACTATATAGAGGAACAAACTTCAAATATAATCCATACATGGTTCTGTAACTTTCAAAAGTGGCTTAGATGGCCATGGTGACCTGTGCCTTTAGGTCCAGCCACTTGGGAGGCTCAGGCAGAAAAAGCATTGAGCCCATGAGTTTGAGAGAAGCCTGCGTAACAAGTGAAACTCCATCTCAAAAACAACAGAAGGTTGGTCTGGGGGCGAGGGACGTAGATCAGCGGTAAAACGAGCGCATGGAGGCACTGGGTCCAATCCCCAGTACTGCAAACAAGTAAACCCCAAACAAATGCTTGGAATCGCACTCCGTCTCACTGCTGTCGGGAAGGCGGTGTCCCTGGCAATGGGATGCTGAGTGGACGAGTGTCACACATGGTTCTCATCACCAACAGCTGAAAAGCAAATCAACCCCTAATGCGTAAAGAGCAGAAGCAGAACTGGCCCATCACAAGTAGGAGGCCCTACCTGGTTTGCTTTGTAGCCAGTTCCTACTCGGACATGATCTGAAGACGTAACTCTAAACAGGTGCTAAACTCTGGTTGTAAATGTTCCAGAACTGAAAACCAGGCAAGCCCCACTTCCTACTCACAGTGCAGTAAAGGTCAGATTTTCAAGTAAATGAAGGAGGTCATACTCACTAGTGAAGCAGAGGAGAGAGCAAAGGAAAGAAAGGCTAAGAAGCTGCGAGAGCTCACGCTCCTGCAGGAGGAGGAGGCCAGCAAAGGCCGAGAGCGGACAAGAGCCCGAGCTACAGAGCTGTCAGCCAGTCCTTGACTCAAAGGTTGGGGCTCGAGGCAGAGCTACCCTAAAACTTCCTTTCAGAAGAAAAGAAAGCAGTGCAGATGTCAGGAAACTGAGGAAAAGATCAAAGTACAAGATAAAAAAGACGGAAGAAAAACAGAAAAGTACAGTATGGAGTTAGCAGTTGATATTATGAGTTGAGAAATACAGAAAACACTTACGTGGCCCTGTTTTGCATATACATTTCTGTGTCAAAGACTTTGTTATACTATGAACTGTAATGTCAACATTTCCAGCACGGGTACACTTACAAAGCCCATATTCACTTTTGCTAATAAAATACATCTCTTTGCTTTGATGAGGATTTTTTTTTTAATCGTTGTTGAGGGTTTTGTTTTGCGGCAAGGTCTCAGTAGCTCAGGCTCGCCTTGAGCTCTCCCCGCAGCCCAGGCCTCAGTCTCCTGAGTGCCACAACTGCAGGCACAAGCCACGATGACCGCCTAGGCCTGGGTGCCATGCGAGCCCCTCCTAATGCCAGCCAGCAGCTGGCACTGAATGAGGGTTTTCATCTATCAAATTATTCATGGCTCACGGACAATCGAGATCATGAATACTAGCCGAAGCGTGTTTTAGTTGAGAAGCTGGTCACCGGAGCCCGGCACCCAGCAAGTCTGACTCCCTGACCTCACTGACGGAACCGCTATCCACCTTTTACATCACTCTCGATGTCTGAAGCATTGTCTTCTAAAGAAAAGCTTTGTATGCTATATTTAAGTAGGCAGATTTCCTCACATGAAGTTTCCCTACATCAGTACTACTAAATGATATATGCTAGCGACTGTGTTTTTTAAAAATGAATTTTATAGGAAGTAATTCATACCACTGTTTTTAAAACTAATGAAAAATAGAGGAAAGTACTTATTTTAATTTTGAATCATATTTATCTAAGCATGCCTAACATGTCCAAATGGAAAGAGTGCAGTAATAATTCCTCTGAGATATGTGTAACCACAAAGAATACAGTCACTTTACATCAAACTTACCTTGGTATAACAGAAAATAATCACATAATTACACCAAACACCATGGAAAAACAGGTGGCTGATTGAAATCAAGAAGCAAGAGTGGGAGCTGACGCAGTGCCAGTGAAGCGTCCACGGTCCTGGACAAGCTCGCGAGCAGCTCTGACTGGCACAGCCGCACAAGCGCACGTGGGAAGCACCAGTGCCCGCAGGAAGGTGCAGCGGTGCGGGAAAGCCGGGTACAGAGCGTGGGGCGAGGAAGCAAACGCGGACATCCACATTGCGCGCAGCTGTTAACTGGGGTTTGGCTAAAGCAAAGCTCAGGGGACACACGGCTGGCAAAGCGGGTTCCGCAGCTCGGAGCAGAGCGGTAAGACTTGGCGCATGCTTGGACCAGGTGACGTACAGACTGAAAACTATGGCAGCTCACTGAAATGGTCACAGAAAGTAATGGCCCTAGCCTCCAGGTGAGAGCAAGGCAAGCATACAGTCACTGTGGTCACCATTGAACCTACCACTGTAAGCAAGAGCAAAGGATGAATTTTGTGGGTATTAAATTTAGATGTTATTTAATCACAATAAAGATTAACAATTTATGTAGTATTTTTAAAATCTTTATCTCCAAAGCCTACATTACAATCATGCTAGAAATGAGCCACCAAGTCCTCAAGGAGTAATGATAATTAAAATGAACTTATTAAACTGAAAATTCAGAAATATTTGATTTTTTAATTCCTCTGACAGAAGTTTTAAGTTTTAGCACTACCAGCTATGGTATTAGAGGAAGAACACTCCTCGATCAGAACTATTTTATTCAACTACCAGAGTGTAATTCTGACTAGCAACCACACTTTTATAAAAGGCAAAACAGTGTGGTTGAAAATAAAATAGCAATTATACATGCCGCACATGAAAATGGATGCGATTAGTTATTTTAAGGATATACAGCTGAGATGTGAGCTCTTATTTTATAAGCATTTCAAAGACATTAAAAATAAATCTCTATTTTAAACACCGTATTTTTCAATCAACTACAACTATTTATAATTATAAAAGGTATCATTTTAGCAAATAGTAATTTTAATTATTATACAAATTATATTTCACACCATTTTAAGGTTTTCTTTTGTGGTCAAATGTTTTATAAGGAACCCAGCCTCCACTGACTCCTTCAGCAGCGGACGCGAGGCGACTTCTAGACCAGCTCATCACTGACTCTGAGTGTGAGGTCCCCGCATGTGGACTGACATCACAGTCAACTCCCACTTCACTACAGCATGTCCACAGCTTCCTAGCTTGCCATTCTGTTGTTCTTTTCTGTGTCTATGAAAGTAACACTTTCCTATACTCAGTCCTCGTGAACCAGGAACTACATAGGAATGGAGACGCACTCATCCTCTGAGAAGCACTAAGGCTTGGGTCTTTTTATATGGCTCTGGGGGTAACTGTACAGACAATCTCTGGATCTACTTGGAAAAGGAAATGAATAGTTACGCAAACTATTTTTCTACTTTGGAGACAAGTTCTCACTATGTAGCCTGGGCCTCTCTCAAGTTCACCCCGCTCAGGGTTGGGGTTACAAGTGTTAGCCATCACATTCAGCTCAAACTCATTTCTAAACGAATAGGAGGAGACACAGTATTAGATTGGGTCAAGTAACAATTTGAGCACAGTAGCCTATTTTGCTAAGAACAGCGTGAAAAGCTACATTCCCAATACCTGAAAGTAATATTCCTAACAATAACAACTGCAAAAAGATAAATTTTCCCTAATGTAAGTGATTTCAGAGTTTCGGTTCAAGGGACTATAAAGCCTCAAGCTGGGTAGAGATTATAATCAGACTAGGGAAAAGATTCTCATTTAACCTGAGTTGTGTTCAAATATAGACAAAGAAAACATCAGGACTGGGGAATTTAGACGAGAGTAGCTGGCATATATCTATCTATACTGGACCAAACTCAAAGCTTTGGGATCTGCTTTTAAGAAAAGGAAGTCAGTTATGTAATCTACTCCTTAATTGTGAACCTTCCTTGCTTTTACACACAGTGTAACCACAGTCATTAGTTCAAATCAATGGCAACAGAGAAAAGTTAGCATAACATACATGTGAATTTATGACTCCTTCAATTCTACCTTCTGAAAACTTTCTAAAATTAAGAATCAAAAGCTGTTTAACTTCTTTGAGTTTAGTTTTCATTTGCTCAGAAAAGTAACTTTCCAAGACAGCCTACCTTCTGTGTTCACGTATCTCCTACATGCCTATGAGTCAGACTAAACTGGGTGTATACACCGGTATCTATGTGGTTTCGTGGTGACCCCAGTCATAACAGTGCTGAGTGCATGTGACCATACCATAATACCAACTAAGGATTTACGGGTGTTTAAGGTTCATGGAAACTAAAACTGAATGTGTCAATAAATTTAGGTGAGTAGAAGAGTGCTCTATAAATATTTCCCTATATATCAGCTGACTCACTTTGTAACACTAAATATTTTGCAAAGTCATAATTAAAAATTAAACTTATTTTTCTAGCTGTTAACGTAATTACTGCTCCCACAGCAGGATGTTTTCTTACTCACTGCCATATATATATGTATATATATATATATATATATGTATGGCCTCCTACGATGAGCTTTCTAAACATACATAACTCTAACAAAACATTCAGAATGTGTTTGTCTCATCACCAACCCTATTAAGTTATTCAGAGCTGGAGAGATGTCTTAGCAGTTAAGGCACTTGCCTGCAAAGCCTAAGGCCCTATGTACAACTCTCCAGATCCCATGAAACCCAAATGCAGAAAAGTAAGGCGAAAGCAATGTCACGCACGCCCACTAGGTGGCACAAGGACCTGGAGTTCAACTGCAACTGCTAAGACCCTGGCGTGCCAATTCTCTCTCCCTCTCTCTTTCTCTAAAATAAAAAATATATTTAAAAAAGGTATTGATATTGAAAAACAATCTTAAGTATGTCTTAAAATCTATGACTCATCTGAAATGTTTGTTAAAGACTTAAAGAATATTCTCAAATGCAAATATCTAGTTTTTAAAAATTAGTTTAATGCTTCAAGACATAAGGTATCAAGTTACAAATACTGTATAAAGTAATAGCTACAATATTGCTATAAATTTCTCCCTTATAGTCATCATTCTTTACTACACAGACGTGTGTGCTACACCGTCATCACATGTGATCGTCGACTAATGTATGACGTCACCACTCTACTACAGTCATGTGTGCTACACCGTCATCACATGAGATCACTGACTGTAATGTATGACATCACCACTCTACTACAGTCGTGTGTGCTACACCGTCATCACATGTGATCGCCGGCTGTAATGTATGACGTCACCACTCTACTACAGTCATGTGTGCTACACCGTCATCACATGTGATCGCCGGCTGTAATGTATGACGTCACCACTCTACTACAGTCATGTGTGCTACACCGTCATCACATGTGATCACCGGCTGTAATGTATGACATCACCACTCTACTACAGTCGTGTGTGCTACACCGTCATCACATGAGATCACTGACTGTAATGTATGACATCACCACTCTACTACAGTCGTGTGTGCTACACCATCATCACATGTGATCACCGACTGTAATGTATGACATCACCACTCTACTACAGTCATGTGTGCGACACCGTCATCACATGTGATCGCCGGCTGTAATGTATGACATCACCACTCTACTACAGTCATGTGTGCTACACCGTCATAACATGTGATCGCCAGCTGTAATGTATGACGTCACCACTCTACTACAGTCGTGTGTGCTACACCGTCATCACGTGATCACCGGCTGTAATGTATGACGTCACCTCTCTACTACATTCATGTGTGCGACACCGTCATCACATGTGATTGCCAGCTGTAATGTATGACGTCACCACTTTACTACAGTCATGTGTGCGACACCGTCATCACATGTGATCACCGGCTGTAATGTATGACGTCACCACTCTACTACAGTCATGTGTGCGACACCGTCATCACATGTGATCACCGGCTGTAATGTATGACGTCACTACTACAGTCATGTGTGCTACACCGTCATCACATGTGATCACCGGCTGTAATGTATGACATCACCACTCTACTGCAGTCATGTGTGCTACACCATCATCACATGTGATCACTGACTGTAATGTATGACATCACCACTCTACTACAGTCATGTGTGCGACACCGTCATCACATGTGATCGCCGGCTGTAATGTATGACATCACCACTCTACTACAGTCATGTGTGCTACACCATCATCACATGTGATCACCGGCTGTAATGTATGACGTCACTACTCTACTACAGTCATGTGTGCGACACCGTCATCACATGTGATCGCCGAGTGTAATGTATGACATCACCACTCTACTACAGTCATGTGTGCGACACCGTCATCACATGTGATCGCCGGCTGTAATGTATGACGTCACCACTCTACTACAGTCGTGTGTGCTATACCGTCATCACATGTGATCACTGACTGTAATGTATGACGTCACCTCTCTACTACAGTCATGTGTGCTACATCGTCATCACATGTGATCACCGGCTGTAATGTATGACGTCACCTCTCTACTACATTCATGTGTGCGACACCGTCATCACGTGATCACCGGCTGTAATGTATGACGTCACCTCTCTACTACATTCATGTGTGCGACACCGTCATCACATGTGATTGCCAGCTGTAATGTATGACGTCACCACTTTACTACAGTCATGTGTGCGACACCGTCATCACATGTGATCACCGGCTGTAATGTATGACGTCACCACTCTACTACAGTCATGTGTGCGACACCGTCATCACATGTGATCACCGGCTGTAATGTATGACGTCACTACTACAGTCATGTGTGCTACACCGTCATCACATGTGATCACCGGCTGTAATGTATGACGTCACCACTCTACTACAGTCATGTGTGCTACACCGTCATCACATGATCACCGACTGTAATGTATGACGTCACCACTCTACTACAGTCATGTGTGCGACACCGTCATCACATGTGATCACCGGCTGTAATGTATGACGTTAACACTCTACTACAGTCATGTGTGCTACACCGTCATCACATGTGATCGCCGACTGTAATGTATGACGTCAACACTCTACTACAGTGATGTGTGCTACACCGTCATCACATGTGATCGCCGACTATAATGTATGACGTCACCACTCTACTACAGTCATGTGTGCTACACCATCATCACATGTGATCACCGACTGTAATGTATGACATCACCACTCTACTACATAGACATGTTTGCTACACCAACATCTCACGTGATCACTGAGCAGCACTGACTGTACTGTATGATGTTACCACATTCTACTCCACAGGACTGCGTGCTACAGTGTGCTTGTTACACTCTCAGCTTTCCATGTGTTGGAAACAAGAATGTCTGAGCAACAGTATGTACATTCAATACGGTGCTGCAACTCTTTTCTTCTCTTGGAATGCTGTTTTGAAATTGACAGAGGCATCATGCAACACATGGCATCAGAGACTCCAGCAAACAAAGTATGAATAATTCCAGGGGTAATAAAACAATATCAACAACTGTTTTTCTTACCAATGTGGTCAGTTCTTGAATCTCTATGGTTCCGTAGAGTAGCAATAGATGAATACTTCCAAATGATACAGCACACAGAAAATGATTTGCCTAACTTAACCAGATACATGATAGTTTCTTAGATTATCAGGTTACTTTTATTAAACTAAAATCAAAAGGCGCTTTCTTTTTGAAGACACACTCTTTTGGGGAGATCCAGGAACCTAATAACCAACAGACTATTACCACTGCACTGGACCATGTCACCTGCACACTCCTTTCATATTCTACATCACTGCACACGATGACCAGCACACTGGACCGTGCCGCCTTCACACTCCTTTCATATTCTACATCACTGCTCACCACAACCAGTGCACTGGACCATGGCACCTTCACACTCCTTTCATATTCTACATCACTGCACACCACGACCAGCGCACTGGACCATGCCACCTTCACACTCCTTTCATATTCTACATCACTGCACACCACGACCAGCGCACTGGACCATGCCACCTTCACACTCCTTTCATATTCTACATCACTGCACACCACGACCAGCGCACTGGACCATGCCACCTTCACACTCCTTTCATATTCTACATCACTGCACACCATGACCAGTGCACTGGACCGTGCCGCCGCCTTCACACTCCTTTCATATTCTACATCACTGCACACCACGACCAGTGCACTGGACCGTGCCGCCGCCTTCACACTCCTTTCATATTCTACATCACTGCACACCACGACCAGCGCACTGGACCATGCCACCTTCACCCTCCTTTCATATTCTACATCACTGCACACCACGACCAGCACACTGGACCGTGCCACCTTCACACTCCTTTCATATTCTACATCACTGCACACCACGACCAGCGCACTGGACCGTGTCACCTTCACACTCCTTTCATATTCTACATCACTGCACACCACGACCAGCACACTGGACCGTGCCACCTTCACCCTCCTTTCATATTCTACATCACTGCACACCACGACCAGCACACTGGACCGTGCCGCCTTCACACTCCTTTCATATTCTACACCACTGCACACCACGACCCGCACACTGGACCGTGCCACCTTCACCCTCCTTTCATATTCTACATCACTGCACACCACGACCAGCACACTGGACCGTGCCACCTTCACCCTCCTTTCATATTCTACATCACTGCACACCACGACCAGCGCACTGGACCGTGCCACCTTCACACTCCTTTCATATTCCACATCACTGCACACCACGACCAGCGCACTGGACCGTGCCACCTTCACACTCCTTTCATATTCTACATCACTGCACACCACGACCAGCGCACTGGACCGTGCCACCTTCACACTCCTTTCATATTCTACGTCACTGCTCACCACGACCAGCGCACTGGACCGTGCCGCCTTCACACTCCTTTCATATTCTACAACATACCCATCTTTGGGGGAAGGATTTTTTGTTTTCTTTTTTTTTTTTTTTTGAGACACGGTTTCTGAAGCCTTTTGGCCTGAAATTACTGTAAAGCACAACCATCAAAGTTGTAAATACGTACCTCAGTCTCCCAAAGGTTAGGACTACAGGCTTGAAGCACTATGTCTGGCTTCATTTCCATCTCTTTTCTCTTTATGTCCTCCCCACCTGACATCATTTTAAGTAAAGGTGAGAGACTGTTTTTCTTTTGCCCCAACTTCTTCTGCTTGTGTGGGGCACTGTCTTTATGATTGTACAGTTTAGTTTTTTATCTTTTCACTTTTCAAGACTGTTGTCATCTGACCAACATACACCCCACTCTAAAAACCTCAAAAAGACCTCACTTCCTTCACTGAGGAGACACTCTATTCTCAACATGTTTTTCATACACATCCTCTTTTCTTTCCTCTTACACTATACTTTTATGAAATAAATCCAACAGGATATATTTACCTTTCTCACTAAAAATCAGTCCTAGCTAGTGCACTGATACACAATCAGGTTAATTCCTATCAATGACAGCACAATAGCAAAACCTTGTAAGGAAACAGGGTCATTCCTTATGGACTCACTCACTGAGACTGTCTCTGTGTACAGGGTGACCACCAGTGTTACCAGGGGGCTTCAGGGCTGTCTGTGCCATGGGCACAAGGTACTTCAGGGTCAGATGATACTTATATCAGAACATGTATATTTGACTTCTAAGCATAAGAGAAGTTTAAATAGTGAAAAGATAGTATATTATCTAAAAGGGTAAGCCATTTTAAGTTTTTTTCTAAGATATACTTTCTGACACAAGGATTTTTAAAAATTCTCCAAAATATCAGCATTTATACTGAATTTAAAGTTTCATAATTTAAATCTAAAATAGATTACATGAGATTTTAAGTATTTTTATTAGTAAAAAATATGCTTTTATCAAAAAGAGACATTAGTTGGCTCAGACTAAACCACATCATCAGCTGTACAGTTCTACAAACTACATTTCTTTAAGGCTACAAATTATATTTAAGGTACTTTAAAAGAAAAGTTGCATTCCTGTGTGGAAGGAGGGAGGGCACAGCTTAGGAAGTTGTTAATGTCCCCCCAAAATCTTTTCTTGATACTAAAAATACTAAGTCACATGTTAAGAGCATTTATAGAATATTAAGTGTCTTTTATTCAAATCGAAATATGCAGCTTAAATACACTTTAAGGTTTATAAACTAGTCATTTACTATATACAACAAATATTGCTTAATCATAAAGCTAATGCCTCTATCATTTACTTAATATAAAAACTAGCCAAATGGTATACCTATAATTTAATTATTATTCCAAGAGTTGATTATGTAAAAATTTACTCATAATTTATGGTATCCTTTTGATTAATTTTAGTTAATACAGATTAAATTTGTATTTTCATGGAAAGTATAAGTTATGGCATATTGCAGGTTGTATCTGTGTAACTGAATTGACATTAACCCTATTTAATCCAGAACATTTCTAAAATCTTCACTGAGCTGCCATAATTTACTGTCAGCGTTATGTAGTACTGAATGACCATTAAAATACCTGAATTGAAACTATTCCAGTCTAGCAGTTTGTAAGATCTGGTGTTACCCATAATTCCGACAAAGGCTGAGTTCAAAACAGCAAATTAGTAGATCAGTTTTAGGTGCAGAAGAGGAGGAGTAAAACAACACACTAGAAACAAGAAGACAGCTGACACACTGGACAGGAACTGGAAAGACACGACAGGGTTAATAGCGGAGGCGGAAGAGCAGGAGAAGACACTGTAGTCGGCTAATGTCGGACAGCAAGCTCCTTGTCCAATGACCTGGAAGCATAAGCCGTCCTATTACACCCGTGTGTGCACGTCTGTCTCCTCAACACTTAACAAGGTTCTAAAACCCACAAAATAATAACCCATACTGGAACATTGCCAGTGGTTCTGAATTTCTTGTTTCCTTTTATCCTGAAACAAAATAAAAATGTCTCATATTCACTAGCCATACCCCCCCCAAAAAAAAAAACACACCAGCTGCAAGATTAGTTTGGCACAAGCACTTCAATGCCCGTAAATTTCTCTGGTCAGAGTGACATGTTATAACACTGCTACATCATTAGCACCTGACCCAGGATTTCATTTCATGTTAGCGCTCAGCTTCCCCTGTGAGGTTACTCAAGGGGCTTGGAGATGAATAAATGCTTGTCCCGTTCAGTGCATAATACATGCACAAAGCAATCCAGAGAATGTGCTCTTGAAATCAAAATACAACACGGGAACAATCAGAATATGCAATTAATACGTATCTAACCAAAAACAAACCAAAATAAAATTGGAACTCCTACATGACTAAAATCACTAGCATGTACATGCCCATAAACTTCAGAGGATAATCCATCAGTACCTGAGACTTCCTACACATGAACAGAAAAACTATTGTGAAAAGAGAGGAAAAGGAGAAAGCTGGTGAGCTGGTGTTACAACACACACACACAACATTCCGTAAGAAAGATTCCTGTCTGCCTTCCTTCAGCCTTCAGTCTTCAACACTGGGCGAGCTGGTCAGCATGGTAACATTTTTAGTGGAGAGCTCCATTTCAGCTCACTGAAGTGACCTTCCTTTGTTCCCCTCTAGAATCTACTCTGAGCTCACTGGAACAACACAATGATTTAAAAATATTTTCAGTAAGCAGAAGGTTATCAACTGAATATTAAATATATTCCTGAAACCACTGTGGGAAGTGTCCTGTCAGTAGATGCTATCAATTAAAATATCAGCCAATGAGCCACAGCAATACACGTAACTAGCTGTGGGTCACTCAGTTCATGTCAAAGTGCTTCCACTTCCCAGGTCACTGAAACCCCTAAGCACACTTGACATCGTCACCAGTATCGTTAGTAACAGAGCGACGAGCGGCAGCCCCAGTCCTCCTGGAAGGATTACAGGACGTGCGAACTCAACAACACAGCCAGATCTAACTTGACTAGAAAGAAACAGAGGAGAAAACATAAAGTAAAAAAAAAAAAAAAAAAGAAAGAAAGAAACATGGGTGCTAAGCGTTACAGCTAAGTAAACCTGACTAGCATTACTTTTCTGAAATCTCACGTAGTCAGAAAAATGCTACGCTGCTTCTCACGTGAAAACAAACCACAGAGCCTCGTTAAACTTAAAGATGTCTGAGGAACGGCAGCGCTCTCCGACATCTCACAGGCACTGTGTGAAGCATCTCCACCCAACAATTCACAACACTCTTGGCTTGTTTTCATAACTGCCAGGGTAAGTATAATGGAGAAGTTAGTCAAAGTGAGTTAAGTTTTTCTGAACAATTCTCAATGTAGACATGCCAAAGAAAACTACTATACAACTTCAGGTTTAAGGCATGTCATCAAATAACCCATCTGAGCCACGACTGGGCATCCAGCCCACGAGAGCTGCAGGAACACAGCCTGCGCAGGAAGTTCGCACCCAGACTGTGCTTGTGGCCACGGGGAGTCACCAGTGCCTTGTCAGCCCCACCCATGAAGCCACCAGGACTCTGCCGCCCACTGCATCCCCCACTGCATCTCCCACTGCGGGCCGTGTCTGAGGGAAATGAGCAAGTGCTCTTAGTGTGTCTGCTCAAAACAAAAATACACACAAGAAACCAAGAAAGCAGCTACTCTACTGGTTGTTTTAAGTCTTCGATACTCTACAGTAGTCACACTTACAACTAAAGAGAGTGTCTCTTTTGAGAACAAGGAACTTAATCTATAAAGATGTGCTGCTACTGAAGAGAATAAATGGCCATGAAGATCAAATTATAAAAATCTTATCTGCTTGGAGTAAAAATAAAAGCTAACTCAAAAATTATTATTATTATTATTGGGTTTTCAAGGTAAGGTCTCACTCTAGCCCAGGCTGACCTGGAAATGACTATCTATTCTCAGGCTGGCCCCGAACTCACAGCAATCCTCCCACCTCTGCCTCCCGAGTGCTGGGATTAAAGGCGTGCACCACCACGCCTGGCATCAAAAATTATTTAAGGTTTCCCTCAAAGTGATACTTTGGCTAAAAATAATTCCAGATCTGTTCATGTGTTTTACACATAAATATAACTGAAATATACATCTACTTAATTTACTTTTAATTAAAATGACTAAAAACATTTTAAAATAATGGGCCAGTTTATACTTTTCTTTTTTCAGAAAGTTTGCTTAATGTGAATTAGCTCAATATTAATAAGCACAGTTTACATAAAGGACGACAGTAAAAGCCCGCGTCTTAGGAAACATACCAGGATTGTGGATCCTGTCCAGCAGCTTCACCGAGCGCGCACTGACAACCCCGCCCACGTGCACCAGAAACCCCGGGGGAAAGGCCGTCAGGGTGAAAAATGGAAACTCCTGGAAGAAATAAAGCGAAATACAACTGACCACGTGGGAACACACCGCCCTGCTTGTTGCAGGCCTGTCCTGAGCAAACGCATCCTACACCCTCAGACAAGCACATCACCCACAACACTCGCAACGCCAGGCCGCTGTTCATACACCCACACCACTCACAGTAAAGATAACCTGAGCAGTTCTGAATGACGAAAATGGGTTTTAAGGTTCCAATGTTTAGTCGGGTGTGGTGGTACACACCTTTAATCCCAGCATTCAGGAGACAGAAGCAGGAGAATCATCATGAGTTCCAGGCCACCACAGAGTGAATTCTAGGTCAGCCTGAGCTAGAGTGAGACCCTACCTGGAAAAACCAAAATTTAAAAAAAAAAAATCCAATTTTTGAGTAATTTGGAATACATACACCCTTCCTTCTTTTCAATCTCCATCAATGATATTTCTCAGTAAGATGCAAATTGGCCAAGCACTCAGTAAAATGTCCCTTTCATAACCTAACTAAAGCTACTGAAAACAGCCCAAAGATGGGGCACGAGACAGACAGTGGAGGCAGGAGGGGTGAGAGGTGGGCAGTGGGGGTAGGAGGAGGAAGACTGGCCCCAGAGAGACAGTGGAGGCAGGAGGGGGTGAGAGGTGGGCAGTGGGGGTAGGAGGAGGAAGACTGGCCCCAGAGAGACAGTGGAGGCAGGAGGGGGTGAGAGGTGGGCGGTGGGGGTAGGAGGAGGAAGACTGGCCCCAGAGAGACAGTGGAGGCAGGAGGGGTGAGAGGTGGGCAGTGGGGGTAGGAGGAGGAAGACTGGCCCCAGAGAGACAGTGGAGGCAGGAGGGGTGAGAGGTGGGCGGTGGGGGTAGGAGGAGGAAGACTGGCTCCAGAGAGACAGTGGAGGCAGGAGGGGGTGAGAGGTGGGCGGTGGGGGTAGGAGGAGGAAGACTGGCCCCAGAGAGACAGTGGAGGCAGGAGGGGTGAGAGGTGGGCGGTGGGGGTAGGAGGAGGAAGACTGGCCCCAGAGAGACAGTGGAGGCAGGAGGGGTGAGAGGTGGGCAGTGGGGGTAGGAGGAGGAAGACTGGCTCCAGAGAGACAGTGGAGGCAGGAGGGGTGAGAGGTGGGCGGTGGGGGTAGGAGGAGGAAGACTGGCCCCAGAGAGACAGTGGAGGCAGGAGGGGTGAGAGGTGGGCGGTGGGGGTAGGAGGAGGAAGACTGGCCCCAGAGAGACAGTGGAGGCAGGAGGGGTGAGAGGTGGGCAGTGGGGGTAGGAGGAGGAAGACTGGCCCCAGAGAGACAGTGGAGGCAGGAGGGGTGAGAGGTGGGCGGTGGGGGTAGGAGGAGGAAGACTGGCCCCAGAGAGACAGTGGAGGCAGGAGGGGTGAGAGGTGGGCAGTGGGGGTAGGAGGAGGAAGACTGGCTCCAGAGAGACAGTGGAGGCAGGAGGGGTGAGAGGTGGGCGGTGGGGGTAGGAGGAGGAAGACTGGCCCCAGAGAGACAGTGGAGGCAGGAGAGGTGAGAGGTGGGCGGTGGGGGTAGGAGGAGGAAGACTGGCACCAGAGAGACAGTGGAGGCAGGAGGGGTGAGAGGTGGGCGGTGGGGGTAGGAGGAGGAAGACTGGCCCCAGAGAGACAGTGGAGGCAGGAGGGGTGAGAGGTGGGCGGTGGGGGTAGGAGGAGGAAGACTGGCACCAGAGAGACAGTGGAGGCAGGAGGGGTGAGAGGTGGGCGGTGGGGGTAGGAGGAGGAAGACTGGCTCCAGAGAGACAGTGGAGGCAGGAGGGGTGAGAGGTGGGCGGTGGGGGTAGGAGGAGGAAGACTGGCCCCAGAGAGACAGTGGAGGCAGGAGGGGTGAGAGGTGGGCGGTGGGGGTAGGAGGAGGAAGACTGGCACCAGAGAGACAGTGGAGGCAGGAGGGGTGAGAGGTGGGCAGTGGGGGTAGGAGGAGGAAGACTGGCTCCAGAGAGACAGTGGAGGCAGGAGGGGTGAGAGGTGGGCGGTGGGGGTAGGAGGAGGAAGACTGGCCCCAGAGAGACAGTGGAGGCAGGAGAGGTGAGAGGTGGGCGGTGGGGGTAGGAGGAGGAAGACTGGCACCAGAGAGACAGTGGAGGCAGGAGGGGGGAGAGGTGGGCAGTGGGGGTAGGAGGAGGAAGACTGGCTCCAGAGAGACAGTGGAGGCAGGAGGGGTGAGAGGTGGGCGGTGGGGGTAGGAGGAGGAAGACTGGCCCCAGAGAGACAGTGGAGGCAGGAGGGGTGAGAGGTGGGCGGTGGGGGTAGGAGGAGGAAGACTGGCCCCAGAGAGACAGTGGAGGCAGGAGGGGTGAGAGGTGGGCAGTGGGGGTAGGAGGAGGAAGACTGGCCCCAGAGAGACAGTGGAGGCAGGAGGGGTGAGAGGTGGGCGGTGGGGGTAGGAGGAGGAAGACTGGCTCCAGAGAGACAGTGGAGGCAGGAGGGGGGAGAGGTGGGCAGTGGGGGTAGGAGGAGGAAGACTGGCCCCAGAGAGACAGTGGAGGCAGAAGGGGTGAGAGGTGGGCGGTGGGGGTAGGAGGAGGAAGACTGGCCCCAGAGAGACAGTGGAGGCAGGAGGGGTGAGAGGTGGGCAGTGGGGGTAGGAGGAGGAAGACTGGCTCCAGAGAGACAGTGGAGGCAGGAGGGGTGAGAGGTGGGCGGTGGGGGTAGGAGGAGGAAGACTGGCCCCAGAGAGACAGTGGAGGCAGGAGGGGTGAGAGGTGGGCGGTGGGGGTAGGAGGAGGAAGACTGGCCCCAGAGAGACAGTGGAGGCAGGAGAGGTGAGAGGTGGGCGGTGGGGGTAGGAGGAGGAAGACTGGCACCAGAGAGACAGTGGAGGCAGGAGGGGGGAGAGGTGGGCAGTGGGGGTAGGAGGAGGAAGACTGGCTCCAGAGAGACAGTGGAGGCAGGAGGGGTGAGAGGTGGGCGGTGGGGGTAGGAGGAGGAAGACTGGCCCCAGAGAGACAGTGGAGGCAGGAGGGGTGAGAGGTGGGCGGTGGGGGTAGGAGGAGGAAGACTGGCCCCAGAGAGACAGTGGAGGCAGGAGGGGTGAGAGGTGGGCAGTGGAGGTAGGAGGAGGAAGACTGGCCCCAGAGAGACAGTGGAGGCAGGAGGGGTGAGAGGTGGGCGGTGGGGGTAGGAGGAGGAAGACTGGCCCCAGAGAGACAGTGGAGGCAGGAGGGGTGAGAGGTGGGCAGTGGGGGTAGGAGGAGGAAGACTGGCTCCAGAGAGACAGTGGAGGCAGGAGGGGTGAGAGGTGGGTAGTGGGGGTAGGAGGAGGAAGACTGGCTCCAGAGAGACAGTGGAGGCAGGAGGGGTGAGAGGTGGGTAGTGGGGGTAGGAGGAGGAAGACTGGCTCCAGAGAGACAGTGGAGGCAGGAGGGGTGAGAGGTGGGCAGTGGGGGTAGGAGGAGGAAGACTGGCTCCAGAGAGACAGTGGAGGCAGGAGGGGTGAGAGGTGGGCAGTGGAGGTAGGAGGAGGAAGACTGGCTCCAGAGAGACAGTGGAGGCAGGAGGGGGTGAGAGGTGGGCAGTGGGGGTAGGAGGAGGAAGACTGGCTCCAGAGAGACAGTGGAGGCAGGAGGGGTGAGAGGTGGGTAGTGGGGGTAGGAGGAGGAAGACTGGCTCCAGAGAGACAGTGGAGGCAGGAGGGGTGAGAGGTGGGTAGTGGGGGTAGGAGGAGGAAGACTGGCTCCAGAGAGACAGTGGAGGCAGGAGGGGTGAGAGGTGGGTAGTGGGGGTAGGAGGAGGAAGACTGGCTCCAGAGAGACAGTGGAGGCAGGAGGGGTGAGAGGTGGGCGGTGGGGGTAGGAGGAGGAAGACTGGCTCCAGAGAGACAGTGGAGGCAGGAGGGGTGAGAGGTGGGCAGTGGGGGTAGGAGGAGGAATGGCCTGGGCAAGCTGAGGTAAGCAGTGACTGTGGAATTATCTCCTCTCCTTCCTGTGTGAGGTCAAAGCAGCAGGAGCTGGCGCAGCACACAGGTCTAGGAAAGGAAGACGCTCACAGCCTTAGGAGGCACCAACCCTGCCCTATGGAGTCCTCCCAGCCTGAACTCCCCTTTTTGCCAAATGACATTAAGATCTAGAGCCACAAGAGGCAAGGAGAAGACCTCAAAAAAGAAATAAGAAAGGGAAGCGCTTGCACTGGCATGAGGGAAGACTGGAAGGCCTGTAGTTGCCCAACAGACAAAACATTTAAGTTATAGGAAGAGATGTAAACAAGGTAATTTATATCTGACCTGTGGATAAAAATCATGCCGCTCCAAAGCCTGGAAGTCACTAACCAGGGGCCTCAACTCCTTTGAACCTAACAGAGAGCTTGAAAAATAAGACAAACAGAGCTCTGGGAAGTCAAAAGAACTATGAGAATGGCAGCCTTGAGGCATGTTTTATTCATAGGCCGTCTCCTGGGACATACCCTCCCTGGCATGTGGCAATGTCATATGCTAAAGTACACACAGCTCTGAAACTCATATCATCATGTCTAGTTCACAGAAGCAGATGAAATGCCACAAGCAACAGGTGAGAGAAGCGGGCACATGAACACGCAGCAGGTGACTTCCGGGGAACACGCCCGGATGCAAAGCGAGGCAGCTGCAGCCATGCACGCAGAGGCCTGCGGTCCCCACACAGCAGCGCCCTGGAAGGTTGCGTGTGAAATGTGCACGTGCGTGTGCAGACAAGACACGGAAATAAATTCAGTGAGAACTTAGGAGTAACACTTTAACAAGGGCAAGAAAAAAAATGATATTGTGTAAGAAAAGAGCAAAACAGCAAGCTGATGGGACTGTTTAGATTTGACCAGAGGAAGACAAGGAAAGAACGGAGGTAAGCATATCACTTCAATGTATTGTAAAATATTGTCAAAATGCAACCCAATTACTATTGGAATTTTTTCATTTAAACTTGAAATTTGAAACAGTATAGGCAAGCTATCGTTACTAAAAATGTATTTTTCGGCTGGGCATGGTGGAGCACGCCTTTAATCCCAGCACTTGGGAGGCAGAGATAGGAGACTGCCATGAGTTCAAGGCCAGCCTGAGACTACACGGTGAATTCCAGGTCAGCCTGAGCTAGAGTGAGACCCTACCTCAAAAAAAAAAAAAAAAAAAAATCCAAAGTATTTTTCCTAGTAAGTTTGGCTTTTAATGAGTATTCTGGTTTTTTTTTTTCTGTTTTTTTTTTTCCCAATTTGAAAGTTTCTCAAAATATCTGAGGCGTGAGATGGACCCATAGAACAAAAGTGTACTTTATATTTAATCTTTATACTTAAGCTTTTTAAACAGTTAGACAAATGATACTGTGAGCAAAATTTTTTTAAGCTAGGGCTGGAGAGATTGCTTAGCAGTTAAGCGCTTGCCTGTGAAGCCTAAGGACCCCAGTTCAAGGCTACATTCCCCAGGACCCAAGTTAGCCAGCTCCAAAAAAAGGGGAGTGCAAGCATCTGGAGTTCCTCTGCAGTGACTGAAGGCCCCGCCACGTCCATATTCTCGCTCACTCTCTCTCTTTCTCTCTCTGTTGCTCTCAAATAAATAAATAAATAATAAACAATATTGAAAAAAATCTTTTTTTCTAAGCTAAATGAAAACGGCACTGAGGACTGTAACTCAGCCTTGCCCAGCTTGTGCCAGGCCTCAGTGACAGTGCGGGGGGCCCGAGCTTTGAGCCTGGATGGAGGTGCGACAGCGGCAGCTTCGTTGCTGGCCAGAGCAATGGCTGTTCTGAGAGGCAAAAAGCCCCTGTACTGACCTGCCTCACATGGGCCCAGTCCCCTGATTTACTTTAAAGTATCAAATTGAACCTACAGCAAACAGAAATCTGTAACTTCTGTAAGCAGAACTCCATGGGCGGGTACTGTGTCCTCAGGAGCTGCTGGAGAAGGCTGAAAAGCGCCGCCGTCGCCAGCGCATCACCAGCAGAGACTGCGGCCCGCGTCACACGCGCTGGTGTGTGGGGAGAGCACTGAAAACTGCGCTTTAGAATCTCCCCAGTCCCGGGAAGATGCTCAGCTTTAGTGGACTTGAAAGGAGTGACAGTCACCACAGAAACACACTCCTGGGTATGTTTATGTAGGTGTTTCCTGGGCAGCTTATAAAAGTGATCAGGGAGGACCTACTCTGGATGGGCACAGCACCAGCCATGCGCTGGGTCACACTACGTAAAAAGAGAAAGCAACGTGGGGGTGCACACCTACGACCCCAGCACAGGGATATCGGAGCTCAAGGCCAGCCTCAGCTACATGGGAATTTCAAGGCAAATCTGGGCTCACTTAGGCCTTTCTCAAAAAAGAAAAGAAAGAAGAAGAAGGAAGAAGGGAGGAAGAGGAAAAGGAAGAAGAAGTGAGCTGAGCGCTAGCCCCTGTCACTCTGCCTCCTGACTGTGATGTGACTGGCCTCCTCACACTCCTGCTGCCATAATGGACTGAGTCCAAACAAACCCTTTCTTCTTTCAGTCCCTTCTGTCAAATAAACCCTTCTCTCAGTTATTTCTGACACAGAAACAAGAAAATTACCCTAAATACACCACAGACGGAAGAACTCAAGACTCCTACGTAAGGACACGAAAGCAGGTGAGGGTGGAAGGGTGTGCACTCTGGCCTCGGCGCTGGTGAACACACGTGCACCCCTTCCCCCTGACCCTGATCCCCATGGCTTTCACCTCTGGCACCACCTGGTCTTAACAGCTGGTGTGACCGCTTTAGGTGAGCCTCTGCTGGCAACAGTGGGTTATGCCTGCCAAGGTGTGAGGGCAGCTGGCAGGTGAGCACAGGAAATGGAGACCTGCAGGGATGGCCTGGCAAGCGAGAGGCCCTGCCCCCCCCCTGTACTGCAGGAGCCCAGATCCCTGGGCAGGGCCACCAGGTGACTGCCTCCCTTGGCTCTGCAGCTCCAGCTGCCCCACGGTAAAAGGGACAAACACCACTGCTTGCCATACTGGATTGGGGGGGTTCTCCTAGGAAAATAATACATTATTTGTAATAACAGAACTGGGAGGGGATCTTCTCAAGAGCCAAATTTCAGAAAAGAAATGAATCCTTTTAAAAGTATTTACTATTTCAAATTTTTCCTCCCAAATTCTAGTATAAAATGAACATGTAAATAAAATTCTGTTAATGCTTGCAGCATCCAAATATGACATAAATAAAGCTATGGAGGTATGTCTTAAAGTAAAAGGCAAGACACATAAAATCATGCACTGACTCAGTAGAAAAAAAGAATATGAGCTTAACAGTGCTAGTAAAAACTGCAGCATGAAAAGAAAAAAGCTGGTAACATTTGAGAAAAGCTTAAATAAAACTGAAATGAACAAGATCCAAACTGGAAAAGCTTCTAATGGAAGAAACAGGCTCTCACCCATGTTCAGAAACATACCCGCCTTCTACAGAACCTGTGAGGCGATCCTCCCTTAGCGACGAGGTTTATAAAAAAGAGAGAGAAAAATCACCCAAGAACCACAGTCTTTCCCTATCAGTGAATGTAGCCAGGTAACATTACTCAGTGGCCATATGGAAAATGTACACTGATTCCTGAGGCTGACCAGCAACAGAAATAATCTCAGCAAAATATACCAAAACAGTAAAGGGTTATTTGTAATAAAGTAAATATACCAATATAGTAAAGGATTTTTTGTAATGCAGTAAAATGCTTCTGATTATTTTTTTGCAAAAAGAAAAAATTAACCATATTCTTCAGCATATTATAATCTTAATAGAATAATTAGAAATGACTTCTGCATTCAATAGATGTTCCCAACAGGGATATCTCTAACAAAACACTGAAAGACAAAACAAAAATTACAGACTTTTCCAAACCAAAAGTAAGTATTCATAAGCAAACAACTTTGATAAATATATTTGAAGTTACAAATTATAGTATTTCAGGCATAATGAAAAAGAACAGATGGAAGTCTTTAAGAACACTGTAGTGGGACATTCACATTTGCTGTGTCAGGTGAAGAGTGTAAGTCTTACCCTCTGCTCCAGCGCTGACTGCGTCTGTTGTCTCAGAAGGGCTTTCATTGGGCCCCCTTCCTTCCCAGCACTACCACTTGCCATTCCTACAGGGCATCACACAGAAATGACAACCAGAACAGAGCTGTGGACACAGGAGGCTTAATCGAGTTCATCTTCACAAACAGTGAGCCAAACATGAGAAAATGATGCACATTTCTAATTCTAATACACTAAAATTCTCCTTAGGAACAGGTCAAAGTTCTCACTATAGCTAATTCTAAAATCAATTACTTAAGAATAAGAAAAAAATGGTAAAGTGATAAATCTCTCTATAACACTCCATTTTTAAAAGCTGAGTCTTCTAATAAAAAATCATCAAAATAATAACTTACTATACTAAAAATTTTAATTCATTGTCTAAATTCTCTTAACATTAAAAGAAATAGAAATGTTAGATATTTGGTTTAAAATATAGAGAAGGAAAGCACAAACTGTGCTCAAAGTATCACAAACTCTAATGTACATAAAAACTTGACTTATGCTAAATTTACTTTTCTGGTAATTTCTAATTTGAAACATAACATCATGCTAAAACAGGATCAATGCCATACTTGTCAACTGTCATTCAAAAAAATCAACATGAATTTTCTGAAAAAAAAACTAAAAATCACATGTATGTAATAGACACGTCACAAATGTACATAGTCGGGGATGAAGAATTATACTTCCCATGCTCTTAGATCTATTTTGAAGGCTGAATTTTAATTTTATTTCCCTGTCTCATTCACTACTTCTCATAGAACCACGAGACCAACTATGGTCCAAGGATTCTACAAGATGGGCGGACGAGAAGCCAGTGTTCTAGAGACTAGAATTAGCCCATCCCTTCCAGACTGAAAGACGCGTGCAGTCAGCCTCCGTCAACGACGGGGCAGCGCGCTGGCCTGGCACTTCAGCTGTCCTGGATAAGGAAACGGAGTTTAGCATGTGTGTAGTCCGTCCGCTCTTCAAAATCAAAGCCTTTCTTAGAGCAGCCTAAACGTTATCTTTAGGACTATACAATGCTAAATGGAAATAAAACCAAGGGTTTTATATGGAGCATATTAAAAGCCACAAAATAAAAAATAAAATGTAAATTTGTAGCGATAAATCAGAAAGTATAGCAGAATAACTTGATTAATGCAGTGAATAAAAAATACATAAGTAAAGAGTATCACAAAAATGGTCCAAACAGAATAATTTACTAATGGGTCAATATGGCTTAGCAACAAGATGGCACAGGCCCAATATGAATGGGGCGGGCATGAACAGAAAGAAAGAAAAGTATCCAAAACAGGAGCTAGCAATGAGAACCTAAATAATTATTGCACATATCCAGCTCTGTGTCCTTAGACATAAATTTTAACATAATTTAGTGAATATTTACATTACGCATCAAGTAATCTCCACAGAGCTCTCTATGACAATTCTGTTCAACTCTGCCTACTGTTAAGTACACAATAAGTACATCCTGTATATAGCATGCAATAATGCTTTATGGTATGAAATAATTAGTTTTTTTTTTTTTCAAAAATGACTTAAAATTAAGGGATTAAAAAGCTGACATAATGTGATCCTACCAGAAGCAGCCAGGAACAGCTCGTCACTGAAAGAAACACTTTTCCTCAGCACGGGGCTGACAAGGCTAGAGTGATGAGGGGCTAGGCTAGATTCCGAGAAGAGTCGGGACTTTTTAAGGTGAAGGGAACCACATGAGAGAGAGGGGGAGCTGGGACACAGGTCAATCCTAGGGCCCTGTGCGTGAGGTGCTGTGGAGGAAAGTAGCAAAGATGCAGGTTCAGAAGATGAGCAGGCGATGCAGAGGGCAGCAATGACGAAATAAACATGACACAAACACGAGAGGCCACATGTTCAGATGAGGCACACGGACGGGGAGAGCGGCCGCAGGACCCCCTCGCCGACCGAGTGCAGATGGAACTGCCTGAGACTTCACACAGCCCTTCTCACCCTCCGCACTCGGGACCACGATGTCACTCGCTTTCACCTGACTTCTCGCAAGATTTAAATTACCTGCCTTTTTCTTTCTGGAGAACACATGGGCTGAAATGCATCCCATTCTGGAGTGGTACAGTTAGAAACCTGTTGCTTCCATTATAAACACTTATTTAATGGGTAAGGTATGGCACTATCAAATGTCACTAGCTAAAAGCTGTCACATTTTGCCATTCTAAGTGATTCCCACTTAAAAATTTTAAATAGTACTGCATTAGGTAGCTGCCATTATTAACTGAAAATCAACAGTAATTTTTTAATATATTGGTTTTTCCTCTAAGTTTTTTCATATTTTATTCTGATCATAATATTGTTTATATTTATAGATTTGCATACAGGGTCAAATATCCTTTGGATCTAAAAAAATGTATATGTGATAATAACAGTACCAAAAACGTAAAATTGAGCCCCCCCAAATGTCAAATCTATGTCATAACACTAGCATTCAAAAATTCCACTTCTTGGGCTAGAAGGATAGCTTAGAGGTTAAGGTGCTTGCCTGCAAAGCCAAAGGACCAAGGTTGGATTCCCCAGGCCCCACATAAGCCAGATGCATAAAGTGGTGCATACATCTGGAGTTCATGTGCAGCGAGGGGAGGCCCTGGTGACCCTCTCTCTCTCTCTCTGCCTCTTTTTCTCTATAAAATGAATAAATAAAAATAGAAGTTTTTAAAATTCTACTTCTTTTAGTTGACTGGGAGAAAAACAGAATTAGAATCTGAAGAAATGGGAAAACTTTAATGGAGACCCGCCAGAAAAACAGTATTAATTATAAACAACAACAACAACAAAAAACCCAGCTTCCACAAGCTAACCTCTATTGCCTTAGTTCTAATAAATTGGGCCTACACAGTTAATCCCACTATTTCTCTAGAGACTGAGTTGCATGTAGTGAATTAGAAAGCAGAGAATCCTAGCATGCATGCTAAATTACAGCTTTAGAAATTCTGAACATAATCCTGCCATTTCCTGTCTAAATTAGAAAATGGAATGCTCCTCAGGCTTATTCCAAGAAATCTAAGAACTTCTGCCAAAACCACGAGGCTAAAATCTGCTTCGTAGTTTATAAATAAGCGACTGAGGTTGGGAGCCATTATAGGCAAATAAATTAATGTACTTAAAGGCATCTTATAAGTAAATAAATAAGGAATAATACAGCATTTGTAAATAAATTTTTAGGAACTAATAAAACAAAGTTTCACTGCTACTACAATGGACTATGTATCAGAAAGCTCAGAGAAAAGAGATGCCTGCCTCACTTATTTACATTTATTGGCGAACTAAGAAATAGAATGGCCAAGAAAGTACTTCCAAAACTTGGTCTGGGGAGAGGACTCAGCAGTTAAAAGCACCTACTTGCAAAGCCTGCTGGCCTAGGTTCAATTCCCCAGGGTCCATCCATATAACGCCGGATAGTGTGTGCATCAGGAATTCGTGTGCAGTGGCAGGAATTCCTGGCACTTTTATACTTTCTCTTTTTCTTAAATATGTAAATAAAAATTGTTTTAAAAAATCATGATCTGGAGCCAGGCATGATAGTGCTTGCCTTTAATCCCAGCACTTGTGAGGCAGAGGTAGGAAGGATCGCCACCCTGAGATTTCACAGTGAATTCCACGTCAGCCTGGACTAGAGTGAAACTCTACTTCAAAAAACAAAAACCACCACCACCAAAAAAAAAAAAAAAAAAAGTGATCTGTGGAGTGATAAATTAAAAAAAAAAAAATAGGGAAGAACATTGAGAGGTACAACACAGTTTAGTTGACTGGCTCTCAGCCTGGGCCTGGTGGCACAGGCTACATACCCAGTCACTCTACGAAGCTGAGGCAAGATTAGTTGAGCCCATAAGGTAGAAACCAGTCTGAGCAACCCAGCACAATCCAGTCTCCAAAAAGAAGAAACGCATCCCAAAGCGGGGCCACAGCTCTCTGGTAGTGTGCTTACTCAGCATGAGGCAGGGGCTCGTGTTGTTAACCCAAGGACGAAGCAGAGAGCGAAAATGTTATCCTTAGTCTTTTCTGTTCTAATTGTCAATAAGGTTCAGTCTCCAGTCTTTTAAAAAGAAAAGGGGGGAAGAGGGCTGGAGGAATTGCTTAGTGGTTAAGGTGTTTGCCTGCAAAGCCAAAGGACCCAGGTTCGACTCCCCAGGACCCATGTTAGCCAGATGTACAAGGGGGCGCACATGTCTAGAGTTTTTGTCTACAGTGGCTGGAGGCCCTGGTGCGCCCATTCTCTCTCTCTCTTTCTCTGTCAAATAAATAACTAAATAAAATAAAATATTTAAAAAAGGAAGGAACTACAATTTGAATGGTTCATTTTGTATGGCACAAAAATGGTTAAAATGCCACATCCCCTTACTAACAAGAAATGCTAAGCTTCGAGGGCATTCATCATTACAGCAGGCAAACCTCAGCATCCGCAGGGACTGGTTCTAGGAGAACCACAAGTACTCCCGCTCCCTACGTACAAGGCTGTTATCTGCATAGAATCTATATTGTAATTGTCAGAGTGCCTGTAACACCAAATATAATGTAAATGTGTAAGAAAAGCTGTTCTAGTACATTACCTAGGTAGTAATGACAAGAAAAAATTCTGTTTGTGTTTAGTGCAGATGCTCTTTTTTTAAGTTTTTTTTTTTTTTTTTTTTCCTTCTAAACAAACTCCAAATGCATGTGCCACCATGTGCATCTGCCTTACAAGGGTTCTGGGAAATCAAACTTGGGTCCTTAGGCTTTGCAGGCAAATGCCTGAACTGCTAAGCCATCTTTCCAGTATTTTTTGACCTGAAGAACCCACAATGGAGGACTGTCACAAAAGACAGACACATTCAAATCAAATCCTCTTCCTCCTCGTTTGGACTATGTTTACAAAAAACAGATAGCAAGGGCACAGACTGTTAACAGCCTGTCCTCCAGAAATCACACTGGTCTGGAAGAAAGGGATTTCTTTTTCTTTTGATACTTACACAAAATCTAAAATCATTTTATAAACTTCTCTTCTAACACTAAAATTAAACAACACTAATGGTTTTAGAAGATGGTAAATTCAAAATAAACCAAGTAAGAGCTATGCTTTAACCAATCCAGTGGGAAAATGCCAGATAAATACTATTTAAAATACTGAAAACTACAATTTTTAAATGTTTGAAACTTATTTTTAGTCTTTCTTAAAAATGATTTAAATAAGTTTGTTCTTTTTCAGGAAGAAACTAAGCTTTACTATAAAATGTATTCATAAAAACCTGTAAATTTTTAAAAAGACTGTTTTCATAATTACACAAAACTAATTCTGAAACAGGCATAAAGGAGGGCCAGATGGGCTCCATGCTAGTGAGGGAGTCACGGGCAAGGCCATGTGACCATGGGCTGCGGGAGTCACTTTCTGTCAATGCCTTGTCATGGTTTCCTCAGAATTTGAACATGAAGTAAAAAATGGCCACACCCAAATATAAATTTGGACTTGGCAGAAACAATTATTAAATTAATTAAAATGTCACTTTTCAAACCAAATTATTTCTGAACTACAGAAAAATCCCCATTTAACTGGAGTATCTGATATAATTAGTATTCACACTGCCATTGGACTGAAATGCAAAAACAGAAGGAAAGATCGGGATGGAGAGCTGGTAGGAAACAAAACGCACTCTGAGGGCGGGGACGACGAGGGTGGAGACAGCGCCTTACCCGTCTTAGGCGTCAGGCTCAAGTCTGTGTCAGAGCAGGAGGACTGCCGGCTGTAGGGCTTGGAAGGTGAAAAGGAGTGAGTTTGGTTTTTCAGAGGGGTGGAGGGTCCTGACGAGTGAGTATTGGGGTTGGGATCTTCACTGAAGGGGATCCTGCCGAAGAAGGTGGAGAAATATTAAGTAATCATGTGCCAGAGGGCTCGATGGCCGGCGGCAGCATGACCCCCACACTGGGAGAGGACCGGGGCGGGGCCAGCGTCCCTGCCAACGGGTGGAGCTGGGACAGGCCAAGACAGCAAGGCTGCCGACCACCGCCGCTCTCCAGGAAATACGATCTGCGTTGAAACAGTTAATAAGCCGAGTGAAAAAGCAAAAAAGCATGAAATGACAAACTGAACAGGGTAAAAACAAACAATAAAAGGAGAAATCAAAGGAACAAATATATGACAAAATATTTCAAATAAATGCTTCTAACTTACAAAAGAAAATGATGGCCACAGATGGTGTGTGGAAATATCTGTCTTTTCATATTTACACACACACACACACGTATCTTAAAAGAAAAAAAAAATGTTTCCTTATCCTCTAGCATCCAGTGCCACAGCTAAACACAGCGCAGAGGAGAACGCACACAGCTACGCGGAGACCTGCAGCCAGTGCGGAACGGACGCTTACCTGTCTCCAACAGCTCTCTTCCACAGAACGGAACAGACCCACTACCGCAAAAGCCCGCCACTTTGGTACATAGACAATCAGCAGGTCAGGAGCTTTGATCTCCACTGCACTTAGAACCTTATCAACTGCACTTGTCAGCAAATGCAGAAATAGTAACGTGAACACACACTGGAAGGTTCTCAAACTCACAGTGCACGTGAATCACAGGGTTCGGACAGGATCTGTGGAAGAGACTTTGGAAGCTGGAAGAACACCTTCTTTCCAGAGAGCTCGCGCCTCCGCGGCCGCTAAAGACAGAAGTTGGCTGCGGCTGCACGTGGAGGGAGAGGGAGGAAGCCGAGACGGAGCCTGCCTGCGCTACCTGCCTGCCTGCCTCTGCGGCCACTCTGCCCGGCCTGCCTCTCCCCAGCTCTGGAGTCTGAGTGGTCTCGTACCAGTATAGATGAGAGTGGGAACAGACACAGAGAAGTTCTGAGTAAGTCGTGAGCCAGTAGCAGTGTGAATTGGGCTGTTGTGAGTCGAGCGGCATCCGTGGCTTGGAGGTTGAACCAGCGGAGACCTGAAGGAATTTGTGATCATAGTGGAAGAAAAGAAAACAATACACACACAGATTGCAGTTATGTTAAAATAATTTCCAAGGAGCTTTAGTTAAGGGAGAGAACTTATTTTTAACCATTAGCATGCAAAAAAGTTGAAATCGAAAAGGAACGGCTGATATTAATGTTAGGATACAGTTGCAGTTTTAAAGGAAATGGTTGATAAACTAAAACTGTGAATAAAAACAGCAAGGATAATTGTCAATGGAATTAAGAAAAGTACTAAGATTTGGATGTTGAGTTGCTTTCGCATATCTGTTTTTATTTTCATCAAAATAGAACCTGCCACTATATTCATAGAAGGAAACACCCATAAGTGAAAAGTCAGATAGATATAAAGTTCTCACACTACTTCTGAGACTAAGATATGAACTGCTTGTACAATTAGTTCTATTCTTCATGAAGAGAGCTTAGCAAAGATTTCTGTGTGCGATCTCAAGGTAAGGTTGTTGAAGAATATGAAACGTGACAGCAAGAAGAGAAAATGAGTGAACTGGGTGTATATGAGCGGACATACACATTTCAGGAGCTAACAGACCAAATAGCTAGCTTCTGAGAGGCTGCACCTGAGCCCAACTGCGGGGAAGAACTGTTGTTAAACATCCTCAAAAGCAATGTTAGTAGTGCTGTCTGCTTCTATTACAGAATGATTACATCAACAAATTTGGGATTGAAATTTCCACATATCCGAGCAGTAGACTATATTTCTCTGTGTGCACATAGTTGAGTGCATGTTTCTTCAAATTTTCAAAGAAATTTGGCCAAAACAGTCACTGATGGGATAAAAGGTATGTTATACAAATAACAACTTCTACTTCATATTAACAATCATTTCACTGGGCAGTGCCTTTGCTTCACACAACAAGGGAAAACAAGTACTCGGGAGAGGGAACCAGAGCACACTCATTGTCAGAATTCACTTAACGACGGGCTAGCAGCACAATTCTCCCTGGTGCTGTTGTCTCTCCTGCTACCATACTATTTACTGACTGCCCCAGCAGCACACCCATAAATCACACCCGGCAAAGGCTTAGGGTAAGCTGTCCCAATGGACCCCACAGGCTTTTCCTGGTTCCACAGATTGCCTTTTGAAAATATTACTGATGGGAATAGGACTGATGTTTGTTTCTACCATAAATTTGAAATGTATTTATTTGACAAAAGTCAAACATCTTCCTTTTTTGTTTTGCTTTGTTTCTTCAAGACAGGGTTTCACTTTAGCCCAGGCTGACATGGAACTCTTTCTGCAGTGCCAGGCTGGCCTCAAACACACAGTGATTCTCTCACCTCTGCCTTACAAGTGCTTGCGATTAAAGGTGTGAGCCACCATGTTCAGCTAGGTTTTCTTTACATTTATTTCTCTGCTAAGGAAAGAAAATCTAAGAATTCCTAGACTCGGAAGTCTCAGATTCATGGGAGGGAGGAGATATGCTTAGTGCTCTGAGAAAGCCTGCTTAAGTACAGCAATGATAAAGCATTCTGAATTTCCACCAAGAGAGTTCAGCTTCAAAACATCAAGAGGATGTATATTGTGGATAAAAGGATATAAATTTATGTACCTAAAATGTGCACATAAACTTATAAATTACCATCAACATAGATAAAATCAACACTGTAAACGTTCAAATTATGACATAAAATAATCAATCTCTTGGAGCCCTACCATGACACATTCCTAGAATTCTAACAGTCTCCTTGCATGAATGCTCAAAGTGATGTTTCCAATATTAAACCCATTCTAGTAACTATTGAACTCAGGTAATCAATTAAATCCAGTTTATTTCCTTTTCACCAAATTCCTATCTACAACCAACAATATTATGTGATGATCAAATGCTAGAATAGTTATCATCAGCCAGATCATATAATACATTTTGAAACAGCACCCAAACCGATTCCCTATCACAACTACAATAAAGGCAGCTGAGCGAAAGCAGCAGTCCTGGGGTTTTCCTCAGCACGGCTGCACAGAAGATGCCACTCAGGACGCCTAGCTAAGCAGCCGGACGTGTCCCTGCACCTCTTCTGACTATGCCAGGACTCGGAAGTGTGCCAGGCTCTCTGACTACAGCATCCTCCCCCTCTCCCCCCCCCCCCCCCCGTGAACTATGGTCAACTACTGCCTGGAGGCCAGTTCCACGTGCCATCTACTTGACAAAGAAAGTCTCATCAGACACAGGCATTGCTTTGTGTACTGTTTGTGATGCCGTCACGCGACCAAGGCAGTTATGCAGTAGCATCAGCAAAAAAGAAATGATTTACCTATCCCATCTGGTCATTTAAACAAAGTTTGCCAACCCTGTCTAGAACTGCCCCTCGGCCAGTGGTCCTTTATGGACGCACCTGCACCATCTGGGACGGAAGGAGGCTTCTTCGTATAAAGTGCTCCCACTGGATGAACCTGAGCAACACCCAGAAGACCAGCGACCGCGCTGCAACAGTGCCCGCTGCTCGGGCTGAGCGGCACTCATCTGCCACGGCCGAAACCAACGCTAGAGTTGGTTCCCACAAGAGGGACGACTGCCCATACTTTACTAGGTGAACAGCCCTAAATCTAAAGGCGAAAACACTCCAGAATCCAAAAGCTTCTGAGGTTTGGAACTCACAGAGTTTCACATTGCAGAGCAGAGCATTTCAGACCTCAAATTTCAGGTTAGGGGTGCTCATTTTATATTCCACCAGCCCTTCTGGTAACTAACTGCCTTTGACACAAATAATGACATGCAGCCAATCAGCCACTAGAAGCATTCTGCTCGGTGACACACAGCTTCAAACAAAATGTGAATGTCAGCCAGGCCTGGTAGAGCACACTTTTAATCCCAGCCCTTGGGAGGCAGAGGTAGGAGGATTGATGTGAGTTCGAGGCCACCCTAAGACTACATAGTGAATTCCATGTCAGTGTGAGCTAGAGTTAGACCCTACCTTGAAAAACACACACACACACACACAAACACACACACACACACACACACAAACAAGCAAACAAAAATGAAGGTGTACAATCCTTGAGATGGGGGACTGGGACTCTCATTTACAGGATTTCTTACAAGGCTTTCTGTTGTTTTGATTTAGCTTCTTTGTTTGTTTTGGGGATGAGTTTCTTTTGGGGGGAGGGTTTTTGCTTTTTGTTTAGTTAGTTCAGTGTTTTATAAAGACAGATGTATGGGTATCTGTAATATTTATTCCCTGACCTTTCAAAGTTTAGCCAAGCACAGGGACAGCAGCAAGCTCAGCTCTTAACAAGGCTTGGGAGCAGAGCCTAAGCCTAGGAGTTTCAGGCTAGCCTGGGCAGCAGAGTGAGAATGTGTCCCAAAAATAGGAAAGATAAAAAGAAAAAGAGAAAAGGAGAAGAGGCAGAAGGGAAGAGCAGGGGAGACGAGACATGTGCCAACTTTGACTCTGTGGAGATCTCCACACCCCTATGCAACTAGACTCAGTTGTTATTTTTATAAATTGCCTGGCCTTGGTAGACACTGGAGTCTGAGATTTCTGCACAAGTCAATCCTTGGTCTTCTCTACACATGCCGTCAATACTAAACATAATTGGATTATTACATATGGGAGGCTAAGATTCAAATTCCATAGTGCATACATATTGAGGTTAGGCTTTAGATACATAATGTCTACAGTTTTGGAATACTTTATAATACTTAATTTACACTGAATATTGATAATACATAAATTATTAGACATATCTAATCCCATTTAAGTTTTAAATTCTGGCAGTTATAGCATAAGAAAAATTACGTAAGTAAAAAAATATATTTTACATTGCTATAAAATGTTACAAAATATATACAGCTATATTGAACATTGCTACCAAAATGTTACAAATCAAGTGCACATGTGTAGGTAAGGGCTAAAACCTGCATTGGAACAACTTCATTGTCTCATACTTACTCCTTCATTTCTGTGGATGGGGAATTACATGCAGGAAGGAATGCTGTTGGGCTACTTAATTTATCCAGAGTACATGCTGTTCCTATGGCTCGTACCACTAACCCAGACTCGCCTTCCAGATCAAAACACTGTAAGTATCCAACAACTGCATTTCCTCTCATTTCAAGTACTTTCAAGCCAATCTTTCTTTGTAGTTCACCTAGGAGAACAGAGAGAGAGAAAATTCTTTCTTTGGTTCATATCTCTACATTACCTATTTTTGTAAAGGTGGACACGTTAGTGAGAGAAAATCCATTTAGATCTTGAATGGAATCTGACTAGGACCGGGGGTCTCAGTTCAATTAGCCAGACCCCCTTTAGAAATGTCCCCTGCCACCCACACAGGTGCCCAGTGCTCAGCAGCTCCACTGACACCCGGCTGGGACCAGGGACTTTAAGTTCTAGCAGCCAGATTCCCTTCAGAAGTCCTCCACTGGGATGGAGAGGTGGCTCAGCAGTGACAGGTGCCTGCTTGCAAAGCCTGACTGGTGCAGTTGGATTGCCCAGCACCCACATAAAGCCATATGCAAAAAGTGGCACATGGGGCTGGAGAGATGGCTTAGTGGTTAAGCGCTTGCCTGTGAAGCCTAAGGACCCCGGTTCGAGGCTCGGTTCCCCAGGTCCCACGTTAGCCAGATGCACAAGGGAGCGCACGCGTCTGGAGTTCGTTTGCAGTGGCTGGAAGCCCAGGCGCACCCATTCTCTCTCTCTCCCTCTATCTGTCTTTCTCTCTGTGTCTGTTGCTCTCAAATAAATAAATAAATAAATAATTTTAAAAAATATATTAAAAAAAAGTGGCACATGTGCCTAGAGTTCATTTGCAGTGGCAAGAGGCCCTAGTATGCCCATCCCTCCCCTCCGCTCATACACACACACACATTCTTTCTGCTTGCAAAAGTCAATAAATAAATAAAACATGTAAGAAAGAAAGGAAGAAATCCTCCCCCTTCACCCACGTGGTGCTTGCTTTCACACAGCAGCGGAAGGGAGGGAGGGGCTCACTGGGGTTCACAGTCTGGGGAGGAGGCTCCGCGACGGCAGGGACGGGCGAGCAGAGGCTGGCCAGCCCCCCGCCCACAGCAGGACGAGAAGCAGCAAGACAGCGAGCTGAGCTGCGGCACGCAGGATGCCGGGTTGTCCCGACCACAGCTCCACAGACACACAAGACTCGGGTCTTTTGGAACGTGATGGGAAGGAACTTAAAATGTCATCTGGTTCAGTTCGCCCACTTCCAGGGAGGCAAGGTGCTATTGGGGCATGACACAGGCTTGTGCGCTGCTGCGTCCTGCGGACTGAACACGTTGTGGCTCTGCGTACGTGTGCACACACTTCCCTTCTCGCACGGGCCTGACACACGCGTGAGCAGGAAAACTGGCCCCATGACTAGTGGCGGTTACTCGCTGCTGGCTACAAGCACAGGAACTGGGAGGGGCACGAGGGGGAGGCGGGAGGATATTATGACTGTGGTATCCCCTCTATAATTACGGACGTTGTCCAAAAAATTAAGAAAAAGACAATAAATGAGCAAATAAACCAATTCAGAGAATATGTGAGAATAAACAGGACCTAAAGGACACAGAAATGATTTTATTATATGCTATAATTATATGCATATATTACATAACACAGCACACACACATATAGCGTGTACAGATGCAGTACATTTATATTAAATATATTTATATTTATCTATAGAATTTATCATTTATATGTTTACATACACTATGTCTATACTTGTTTGTTTTGTACTGACATACATAAACAAACAGGTATAATTTAGATGGTAAATATGTTCCGGGCAAGTGGCAGGAGGGAAGGGTAGAAGGTAATATACAGTGTGGCTCAGGAAAGGACCGGAGCAGAGGGGACCAGCGGCACATCTAAGCATGGCCTAGGCTCTCATGACTAATGCTTGCTGCGGGAGGAAAACTAGAACCGTCCCCCGCTCCAGGCGGCTTCCTGAATCTCCTTTTCCCAGAAATTCAGCTGCAGTTCCCAGTACTACCTGGTTAAATAGGGACCTCTAAGTTCTGATTCAGAGTCCCCCTTGCTAGAGGTACAGGACACGACCTCAGTAGGGAATCAGCCAGTTTCAGTTCACAGCCTCTGTTACCGTTACAGGCAGCAAGAGAAAGGAAAGTAGAAAATTCAACAAGATTAAAAAAGATCAAAAATGAAGTTCTTTTACTACAATACCTGACATTAAAGAGATGAGTCTCTGTCTGGCCTCATTTGATGCCCTTGGTGTGCGAATGCGATCAATCCATTGGTATTCAGGGTCTTCATTGACCACAAGCTCTTCTACAAAGCCATGAATCAGCACAGCTCGATAGCACTTTGGGATAGATGTTGCTGTTAAAATAAGTGACCTATTATGTTGCTATTTACACAAAAGAAAATTCAGTTCCTCAAAGAATGCACATGTAGGTGCTTACATTCTGGAGAAAAAATACGAGAACATCCTTCACTATGTAACCTCAATGTAATTGCAATACTTCTAAGTCAGTCTCCTAAAATGGGCATCTTTAAACATAATTTCTTTTATGTGGCCTCTCACATTTCTTACAGAGTAGTAAATATAAATTCTATTTTTATGATTTAGAAATCAGCTATAGAAATTAATTAGTACTCAATACAAAGTTTTTAAAAACAAAATTAAATAAAGTATCACAAGGTGCTACATAAATCTGTACAATTTTTGAACGTTTAGGTATCAATTGCAAAATAAGTTCAAGTTTAAAAGGTCAAATCTAAAGCTAATGAGATGACTGATTATATTGGGCATTAGATGAATATGAATTGATGAATTTGAAAACTTTAATTATTCCAAGTCCTCTGAAACATTCTTCTGCATATGTTACACTGAACAGAGAACTCACAGGGTCCTGTAGTCTCTAATAGAAGCCAGGGCCACAGAACCAACCACCTAGTGACCACTGTACTAGTTACCAGACCCACTGAATCATTCAACCACCATTCCACTACATTTAAGGAAGAGCTGCTCAGACTCCAAAAGATAGAGCCCGAAATCTCCTACCCCAGTACCCTCTCACACAGTCATTCAGGTCTCTAAGCCCAGCACTCAGGAAGCAAAGGTGGGAGCAGTGTCATGAGTTCGAGGGCAGCCTTGTGCACTTTGTGCATATGGCTTTATGTGAGTCAGATACACTCACATGCTAATATTAATTTGGGGTGCTTCCACCCGACTAACACAGGTTGACCTGGAGGACCCCCAATCCTTCCAGTCCAGACCCATACAGTGCAGAGCTCTGTGTTTGCTACGCCTGTCTTTCAGCGCTTTACACCTCAGGAAAATACCACTGGACTTTTCTAATGAAACTTTCCATAAAGTTTTAAAAATTAGACACCATTTACTCTGATATATAGTCATAATAACACAGTGACTATTTCTAGAAAATTATTAATTTTCTTACTGGCATTAAAACCAAACTCTAATACTTTTTCTGTTAGCATTTCAACATACTAACCGGATTTTCCATGTTTATGTTTAAAATCATGGCTATGAACAGTCTGCTGAATGAGAACGCGTGTACTCACTGCAGAAGAACTTGACTCCACACGATGACTGGCGGAAGCGGTTTAAGTCATTGAAGAGGTCGACTTTGACAACAACATTGATTTCCCCACGAATACCTGCACATCCAAGAGAAGAATTTCTACTTTAAGAAAATAATGCAGGACTGAACAATGAGGTAAACAGATACCAATGACCCATGTTAAAATAACAGGTCATCGTGATAATAATGTGGTTCCCTCACTATTTTCATCCTTAGCACTTTCTTTATTTCATTTCTTGGAAGCAGAACGTGACGGCATTATAGCGTGTGCAATGTTCACTCTGACCTAAGTCTAACTGGAAAGACGTCCCACATAAATCAATAACAATCACCTGTAATCCCAGTATTCGGGAGGTAGAGGCAGGAGGGTCAGGAATTCAATGCCAGCACAGGCCGCCTATTAAGTTCCAGGTCAGCAGGAGCTAGTGTAAGACCCAGCTTCCAAAATAACATACGTACA
The DNA here is from genome assembly GCF_020740685.1 of Jaculus jaculus. Taxonomy (NCBI): domain Eukaryota; kingdom Metazoa; phylum Chordata; class Mammalia; order Rodentia; family Dipodidae; genus Jaculus; species Jaculus jaculus. The sequence goes on from NC_059123.1 coordinate 5,070,221, forward strand.
CACACACCCCCGTATTAACAAGTGCTTTCAGAACGTGCTATAAGAAGACCTGGCCTTCACTGATAAATATGTATTTAGAACTAGGTGTTTTCTGTAGCTGATTTGATTTCATGTCAAGTTCACACATAAGGTAGAAGACTCTCTAAGAAAAGTAGTTTACTAATTTATCTTTTGAAAGAATATGACATTATATTTTAAACAAAAAGCTTAATTATATTAAGCCAACTATACATAATATTTAATATTAAGTGACTGGAAAATTCATCTGCTCACATAGCTATTGCCTTAAATCCAACCTCAAATTACTTCTCGGCATCAGTTTTGATTCGTGTACTCTGTCTGAGACGGGAAGTCTCACTGTACTGCCCAGGTGGGCCTGAATTCCTAGGCTGAGTTTCTCCCTCCTCCTCATTAGCAGCTTGGCCGGGCAGCATATTTTTTAACACTGATATTGTAACACTGAATTAGATTTTATTTCCTTACTACAAAGATAACATGCATACATTGTAGAAACAAGGAGAAGAAAAGATGGGAGGGAGGAGAGGAAAGGGGTGGAAATGGAGGAGGGAGGGGAAAGAGGAAATGAAATTACACAGGGATAAGCACTTTATCATTTATGCTATCCATTTCTCCAACGACATCACATTTTGAAATTCCTGTTTCTGACAATCTTTGGAGCCATCCTGTTGTGTAATTTGTAACATGAATTTTGCAGTTTATAATATATTGTGCTAATTTCCTTATTGCATTGTTTTCTAGAGATTTGTTAATTCTTGACTATACAACTCAGTGGCTACATATATCCTAATTTATTAAAATTAAAAAAAAAACCACCTCTAGTTTTCAATCTGGCTTTACCATCTTACATGTTGGTAGACCACAGGCTGTAAAAATGGCACAGTAAGTTTACAGCAAACCTCAGGCAGCATCTCCCTTTATTACAACATCTGCCTCGTTTCTCCCGCCGACTGGCAGCAGGAGGTCAGGACTATAAACGACGACAGAGAGGGCACAGCCCGAGGCCGGAGGCCAGTTCTATAGAGCCAGTCCCTACTCTAGGACACATATGTTCTGACTACCAGCTCTCTAGATTTTGGTCACAGGACTCTTTTGTAGTCTTAAAAATTGAGAATGCCAACCAGGTTTTATTCACATAGGTCATATTTATCAATATTTACCATATTAAAGTTGGAATTTTAAAAATATTCAGTGCTTTATTGAGCTGTAATGAGTGAACACCTACAACTCTGCTATGAAGCTAACTACACTTTCTAAGAAACGCTGGTGATAAGCGGCGTTGCGACATCTCTGAAGTCTCTATGCTGCCTAACTAGTGAAACGGCCTTGCTTTTGCTCTGGGTTCAATTGGTGGTATCGTGTGTCATGAGAGCGCAACACACAGCAGTGAGAAACTCGCAATGAAAACAGTGAATGACACGTGACTACACTGCTAAGAACAGTTCTCCCCTCACGGAACCTGAGAAAGGGTTTCAGGAGCCTCGGGTATTCCCAGGCCACACACGGAAAGAACTCTGCCTTCAGACAGGGTTTGCCTGTGTGGCTCAGGCTGGCCTTGAGCTCACAATCCCCGTATCCCAGCCCAAGTGCTGGGATTATTGGCACAGATACACTCCCACCCCTGGCTAAGAACTCTGCTTTAAACAACAAGGAGGCCAAAGCGATTTTTCAGTACAGAAATGCTTTACTAAAAATTAATAAACCGTCCTTAAAATGTGTTCCTTCTTGCTTTGCTACTTTCTTTACTTATTTATTTTGGCAGGGCTAGAGCTGATCCGAGTCTAGCACATGGTAGAAAGAAAAGTACTCGACCACTAAGCTACAGTCTTGTCCCTTAAGATAAACTTTCAATAGTGTATTTACTAACTACATCACATAGGGTTGGCAGGAAGTGACAATCCCGATACTTTTCTACTACTTGTCTGCTTTAAAAAAAAAAAAAGTCTTATTTAGCCAGGTGTGGTGGTGCATGCCTTATTCCAGCACTCAGGAGGCAGAGGTAGGAGAATTGCCATGAGTTCGAGGCCACCCTGAGACTCCATAGTGAATTCCAGGTCAGCCTGGGCTTGAGTGAGACCCTACCTCAAAAAACTAATATATATATACATCTACTTTTTTTTGAGGAGAAACAGAGTCAGATACAGAGAGAGAATGAGCATGCCAGGGTCTTCTGCCACTGCAAATGAACTCCAGATACACATACCACCTTGTTCAGCTGGCTTACAGGGGCACTGGGGAATCGAACCTGGGTCTTTTGGTTTTACAAGTAAGTGCATCAATCACTAAGCCATCTCTCTTGGCCCCTACTAGTCTACTTTTCAGGGGGCATCTTTTCCAAAGAGACCATGTGGCACAACCACCTCTACCCAGTGGCTCCTCACCGTGGATGGTGTCATAAATAGGAAACCACCCTGAGATGACTGTGGCAGCTTCACTGTACAGCAGAGGGTCGATGTCGATGTACACTTTGCCAATGGCGTCATTGGCACTGTAGGTGTCGTGGTCGAGAACTGTGATCTGCAGAGGCTCGTCTTGTAAGTCCTCATCGTCCACCTGCAAAGACACCTTGAAATGAAATCTTACACGTCTCTACAGTCTCAAGAATCACAAATCTATACATGCATCAAATGATAAAGACGACATATTGCTGAAAAAGAAACTGCATGGATTATCTCTAAGGACAAAGGTAGAGAGATAAGGACTCACACGTACACACACGTTGTAATAGGCATTAAGGCTGAACATCAGGCATAGAGCTCTTACCTAGTATCCACAAGGCCTTGACTTCAATCCCTAAACTGTGAAAAGTACATCTTTCTCAGAAATCTTTTAAATGTTTAATTTTTTTTTTAATGTAGCAAAATGCTTCACTAACAGACTGTCTCTCCTAGACCTTCTTTCAGCTGAGAGGGTAAAATCACAGACACTAGGCACAGCTTGGTGGGGTGCAGGCTAAGATGCCTTGTGGCGAGGCCTCCACAGGGGGGCACTGTAGGCAGCTTACTGCGACCCCCAACCCTGGAGTGACCCCCAAGCTCCAGCTGGAAGGGCCCTGGCCCCAGATGACGGCAGGAGCTATGGGTCTACGGTTTACTTCGGTGGCGGTTCTACAGAGAAAGTAGCATTCCTAAGAGAAAGAAAAACATCTCTTAATTTAAAACATGTGAGTAAGGAAAAGGCTTTGCAACTAATGGCAACTGTAAGAACATTTAAGTACATGTTCACACTACACACTGCAGCAGGAACACCAGTCAAAGGAGTAACTTCCTAAACTTTAACAACAGTTGGTAACTTGAGCTTCTGAAATTCACTGTTCACCTGCTCTCTAAATATTTATGTTTATACCATAGATTAGTGCTGCTCTCGACTTTGGCCGGAGAAGCTCGTTTTGCACTGGGTGGCGGTTACTGTCTATTTATACCTGGTCAAAATGCCAAGAATAAGAGATCGTTGAGTGCTCAACTGTAAACCGGAACATCGCCTTCTCCGAGGCGCAGAGAGCAATGGAGAAAAGGAGGTAGAAGGAAAAAGGACGAAGGCAGGAAGCTGGGAAGGCCGTCTTCGCGACAGGACATAGTCTTCCCAACCATGAGCTTGTAGTGGCTGAGGCTACCTGCACGAAACCTGCCCAAGATTGGGTCCATCAACATTCCGCCACGGGTGGGAGAGGGGCTCACGAGGCGCACCCCTCCCTGAGGATCAACAGGCAGTTAACAGCTGCCAGGAGGGATGGACCCCTGAGATCCTACCCTTCCCTGGGGAGCTACTGGCAGCTTTTGCTTGCCAAGGAGGGAGAGACTGTTCAGTGGTGTAATTGCCTGTGAACTAAACATGCTCCCATGCTCTGGGAAAAGGCCCCTCACCCATGCTCATATAAGCAACCGAAATTATATTCACTGGATCACCTAAAAAAAATGGAGTTGCTGAGAGAAGAAATAGGTTCAACAGGAAAGGGAGAGGGACAAGAGAGGTTAACAAGGAAACAATACGATCAAAATACATTAGATGTATTATGAAACTGTCAAAAATTAAAAATAAATGGAATCCAAAAATATGGTAATAGCATATGGAGAAACAAACAGATTAGCAGAATAGAACCCATATATGTATGTTCAATTTATTTAACTTGTTTCCAACGTAGTGTTAGGTAATGTACTGACTTATGGCAGAACTGGAATCAGTAGAAACACCCTCCCTTGGATAGCTCTGCTTGGCAGCCTCAGCAGAGCAGCCAGGGGAGGGGAGAGCAGATTCACAACTGAGTCCTTGGGCATGCCACACTTCCACCACCACGTTAACTAGAGGACAGAGAAGTGTGAGTGGGTACTTTAAGAAATAATGGCAGGCAGGCCAAATGAGCCAACGGGTGCAATACTGGCACTTCTGTCGTGGTGGAAACCAACTGCCCTCTAATTGGACTGGAGGCCCGCTCCATGGGAGGGAATACATCCTTGATACTGAAAACTTAAAACAGGGGTACTCATAAGTCCTGGGGGTGTAACGTCTGCTGCTATCTGGCTAAATGTACATACTATGCTTATCAAACTGCCCAGTAAGCACTTCTCTTAATGTTCATGTCCTTATATTACTGCTACTTTCACTTTGGGTGAGAATCTTCTCTTCTCAGATGGCAGTGACCTTGGGATGACTCAGAAGGCACCATGGTGCTGGAAAGAAGTGACAGGAGTGCTCAGCACTGCAATATCTTTATCACACCTTCCAAGGCTTAGGGTCTATTGTGGAAGAGGTGATGGAAAGAATGTAAGAGCCAAAAGAAGGGTAGGACTCCTTACAACGTGCTCCTCCCAGACACAAAATGGCCTGGATATCCATGACCTCATAGTGCCTGACACTACCTACACAAGACCATCCTAAGAGGAGGAAAGGATTATGATTGAGAAGGGGTGGGGATATGATGGAAAATGGAGTTTCAAAGGGAAAGTGGGGGGAGGGAGGGTATTACCATGGGATATTCTTTATAATCATGGAAGTTGTTAATAAAAAAGTTGTTTTTTTTAAAAAAAAAGAAATACAATCACAGGATGAAAAGTGTTTGCCATTAAACTTAAGCCTCAGTATGTATAAAATAGGGTATACACAGTCATGAAGTCCCTATCTATAGACAGAGGAAACTTTTGCTTATTATCTCTGTGTAAAATGCCTGCATTTCTCAAAAGAACTACCTCCTCAGAGGAGCTGGGGTGATCACTTACGTTTAGGGGTTCAACGTGAGCCTGAGCAACAGAGCAAGAACCTACCTCAAAAAATAAAATACAATAAAGGCTGGAGGTACAGATTAGTGGTTAAGGTGTTTGCCTGCAAAGCCAAAGGACCTAGGTTCAATTCCCCAGGACCCATGGAAGCTAGACGTACAAGGAGCACATTCATCTGGAGTTCATGTGCAGTGGCTAGAAGCCCTGGCGTGCCCATTCTCACTCTCAGTCTCTCTTCTGTCTTCTCTCTCTCTGCTTGCAAATAAGTCAAATTAAAACATAAATAAAATAAAAGAATTAAAAACTGGATGTGGTGGTGCACACCTTTAATCCTAGCACCCAGGAGGCAGAGGTAAGAGGATCGCTTAGAGTTCGAGGCCAACCTGAGACGACACAGTGAATTCCACAACAGCTTGGGCTGAGTGAGACCTACCTTGAAAAACCAAAACTAAGAATAATAATAATTAAGTGGGGCATGGTGGCACATGCCTTTAGTATCAACATTTAAGAGGCAGAGGCAGTTGGGCTGCCATGAGTTTGAGGGCAGCCTAAGACTATACAGTGAATTCCAGGTCAGCCTGGGCTAGAGTAAGATCCAACCACCAATCTCAAAAAGAAAAAGAAAAATCACATGTAGCTTGGCACAGTGGCACATGCCATTAATCCCAGCACTTGGGAGTCAGAGGTAGCAGGATCACCATGAGTTCGAGGCCACCATGAGACTACATAGTGAATTCCAGGTCAGCCTGAGCTAGAATGAGACCCTATCCCCTCTCCCCCAAAAATACCAACATAAATAAATAAATAAGTAAATAAGTTAAAACCAAGGCTGGAGGGATGGCTTAACCATTAAGGTATTTGCTTGCAAAGCCAAAGGACCCTGGTTCAATTCCCCAGGACCCACGTTAGCCAGATGCACAAGGAGGTGCATGCATCCGGAGTTTGTTTGCAGTGGCTGGAGGCCCTGGCGGGCCCATTCTCTCCCCCCCTCTTTCTTTCTCTGTCATATTAACTAATTAATTTAATTTAAATAAGGAAAACAATTGTGGACTATGCTTCCCAGCCATCAAAGGAAGGAACTTTGACGCAGGCTACATGCATGGACCTCACACACACAGATACCACATGGACAGGGACAAGTGTGTGGCTGCACTCTGGGAAGAACCCAGCACCAGCACACTCCGGGACAGGAAACCGACCAGAGCTCTCGGGGTCTGGGCAGAGGAAGGAATGGAGAGCGAGGGTAGTTTTAGCTACTTAGGAGGGACAAAGTTTCTGTTACGAGAAATAAAGATTAGTCCTGAAAAGAGTGGTGATGGTTGCACAGCACCCTGGATGTAACTGATGCTGCTGAACTGCACGCTGACCAGTGGTTAAGAGGAGGCTGAGCTCGGTGGCGTGCCCCTGTAATCACAGCTTTTTGGGAGGCTGAGGCAGGAGGGTCTCAGTTCAAAGCCAGCCTGAGTAATATTTCAAGACTTGGTCTCAAAGAAAAAGTAAAGGTAGAACTGGAGAGATGGCTTGGTGGTTAATCAGCTTGCTTGGGAAACCTAAGGACCCAGGTTTAATTCCCCAGTACCTACATAAACCAGATAGAGGCACAAGGGGGCGCATGTGTCTGGAGTTTGTTTGCAGTGGCTGGAGGCCCTGGTGTGCCTATTCTCCCTCCCCCTCCCTTCCTCCCTCTCTCTCTTCCTCTTTCTCTCTAATAAATAAATCAAATATATTTTTTAAGAAAGAAAGAAAAAGGAAAGGTGATGAGCAGCTAGCAACAAGCATGGCAGTGCACACTGTAATCCCAGCTCTTGGGGCGGAGGCATAGATAAAGAGGCAGAGATTAGCCTTGAGCTGCCTGAGACCTGTCTCCAAAAGACGAAACTGCCAAAAGAGCAAAACATACTCTCAAATCTGCATATTGCTCTTAAGTGATTTTTGGTATGCAACAACCCAAAGAAAACTACAAGATTAGTACCTATAAGGACTTCTTAGTTTTTCATCTGTATTATCACATACTTTCTTAACTTTAATATAATTTTAGAAGCTTTAATATTCTCAGTAAGCAGAGAAGGACATATGTCTTGGGTCACAAAAATGATTAAACTTACAATAGAAGACATACTAGGTCATTCTGGGAAGAAGGGGACACACAATAAAAACTGCTGATATTAAACAACTTACCTCAAATTTAAACCACTCTGAGTTCCACTGGGGATTGAGTGACTTGAGGTACACATCTGTCTTAAAGGTGGTATTACCAAATTTTACCTAGAAACAAACAAGAAACTTCAATCAGCCATGTGTTAAAAGGATTAACCACTGAGGGGAAAAAGGATAAGGTCCTAAGATAAAGGGAAACAGTCCAGTCTTGCCAGGTAAGCTATGTGTGGGACACACAGCTGGTCCACTTGGCCCCCAAAGAAACTGGATGTCCATCGTGATGTCAGCACCGAGGAAGGGGTCAGGGGCTATGGGAGGGAGGACAGCTGAGGTTAAAGCAGAAGGGGAAGGACCTTCCAGTCCCCTTAAAAAAGCCACTATCACAAAAACTTAGCACTATTTCCTAACCTACCATTTGTGTTTTCATCCCTCATCTGTGCACACAGTGATCTGTGATAAGCTACCTATGTGCTGTGCTCCCATTATAAAGACAATAAAAAGGGTTGCATGAGGAGACCATCTCAGTTTACAAGCCATTTTGACAAGCAGTACATTATCAAGACCCCAAAACAAGTAAATAAAACAAAGAAGTTTGAAGAAGCAGGTTTGAAACAAAGAATGGTGACCATGAAGCAAACCTTGGCCAAGGCTTAGAAGTGGTCAAGAAGTCTCAAAGGGTTGGGAAGATGGCTCAGCCGTTAAAGGCACTTGCTTGCAAAGGCCTGCCAGCCCAAGCTCGACCAAGGTTTAGGTCTCCAGTATCCATATAAAGTCAGATGCACAACGTGGCACATGCATCTGGAGTTCCTTTGTAACAACATGAAGCCCTTGTGTGCCCACTGATATATTCATTCATTCTCTCCCTCTCTCCTCACAAAAAAAACTTTTGTTGTAAAGGCTAAGAGCAAATAAGCTAAGCAACTACTTGCTACCTTGCCTAGGCATGAACTACCATATATGGCTGTATTATCCATTAAATTTTGGGTTTTTTTTTGAGCCAAAACCAACAGACTGACCTTTTTCTTATGCAAGAGAGAGAAAGAGAACTGGCATGCCAGGACCATAGCCATGAAATCGAATTCCAGACACTTGTGCTGCCTAGTGGGCACGTGTGACCTTGCACTTGCCTCACCTTTGTGTGTATGGCTTACATGGAATCAGGAGAGTCGAACATGAGTCCTTAGGCTTTGCAGGCAAGCGCCTTAACTGCTAAGCCCTCTCCAGCCCTGGTATCAGCTTTTTAACAAGTTTATTTTTCATGGCTATATGTGCAGTGTGTGCATATTTATGTTTGTGTATGTTGGTGCACAGGTATACACAGGTGCACATGCGTATGTGTGTTTCTCTGATGATAGAAGCCAGGTCAATGTCAGATGTTCTCCTCTACCCTGTCTTTTTGAGACAGGATCTCATCCAGAACTCAGAGCCCCTCAATTCATCTAGAACGCCAGCCAGCAAGTCCAAGGCACCTGCCCATCTCCACCTCCCCAGTGCAGGGAACGCAGGCATGAACTATGATGCCCAGCATTTTGCATGGGTGCTGGGGATCCAAACTCAGGGCCTTTCCTCCCTGACCCAGCTCCCCAGCTCCTTAACACGTTATTTTCAAAATCAAGGCTGGAGAGATGGCTTAGCAATTAAGGCAGTTCCTGCAAAGCCAAAGGATGCAGGTTTAATTCCTAAGTACCCACATAAAGCCAGATGCACAAGGTGACACATCCATCTGGAGTTTTTCAACAGACACTGAAGGACCTGGTGCATCCATTCTCTTTCTCTCTCTCTCCCTCCTTCTCTCTTTCTCAAATAAATAAAACTTTAAAACATCAAAAATTCCAGGCAGCAGTAACTTTATATTGATTAAATTTATATTGATTAAATTACAGAACTCTGGACCTACTTCCAGGAATCTAACCTAACAGTACCTTCATATAAGTGCCACCCCCCAAAAATGTAAAACCTTATTAATTGCTCAACAGGAAAGTGATTGATTTAATCATACCCATTTCTGACTAAAAAAGAGATAACTGTATGTATTATCATGGATTAACACAACTCCCCCCCCAAAAAAGTGATAGCAGTTTTCTCTGAAGGGATTCATGAAAATGTAGGGAATACTTACAGTTTAATAAGGAGTTTTCAAATTACTGCTGTGTATTCAAATGTGTATGTGCCTGTTTGTCTGCACAAGGTCTGCTGTAGTCCAGGCTGGCCTTGAACTCACTCTGTAGGCCTAGCTGGCCTTACACATTTTTCTTTTTTAACAAATTGAATTTTTAAAAAATATTTTATTTATTTGAGAGAAAAAGAGAGAGACAGAAAGAATGGGCACACCAGGGCCTCCAGCCACTGCCAACAAACTCCAGACACATGTGCCCCCTTATACATCTGGCTTACGTGGATCCTAGAATCGAACTGGGATCCTTTGGCTTTGCAGGCAAATGCCTTGATTGCTAAGCCATCTCTCCAGCCCCTGGCCTTACACTTTTGATCCTCTTGCCTCCACCTCCCACGTGTTTGGATTACAGGTGTGTACTGCCACGCCCGGCTTTCACATATTTTTAACTGGGAAGTATTCATGTATTTTTCTAATGCCTTTTTCTTGTTTTGTTTTGTTTTTGGTTTTTCGAGGTAGGGTCTCACTCTAGCCCAGGCTGACCTGGAATTCACTATGGTGTCTCAGGGTGGCCTCGAACTCACGGCGATCCTCCTACCTCTGCCTCCCGAGTGCTGGGATTAAAGGCGTGCGCCACCGCGCCGGCTCTAATGCCTTTTTTCATATCACAACATTAAAAAGATGAAAGTTAACAGGGAAAAGAACCTGGGAAGGAGGGAGGTTCCTGCTCCCTTACTAATCCAGCTTTCACTACTGTTCATTACGTAGACCGTGAGAAGCACAGCCAGTCCCCAACGGATGATGCCTCTGCTTACAACACCTTCACTTGACGCTAGTATGAAACGGATGATGCCCGTGCTTACAACACCTTCACTTGACGCTAGTGTGAAACGGATGACGCCTCTGCTTACAACACCTTCACTTGACGCTAGTGTGAAACGGATGACGCCTCTGCTTAAAACACCTTCACTTGACGCTAGTGTGAAACGGATGGTGCCTCTGCTTACAACACCTTCACTTGACGCTAGTGTGAAACGGATGATGCCCCTGCTTACAACACCTTCACTTGACGCTAGTGTGAAACGGATGACGCCTCTGCTTACAAAACCTTCACCTGACGCTAGTGTGAAACGGATGACGCCTCTGCTTACAACACCTTCACTTGACGCTAGTGTGAAACGGATGACGCCTCTGCTTACAACACCTTCACTTGACGCTAGTGTGAAACGGATGACGCCTCTGCTTACAACACCTTCACTTGACGCTAGTGTGAAACGGATGATGCCCCTGCTTACAACACCTTCACTTGACGCTAGTGTGAAACGGATGACGCCTCTGCTTACAACACCTTCACTTGACGCTAGTGTGAAACGGATGATGCCCGTGCTTACAACACCTTCACTTGACGCTAGTGTGAAACGGATGATGCCTCTGCTTACAACACCTTCACTTGGCGCTAGTGTGAAACGGATGATGCCTCTGATTACAACACCTTCACTTGACGCTAGTGTGAAACGGATGACGCCTCTGCTTACAACACCTTCACTTGACGCTAGTGTGAAACGGATGACGCCTCTGCTTACAACACCTTCACTTGACGCTAGTGTGAAACGGATGACGCCTCTGCTTACAACACCTTCACTTGACGCTAGTGTGAAACGGATGACGCCTCTGCTTACAACACCTTCACTTGACGCTAGTGTGAAACGGATGACGCCTCTGCTTACAACACCTTCACTTGACGCTAGTGTGAAACGGATGACGCCTCTGCTTACAACACCTTCACTTGACGCTAGTGTGAAACGGATGGTGCCCCTGCTTACAAAACCTTCACTTGACGCTAGTGTGAAACGGATGACGCCTCTGCTTACAACACCTTCACTTGACGCTAGTGTGAAACGGATGATGCCTCTGCTTACAACACCTTCACTTGGCGCTAGTGTGAAACGGATGACGCCTCTGCTTACAACACCTTCACTTGACGCTAGTGTGAAACGGATGACGCCTCTGCTTACAACACCTTCACTTGACGCTAGTGTGAAACGGATGACGCCTCTGCTTACAACACCTTCACTTGACGCTAGTGTGAAACGGATGACGCCTCTGCTTACAACACCTTCACTTGACGCTAGTGTGAAACGGATGACGCCTCTGCTTACAACACCTTCACTTGACGCTAGTGTGAAACGGATGACGCCTCTGCTTACAACACCTTCACTTGACGCTAGTGTGAAACGGATGACGCCTCTGCTTACAACACCTTCACTTGACGCTAGTGTGAAACGGATGGTGCCCCTGCTTACAAAACCTTCACTTGACGCTAGTGTGAAACGGATGACGCCTCTGCTTACAACACCTTCACTTGACGCTAGTGTGAAATGGATGGTGCCTCTGCTTACAACACCTTCACTTGACACTAGTGTGAAAAGGATGATGCCTCTGCTTACAACACCTTCACTTGACGCTAGTGTGAAACGGATGATGCCTCTGCTTACAACACCTTCACTTGACGCTAGTGCGAAACGGATGACGCCCCTGCTTACAACACCTTCACTTGACGCTAGTGTGAAACGGATGATGCCCCTGCTTACAACACTTTCACTTGACACTAGTGTGAAATTGATGATGCCCCTGCTTACAACACCTTCACTTGACACTAGTGTGAAACGGATGACGCCTCTGCTTACAACACCTTCACTTGACGCAAGTGTGAAACGGGTGATGCCCCTGCTTACAACACCTTCACTTGACACTAGTGTGAAACGGATGATGCCTCTGCTTACAACTCCTTCACTTGACGCTAGTGTGAAACGGATGACGCCTCTGCTTACAACACCTTCACTTGACGCTAGTGTGAAACGGATGACGCCTCTGCTTACAACACCTTCACTTGACGCTAGTGTGAAACGGATGATGCCCCTGCTTACAACACCTTCACTTGACGCTAGTGTGAAACGGATGATGCCTCTGCTTACAACACCTTCACCTGACGCTAGTGTGAAACGGATGACGCCTCTGCTTACAACACCTTCACTTGACGCTAGTGTGAAACGGATGATGCCCCTGCTTACAACACCTTCACTTGACGCTAGTGTGAAACGGATGATGCCTCTGCTTACAACACCTTCACTTGACGCTAGTGTGAAACGGATGATGCCCGTGCTTACAACACCTTCACTTGACGCTAGTGTGAAACGGATGATGCCTCTGCTTACAACACCTTCACTTGGCGCTAGTGTGAAACGGATGATGCCTCTGCTTACAACACCTTCACTTGACGCTAGTGTGAAACGGATGACGCCTCTGCTTACAACACCTTCACTTGACGCTAGAGTGAAACGGATGACGCCTCTGCTTACAACACCTTCACTTGACGCTAGTGTGAAACGGATGATGCCTCTGCTTACAACACCTTCACTTGACGCTAGTGTGAAACGGATGACGCCTCTGCTTACAACACCTTCACCTGACGCTAGTGTGAAACGGATGAAGCCCGTGCTTACAACACCTTCACTTGACGCTAGTGTGAAACGGATGATGCCTCTGCTTACAACACCTTCACTTGGCGCTAGTGTGAAACGGATGATGCCTCTGCTTACAACACCTTCACTTGGCGCTAGTGTGAAACGGATGATGCCTCTGATTACAACACCTTCACTTGACGCTAGTGTGAAATTGATGATGCCCCTGCTTACAACACCTTCACCTGACGCTAGTGTGAAACGGATGATGCCTCTGCTTACAACACCTTCACTTGACGCTAGTGTGAAACGGATGACGCCTCTGCTTACAACACCTTCACTTGACGCTAGAGTGAAACGGATGACGCCTCTGCTTACAACACCTTCACTTGACGCTAGTGTGAAACGGATGACGCCTCTGCTTACAACACCTTCACTTGACGCTAGTGTGAAACGGATGACGCCTCTGCTTACAACACCTTCACTTGACGCTAGTATGAAACGGATGATGCCCGTGCTTACAACACCTTCACTTGACGCTAGTGTGAAACGGATGACGCCTCTGCTTACAACACCTTCACTTGACGCTAGTGTGAAACGGATGACGCCTCTGCTTACAACACCTTCACTTGACGCTAGTGTGAAACGGATGATGCCTCTGATTACAACACCTTCACTTGACGCTAGTGTGAAACGGATGACACCTCTGCTTACAACACCTTCACTTGACGCTAGTGTGAAACGGATGACGCCTCTGCTTACAACACCTTCACTTGACGCTAGTGTGAAACGGATGACGCCTCTGCTTACAACACCTTCACTTGACGCTAGTGTGAAACGGATGATGCCCCTGCTTACAACACTTTCACTTGACACTAGTGTGAAATTGATGATGCCCCTGCTTACAACACCTTCACTTGACGCTAGTGTGAAACGGATGGTGCCTCTGCTTACAACACCTTCACTTGACATTAGTGTGAAACGGATGATGCCTCTGCTTACAACACCTTCACTTGACGCTAGTGTGAAACGGATGATGCCTCTGCTTACAACACCTTCACTTGACGCTAGTGTGAAACGGATGATGCCCCTGCTTACAACACTTTCACTTGACACTAGTGTGAAGTTGATGATGCCCCTGCTTACAACACCTTCACTTGACACTAGTGTGAAACGGATGACGCCTCTGCTTACAACACCTTCACTTGACGCAAGTGTGAAACGGGTGATGCCCCTGCTTACAACACCTTCACTTGACACTAGTGTGAAACGGATGATGCCTCTGCTTACAACACCTTCACTTGACGCTAGTGTGAAACGGATGACGCCTCTGCTTACAACACCTTCACTTGACGCTAGTGTGAAACGGATGGTGCCTCTGCTTACAACACCTTCACTTGACGCTAGTGTGAAACGGATGATGCCTCTGCTTACAACACCTCACTTGACGCTAGTGTGAAACGGATGATGCCCCTGCTTACAACACCTTCACCTGACGCTAGTGTGAAACGGATGATGCCTCTGCTTACAACACCTTCACCTGACGCTAGTGTGAAACGGATGACGCCTCTGCTTACAAAACCTTCACTTGACGCTAGTGTGAAACGGATGACGCCTCTGCTTACAACACCTTCACCTGACGCTAGTGTGAAACGGATGACGCCTCTGCTTACAACACCTTCACTTGACGCTAGTGTGAAACGGATGATGCCCCTGCTTACAACACCTTCACTTGACGCTAGTGTGAAACGGATGATGCCTCTGCTTACAACACCTTCACTTGACGCTAGTGTGAAACGGATGATGCCCGTGCTTACAACACCTTCACTTGACGCTAGTGTGAAACGGATGATGCCTCTGCTTACAACACCTTCACTTGGCGCTAGTGTGAAACGGATGACGCCTCTGCTTACAACACCTTCACTTGACGCTAGTGTGAAACGGATGACGCCTCTGCTTACAACACCTTCACTTGACGCTAGAGTGAAACGGATGACGCCTCTGCTTACAACACCTTCACTTGACGCTAGTGTGAAACGGATGATGCCTCTGCTTACAACACCTTCACTTGACGCTAGTGTGAAACGGATGACGCCTCTGCTTACAACACCTTCACTTGACGCTTGTGTGAAACGGATGATGCCCGTGCTTACAACACCTTCACTTGACGCTAGTGTGAAACGGATGATGACCGTGCTTACAACACCTTCACTTGACGCTAGTGTGAAACGGATGATGCCCCTGCTTACAACACCTTCACTTGACGCTAGTGTGAAACGGATGATGCCCCTGCTTACAACACCTTCACTTGACACTAGTGTGAAATGGATGATGCCTCTGCTTACAACACCTTCACTTGACGCTAGTGTGAAACGGATGATGCCTCTGCTTACAACACCTTCACTTGACGCTAGTGTGAAACGGATGATGCCCCTGCTTACAACACCTTCACTTGACACTAGTGTGAAACGGATGATGCCCCTGCTTACAACACCTTCACTTGACGCTAGTGTGAAACGGATGATGCCTCTGCTTACAACACCTTCACTTGACGCTAGTGTGAAACAGATGATGCCTCTGCTTACAACACCTTCACTTGACGCTAGTGTGAAACGGATGGTGCCTCTGCTTACAACACCTTCACTTGACGCTAGTGTGAAACGGATGACGCCCCTGCTTACAACACCTTCACTTGACGCTAGTGTGAAACGGATGATGCCCCTGCTTACAACACCTTCACCTGACGCTAGTGTGAAACAGATGATGCCTCTGCTTACAACACCTTCACTTGACGCTAGTGTGAAACGGATGATGCCTCTGCTTACAACACCTTCACTTGACGCTAGTGTGAAACGGATGATGCCTCTGCTTACAACACCTTCACTTGACGCTAGTGTGAAACGGATGGTGCCTCTTCTTACAACACCTTCACTTGACGCTAGTGTGAAACGGATGACGCCCCTGCTTACAACACCTTCACTTGACGCTAGTGTGAAACGGATGATGCCTCTGCTTACAACACCTTCACTTGACGCTAGTGTGAAACGGATGACGCCTCTGCTTACAACACCTTCACTTGACGCTAGTGTGAAACGGATGATGCCTCTGCTTACAACACCTTCACCTGACGCTAGTGTGAAACGGATGGTGCCTCTGCTTACAACACCTTCACTTGACGCTAGTGTGAAACGGATGACGCCCCTGCTTACAACACCTTCACTTGACGCTAGTGTGAAACGGATGATGCCTCTGCTTACAACACCTTCACTTGACGCTAGTGTGAAACGGATGGTGCCTCTGCTTACAACACCTTCACTTGACGCTAGTGTGAAACGGATGATGCCTCTGCTTACAACACCTTCACCTGACGCTAGTGTGAAACGGATGACGCCTCTGCTTACAACACCTTCACTTGACGCTTGTGTGAACGTGCACTACGGCACCATGGGGTTTCTCATTCCCATGCAGTAGTCAGCAAATCACAAGAGACATCCAGAGGGTCACTATAAACCAGGCTTGGACTCCAGCAGTAGGCTAACACAGAAGGCAGGGTTTCACTTTGAAGTCTGGTACCTCAGGGGTATTAACTGTCCTTCTGTTTCTTTTTGAGACAAGGTTTCATTCTGTATCCCAGGTCAGCCTGGAACTCACTAAGAAACCCAGGCAGGCCCGAAAATCTCAATAATCCTGGCCAGAGCCTCCCAAGCACTGGGATTACAGGGGTAAGCCACCATGTCCACCTTGTAAATGCACTCTCCATTTCTAATTTCAGCCTACTAGGGATATATGGAGATGTGATCCAATGATCCCTATGGTACGTGATGGAAGACCTGTTCTTTAAGTAGTTAGATACATTATTGTTTATTTACCTCAAGCTGCTGTACAGGTGAACTATTGTCAGGGAACTTAAAAAACCATGCAAGGGCCAAATATATTAAGGGTTCTGACTCATTTACCCTAAAGAGCACATAGTTTTGGGTTTTAAGCACACAGCCCTCTGTTTTCCACAAGAGTAGCTAAGTTAATAATACTGTCCCTTTTCTGTCAACTGCCCATTCTAGACATAGTAAAGATCATAAAGTCCCTAAACCATATAATATGAACAAAACATTAAATTTCAGGAAGAGGAAGAAGTCTGCTTTGCCAACACTGTGATGACTTCCCTTCAAGAGAAGGAGGCCATGTTTCATTTAGTCTTACTTAATTCAAAGGAGATTTTATTACTTTGCAATTAAATGAGCGCCTTAAATCTTTCTAAAGAACACCAGGGATCTCAGTGGAGAGCCTCACAGTCAAGTGTTCTCTATTTCCCTACTCATTAGTTAAATTACCCTGAGGAAGTTATTTCACCTGTTCTGAAAGCTGCTCTCCTCTGAAAGCAGTTGCTGTGCACACTTCAGAGATAATGCACGTGGAGAGCTAGGAAAACATCTGGTACAATGAAAAAAACACTGATTCAGTATTAATGTCTTTTCCTTTCCTTGCTCCCTAAAAGGCTCCTCAATAAACACACACACACAAACAGTGCACTTTAGCCAACGTGCAACATGGACATTAGTAATGAGATGTGTTTCATTAATACTTCCTTTGTACAAAACCGCTTTTTACCCTATAGACTCCTACAGAAATCACCCTTTGGCTTGGGGTTGTTTTGTTTTGTGAAATACTGGAGACTGAACCTAGGGCCTTGTGCATCTATCATGAGCTGCATCCCCCACCTGCCCAAGGGTAATCACCTTGAAGCACTACTTGGTCTTCACTTGCTCCCTCAGCTCTTTGTATGACTGCGTACAAGTTGTTTCAGCCAGCCTCACCTAGACCAATATGTGGTCACTTATTCTAATAGCCTGGTTAGATCCGAGAGTCACTCAAACATTACAAGCTGCACACACTTTAAAGTATAATACGAGGGCTGGAGGGATGGCTTAGTGGTTAAAGGCGCTTGTTTGCCAAGCCAAAGGACCTACATTCATTTCCCCAGGACCCACGTAAGCCAGGTAAACAGGTGGCGCATTCATCTGGAGTTCATTTGCAGAGGCTGAAGGCTCTGGCTCTCTTGCTCTCTCTCTTTCTCCCTGCCTTTCTCTCTCAAATAAATAAATTAATTTAATTTAACACTAAAGTATGCAAATATTCACTTCTGTCTGGTAGTGTGTGTATAGTATGTGTGCTGTGTGCGTGCAGATACGCACACCCCATGAGTACAGGTGTAGAGGCCAAAGAAGGACACTGGAGTGTCTCCCTGTATTGCTCCTCCATCTTATTTTCCTGGGACAGTCTTTCACTGAAATTGGAGCTCCCCACTGGTTGACTGGTTAGACTGGCAGACCAGGAGCCCCAAGGATCCACCTGTCTGCTCTGCTCTCGGTGCCAGGGTTACACGTGTGCACAGCCATGCCTGGTGTTTCACTTGTGTACTGAGTATTGAACCCAGGTCCTCCTGCTCACGCCACAAGAGCTCGCACCCACTGAGCTGGTCCCCACCCATCACAACTGTTTGCTAATGTTGGGGTCCTCTCTCTTCTTTGAGGTCCGCTACTTATAGTTTGACATTATCAGTTTTTAATAAACCACACTCATAATATAGAATCTGTGATTTCAGGCTTGGGGTTATATAGTGGCAGAATTCAAAGTTACATGTAAAAAAAATGTCAACAGGCTGGAGAGATGGCTTAGCGGTGAAGCACTTGCCTGTGAAGCCTAAGGTCCCCAGTTTGATGCTCGATTCCCCAGGACCCACATTAGCCAGATGCACAAGGGGGCGCACACGTCTGGAGTTTGTTTGCGGTGGCCGGAAGCCCTGGCGTGCCTATTCTCTCTTTCTCTCTGCCTCTTTCTCTCTCTCTTTCACTCTCAAATAAATAACTAAATAATAAAAATTTAAATTTAAAAAATCTGAACAAAGAACCCTATGTATTTTTTTTACAATCGTTTCTCCATCTAATTCAAGTAATTTTCAGTGACTTTCTATAATTCTATACAGCCTTATTAAGGATTTTTGATACTCATTCTACCAATTTAGATATGGTTCAAATAAATGACAATAACAAATACTGTTGACAAAAACAGGTTTGGAAGTAAATGTAAATGCTTCCTAGTAAAGGGTATCAGCCACCTGGTAGCAGAAGTGCGGGCACCGCGGCCTGGGTCTATGTAGCACAACGTGCTGGCTGTGAACACGCTTTGGGAAGACGGGCGAGCCCTGGACTGCGGTGAAGCCGGCCGGGGGCGCTAGGTGACAGCTTCTGCTGCCTGGTTTCCCGCCCTCAGCCGGCGGCCAGCACGCCTGCCCCTCAGCAAGCACGACGAGACCCTCTGCTCTCCCACCCGAGCCCTCCGAGTGGCACATGCTCCGTCCTCGCCTTCTGCCTGACCCAAGTTGTCTTAGTCAACTGAAAAATACTTCTCCTTGATCACTGGAACTCAACTGTCCTCCAGTCCCAGGGTTCAGATTTCTCTTAACCAGCCAGGTGTGGCAATGAATGCCGGAGTCCAGCCCTTGGGAGGTTGAGGCAAAAGAACCACTTCAGAGCCCAGGCACTGGAGACCCGACTGGACACAGAGACGCAAGCTTCCCTGCAGGGGAAGAAGTTTCCAGCAGTAATTAGCTAAGCTTCATTATCTTCCCTTCCTGTGAGCTTATGTTAC
Organism: Jaculus jaculus; assembly: GCF_020740685.1. Lineage (NCBI taxonomy): Eukaryota > Metazoa > Chordata > Mammalia > Rodentia > Dipodidae > Jaculus > Jaculus jaculus. Next base: position 5,089,831 of record NC_059123.1, read on the forward strand.
TTAAGTCAATAGTATATAACTTATCCTTACTCCCTCATTATCCTTTTCATCCCGCTTTAGTTTTCCCCTTCCTGCGGGATGATTCCTGTTAACACAGAAACATGTCCTAGAATCCTATTCCCACAGGGTCCTCAAGGAACACACTGGTTTCCCCTCCCCCGGGCCCAGTTCTTAAGAGGGCGTCTACCCGGCGGCCAAGCCCTCGCTCTCCACATTCACGGCTCTCTGAGGCCTCATCCTGAGCGTCAGTCTCACCAGGCTTCTCACTGAGACGCTGACAACTTCTGCACTGTTCACTCTTCTCATTTCTCTTCTATGGGTTCTCTTTTTTTTTTTAGGTAGAGATATGATTTCATTGCAGCTCAGGCTGACATGGAATTCACTATGGAGTCTCAGGGTGGCCTTGAACTCATAGCAATCCTCCTACCTCTGCCTCCCATGTGCTGGGATTAAAGGCCTGTGCCACCATGCCTAGCTTCTATGTGTTCTTTTGTGTCCTTCAGGGCCACCTTATAGTTAAGGACTTCTTTCTAGAAACTTCCTCTCCAACTAACATGTTACTTTCCTTGTTTTGCTCCCAGCTAACAATCAGTTTCCTTCCACTACAGCGTTCCTCTAAGGAACTCTTAACTGGGATGCAGGTAGTATGTGTGAAGACCTGTGTGCAACCCCCAGGACCACCAAGAAAAATAGTAAAAAATAGAGAGGGTGCTTGTCTCATAGGGTTGAGAAATACCGGCCTGTGTGAGGTCACTTGTAACTCAGAACTCTCTTTTGACTATTTTAGTCAGAAATCCACTGTCTCCCGGGTAAGTGCTATTTAAAGACTCTAAAGCCACCTCAAGCCCAACATGCCCAAACTGAAACTTATTCTCCTCCAGTGAATGTCATTCCTGTGGGGCTTGAGAAAAGCCCCCTGCTGACTTTAGATACCCAGATATGACTGCTCCTCATCTTTCCTTTCTGGTCTCCAGTCTCAGACAGACCCTCTGGTCCACTTTCAAAACAGATATAGAATTAATCTGTTTCTCCCCTTTCCAAAACCATGGTTAGCCCTATTTTCTGTTCTTTAAACTATGACAGAATCCCCTTCCACTCCCTGCTTCAACTACTCTGCACTGCAGCAAAAGTCCGTATTATCTGTGGGCTGGAGAGGTGGCTCTGAAGTACTTGTGAAAAAGAGCTCATTTAATGACTGTTTCCCGCTGAATGGACAGTGATGAGAATAAGTCGTGGGTGAACCTCAGCCAAGAATGGGATCTGTATCTGTATCAGTCTCTCCAAGGCTCAAGGCACATCACAGAAGGAGGGGCAAAATGAATGTAGAACTGTAGGAAGGGAGAGGAAGTGATATGGGCATCATGCGCTGTTGCGTGCTTGAACTTACGGGACTGTGATTACCCACGTAACAGGTGCGCAAGAGCCAGTCCCGTTGGCACCCGGAGGGCGGAGGTAGGAGTAACACCATGAATTTGTGTAGGTCACCCTGAGACTACATAGTGAATTACAAGTCAGCCTGGGCTAGAGAGAGACCCTACCTCACAATGCACTCTTCCAGACACAAAGTAGCCTGACATCCATGACCGCGTAGTGCCTGGCACTACCTACACAAGACCACTATTATAGAAGGATAAGATGATGACATCAAAATAAAAGGGACTGATTAAGAGGGAGAAAGTGTATGGTAGAGAGTTGAGTTGTGAAGGGGAAAGCAAGGATTGAGGGAATTATCATGGTTTATTGTCTATAATTACGAAAGTTGTCAATAATAAAAATAAAATAAATAATAAATAAAAATAAATGTGTACAAGATTAGTTCTGTCACACCCTCACAAGCTGCGACAGCCATATACCACTTTTTACTGCAGGTACATCTCAGACTTAAATGGCTGTTTGAATACTCCACGAGACACATTCTGTCCTTTTTGCCTTTGTGTGACCCTCAAGGCCCAGCTCAACTGTCACTTTCTTAGGAATGCTTCCTGAACTTTCAGAGGCAGAATTCAGTCCCTCATTCCAACAGGTCACTCATCATGATGCCTGGAAATGCAGTACTGGCAAGATTTTTTAAAAAATGTTTATTAACATTTTCCATGATTATAAAAAAATATCCCATGGTAATTCCCTCCCTTCCCCCCCAACATTATCCCCTTTGAAATTCCATTCTCCATCATATTACCTCTCCATCTCAATCATTGACTGGCAAGATTTTTAATCTTAGGCAAGTTATTTCCACCCCCAGGCCTCAGTTACCTCACGGGTAATCTGGGATCACTCGTAAAGCAGGACTGTTGTGAGGACCAAGAATTAAAAGTACTTAGCACAGGAGGCTGGAGAAGTGACTCAGTGGTTAAAGGCAGTTGCTTGCAAAGCCTGACAGCATGAGTTCGATTCCCCAGTACTCACATAAAGCCAATTACACAAAGTGGCCCAAATATCTGGAGTTTGTTAACAGTGGCAAAAGGCCCTGGCACACCCATAATCACTCTTTGCCTTTTTGTCTCTGTCTGAATAATAATACGTGTGTGTGTGTGTGTGCATATGTATGTGTTTGTGTGTATGTGTACTTAGCAAATATTTGACAATAATGAAATTGACATATGTTAGCAATTAGTTATTAAAGTAAAAATGTAAAAAATTAAAAACAAAAATGTAAAATGATAAAATAAAATAAGCTATGTGGGTTATTCATTCCCTGGGCTATCTTAAAGCAAATACTATGCATTAGTTAGTTGTAACTATATATTACTTAACAACTGGCCCAAGAGCATGTAGAACTTTTAAATGAAAATTAAATTGGGGCTAATAGTTTCCTTGAAAACATAACTATAGAGCTGGAGAGATAGATCAGTGGTTAAGGTGCTTGCCTACAATGCCTAAGGACTCAGGTTCAATCCCCTAGTACCCAGTAAAGCCAGATGCACAAAGTTGTGCAAGCATCTGGAGTTTGTGGTGGCCAGAATCTCTCATGTGCCCATTCTGTCTCTCCCTGCTTGCATATAGATAAATTAAAAACTTAAATGTAACTATATATGTACATAATTGTAGGATAAACTAATTAATTGGGTTAGAGAATCTTTAAGAATTTTTAAAATTAATTTATGAGAGAGAAAAGAGAAAGAGAAACTGGGCATGCCATAGCCTCTTGCCACTGTAAATGAACTTCAGATGGATGTGCCACTTTGCCCATCTGGCTTTACATGAGTACTGGGGAATTGAACTCTGGCAGGCACGCTTTGCAAGCAAGTGCCTTTAACTGCTGAGCCATCTCCCCACCCCTTTAAGGATATTTTTATGTGGAGATAAAATCAGGTTGCATACTATCATATATATTCCAACCCTAAGCATTAACCGCCTAAATGATTACTGCTCTAATGGCCTGGCTCATCATGTCAACATTTTTTTTTTTTTGGTTTTTCGAGGTAGGGTCTCACACTAGTCCAGGCTGCCCTGGAATTCACTCTGTCGTCTCAGGGTGGCCTTGAACTCACAGTGATCCTCTTACCTCTGCCTCCCGAGTGCTGGGATTAAAGGCGTGCGCCACCCCGCCCGGCATCATGTCAACTTTTATTACCATTCCCCGCCCACCTTGGTTTCTTTTCAGACTTTGGTTTATTAGTTTCTGGGGCCCTAGGCCTGTTGCTAATTTTGCATGACTTTAACCATTAGATTTAGAAGGCAATTTTGCAATTGGCACTTTTAATTGACTTCCTACCTCAAGGCACTATAAAATCACCCCGAGACAGCTCATCAGACCGGTGTACCAAGTCCATATGGGGTGCATGTATGTGGGGGTTGGTACAGAAAGTGCTAAGTGCGGCTGGATCCCATTGGATCATCCAATGTCAGGCTAAGGAGTGCACATCCGGGCACCGCAGGGCTGCGGATGCACTCTCACGCAGCCGTCCATCACTAGGGGCAACAGGAGCCATCCCTGCCTGCATGGGGTCGTCGCCCGCACGCAGGGCGCCCCGTCACGGGGTGGGGGCGGGGGGTTAGGTGGTGGTCCAGTGGTCCAGGCGGGCCTCGAGGGGCACGCACGGGCGGGGGTGGTGAGGGGACGGGGACCGTGCACCCACCTCCACGAAGGCATCCGTCAGGTCACTAGCACGGTCCATCACCGGCAAATGGCGTCCGGCCACGATTTTCACCTTCAGCTTGCCCGGCATCGCGGCGGGCTTTCGGCCTCGGCGGGGAGAAACAAACCAGCGAGTCTGCGCGGCCGGGCGGGGACGGGGGCGCGCACACGCGCGGGCGGCGGGAGCGCGCGGGCGCGGGCGCGCAGGCAACTGACGGCGGAGGGAGGTCGGGCGCGCGCGCGCGCGCGCATGCGCGGGAGACAGACGCGGGCCGCACTCGACGCTCCCAGGATGCCCCGCGCGCGTCGCGTCCGGCGCGGGCGTGGAAGCGTCATTGCGGACGAGTTGAGCCTTGAGGAAAGATCCCGAGGTTGTGGCCCTGGCCCCAGAGCTCTGGGAAGACAAGTTCAATCCGGTCGGTATCGCCGCGGAAGTTCCGCTACGCCTTCCGCCTTTTCAAAAAAAAAAAAAAAAAAAAATGGCGGCCTCCGGGGAGGAGGAGGAGACGCTGAGTGAAAGGAGCTTCGATGACTCGGCGCTCGGCCGGCTGGCCTGCGGAGGGGGCGGGGCGTTGTGGGACTTTGAACACCCCGGGAGAAGATGGAAGGGGGCGGGGCTTGCTCGGTGAAGCTGCGGCCGGGCAGGGCGGAGGGTCGAGCCCCGCATCATCCACCGAGCCGCGGTTCTGGGTAGGCGTGGCGCTGGAGCCCCGAGCCGCTCGCGCTCCTTTTAAGTGACGGCCGTGGGCGCCTCGGTGCTGTCCAAGAGTCAGGGCCGACGTAGCTGAAGGCGGGACTGCCGGAGGAGTCGGGCTTGGAAACAGACTGCCAGAAAGGGGTGCAGGTGCACGTGGCCTTTTTATTTTTTTATTTTTTGCTTTTTTTTTTTTCTTACAGTATCCCAGTATTTGCATAGCTGAGGCAGGAGAATTGCCAGGAGGTTGAGGGCCAGCCTGAGCTACAGAGGTATGTTGCAGGCCAACCCAAGCCTACAGAATAAAACCCTTGTCTTAAAAAGGGAACTAGGAGCTGGGCATGGTGGCACACGCCTTTAATCCCAGCACTCCAGACGCAGAGGTAGGAGGATCGCCATCACCCTGAGACTACATAGTGAATTTCAGGAGAGCCTGACCTAGAGTGAAACCCTACCTTTAAAAAGTGGGGGGGGGATAGGGGCTGGAGAGATGATTTAGCAGTTAAGGTGCTTGCCTGCAAAGCTAAAGGACCCAGGTTCCATTCCCTAAGACCCACGTAAACCAGATGCACAAGGTGGTGCATGTGTCTGGAGTTCTTTTGTAGTGGCTAGAGGCCCTGGCGTGACCATTCTCTCCCTCCCTCCCTCCCTCCCTCCCTCCCTCCCTCTCTGAAATGAATAAATAAAACTAAAGTATTTGAAAAAAAAAAAAAAGAAATAGGCTTTGCAGGCAAGCCCAAGGACCCAGGTTCAATTCCCCCAGTACCCAAGCAAATCCAGCCCTTGGGAGGCAGAGGTAGTAGGATTGCCTTGAGTTCAAGGCCACCCTGAGACCACATAGTGAATTCCAGGTCAGCCTGTGCTAGAGCGAGACCCTACCTCGAAAAATAAATAAAAAAGAGGAAACAGGGCTTGAGGAGATGGCGCTGTGATTAAAGGCACCTGCTTGTAAAGCTCAGAGGTCCTGGTTCAATTCCCCAATACCCATGTAAAGCCAGCTGTGCAAAATGGTGCATGCGTCTGGAGTTCATTTGCACTGGCTAGAGGCCCTGGCATGTCCATTCTCTCTCTCCTCTCCCTCTCTTTCACTCCCTTCCCGTCTCTTTGTCTTTCTTAAATAAATATATAATTTTAAAGGACTAGAGCTTGTCGGATACCTTACTTATTACTTCCTGAAATGGAGTCCCTGGATTCAGACATGGTTGGGTTACGATGTACTGTGGAAAGAGGGACACTTTGAAACCTAAAGCCACTGCTTGAAAGAGCCTTATGCTCATCTCAGCGTTGTGTGTTTGTTTTTGAGATGGGATCGTGCAATAGATAATTGCTGGGTTGCTGCTTAGCATGTAGCGCAGGCTGGCTTCAGACTCTAGTCTTCCCACTTCGGCCTTGCCGCTGCTGAGGTGACAGACACAGCCCAGTACACCTGACTGTCAGTGGTGATGTTGCGTAGACTAGCCTGGAGGAGCGCCTGCCATGGAAAAACAGAAATAATGAATGCTAAAAAAAAGCTGATATCCTTAGGAATCAACTCTATTATATATGTACGTGAGCCTGCCAAAAGGAGGCTGTCCCATAGGTTCACACCATTAGCACAAGACTGGGGTCAAGGCAAACACATGACAACAGTCATTCCATGCCATGTGTCAAACCCAGCATTATCAACATTCTCGATAGCAGATGACAAAAGCAACAACTAAAATGCCAGAGGAGGTGGGTGGAGAGATGGCTTAGCAGTTAAGCACTTGTGAAGCCTAAGGATCCCTGTTCGCAGCTGGATTTCCCAGTACTCACGTAAGCCAAATGCACAAGATATCACATGCGTCTGGAGTTTGTTTGCAGTGGCTGGAGGCACTGATGTGCCCATTCTCTCTCCCCCCCTTCTCTGCCTCTTTCTCTGTCATTCTCAAATAAATAAATAAATAATAAAATGGCGGAGGAAAGATTGTGAAGCACTCAATTTATTAGGAATAGAAGCTTTCTATTTATTTATCTGCTTATTTACTTGAATGAAGGAATGGTGGGTGCACTGGAGCCTCTTGCCACTGCAGACAAACTCCAGACATATGGGCCACTTTTTGCTTCTGGTTTACATATGGAACTGGGAACCTGAACCCCAGACGGGCAGGCTTTGCAAGCAAACGCCTTTAACGGCTGAGCCATCTCCCCAGTCCCAGGAATGGAAAATTCCTAAATGAAGATATCAGCATGATCTTTTTAACTTAAAAAACACTCAACAGGGTAGAATAATTACTCCAATCAGCAGTGGCCCTGTAAGATCTTTTCAAGGCAAAAAAAAAAAAAAAAAAAGTCTTTCCAGAGAAGGGGTAGCTCACCTAAGTGAGGAGCTGAACTCCTCTGAAGAGAAAAGGAAATTAACTGCTCGAGGAGAAAGTCTGAACCATAAATTCTGCTGCCTTTTTGGACTGGAGAAGCCTTTGACCATGTATAAAGTATGACAAGAAAAACACAATACGCAGAACTGTATTTGATCTACCTGTAGCTATTTTATGAGCCCTGACTTTCCTTAAAATGAAGGGTCCATGGTCTGAAGAGATGGCTCAACATTTAAAGGTGTTTGCCTTCAAAGCCTGATGGACTGGTTTTGATTCCCCAGTACCCATAGAAAGCCAGATGCACAAAACAGTGCGTTCATCTGGAGTTCGTCGCACTGCCAAGAGGCCTCGGCACATTTGCCCTCTCCCAGCTTGCTTCTTTCTCTCCATCTCAAATAAATGGATTAATTTTAAAAAAATGAAGAGTCCAGCTGAACATGGTGGCACATGTCTTTAACCCCAGCACTTGGGAGGCAGAGGTAGGAGGATTGATCGTCATGAGTTCGAGGCCACCCTGAGACTACATAGTGATTTCAGGCGAGCCTGGGCTAGAGCGAGACCCTACCTCAAAGAAACAACAAAGAAAGAGTGCACTATACTATGTAATCGATGGTCTTTTTAAAAAACATTTTATTTTTCTTATTTGAGAGGGAGAAAGAGGCAGATGGGGGGAGAGAGAAAGAGAAAGCACCAGGGCCTCTTGCCTCTGCAAACATTTTAATGAATGTTTGTATATACAGTTACTTTTCCTGCATCTTTTTCGCACCAGCCCTTGTCCTTTCCTACCTGGTAAGATTTGACTTTCTGAAATGGATGGACCTGGAAAGTATTATACTAAGTCAGGTAACCCAGGCCCAGAAAGCCAAGCGCCACATGTTCTCTCTCATATGTGGATCCTAGCTACAGATGACTGGGCTTCTGCGTGAGAATGAAAATACTTAGTACCAGAGGCCAGTAAGTTGAAAAGGAGACATAAAGGGTGGAGAAAGGAAGGGAGGAGGATACTTAATAGGTTGATATTGTATATATGTAATTACAATGATTGTAATGGGGAGGTAATGTGATGGAGAATGGAATTTCAAACGGGAAAGTGTGGGGGTGGGGAGGGAGGGAATTACCGTGGGATATATTTTATAATCATGGAAAATGTTAATAAAAATTTTAAAAAAAAATTGACTTTCTGGCCCAGGATTTTTGGTGGCCTTTGTTCACTTTTAGCCTGGTGATGGATAACTTCTTGCTGGAATGGATGCCTACGTGGACAATTGTGTATTCCCCTGCTGTACCCACTCTGTGTGGATAACACTGGCCTTCCTGTAAACCTGGGCGACATTGCCCACTACTTTACCTGTCCTTGTACAGCCCCAAATTCATCTCCCTGTCACATGTGCATAGCTCACACAATGTACTTCTGTCACTGTCTCTTTGGAAAGAGGGGAAGAGAGAATCTTCCTTCACATGTGGGGAGGGTCATTGAAATATCCTGTACTATTCTTTCTTCTGTCAGAAGTCTGAAAGGGATTGGACATTTTCACCACTACCACTCCATTAAGGGCAGCAGCAAAAAGAATTTTTTAAAAACATTTTTTAATTTATTTTTTTATTGACAACTTCCATAATTGTAAACAATATCCCATGGTAATTCCCTCCCTAGCCCCTCCCCACTTTTTCCTTTGAAACTCTGCTCTCCATCATATCCCCTTCCCCTCTCAATCAGTTCCTCTTTTATGTCATGATCTTTTCGTCCTATTATGATGGTCTTGTGTAGGTAGTGTCAGGCACTGTGAGGTCATGGATATCCAGGCCATTTTATGTCTGGAGGAGCACGTTGTAAGGAGTCCTACCCTTCCTTTGGCTCTTACATTCTTTCTGCCACCTCTTCTGCATTAGACCCCGAGTCTTGGAAGGTGTGATTGAGATATTTCAGTGCTGAGCACTCCTCTGTCACTTTGTCTTAGCACCATGGTCATCCCAAGGTCTCTGCCATCTGAAAAGAGAAGCATCTCTAACCAAAAGTGAGACGAGCATTAATATAAGGGTATAAACATTAAGAGAAGTGCTTGCTAGGCAGTTTGGTGAGCATAGTATATACATTTAGCCAGACAGCAGCAGACATTACACCCCTAGGGCTCATGACTACCCCTGTAGGTTTTCAGTATCAGGGATATAGTCCCTCATGTGGAGCAGGCCTCCAGTCCAATCAGAAAACAGTTGGTTTCTCCCATAATAGACATGCCACTATTGCACCTGTTGGCTCATTTGGCCTGGCTAGCCAAATTTAAGGCTTGCAGTGTCCACTGTTGAGTATCTCCACTGGTGATTTCTCTCCCACTGAAGTGCATGCAGCATAGCTTTTTCCAGCTTTCTGTCAGCCGGTCCCCATGGAGGAGGTTTTCAGCTCAGTTCCAGCAGGATTTCTCGGTGGCCTTGCAGCCCAAGTATGTGGAATCTTCAGCAGTAGGGTCTTACCATCTATTTCTGTTGGGCAACCAAGAGCCTTGGCAATGGCCTGTAGTGTTTGGAGAATATCAGTGACCTCCCTGGCCAACAACTCACTGGAAGGTATCCCATCCTTGACACTGAAAATTATTTTAGTAACAATCTATGGCTCCTGAGTGTTCCATTGTCCAAAAGAAATATGTTTCAATATGACTTATTTATATCCTCCTAGATTTTGACTAGCCCTCCCTCCACCTTTCCTTTATTTGCTCTCTTCCCCTGACCTCACTTGGGCCTTTACACCCCCATTAATCTGTTCTTCTACTTACATATATACAATACTATCCTGTTAAGTATTCCTCCCTTTGTATTCCCTTTAGAGCCCCTTTCTAGCTTACTGGCCTCTGCTACTGAGTTTTATTCCTACTCACTTAGAAGTCCAATCATTTGTAACTAGGATCCACATGTGAGAGAGAATATTTGACGCTTTTTCTGGGCCTGGGTTACCTCACTAAGCATAATCCTTTCCATTTTCCCACAAATTTCATAATTTCATTTTTCTTTACTGCTGAGTAGAACTCCATTGTGTAAATGTGCCATGTCTTCATTATCCACTCATCAGTTGAGGGACATCTAAGCTAGTTACATTTCCTAGCCATTGTGAATAGAGCGACAATAAACATGGTTGAGCAAGTATCTCTAAGGTAGTGGGACAAGTCCGTAGGATATATGCCTAGGAATGGTATAGCTGGGTCATATGGTAGATCCATTTTTAGCTATCTCAGGAACCTCCACACTGATTTCCACAATGGCTGGACAAAAAGACTTTATTGCTTTGCTAATAGGATTGAAAAAGCTTTTTCCTAAAGAAAATGTATTTCCATCTTGCCAGTACATTTTTAAAGTTACAGAAGAGAAGCCAGGTGCAGCAGCTCACACCTGTGATCCCACCACCCAGAAGGCTGAAGCAGGAGCATTGCCAAGAGTTCTGGGCCAGCCTGGGATACAGTGAGACTGTGTTTCAAGGAGGGGGGCCGGTGAGAGCGATACCACAGAGCTAGACATGTAGTGCAATGGCACGACAAACGGATAAATAATTTTAAAAACACATACACAATGATTGTAATGGGGAGGTAATATGATGGAGAATGGAATTTCAAAGGGAAAGTGTGGGGGTGGGGAAGGAGGGAATTACCATGGGATATATTTTATAATCATGGAAAATGTTAATAAAAATTAAATTAAAAAAATAAAAAAAAACACATACATATTTTTTCACACACATACGTACATACAAACACACACAGGAAAATACAAGAAAATTGAAGTTTAGCGATAATCTAGAACGGAAAATCATTCTCTGAATTACAAGGTGTTGTGATGTAGAAAGTATTTGCAAATTGCACAATTAGAGGTAACAACCTCAGGCTTCTAATTAGACTGTTCTTGTACATACCCGTCCCTAGGCTTCAGCAACAGGAGATTATAATTAAGATGCTTCCTGAAGACGCTTTGCAAGGAATCAAGCCTGACTTCGGTTTAACTGCTTCCTAATAATTGTGCTCATTTGTTTTAATTAATGCTGGGACCAGTCTTCAGTTTCTTGACAAGTATGTCATGATCTGACCTCTGGTGACCTTCAGGGTCAGGTGTACAAGGGGGCACATACGTCTGGAGTTCATTTGCAGTGGCTGGAGGCCCTGGTACGCCCATTCTCTGTATGTCTCCCTCTCTGTCGCTCCCAAATAAACAAAGTAAAAAAAAAAATTCAGTTCAAGTTTAACTAAAAAATATATATTTGGGGTTTTATTGTGGTAGGTTCTCACTCTATCTAGCCCAGGCTGACCTGGAATTCACTATGTACTCTGAGGGTGGCCTTGAACTTGCAGCAATCCTCCTACCTCAGCTTCCCTGATGATCATGAAGACATGGCACATTTACACAATGGAGTAATACTCAGCAGTAAAGAAAAATGAAATTATGAAATTTGTGGGAAAATGGAAAGGATTATACTTAGTGAGGTAACCCAGGCCCAGAAAGCCAAGCGTCAAATATTCTCTCTCACAAGTGGATCCTAGTTACAAATGATTGGACTTCTAAGTGATTTTTATTAACATTGACCCTCGGTGTCTGCAGCCACCTGGCTAATTTTAAATATTTTTAAAATTTATGTATTTGTAAGCAGAGAGAGAGAGGGAGGGAGAATGAGTGCGCCAGGGCCTCTAGCCACTGCAGACAAACTCCAGATGCATGCACCACTTTGTGCATCTGGCATAATGTAGGTAACTAGGGAATTGAATCCAGGCAGTCCAGCTATGTTTGGATAAACACGAAATGAACACCACAGGCAAAATATGATTTAGTGGAGGGTCAGGGAGATGAGTTTGAACACTCCCCTACTGACTGTGGTCCAACTTTTGTTCAGATTCAGGCAGTCCAAGCAGGGGGGTTCAGAGTATAAGACAGATCATGAGTTTGCATCAGCCCGGATCATGAGTTGTTTGTTTAGGTTTATTTCATCAGGAAATCTTTGGCAAAGCTGTAAGTTTCCCACCTTCAAAAAGCTCCATCCAAGGCTTCCAGTGTTCCAGGTTCCCAGGCTTAAGCCTGTGCAAAAATTATCCTTATTCCACCCAATTAGCTCACTGTCCATAGCAGGCACGCGCCTTTAACCGATGTGCCATCCCTCCAAGTCCTCAAGGTCCTTTTTCTTCTAATCTCTTAAAATTTTTATTAAATAAAGCAATTTAATATTTTCATTAACACATAATTAGTTTTGATTAACCTCCTCACCCTCATTTCAAACAGTAATCTAGACCATTGCTCAAACCCTAAATTCATTGATTTAAGGTTGAAACACTGACTCAATTTAGTTTCTCTTAACTTTTTAAAGAATGTTTTTGAGGGGTTGGGAGACGCTGAGAATTCAACCCAGGGCCTGGGGCAGAGCTTGGCAGATGATGTACCACTGAGCCACATACTCCCCTGTGGTGGTTTGATTCAGATGTCCCCCCAAAACTTAGGAGTTCTGATTGCTACGTTCCCAGCTGACAGAGATTTGGGAATTAACACGTCCTGGAGGCGGCGTATTGTTGGGGACAGGCCACCCTCTGCTCATGCCATTATCTTCCCTGCCATTGTGGAGTTTCCCCTGGAGCCTGTAAGCCAAAATAAACCTCTTTACCCACAAACGGCTTCTGGTCAGGTGATTCATGCCAGCAATGCGAACCTGACTGCAACGCCCCCCCCCCCCAACTTCAGTTACTTTTGCTTTGAGTTACACCTATAGCAGAGAGTCAGGTCTGTAGAGAAGAAAATGACATGAAACTAGAAAGGGGCCCTTAACAGAGGAGGAAGAGATCTTAAGGAAGAGGGAAAGAGAGTAGTGGAACACATGCTCCGTGAAAACAGAAAGGACTATGTCAGTGGAGGGAGGGGAACATCAAAGGGGACAGGGGAGGTGAGAGAGGACAGTGGGATGATACACATGTATGAAAATGTCAAAATGAGGGCTAGAGGGGTGGCTTAGTGGTTAAGGCGTTTGCCAGCAAGGCCAAAGGACCCAAGTTTGATTCCCTAGGACCCACATTAGCCAAATGCATGGGGGAGGGGGCGCACACATCTGGGGTTCGTTTGCAGTGCGTGGAGGCCTTGGTGTGCCATTCTGTCTCCTCCTTCTATGTGAAATAAATAAATATTAAAACAAGAAAATGTCAAAATGAAACCCACTACTTTGTATGTTAATTTTTTAGGAGGGAATAAATGTGATATAAGTATCTAGGTGGCCTCATTCTCCCAGTTTTTCCTTTTTATTTATATTTTTGGGGGCGGGGGGATTGAGGTAGGGTCTCGCTCCAGCCCAGGCTGACCTGGAATTCGCTCTAGTCTCAGGGTGGCGTCGAACTCACAGTGTTCCTCCTACCTTGGCCTCCCAAGTGCTGGGATTAAAGGCATGTGCCACCACACCCAGCCTCTAGAGGTTCCTTTGTGTCTCCTGAAGGCGTGCCTTGTGTGTACTGGCTATGAGAAGGACTGTTAGAGTGGGACATGTCGGTTTGTATCAGTACTTGACCGAGGCGCTGTCAAGTCATGGTACCCGGAGGTGACGAGCCGGCACTTGCATGCTGTTCCAGCTCCAGGACAAACTCCCCTAATTAGTGGTTACGCCCTAAGCCCAGCTGTGGTAAAGGGTTTCCATGTAAGCCTACCACAGTGCTTTGTAGAGAGCTCTAGCCACAGTGACTGATCTTTGACTCTTCTCCTCACTTGCCATCACCAAGTCCTGTGGTTTCTAATTCTTAAAGCTCTCTCAAATTCTTCTGTTCCCGCCATGATGCATCACCTACGAGACAGCCTTCCCCACTGCCGCCGTAAAGCAGTCGGAGGGGTCCACTGTGCGGCCCAGGCTGTCCTCAGACTCGCGCTGCTCCCGCCTCGCCCCCAGAGCGGCAGGATGACATGACAGGCTGGCTTCCCAGTGCCTAGCTCGGGGATGTTTGTAAACGGCAAAGGGGCACCGCTGGCAGATTTTGTGTCCGCACGCCAGAGGAGAGTCGCTTTTCTTCTTTTTCTTGTCCTCTGAGGCAAGAGCTCATAGAACCCCAGGCTGGCATCCAACTCATCATGTAGCCAAGGGTGACTTTAAACTTCTCATTCTCCTGTTGCCACCTCCCATGTGCTGGGTTTACAGGTGTTCACCAGCGCACCCAGTTTATGCAGTCCTGGGGAATTGCACCCCAGGCTTTGTGCAGAAGAGGCAAGCATTCTGCCAACTAAGCTACATCCTCAGCCCCTCCCCTTTTCCTCATCAGAAAATTTGGAAAAGAAATTAGAAGTTCAAGAGACAAACATCCAGGACATCAGTAATAATAAATTTTTTTTTTTTTTTTTGCCATCTTGGATTTGTTTGCAGTGAGGCTCTGTGTCTTCCCAACCTTGCAGTCACCTGTCATCTGTCACCCAGGCAAAATCATGTCATTTTAACATTCTCTACAGTCAGTCTCAAACACCTCAGCTCACTGGATCCAAGCTGTGCCTCAAATTTTAACCCAACTCTATTTCCTCTTGAGCACTTCAGGTCTCCTTTGCCAATTTACCTAGCACTAACGGAGCTTTTACAGTTTTATAAGCCATTATCTTCACAGAGGCACTAACACTAACTAGATTAATTAAATTGACACGTAATTCCCCAACTCATTTGTGAACTTCCTACCTTTTTCTATTGTAGAAGGGACAGACTGATAACGGATCAGATGTACTTTAAAAAGAAGAGCTAGTTATATTTGCTAAATTTTTAATGAGTTCAGCTTCCAGGCTGAACCCACTTGTGGATTATCTTTATTTATAAGAGGCTTGCTGGGAACAGGCAGAACTTAACTGCAGCGGATGGAGAGGACAAAGTAAGCCTCTTCCATGGCTAATATTCCTGTGCTGCTGGTTCCACACCACTGTGTGAGGGCTTTCAAAACTGGCTGGAGGGCGTGTGGCTTGCCAGAGGACAGAGGAATTCCACATATCACCTGCAGGCAGCTGCTGTCGTTCAGAGTAAAGCTGGCATCTCAACCCTTAGGAGCAGTGCGCATGGGAATCAACATACAAAAAACCAGGCATGCTGGCACATGTCTGTAGACGAAGCATTAGGAAGGCCATGGCAATTGGATTGCTGAGATTCCCAGGTTATCCTAGGCCACATAACAAGATGCTGTGTATAAAAACCCAGACAATGCCTAGGCATGGTGGCACACGCCTTTAATCCCAGCACTCCAGGAGGCAGAGGTAAGAGGATCACCATGAGCTCGAGGCCAGCCTGAGACTACATAGTGAATTCCAGGTCAGCCTGGGCCAGAGTGAGACCCTACCTTGAAAAACAAAACAAAGCAAAAAAGCTAGACACGTGAGTCTTTTCATAGCAACACTGTTGATGCTTCAGCCTGGCATTGTGGCTCATTTGTCATCTCCATTCTGGAAAGGTTGAAGCAAGGTCCTGAGTTTGAGGGTAGCCTGTGCTATGGTGAGATGACCTCTCCCAAACAAAGGGGAACAGAAGGTGTTGAGGTTTGATGACCCTAAGGATAGATGTCACCTTCAGTCCCTGCTGCTCCCCTTGTGTTTTGTCTTCCATTCGAACAAAGAAACTCATGATCACTAGTGGGGCTTGCATCCAGCACCCTTCCGTACACACTTCCCAGCTTACGAGTCACTGTCCATCTACTGCCAAGAAGAGAAAACTCAAATTTCTGATGTAATCACCTATAAGACACGATGCATCGAGACATAAAACTCCTATCTGCTCCCCCACGTTCCTAGCCTGATTTCTCGTGACTTCAGCTGCCCTATCCCAAAATACATTGATCTTTTTTCAACTACATAAAAGTGCCGTGGACTTTCTCTTAATATTGGGATAGCTGGATACCCGTATGGAAAAGGGAAAGATTGGATCTATTCTTTGCATCATAATATACAAAGAATTAACATTTCTAATAATAAAAGGCTTTTAAAGCTATGAAAGTTAAAATCTTTTTTGGAAAAAATGTGCAATGGGGGCTGTGGATGTAGTTTCAAGGTACAACATGTGCTCAGCACGTACAGTAAGTATCCCAGGTTTAATTTTCAGCACCACCATCACACACACAAAAAAAAAAAAAAAGTGAAAAGAGGAGAAAAGAAAGTAAAAGAAAAATAGACAAGAAATATAAACAAACGCATTCCTGAAAAAGTGAAATGTATTAGTTGCTTTTCTTGTCCCTACTACCAACCACCAGACAAAAAAAGCTTAAGGGAGGAAGGATTTATCCTGACTCACAGCTTAGAGAAATAGTCCATCTAGGTAGGGAACACACGGCTGCAGGTTTGATGGGGACACTAACCAGGAATGCCAGCGCTCAGCTGTCTTTCTTGTCTTTCTCTTTTTATTTGTGTATTTATTTATTTGTTCAGTTTTTTGAGGTAAGATCTCACTCTAGCCCCAGGCTGACCTGGAATTTACTTTGTAGTCTCAGGGTGGCCTCGAACTCATGGTGATCCTCCTACCACTGTCTCCTGATTGCTGGGATTAAAGGTGTGTGCCACCACATCCGGCTTTGTTTCCCTTTTTATCCTCTTAAGGATCCTAACCCACAGAATCATGCCACCCACAGTCAGGATGGGTCTTATAAACCCTTACTTGATCATCTCTGGAAAAGTCCTCACAAACACACCCAAAGATGTGTCTCGCGAATGTCCTACAGGTTTCCTTTTTAAAAAAAAATATTTTGAGAGAGAAGGAAAGAGGCAGGTAGGGAGAGATCGAGAGAGATACTGAGAATGGGCGTGCCGGGGCATCCAGCCACTGCAAACTAACTCCAGACACGTGTGTGCTACCTTGTACATCTGGCTTACCCAGGGTCCTGGTGAATTGAACCTGGGTCCTTTGGCTTTGCAGGCAAGTGCCTTAATTGCTAAGCCATCTCTCCAGTCCCTGTGTTTCTTAACCCAACACAGTTG
This sequence comes from Jaculus jaculus, assembly GCF_020740685.1. Classification (NCBI taxonomy): domain Eukaryota; kingdom Metazoa; phylum Chordata; class Mammalia; order Rodentia; family Dipodidae; genus Jaculus; species Jaculus jaculus. The sequence continues at coordinate 5,106,860 of NC_059123.1, forward strand.
ACAATCAAAAGTAGCTGTGACACCATCTGTACAGAAGTGACAATTTGTACCATGATGCATTACCATTTCTTACATGTAAGTTGCAAATCCAAAAGTTGGACAGAGGGTAACTCTATTGGCAAGCTGTGTTCATTACTTTTGACAAAATGCCTGGGTGGGGGGGGAGGAATGGCCTAGAGAGATTGCTCAGTAGTTAAAGGCACTTACTTATAAGGCCTGACAGCCTGTGTTTCATTCCCCAGAAGCCACATAATAAATAATAATAATAATAATAATAATAATTATTATTCCCAGATGCACAAAGTGGTGCATGTATCTGGAGTTAGTTTTCAGGGGCAGCATTCTGTCTGTCTGTCTCTCTCTCTCAAATAAATAAATAAAATATTAAAAAAAACACAAGGGAATGGAGAGATGGCTTAGCAGTTAAGGCACTTGTCTGCAAAGCCAAAGGATCCAGGTTCGATTCCCCAGGACCCAAGTAAGCCAGATGCACAAGGTGGCGCACACATGTGTCGAGTTAGTTTGCAGCAGCTGGTTGCCCTGGTGTACCCGTTCTCTCTCTCCCTCCCCCCCCCCGCCTCTTTCTCTACATCAAGTAAATAAATAAAAATAAAATATTTTTAAAAGATAAAGGAAGAGAGGGTTTACTTTGGCTTACAGTTTGCATGGTTTGAATTTGCAATGTCACTCACAGGCTCATAGATTGAATGGCAGGCTCATGCGTTGAACATTTGTACCCAAGTGGTGGCGCTATTTAGCCAGGTGGTGGAGCCAGTAGGGGCTGCAGCCTCGTCGGAGGAAGTAAACTGCGTTTGAGGATTATATCTGGTTCCAGTTGAGTTCTCTCTCTCTCTCTCTCTCTCTCTCTCTCTCTCTCTCTCTCTCTCTTAATTCTCCTTTCTCCTCTTCCTGTATACTATGAGTGAAAATAAAGTTTTGCCCCTTTAAGTTGTTTACGTCTGGTGTTTTGTCACAGTGACACAAAATCGAACATGATTCTCTGTAAGAATCTATGACTGGGTTTTCTTATTTCATCCTTATAATTGTCATTTTTTTTTGTTTGTTTGTGTGTAACGAGGCTGCTGTTCACAAGCCACAGAAATAAAATCTTGATGAGTTGAACTTGTTAACATTATGAAGTAACCTGATAGCATTTTTAAAAAGTCTTGAAGTGTATTTCATTTGTGTTAACATAGCTAGGTTAACTTTCATTTGGGCAGCATACCAGGGGTAGATTTCCTCTCAGCCACTTATATGTTACAGTTGTTGATTGTTTATGAGAAGCAGTGTCATTGAATAAATGAGTTTGTGAATGCAAGCAGTCATTGTCACAGAAAGCAGAGGTCTCATCTACCTTGTTTGGTCAACATTTGCTGCTTTGTGGATTTTGTTGTTGTTGTTGTTTTGGTTTAGACAGGGCCTCAACATTTAGCCCAGTATGGTCTTGAACTCACTATATTATCCAGGATGACCTCAAGGTCAAGTTCCTTCCACCTCAGCCTCCCTGGGATGGCAGGTACATGATAGCCTGCCAGCTTATTTGCACTTCTGAGGACCTGTGAGGAGCTTTTGACTACAGGGCTCTATCTCCCTCACACAAATGGGGGTCCTGAGGCTTTTATTTCCTCACGCCTAACCACAAGGCAACTCTAGCTGGAGCCTCTTAGGTATAAAAAAATATATTTTTATTTTTCTTTCTTTCTTTATTTATTTTGGTTTTTGGAGGTAAGGTCTCACTCTGGCTCAGGATGACCTGGAATTCACTATGTAGTCTCAGGATGGCCTTGAACTCTCAGCGATCCTCCTACCTCTGCCTCCTGAGTGCTAGGATTAAAGGCGTGCACCACCATGCCCAGCAGATCCTTTAATTAAAAAAAAATTATTTATTTTTATTTACTTGACAGAGAGAGAGAGAGAGAGAATGGGCCCACCAGGGTCTCCAGCCACTGCAAATGAACTCCAGACGCATGCAACCCCTTGTGCATCTGGCTAACGTGTGTCCTGGGGAAGCAAACCTGGGTGCATTGGCTTTTCAGGCAAATGCCTTAACTACTAAGCAATCCTTTCAGCCCTGAATTTTATATATCAAGAAACTAGGTTAACGTAATTTGTCTTTAGTTTGTGAACACTCCCCCTCTTTCCTTCCTGTTGTATGTGAACAGTCTAATTTTAAAGTGATCATGTTTTCCATACATACAAAAGCCTGAGGCAAAAAATGAGTGTAATTAGATCGTGAAGGGCGGGGGGGGGGGAACGAGAGGAAGAGAGATAGGTAAATTTCTTTCTTTACCTTGTTAAAGAATTAGATTTACCCATGATTTGGTATCTTTCCCATTTTTGGAACAACCTATGCATTTTTATCATTGTTGCTCTTGTTATTCTAGTCTGGGGTAGCCCCATTCAAATTCTACCCAAATCTTACTGTCCCCATCAATACTTAATAATATGTTGTACAAAATATGCACCTAAACCCAGGTATGGTGGTTCACACCTTTAATCCCAGCACTCAGGATGCTGAGGTAGGACAATTGTTATGGGTTTGAGGCCACCCTGAGTCTAAAACTTATGTTCCATGTCAACCTGGGCTAGAGCAAGACTGTGCTTCAAAAAAAAAAAAAAAAAAAGATATTTGTATGCATCTAGTTTTTTTCTAAAAGGGTAAAATTTTTGTTTAGTTTGTCTTCCATTTTTTGGGGCAGGGTCTATTATGATGATGTCTTGGAACATACAATGTAGCTCAGGCTGGCCTAGAACACATAGTGTTCTAGGTACTGGGACTACAGACATGAGCCACCACGTCAGATGTTTTGTTTGTCTGTTGGTCTGTGACAGGATCTCATGTATCGTAGGCTGGGCTGAAACTCATTATGTAGCCATGGTCTTGAACTCTGATCCCCTGGCCTCTACCTCCAAAGTGCTGAAAGAGCCATAAGAAGTTGCGAAGTATGTGCTCAGGTCAAGTGTGCATGCACTAGAAATGGAAGTACAACAAATGCCTGGAAAGTCAATGTCACCTCAGTGGCTTGAACAATAAGTACTAAAGGAGCTCAAAGGAAATCAGGGAGGGGGCTGGAGGGGATCAGGAGGGATGGCTTAGTGGATAAGCGCTTGCCTGTGAAGCCTAAGGACCCTGGTTCAAGGCTCGATTCCCCAGGACCCACGTTAGCCAGATGCACAAGGGGGCGCATGCATCTGGAGTTCATTTGCAGCAGCTGGAGGCCCTGGCATGCCCATTCTTTCTCTCTCTATCTGCCTCTTTTTCTCTCTGTCTGTTACTCTCAAATAAATAAATTAAAATTTAAAAAATTAAAAAGAGCAGTGCATGGTGATGCACGCCTTTAATCCCAGCACTCGGGAGGCAGAGGTAGGAAGATCACCGTGAGTTCAAGGCCACCTTGAGAATATATAGTGAATTCCAGGTCAGCCTGGGCTAGAGCGAGACCCTACCTCAAAAAAACAAAAATAAATAAATAAATAAAAAGAAATAAAGAAAGTAGGGATGAAATGAGAGGAGGGAGGAATAAAGGAAAGGAAGGAAGAGTCTTTTTGAGCACTATTACATTTACATTAATGTACTGGCTGAAGCACAGGAATGATGCTTTGCTTATGGTTTTCAGCAATCCAATTATCCTGAAGTCGCATGTAGCTAACTATTGTCATAGTAAGATATACAGAACAGCGATAGGGCCATTTGGCTGGAGGTGCGGTTTGTGGCAAAAGGTGGTAGTTTGGAAGAAAGATAGGCAGGCCTGACAATATCACCTGGTGTCCAGAATTAGGAGGGAGGCGATTGTATAGTTAAAACAGTATGTAGGTAAAGGACGCCGAAGAGAGATTTTATAGAGGAAAGAAGCTGTATTAAAACTGTATCTTGGGGCTGGAGAGATGTCTTAGCGGTTAAGCACTTGCTGTGAAGCCTAAGGACCTGGGTTTGAGGCTCGATTCCCCAGGACCCACATTAGCCAGTTGCACAAGGGGGCGCATGTGTCTGGAGTTCCTTTGCAGCGGCTAGAGGCCCTAGGCATGCCCATTCTCTCTCTCTCTGTCTTTCTCTCTCTGCCTGTCTATCACTCTCAAATTAATAAATAAAAACAAACAAACAAAAAACCTATATCTTGCCAGGTGTGGTGGCACACGCCTTTAATCCCAGCACTGGAGAGGCAGAGGTAGGAGGATCACCATGAGTTCAAGGCCACCTAAGACTACATAGTGAATCCAGGTCAGCCTGGGCTGGAGTGAGACCCTACCTTGAAGACAAAAAAAAAAAAAAAAAAAAGTACAACAACCATTGTTGTGCATGCTTTCAATTCCAACACTCCTGAGGCTGCGGTGGAAGGATTATTGTGAGTTGAGACCAGCCTGAGCTACAGATTGAGTTCAAAGTCAACCTGAGCTAGAGTGAGACTCTGCCTATGAAAAACAAAAACAAAAACAACAAAAAAGCCAGGCATAGTGGCACACACCTTTAATCCCAGCACTTTAGGAGGCAGAGGTAGGAGGAACGCCATGAGTTCAAGGCCACCCTGAGACTACATAGTGAACTCCAGGTCAGCCTGAGCTAGGGTGAAACCCTACCTCAAAAAACCAAAAACGGGGCTGGAGAGATGGCTTAGCGGTTAAGCGCTTGCCTGTGAAGCCTAAGGACCCCGGTTGGAGGCTCGATTCCCCAGGACCCACGTTAGCCAGATGCACAAGGGGGTGCACATGTCTGGAGTTTGCCTGCAGAGGCTGGAAGCTCTGGCGCACCCATTCTCTCTCTCTCTCTCTGCCTCCTTCTCTCTGTTGCTCTCAGATAAATAAATAAATAAACAAACAAACAAAAATAAAAAAGAAAGAGAAACCACCACCACCACCACAACAAAAAACTGTATCTTACTATGCTGATAGTTAGTTACATGCAACTTCAGGATCATTGGGCTGCTGAAAACCCTAAGCAGCCACGGATCAGCACCCGAATGTAAATGCGGTGACAGAGCTCGAGGGAAAAGGAAGCCTGGACCGCTTCTTGTCCCTTTGGCCAAGGTCAAGTGGAGAGGTCAAGTGGCGGGTGAGAGTGGGTTCTGCAGACCGGGAGCGGAAACCTCCGAGCTCACGGAGGAAGCGTGCCTGGGCCCCAAGCGGGAAGCAAGGAGCAACGGCAGTGAGCAGGCCCCGAGCGAGCAGCCCAGCGCGGTTCCCGCAGCTCCCCGAAGCAGCCCAGCGTCCCTGACCGCTCTCAACTGGGCGACAGCAGGCGCGGGGCCCCCAGCTCCGTGCACTGGCTGGGCAGCGGCCCTGCAGGCTTGGTCCAGGTTACGGCTGCCTGGGTGCCTGCAGTCAGGGGGGGGCCTCAGGTCTTCCCTGCAGGAGCTGTGGTCCTCAGGCAAGATAGATGTCGTGTTCTCACGAGATAGCTTCTGACCGCCTTCCTACGGATCACAAGCACTGCTGGTGAAGCTTCTTGCTTTAATGGTTGACAGAGCTTGAGAAGTTGATCCATGGTCAGCATCCACTCAGGACCCAATCCCCCCCCCCTGCCTCGCAGCTACCTCTTTCTCGCTTTTGGTCCCCAAATTGATATTCAATTAAGGTTGTTGTTTAGAATTTATTAAGGGCATAGAATAAAAGAAGCACACAAACAAACAATAACCACAAAAGCATCTTCATCCCTTTTCTGTTTTTGTTTTTTTTTTTTCCTGGTAGGGTTTCGATATAGCCCCCACTGACCTGTATCTCAGTCTGCCTCCCAGCTGGCGTCAAATTCACAGTGATCCTCCTACCTGGGCCTCCCTGGTGTTGGGATTAAAGGTGTGCGCCCCTACATGGCTTCCTGTTAACACTTTTGAAATGTATGTGCTGGGAGTCAAATTATCTTAGTACCCTTCAGGTACTTTTCAGGCACCTTCTAATGACAGTGTATCAAATCCTCTTTCCAGACGAGGGAGAGATTATCACATGGTATATGCGGAAATTTCATATTCCAAGGGTCCTGGTCATCTATAAAAAACAAAAGGGCTTTTGTCTTGTTTCTCTGACTCCTGAATAATAATAATAAAAACAATGGCTTGAACTTCCAGCTGTGTGGCGCTTACTTATAATGGAGAGAGGCAGAGACAAGAGAATCAGGAATTCAAGGCCATCCACACAGCAATTTCAAGGCCAGCCTGAGCTATATGAGACCTTGTACTCCCCACACAGCAGAAAAGGCGTCCGGGGTGGTGAGCTTGCAAGAGTCACTCTCGGGGTTTATTGTCAGGGAGATGGGTTTATAAGCAGTTGAGGTGGGAAGAGGGTCCTAAGGGGATTGGCTGTTCAAGGTTGGGGACAATTATTCCAGCACATAGGCAAGGGCGGGGGCGGGGCTGTGCAAAGGTGCTGGCTGATACCATACAAGGACTCTCCCAGGCAACTGGCCAAAGGCCACAGGGTCATGGGCAAAGCCTAAGTCTTATCTGAACGTCCAGGTATCCCGTGCTTGGAGAGGGAGTGGCCTTACTTCCTGCCGATCTCGGGGTCTGGTCCAAGATTTTGTCCAGGGGTCCAGGCTCACTGCGACCCCCAAGAATGGGGGGAGGATCCTGGCTCAATGCAACCCCCGAGAATCCGGGAGGAGCTCGACTGCCGGTCTGGTCCCCGAGATATGAACGAGATACGACCAGCGGTTGAGGCGGCTGCTGCTGGGGCCTTCGTGTCAGACCACTTAGGTTTGCTCTAACCCAGGGCCGCGCCTATGTCCAGCCACTTTATGAAACATGCCGGCATAAGGAAAGCGAGAGCACGTTAGTCAGTGGTCTCGATGACTGTAGTCTTAGGCTAACAAGATAGGAGGACTAGTTAATAACTAAGATAGGAAGAAAAATAGAGGATGCATAGCATCGGAAACTCGCCTAGAAAAACGTTTTACTTGGTGCCAAATGAAACAATACATTAAAAACCGAAACTAGTTAGAAAATATGGTACTTTGGTTTAGATGGTTCAGTGTCTTTTTTTTTTTTTTTTTCGAGGTAGGGTCTTACTCTAGCCCAGGCTTACCTGGAATGCACTATGTAGTCTCAGGGTGGCCTTGAACTCATGGCAGTCCTTCCTGTGCTGGGATTAAAGGTGTGCGCCACCATGCCCGGCGGTTTTTTTGAGGCAAGGTTTCATGTCACCCAGGATGGTCTTGAACTTGCAATGTAATGGAGGATGAACTTTAACTCCTGATCTTCCTGCCTCTACTTTCTGAGAGCTGGTATGACAGGCATGTGCCACCACATCTGGTAATAATAGTTATTTTAAAATTAAAAATATTTATTTGAGAGTTAGAGAGAGAAAGAGGTAGGGAGAGAGAGAGTATGGGCATGTTAGGGCCTTTAGCCACTGCAAACAAACTCCAGATGTGTGCACCACCTTGTGTATCTGGCTTATGTGGATACTGGATAATCGAACTTGGGCCCTTAGGCTTCACATGCAAGCGCCTTAACCTCTAAACCATCTCTCCAGCCCTGTCTCTTTCTTAATTGTTGGTTAATGTATGAAGAAATCAGTTACACAGTGACATTTTCATACACATATGTCATTATTCTTTATTATTTGTTGCTTTCCCCTACTGTCATCCCCCATCCCTGTCCCATATCCCTCTCTTTTGCTGGTCCCTTCCTCCTCCTAAAAAATGTCTCCTTCTGGGCTGGAGAGATGGCTTAGCGGTTAAGCGCTTGCCTGTGAAGTCTAAGGACCCCGGTTCAAGGCTCGATTCCCCAGGACCCACGTCAGCCAGATGCACAAGGGGGCGCACGCATCTGGAGTTCCTTTGCAGTGGCTGGAAGCCCTGGCACGCCCATTCTCTCTCTCTCTCTCTATCTGCCTCTTTCTCTCTCTGTCACTCTCAAGTAAATAAATAAAAAAATGAACAAAAAAAATTTAAAAACAAAAACAAAAACAAAATGTCTCCTTCTGTTTTCATGTCACATATACCCCACAACTCTATTTTATTCCCCCTACCCTCTCCCTGTAGACCACCCCACAAAGCTCCTTTGCTGGCTCTGGGTAATACATAGGCAGATAATTTTAAATATGGATTCTGCATATGAGACAAAACATGTGATAGTTGTCTTTCTGGTCTGGCTTAACCGTTTGGCAGTGCTTAGGGTGGATGCCAGGACCTTGCCCATGCCAGACGGGCACTCTGCCACTGAGATGCATCCCAGTCCTGAATATATTTTTTCGAGTAGAAATCATAATTAACTCACCACGGGCTTATTACAGTACTCTTGTCACCTTGCCCAGGGTCTGGTCTGTTTTCAGAGACTCTACTGACAAGCTTTTGTCATCACAAGGTGGTGACAGGAACCATAGAAAACGTGTCCAGAGGAAATAGATGTCTTGCTGCTTGGGACTATTTTTATACTCATTCTCTTTAAAGCGGTTACAAAAGTCACAGTGTTATTGCTTAAAATATCTATTCTCTGAATAATATGATGGAAATTTTTTTTTAAAGTTTTGCATTTCTATTCTAACTAAGGCACACAGGTTCCAATTGTGCATTGCCTGTTGACCCTGAAGATGAAACTCCAGCTCAGCCACATTGGCCAAGAGGGAATTGTCTGGTCTGCTCAGCTTTCATTGAGCTTTCATGGGGAAGTCTCACCCAGGGTACTTCAAGCTCACTTTCTACTCCTCCAGGTTCTAATTCTATCCCCTTTTCTTCTTGTTTGTGTGCTGTAATTTCTTTCTTTAAAAGAGAGACGGGGGCGGGGGGGGGGAGAAGGGAGAGAGAGGCAGATAGAGAGAATGGGCACACCAGGGCCACCAGCCACTGAAAACAAACTCCAAATGTGTGCACCATCTTGTGCATCTGGCTTACGTGGGTCCCGGGGAATCAAAGCTGGGTCCTTAGGCTTCTTAGGCAAGTGCCTTAACCACTAGACCATCTCTCCAGCCCACAGTGATGGATTTTAAGCAACAGTATGGCACAATTACAAATGAGCCTCAGTTGATACATCGGTTACATTCTCATCGCTGGGACAAAATAGTCAACCAGAAACAGCTTAAGGAAGGAAAGGGGTTATTTTCAACTTACAGGTTTTTTTTTCTTTGTTTTCTGAAGTAGGGTTTCACTCTAGCCCAGGCTGAGCTGGAATTCACTATGGAGTCTCAGGGTGGCCTCGAGCTCATAGTGATCCTCCTACCTCTGCCTCCCGAGTGCTGGGATTAAGGCGTGTGCCACCACGGCCGTCATTAGCACAATATGTCTGAACATCAAATTAATACCAAAGAAATTATGTTGATGAACATGATAATTTGAAATAAAGACATGGTTGTCAGGGAACTCTTTGAAAGACTGTTATAATAATCCACATAAGTGCCGGGCGTGGTGGCGCATGCCTTTAATCCCAGCACTCGGGAGGCAGAGGTAGGAGGATCGCCGTGAGTTCGAGGCCACTCTGAGACTCCATAGTGAATTCCAGGTCAGCCTGGGCTAGAGTGAGACCCTGCCTTGAAAAACAAACAACCAAACAAACAAAAATCCACATAAGAGATGCTGAGAGCACAGGAGTGGCCCTGGGTTATAAAGCTAGTTGGATAGATTAAGGAAAGTGACCAGAGTCAGTTGGGTTCTTGGAGTGGAGAGTGGCCTGTTATGTTGGCGATGTCTTTTTTTGTTTTGTTTTGTTTTGTTTTTTGCTTGTGTCTGGTGGTGGCGGCGGTGTGTATACAATGTATGTGCCCACGTGGTGCCCATGCGCAAGGTGCGCGCGCCTGTGATGGCTGGAGCATGGCATTGAGGGTCCTGCTCCATGGCTCTCCCATCTCTTCTGACTTGGGCCATAGTGTCTTACTGATCCTGGAGCTTGCCATTATTCTCCCAAGCTCTGGAGATTCTCAGGTCCCTGCCACACTGTGGGACTGGAGTTAGATACCTGTGGTCACACCTGGCCGTTTTTATGTGGTCCCTGGAGATGAAACTTGAAGCGGTCCCTCCGGTCTCCTCGCAGGCTCAGGCTTGCATTGGAAGTGCTCTTAAGTGCTGAACCATCTCTCCAGCCCAGGGGTGTCTTTTACCAAAAGCAGACAAAAGAGGGAGAAATGGCCGAATGTTTCAAGTGAGGCACTGCAGTTCTGCTTTCGAAACACTGATCTTAAGAAATCTCTGAAACATTCCATGGGAGACTCTGCTAAGCCCTTGGATTGGAAGAATTAAATGAAGCAAAGTATGGAGCTAGGGAGATGGCTCAGTGGATAAGGCACTTGCAGCTTGAGCCCAAACACATAGGTTTGATCCCCAGATCTCACATAAAAACCCAAAAGCCGTGGTGGGCTTCTGTAATCCTATCACCCTGACAAGATGGAAGGAGGCAGAAGTTGCACTCTGCCCTCTGCGTGCACACTGTACCTACACTCACCCATGAACACACATCTACCATACACATACACATCCTGAAAACTGAATACATTTTTTATTTATGTTTATTTTTATAATATATTTTATTTATTTATTTGAGAGTTAAAAAGAGGCAGAGAAAGAGAGAGACAGAATGGGTGCCTCCAGCCACTGCAAACAAACTCCAGATGCATGTGCCCCTTTGTGCATGTGGCTTATGTGGGTTCTGGAGGGTCAAACTGGGATCCTTTGGCTTTGCAGCAAATGCCTTAGCCATTAAGCCATCTCTCCAGCCCAAAACTGAGTAAATTTTTATGAAGGAATGAAGCTGAGTAGGTTTTGTTTTATGAACTGTAGTGCCCCTGTGTTTGGTGCATAAAGATTTATGAGTGTGATAGATCATTCCCTTGATAAGTAGGAAGTGACCTTCTTTGTCTTTCTTGATTATTTTTGGTTTGAAGTTTATTATATCCAATATCAATATAGTTACACCTGCTTGTTTCTTACTCCCATTTGCTTAGAATATTGTTTTCCACCCTTACAACCTGAGGAGGTGTCTGTCTTTAGTGGTGGGGTGGGTTTCTTGAATACAACAGATTGAGGAGTCTAATTTTCTGATCCATCCTGTTAGCTTATGTCTCTTGGTGGGAGAATTAAGGCCATTAATATTTAGGGTAATGACTGTGAGGTTTGATTTGATCCCTGTCTTGTTGTTTTGGTATATGTGGTTTGGTTTTTTTCATGGACTTGAAGTTTTTTGTGCCTTCTCTGAGTTTGGTTATTGTGATCTGGTTCTTGTAGGCACTTGAGGTTGATTATTTGATTCTTCTGTGTGGAGAATTTCCTGAACTTTTATATTAGTTATCTTTTTCTTCCTTCTCTTTGTGGGCACTGACCTGTAACTCCCAGTACCAGTAGGTGGCTATCATCCACAATGAGCTTTTGATCAGAGAGACCTACAAGATTTCCTAAAAGAATGACAGATTTCTGTCAGAGTATTTGATGACCCACCAAAGGTTAGTGGTAAGATGCTACTGCTGAAGACAACATGTGCAGTTGACACGTAACACGGAGTGAAATGGCTGGGAGCTGGAAGAGAGTCAGTCCCCAGATTGTCAGCATGTCTAGTGCCAGAAGGTGTTACATGGTCTGACCTACTTAGCAGAAAATAACCTATCGTGATGCTCACACAAGTGCAATAGTGGCACATAGCCATGGTGGGAAACCCACTGCTCTTGATTTGGCTAACTGATCTGCTCAGTGGAACAGGACCTATAGCTGGAGCTGGGAAACAAGTCAGAACCATATCCAAAAATGAGCCCACTCTCCATTATCAAGCTACCCCTAATCATGGGCTACAAGAAGGCCTATACCTATTAAATTCTCTATTTAAAAAAAGGGGTTAGGGGCTGGAGAGATGGCATAGCGGCTAAGCGCTTGCCTGTGAAGCCTAAGGACCCCGGTTCGAGGCTCGGTTCCCCAGGTCCCACGTTAGCCAGATGCACAAGGGGGCGCACGCGTCTGGAGTTTGTTTGCAGAGGCTGGAAGCCCTGGCGCGCCCATTCTCTGTCTCCCTCTATCTGTCTTTCTCTCTGTGTCTGTTGCTCTCAAATAAATAAATAAATAAATAAATAAAAATAATAAAAAATAAAAAAAGGGGTTATCCCATTTATCTGGTGCTAACTTTACTTGCCATTGGAGAGTCTGCTTCTCTTTTTCAGATAGACACAGATCCTAAGGAGAGAACCACCCTATCATACCTCAAAAGTGCCCCAGCTGAAACTAAGAGTAATTGGCAAAACAAGCAAGGGTGTTGTTTTCTTGGTGAGCCTGTTACCAGCATAAGGGTGAAGGAGACTGACACAGAGAACAATCAACTCCTACCAAATCAGATATCCAGAGACACAGAGGCTCCCAAGACCTCATCACTGAAGCAGACCCAAAATGAGCCCAACATGGCTCAGGGAAATTTGCAGAAGAGGGGGCAGAAAGAATGTCAGAGCCACACGTTGGGTCATGAAGCACAAAGACATTTCCTCCTACCCATAACTGAGGGCTAACCCCACAATGCATGACCCATATACCTCAACAAGGTGGGGTCAGGGGGAGAGGGGAAGACAGGAAGGAGGCTAACGATGGTACTAACTTGACAGGTTGTGGAACCTTTAAGAGATGGAGCCTTGCTAGGAAGTGAGTCACTAGGGCTTGACCTTGAGGTTGGACATGGTGGTCCAGCTTTCTATGTACTGCTTCCAGACTTAGATACAGTGTCCCATTGCTGGTGTAAAGCATTGGACCAAAGGCAGCTGATGAGAGGAAATTTGTTTGTTTTTTTAAAATTCTGGCTTACAGTCTTGAGGGGAAGCCCCATGATGGCAGGGTAAAGTTGGTAGAACAGAGGGTGGGCATCGCCTCTGCCACAGCAGGTGGACAAAAGCAGCAGGAGAGTGAGGTGAACTCTGGCAAGGGCAATGGGGCTATCACACACCTAAGCCTGCGTCCAACAACACACCTTCTCCAGCAAGGCTCCACCTCCAACTTGCTATCAGCTGGGAAGAAGCAGAGTGTATGGGGGATGTAGGATTCAAACCACTATAGGTTTCATCCCCTGTGGCCATGCCTTCTTATCAGTAAGCCAAAATAATCCCTTTTCCCTTTGTTTATTTACTTAAGAGAGAGAGAGAGTGGAAGTTAAGAGAGACAGAGAGAATGGGCACGCCAGGGCCACCAGCCACTGCAAACAAACTCCAGATGCGTGCACCATCTTGTACATCTGGCTTACGTGGGTCCTGGGGAATCAAGCCTGAATCCTTTAGCTTTGCAGGCAAGCACCTTAACCGCTAAGCCATCCCTCCAGACCTCCTTGCTCCTTTAAATGGTATTTCTCACAATAATGAGAAAACAAATTGATACAGAAAGTGACCAAAGACAGCAACTATTGTCTGTTAGAGTGCCCTATTTCCTGAACCATCTCTGGTTCATTATACCTTCATTTTCATTGTTCTCTCATGGTTCATGTATCAACCTCTAACCTCATGGCTGCTATCACTGACAACCTGTTAATTCCATCTCTCTTGTCAAAGGATTTTCCCTGTAGGGAAGCTACACCCTGAATCTTGTTATTACCTGGATCTTTTTTCACTCTGAGATCTTAACCTCATACGTACCACTCTAGGGCTTGAATCTCCAAAACCTTCCTGTGCTCATTCCTATTACAAGAGCACCCTGTTAAAGAAATGCATGGAGAAGCCGGGCGTGGTGGCGCACGCCTTTAATCCCAGCACTTGGGAAGCAGAGGTAGGAGGATCGCCATGAGTTCGAGGCCACCCTGAGACTACATAGTGAATTCCAGGTCAGCCTGGGCTAGAGTGAGACCCTACCTTGAAAAAAAAAAAAAAAAAAAAGAAAAGAAATGCATGGAAACCAATGCAAGCTTTTCTTAGAGTAATGGAAAGCTTTTTCTAATCTGCCTCATAAGCCTAAACCTAGCTCAGAGGTTCGCAGACTAGGCTAGCCAAGCAAAAACTCACCTCTGACAATTGTCATATGACCTGCAAGGTAAGAATTTTGTTTGTGTATTTCCCAGCAGTTGAAGAAAATCAAAGGAAAATATAATGTATTGTGAAACACAAAATGGCATTAAATTCAAATTTCAATGATTATAAGTCAAGTTTGGCTGCAACATAGCTTGTCTATAGCTGGTCTTGCACTTCAGCACTGAGTAACTGGTAGTGAGGTTAAAACTCACAAGCCCTAAACTATGAATTCAACTCCAAGCATGGTGGCTCACATCTGCTGTGGTGGTTTGATTCAGCTGTCCCACATAAACTTAGGTGTTCTGAATGCTGGGTTCTCACCTGATGGAGACTTGGGAATTAACACCTCCTACAGGCAGTGTATTGTTGGGGGCAGGATTATGAGTGGTACAGCCAGTGGCCCCTTGCCAGTGTTTGGCACACTCTCCTGTTGCTATGGTCCACCTTATGTTGGCCAGCAGGCGATGTCCACCCTCTGCTCATGCCATCATTTTTCCTGCCATCATGGAGCATCCTCTTGAGCCTGTGAGCCAAAATAAACCTCTTTTTCTCCACAAGCTGCTCTTGGTTGGGTGATTTCTACCAGCAACGTGAACATGACTGCAGCCGCTGCAATTGCAGCACATGGGAAAGCGAGGTCAGAGGATTGCTGCAAGTTGAAGGCGATCCTAGGCTACAGGGTAAGTGAGACCCTCTCTTTAAAACACACAAGAAAAATAAGATGAAAACTACCTGGCTCATTCCAGAAAATGGTTACCCACCCCTGGCCCAACAGGTCTACTATCTGACTTCCCTGTACCCATACCTGTGCACTGATAAATATTTGCTGCAGAGACAAATCTCATCAATTATATAGATTTGGTGCCATATAGATATTAGCCCCACCTGGAAAGTCAACATAGCCTGGAAACCACGTCATGTTCCCCAGTCAGCTCTCTCTCTTCCTCATCCCTTCGTGTTTCTCCCTCTCTGAGCCTCCACACACCTCACCCCTCATCTTAGCAGACGCCCCCCTCCTACTCCAAAGTAGAGATGGAAGCCATCCGCCTGGCATGCCCTTGGTTCCCCGCGACCATTCACTTACCACCTAGCATTTCAGCACTGGAAACTTTTCACACAGGTCAAGCAAGTCCTTTAACCAGTCCTGTGATGGTTAAATTGTGTGTGTCTATTGGGCTCAGAGAAACCCAAATAACGAGTGGAATATGACTTGCTGGTGTCTCTACGAGGCTGTTTCTGGGAGTGATTGGCATGTCAGACTAAGACCCACTCTTGCCAGCGTGGGCAGGTAGGTGTCACCAAAGCCTTCAATGGCTGGGGCAGAACCAAGACTGAAGGAAGCTTGCTCGCTGTCTCTTCTGGAACGAGGCACCCACCTTCTTCTGCCCTGGGACCTCAGCACCCCTGGCTTCTCAGGCCTTCAGATTTTTACCAGTCTGAATGATCCTGTGTATTGGGTATCTGAGTCTGTGCAAAGCTAGTATTCCCAGCAGAATTCCAGAAGTGACTGGTCCCACCTGGACTTGCAAGTTTTGCCTTTGCTCATCCCTTGAATGATGTCATCATCTGTCTAGTGACTCAGGCAAATGAGCTCGAAGCCATTCTAGCCTCTCTTCCATACCTTACTGGGATAGTCACACTTTCCATGTCTGTGACAAACCCTTAAAGCAGGGGAAGGTTTATTTGACTCATAGGCTTCAAAGAGTTCAGTCCCTCGTAGTGGGGAAGGCAAGATAGAACAGGGGGGTTCACCAGGGTCAGCAACAAGAGAGAGAGAGAACCTCTGCTAACTGGCTTTCTTTTCCCCCCTTGTCATTCCATTCAGGTCCCCAACCAAAGAGTTGATGTGACTCTCATTTAGGACAGATCTTCACCCATACTCACTCCTCTGTAGTGCTTTTCCACACAATGTTTGCCTAATCCCCTAGGTGCTTCGCAATCCAATCAAGTTGTCAACTGAGATCAACCACCACAGCCATTTTCAATATTTCAACAAGGGCTGGAGAAATGGCTTAGGGGTTAAGGTGCCTACCTGCAAAGCCTAAGGACCCAGGTTTGATTCTCCAGGTCCCACGTAAGCCAGATGTACAAGGTGGTTCATGCATATGGAGTTCTTTTGCAGTGGCTGGAGGCGCTGGCGTGCCCATTCTCTCCCTCTCTCTCCCTCTCTTTCTCTCTGTGTTTGTCTCAAATAAAAAATAAAATAAATTAAAAAAATATTTCAGGGTTTGAAAGATGGCTTAGCCATTAAGACATTTACCTGCAAAGTCAAAGGACCCACGTTCAACTCCCCAGGATTCACATAAGCCAGATACACAAGGGAGTGCATGCATCTGGAGTTTGTTTGCAATGGCTGGAGGCCCTGAGTGCCATTTTCTGTCTGCCTCTTTCTTTCCCCTCTCTCTCAAATAAATAAATAAACAAAAATTAAAATAAAAACATTTTTTCAACAAAACTTTTTCAAGGTAGGGTCTTGCTGTAGCCCAGGCTGACCTGGAATTCACTCTGTAGTCTCAGGGTGGTCTCAAACTCATGGCAATCCTCCCACTTCTGCCTTCTGAGTGCTGGAATTAAAGGCATGCACCACCACATCTGGCTTTTTTAACAAAACATTTTTTGTCCTTTTGCTAGGAACCCAGGTCCTGACCATTTCTGATGAATCACACTACTGCTGCATGAGTAATGTGAACCACCATCATGGCTTAGCCACCTTAGTGAAGTACCTTCCTAAATCATCTGCCTATTTCTTGGCTACCTATTTTTGTCTAGCATAGTAGTCAGAGTAATGCTTTTGTAAAAAAATATTTTATTTATTTATTTATTTGCAAGCACAGAGAGATAGAGATGAGAGAGACAGAGCAAGAGAGAATGTGTGTGGCAGGGTCTCCAGCCTCTGCAAATGAACCCAGACACATGTGCCACTTTGTGCATCTGGACTGATGCGGGTCTTGGGGAATTGAACCCTGGTCATTAGGCCTTGCCGATCTTAATCACTAGGCCATCTCTGCAGTCCCAGAGCAATGGTTTTGTAAGGTCATATTATGCCACTTTTTGGCTCACAGCGTTTGTGTTTCCCATTTTCTTTCATAACCTTCTAATGTCTTACCATCTCACTTAGAATAAAAAAAAATGATTTCATCCTATTGTCTAGTAATAACTGCTTCTGCATAAAAATTAAACCCAAAGCCTAGTGGAACATTGCTTTCAGACAACATCTATGCTGTTTGCTCATGATTCCGTGGATAAGAGAAATTTAGGCTGGACTCCGGTGACGGATTCACACACTGTTCTTGCCTGGTGCTAGCCTCGTAGCTCATGGCGACTTGGTTGAGGCCCAGCTGTGTAAGAAGAGCTCACTTATTTGGCGGCTCATGCTGAAAATGGCTGAGCCATGTGACTACAGCATGCAGCTGACTGGCTCAGGGTACCTGGGACCATCTTGAGAAATGGCAAAGCGGGGCTGGAGAGATGGCTTAGCGGTTAAGCGCTTGCCTGTGAAGCCTGAAGACCGCGGTTCGAGGCTCGCTTCCCCAGGACCCATGTTAGCCAGATGCACAAGGGGGCGCACATGTCTGGAGTTCGTTTGCAGTGGCTGGAGGCCCTGGTGCACCCATTTTCTCTCTCTCTCTCTCTCTCTCTCTCTCTCTTTCTCTGCCTCTTTGTCTGTCTGTTGCTCTCAAATAAGTAAATAAAAATAAACAAAAAAAGTATTAGAAAAAAAAAATGGCAAAGCAGATCACAGGGCCATGCAGAGAGTCAGTGGGAGAGATCACACTAGGGTGTGGATTAGTGGTATGCCAAGGCCGACAGTGGCAGCACTCTACCCTGGCAGCAAGCACTAAATGATTATCTCGTTGCCTGAGAATTTTGAGGCACTAATAAAATCTCCTAAAAGGTGGTTTGCTTGATTTTATTAGCACTATTAATTGGAAATTATGGCAATTGTATTCCTTCTAGAATTTTTCTTTTGTTGGCTTAAGTTCTAAATAACTTTTACAGATACTATTACATTTTATTGAATCACATTTTCTCATTTTACTTTATTTTATTTTTCTATATTTTTTTCATTTAAAAAAATAATTTATTTATTAGAGAGAGAGAGAGAGAGAGAGAGATTGAGAATGGATGTAGGCAAGGCCTCTAGTCACTGCAAATGAACTCCAGACATATGCATATGCATCTGGATTACATAGGTTCTGAGGACTTGAATCTGGATCCTTCTCAGGCCAACACTAACTGCTAAGCCATCTCTCCAGCCATAAATAAGCATTTTCTTTTTCTTTTTCTTTTTTTTTTTTTTTGAGGTAGGGTCTCACTCTGGCTCAGGCTGACCTGGAATTCACTATGTAGTCTCAGGATGGCCTTGAACTCTTGGCGATCCTCCTACCTCTGCCTCCCGAGTGCTGGGATTAAAGGCGTGCGCCACCACGCCCGGCTGCATTTTCTTTTTCTTCTTCTTCTTTTTATTCATTTATGTTTTTAGGCAGGGTCTTGCTCTACACCAGGCTGACCTGGAGTTCACTACATAGCCTCAGGGTGGCCTTGAACTCAGTGATCCTCCTACCTCTGCCTCCGGAGTGCTGGGATTAAAGGTGTGTGCTACCACGCCTGGCTTAAATCAACATTTTATTACTCTCAATGGTAACTAATTCAAAGACGATCCCATTACAAAGTGACCTCCAACCTACATACATCATCATCTAATTGTATTGGTTTCAAGAGGCAGTGACCCCGTGTGGAGGAAGAAAGTGCCTGCCTTTGAACTTGAGAGGTCCATTCACTTTCGCTTTCAACCCAACATATTCCCGGAAGCTGTGAGTTTCCCACTTTACATGAGATGGGGTGGGGTCATACTAGGTAAGAGACCTTAGCAGGGAACTGAGCATGTCCCTCCTGTCTTTTTGCTCAAATTACTGATCATGCAAAGGGTATTTTCAGGAACCCAAGCACATGCATTGAAACCTAGGGCCCCCTGATAAGCTTGCTGTGGAAAATGACTTTAGTAAGAAGAGCAAGTTAATTGCATAGACAAAAAAAGGATCAAATAGTGCAAAAAAAAAAAAAAGGCCCACGTGGTTAGTAGCAAAAGCCACTTTTATTCTTATGATGTTTTTTGGATCTGTCAAAATTGGTGATGGGTGTGTGGGGGTGTAGCTGAGTGGGTAGGGTGCTTGCCTGGCACGCGTGAAGTCCCGAGTTTGATCCCTAGTACTGCCTAAACTGCGTGTGGTGACGCGCCCTCGTGATCCCAGTGCTTGGGGAGGTGGACGTGGTGGAATCAGAAATTCAAGGAAATCCTCGGGCTCCTTGCAGCCTGTGTTATGAGATGTGTGGGATTCTATATAATGATAAGAATCTCTGGCTCGGGAATGGTGGCGCATGCCTTCAATGCCAGCACCTGGGAGGCAGAGGTAGGAGGATCACTGTGAGTTCGAGGCCACCCTGAGACGACATAGTGAATTCCAGTTCAGCCTGGGTTAGAGTGAGTGAGACCCTACCTCAAAACCCAAAAACAACAGCAACAACAAAAAGAACTTCTGGGCTGGGGGAGGGATTGGCTGTGTGGATAAAGTGCTTGCCCTGTAAGTGTGGAAGTAGCCAGATTCAGAATCCCCAGCCCCCATGTAATAGCCAGAAGCTAGGACAAGCTTTTATAACCTCAGCACACGGATGGCGAGATGGAAGACTGAGAAGGGAGAACGTTCTCAAAGCTTGCATAGACCAGCCAGACTGGGGAATGAGCAGAGAGTCCCTGGAGACCCTTGTCAAAGCGGTGGATGGTTGTTAGGATGGCCCAGGCATGTTGTCTTTTCTCCACTCCTCTGCCCTAGTCTGCATGTGCTCTCACTCACACACGCGAACACACACACACATGTTACAGGTACGAAAATAAAAAAATTAGGGCCGGGCATGGTGATGATGCACATCTTTAATCTTAACACTCAGGAGGCAGAGGTAGGAGGATCTCAGTGAGTTCAAAGCCACCCTGAGACTAGTGAATTTCAGATCAGCCTGAGATAGAATGATAACCTACCTCAAAAAACCAAAAATAAAGAAAAATAAACACACAAATGAAAATTTAAAAAAATTAGGCCTGGAGAGATGGCTTAGCAGTTAAGGCAAGCGATGGCTTAGCAGTTAAGGCGCTTGCCTGCAGAGCCTAAGGACCCAGGTTCAGTTCCCCAGTACCCACATAATCCAGATGCACAAGGTGGCTCACGCATCCGAAGTTTGCTTTGCTCTGGTGCAACCATTCTCTATATATCTGTCTCTCTCTCTCTCATAAATAAATAAATAAATAAATATTATATATATATATATGTATATATATGTATGTATGTATGTATATCTGCTTGCAAATAAATAAAAATAGTTCTTTGATTATTTTCAAAAAAATTTTTTTGCCTGGCGTGGTGGCACACACCTTTAATCCCAGCACTCAGGAGGCAGAGGTAGGAGAATCGCTGTGAGTTCAAGGCCACCCTGAGACGAGTTAATTCCAGGTCAGCCTGGACCAGAGTGAGACCCTACCTCGAAAAACAACAACAAACAAACAAACAAAAATTATTAACAACTTTCATGATTATAAAAAAAAAAAATCCCATGGCAACACTCTCCCTCCCCCCACTTTCCCCTTTGAAACTCCATTCTCCCCATCTCAACCAGTCTCTCTTTTATTTTGATGTCATGATCTTTTCCTCCCGTTATGATGGTCTTGTGTAGGTAGTGTCAGGCACTATGAGGTCATGGATATCCAGGCCAAAAAAATTGTTTTTTAAAGAAGTCTACTTAGTCAGGTGTGGTGGCACGTGCCTGTAATTACATTTCTTGGGAGACTGAGGCAGGAGAATTGCTATGAACTCCATGCCAGCCTGGGCTATACATTGAGACCTTGTCTCAAAGAGCAGAAAAAGAAGGGGAGGGGTGGGCTTTGGAGATGGCTCAGTGGTTAAAGTACTTGGCATGCAAATTCCAGGACTGAAGTTTGGATTGGCAGCACCCATGTAAATGCTGGCTGGGCGTCCACCTGTAACCCTAGGGTTCCTGAGGTGGGAACAGGGGGAATCCCAACGAGGTACATCAGCTGAGTCAGTGAGCTCTGGGTTCACGTGACAGACCCCGTGTCAGCAAATACAAGTGGATTGAGAGTCAGGAAGACTTTAAGGCCATGGTTTTTTGGGGGAAGGACTAAAAAGAAGTAGGCTTAAATTCTATAATGTTTTATTTATCTTATTAGGAGAATGACTGAACACTCCTTTTTGTCACATGTGGCTTAGACACGTATGCTGTCTTTTGTATCATTCTTGTTTATCCTCCATTTACTCTTATTGCTCTGATTTTGAAAAGTTTGAGGGGGCTGGAGGGATGGCTTAGCGGTTAAGGCAAAGGACCCAGGTTTGATTCCCCAGGACCCACATTAGCCAGATGCACATGGTGGCGCATGCATCTAGAGTTCATTTACAGTGGCTGAAAGCCCTGGTGCGCCCATTCTCTCTCTCTCAAATAAATAAGATAAAATTAAAAAGTTTGAGATGTTTGTTTCATGTGTCTAAAGATAAAGTCTGATTAAAGAGGGCGCTCATGGCTCTTGCTGACATGAGAAAGCCACAGTAAGTTACACAGTCCTTCCAATATTGACTTATGACTTCAGCTCCCATCAAAATGATTTCAGTTCTTGGGCTGCCACTTCATTCATTCTTGTATCAGAAGGGTAGATCTTCAATGGCTGCTTAAGCCTGGTTGCCAGGTACAGCCATGACAGCCTGAGATTCATGTTCAGTTGTCATGGCTGTTGCTAAGCTAAAAAGAGCCAAAGAAAAGTGGGGAGAACCTGTGTGTTCTGATCCAATAAGAGCTTGGGCCCAGCGTTAACCAACCAGAAAATATTCACAGCCCTTTTCCAGAGGACACAGAGATTAAAAAAAAAAAAAATTGTGTGTGTATGTGGTGGGGGGGAGGTTGGGGCTGTACAGATGGCTTAGCAGTCAAGGCACTTGCCTGCAAAGCTTAATGCTAAGCTTAAGTACACAGGTTCAATTCCCCACTACCCAGGTAAGTCAGTTGCATAAGGTGGCGCATATGCCTGGAGTTTGTTTGCAATGGATGGAGGCCCTGGCGTACCCATTTTTTTTTTTTTCTCTCTCTCTCTCTGCCTCTTTCTCAAATTAAAAAAAAAAAAAAAAAGGAACTGGGCATGGTGGTGCATGTCTTTAATCCCAGCACTCGGGAGGCAGAGGTAGGAGGATCACCGTGAGTTTGAGGCCACCCTGAGACTACATAGTGAATTCCAGGTCAGCCTGGGCTAGAGTGAGACCCTACCTCGTAAAAAAAAAAAAAAAAAAAAAAAAAAAGGGGGGGGGATGCTGGAGAGATGGCTTAGCAATTATGGTGCTTGCTTGCAAAGCCAAAGGATTCTTGGTTCTATTCCCCAGGACCCACATAAGCCAGATGCATAAGGTGGCACATGCGTCAGTGGCTGGAGGCCCTGGCGCACCCATTCTCTCTCTCTCTCTCTCTCTCTGCCTCTTTCCCTCTGTCACTCTCTCAAGTAAATAAATAAAAATAAAAATAAAATAAAATAAAAAGAAAGAATGGAGCTGGGTGTGGTGGCACATGCCTTTAATCCCAGCACTGGGGAGGATGAGGTAGGAGGATTGCCATGAGTTCATGGCCACTCTGAGAATACCTAGTGAATTCCAGGTCAGCCTGGGCTACAGTGAGACTCTACCTCAAAAAAAGAATGGTCAGTGTTTTGCTGTAAAAATGAAAGTTCTTTAGCAGTCTGTCCTCGAGCCTGGCCAGTCCCTTGCTGGGTTAGCAAGGGTGAGTTACCTACAGCATGTCCTGTTGCCAGAGGGGAGGGAGTCTGGGAAGTTACTTACAGTTCACAGAGAAGCACTCGGTCACAAGAAAGGGAAACAGAAGTTTGAGCCTTAAGAAGACTTAAAATTGCTTCCTTGTTTTTGACTTTTTAAAGAAATTTCCATTTCTAAGCATAATTGCTACTGCTCACACCCTGCGGCTCTCTGTGATTAGAGGGGAGAAGATTAATTGCTGTGTTTGCACCTCACTAGATGCTTCCTGGATATCTTGTGTGCTGTTAACTGCTTACTCAATAACTCAATTAAAAACATTTAAAAAAAATCAGAATTATGCAAGTGTGTGGGGGGAACAACTGTGAGCCTGTGTTTTATTTATTATTATTATTATTATTTTGGTTTTACCAGGTAGGGTCTCACTCTAGCCCAGGCTGACCTGGAATTCACTATGTATTCTCAGGGTGGCCTTGAGCTCACAGGGATCCTCCAACCTCTGCCTGCTGAGTGCTGGAATTAAAGGCATGCGCCACCACCCGGCTCTGTTTTATTTTTTATTTATTTATTTTTTTCTATTTTATTTTTTAATTTACACTATAGAGTGATTTTTCCCCCCCAATGTCAAGTTTTTACCCTGCAGATACTGGAGTATTTATTTATCTTAAATTGTTATGTTTCTGAGAAAAATTCAGGATTATAAATACTTAGATTTTCGATTTTAGATTTACTGTAAAATAGCAAAAAAAAGAGATAAAGAAAAAATGCAAGCAAAATGATGACAGAATGATAATTTCAAAAATATGAATAGTTCATTGCACAAGTGTTTCTAGTTTTATGAAGGAAACTTTTCATAACAAAATAAAAATCAGTAGTATCAGGGTGGCCTTGAACTCATGGTGATCCTCCTACCTCTACTTCCCAAATGCTGGAATTAAAGGCGGGCTCCACCACACCCGGCTGTTACTGTAAGTGTACAAAAGAAAATGGATTAGCTGTAAAGATGTTTGTGGGTCCTGGGGAATCAAACTGAGGTCCTTTGGCTTTGCAGGCAAGCACCTTAACCCGTAAGCCATCTCTCCAGCTGTCTTTCTTTCTTTTAAAAATATTTAAATTTATTTATTTGTAAGGAGAGAGAGAGAGAGAAATAAAAAGAACGAGTGTATGGGTGCACCAGGGCCTCAAGTCACTGCAAACAAACTCCAGATGTGTGTGCCCCTTTGCATATCTGTCTGTAAAAAAAAAAAAAAAGCCAGGTCATTATGCTTTGTAGGCAAGCCTTAACCACTGAGCATCTCTCCAGGCCTGACCATTCTATCTGAAGAACTTTTTTAAAAAGTATTTTATTTTTATTTATTTTATTTATGAGAGAGAGAGCAGGAGAGAGAGAATGGGTGCACCAGGGTCTCAAGCCACTGCAAACAACTGCAGATACATGTGACACCATGTGCATCTGGCTTATGTGGGTTCTGGGTAATCAAACATGGGTCCTTAGGCTTTGCAGGCAAGTGCCTTAACCACTAAGCCATCTTTCTATCTGGAGAACTTTCTAGCCTTTTACATGTTAGCAGCATTTCCATTTATGTTAGTATTGTCCTGACTGTATTTCTCGGTTTGTTTTTCTTTTTTTCCAAGGTAGGTTCTCACTCTAGCCCAGGCTGACCTGGAAGTCACTATGTAGTCTCAGGGTGGCCTTGAAGTCATGGCGATCTCCTACCTCTGCCTCCTGAGTGCTGGGATTAAAGCTGTGCGCCACCACACCCAGCCATTTCCCAGTATTTTAAAACAATTTTTGGATCCTGATATGGTGGTTAGTGACTATCAATCCCAGCTATTTGGGAGGCTGGGGCAAGAAGATGCTTTGAGTCCAAAAATTCAAGGCTATATAGTGGGTCATGCCAATAGGTGATCCACCAAGGCTGGTTCCATGATGGTGACCTCTAAATGGCAAGGGGGAACCAGGGTATACCTACCATCAGGACCATGGTCACAGCTATGATTAGCCATGTATTCTAGCCATAGTGAATTCCTGGCTGTTAAAGTACTAATGATAAGGGATGGGATTTGACCTGGAGGTTAAAGACCCTTGCTTGCAAAGCCAGCCTACTCCAGTTCAGTTCTCTAGTACCCATGTAAAGCCAGACGCACAAAACGGTGTGTGCATCTGGAGTTCATCTGCAGTGGCCAAGAGGCCCTGGCAGGCCCACGCATTCCATCTTTGTGCTTGTAAGTAAATAATAAATAAAAATTTCAGTGATATTATAACATTCTTCTTTTTTTGAGTAGTTCAGATTGGCTTCGAGCTCTGAATCTCATGCCCAGCTCTTGAGTGCTTAGATTAAAGGTGCTACCAACGTCTGACTTATGTGGTGTGTGAGGTGAACCCCAGGGCACCGTGCATGCTGACAAACACTCTGCCAATTTGTTACCAGGTTCTGGATGCCTTACTCAAAGGCCTGAAAATTATGCATGTGCATGTGCGTACACACACACACACACACACACACACACACACACACAGAGCAGTAAGACACTCTTATATGAGCAACACTGGCGACAGGCAGTGGGTCAGCTGAGTGGAAGGGACTTAACAGTTATCTTCTCATTGCTGGAACAAAACACCCAAGCAGAAGCAGAGCACGGGAGGACAGGGTTTATTTTGGCTCACAGTCTTGAAAGGTCTCCCTGTGGCAGGAGGACAGGCTGGGAAGAAGCAGCAGAAGAGAGCTGAGCTCTGCAAGGTGGAAACTGGGCTCTAGCCTATAAGAGCCGGTCCCCAGCAACGCACCTCCTCTCGCAGAGCTTTGCTTCCCAAAGTGGCCCCAGCTGGGGAGCCAGTATTTCCTCAAAACCCAAAGAGGCTACGGGGGACATTCCACAGTACACAAGGGCCCCAAGTTATTGTCCAGGGTTTATTTGTAAGGAATCCATGAGGAGAAGGATTGGTTGCTAAGGCACGTGGTGTGGATAGCTCTTTATTTTGATTGACAGACGTAAATTATACAATCTCTTAGTATACCGTGCCTGTCTCTTTCCATGATGCATCCGGCTTTATTTATGTTTGTATTGCCATTGTTTAAAAAAATTTTTTTGGAGTTCCAGTGGGCTTTAATTGAGATAAATTAACAATCACAATAACAACAAAATCAAGATTTTTCCCCAACCATCTTTTCTGAACCTTGTAAACTCAGCAAGGACTCTGGTCCCTGTACACTCAATTTCACACATCCCAACAAAAACAGCTCCACTGGAACATTTGCCAATTCAACAGAAAGCCAATTATCCCTTTACCCAAAAGTTATTTTCAAAATTTTAAGTTCTCACTGTTGGCATGGAACTGCTTCCCTTGTGGCTAGGGACATTAGCATTTTCTCCCATTATGATTGAACAGAAATTACATTTTAAGTTTTTGTGTCAAGAAAGAGAAATGAAGCCAGGTGTGGTGGCGCACGCCCTTAATCCCAGCACTCGGAAGGCAGAGGTGGGAGGATCACTGTGAGTTCGAGGCCACCCTGGAGCTACAGAGTGAGTTCAAGATCAGCCTGGACCGGAGTGAGACCCTACCTGGAAAAACCAAAAAAAAAAAAAGAAACAGAGAGAGACAAATGACCCCTCCCCAACAACCACTGGTGAAAATACAGTAACCTGTTATCTTTTTTTTTTTTTTAATTTTTTTTTGGTCATTTTTTATTTATTTATTTGAGAGCGACAGACACAGAGAGAAAGACAGATAGAGGGAGAGAGAGAGAATAGGCGCGCCAGGACTTCCAGCCTCTGCAAACGAACTCCAGACGCATGCGCCCCCTTGTGCATCTGGCTAACGTGGGACCTGGGGAACCAAGCCTCGAACTGGGGTCCTTAGGCTTCACAGGCAAGCGCTTAACCGCTAATCATCTCTCCAGCCCGTAACCTGTTATCTTAATAACCCAGCCTTAAGTCCTCCCTTGCCCCGCCTACTATTGTCTCCTGGAGAATTTAAATACACTTCTGTTGGAATCTGCCAGCTGTGGAGGGGCAGAATCCATCTCACTCTGGCTCACACTGACCTGGAATTCACTCTGTAGTCTCAGGGTGGCCTCGAACTCACGGCGATCCTCCTACCTCTGCCTCCCGAGTGCTGGGATTAAAGGCGTGCGCCACCATGCCCAGCTATGTATTGCTGATTTTTTACGTTTATTTTTTTTAATTGAAAACTTCCACCATTGTAGACAATAAACCATGGTAATTCCCTCCTCTCCCCTCACACTTTCCCCTTCATAGCTCCACTGGCTGTTGTATCCCCTCCCCGTCTCAGTCTCTTTTATTTTGAGGTCATCATCTTTTCCTCCTATTATGATGGTCTTGTGTAGGTGGTGCCAGGTGTGTGCGTGCGTGTGTGTGTGTGTGTGTGTGTGTGTGTGTGTGTGTGTCTTAGCTAGGAGCTTCCTGTTTTTGGTCAATGAGCCCCAGCAATTGTCTGGTTTCTGCCTGTAACAGAACTATGGGTACCAGTGTGCATGAATGACCCCAACCCGCTTTTTATAAAAGTATTTTTATTTATTTTTAAGCAGAGAGAGAGAATGAGAATGACAGTGGGTACGCTAGGGCCCCTCGCCGTTGCAGACGAACTCCAGATGCATGTGCTACTTTGTGCATATGGCTTTACACGGGTACTGGGGAATTGAACCCTGGGCCATCAGGCATTGCAAGCAAGTACCTTTAACCACTGAGTCGTCTGTCCAGCCCTACCTCCATCCCCAGCTTTATTTATTTATGTATTTTTGTTTTTCGAGGTAGGGTCTCACTCTGGTCCAGGCTGACCTGGAATTAACTCTGTAGTCTCAGGGTGGCCTTGAACTCATGGTGATCCTCCTACCTCTGCCTCCCGAGTGCTGGGATTAAAGGCGTGCGCCACCATGCCCGGCCCCAGCTTTATTTTTTAGGGGTACTGGGAAGTTAATTTCAGATAGCCTCAGCTCTTCCCAGGTTCTCATGATTACATGGATGAACTTAACTTGAACCGCCTCCCAAGCTCCAATGCATCTGATTTTAATGATATGCACGTCCAATCATGCATAGGCATAATATGGTAAACAGTTCACTTAGAGGACAGCATTTGTTTGCTTCTAAAACCAGCCCAGGCTGGGTATAACCTTTCTGTTTCAGTCCCTGATATATCCAAGAACATATTTGAATAGAAACTGAACACAAAAGAGGTGTAACTAATGGTTGCTAAGGGAGGAGAAACTTATACCATTGTTTGGAGTGGGGTGTATGTCCCATTCAGTGCAGGTTGGGGTCCCAGGTTGCCAATAGGTGATTAAAGTGCATTGTGAAGAAAGGGTGGTGTGTTTACTGCTCAAGCCAAGCAGCGTGAGGTTGCTAAGCTATTTTCCTATGCTGGCTTACTTCAAATTGAGCTATGTTCCCCAGCCTGGAGCCTTATTTGCAATAAACTCCAGAATAGTGGGGGTTTGCAGACAATTAAAAAGGAAAGAAAAAGATGTAGAGAGCATTACTGAGGAATATGAATAGGGACTTATTAATAAGCTTAGACCTAATTGCATGATTGAAATGTCTTGTAAAAACATTTTTGTTATTTGAATTGTACTTCTATGTAAGCATTTCCAGTTACCTGCATCATTTTTTATGCTAATGACCATTCTTTGAAAGTATGTTTTTTGTTTGTTTGGTTGTTTTTTTGAGGTAGGGTTTCACTCTGGCCCAGGCTGACCTGGAATTCACTCTGTAGTCTCAGGGTGGCCTTGAACTCTTGGTAATCCTCCTATCTCTGCCTCCAGAGTGCTGGGATTAAAGGCGTGCGCCACCATGCCCTGCTGGAAGTATGTTTTGATGACCAGTCTGCTCCGTGAATGTAACGGACCGAGTGGTGATTCCGCTGTAATTGGATTTGTAGTCTTTATAACTTGTTTGTGCTCAGAATTTTTCTTTCTTTTTACAAAATATTTATTTATCTATTTATGATAGGGAGAGAAGGAGAGAGAGAGAGAGAGAGAGAGAGAGAGAGAGAATGTATA
Organism: Jaculus jaculus; assembly: GCF_020740685.1. Classification (NCBI taxonomy): domain Eukaryota; kingdom Metazoa; phylum Chordata; class Mammalia; order Rodentia; family Dipodidae; genus Jaculus; species Jaculus jaculus. The sequence goes on from NC_059123.1 coordinate 5,135,565, forward strand.
TGGGTGCATCACAGCCTCTTGCCACTGCAAACAAACTGCTGATGCACGCGCCACTTGGCGCATCTGGATCTATGTGGGTTCTGGGGAATCAAACCGAGGCCATCAGGCTTTGCAAACAAGCACTTTTAACTGCCCCTCTCCAGTCCATTTTCAAATATTTATCTCTTGAGCTGGAGAGATGGCGTAGTGGTTCAGTGCTTGCCCGTAAAGCCTAATGGCCCCAGTTCGAGGCTCGATTCCCTTAGTACCCAAGTAAGCCAGATGCACAAGGTGGCGTATGCATCTGGAGTTCATTTGCAGTGGCTGGAGGCCCTGGTGCGCCCATTTTCTCTTGTTCTATCTGCTTCTTTATCAAATAAATAAATATTTTTATTTATTTATAAAAGAGAGAGAAAGGAGAGAATGGGCGCACCAGGGTCTCTTGCCACTGCAAAGAAACTCCAGACACATGCACAGTTTTGTGCATCTGGCTGGCTCTATGTGGGTTCTGGGGAATCAAATCCAGGCCGTTGGACTTTGTAAGCAAGCCAGCTCCTTTAACCACTGAACCATCTCTCCAGCCCAGCGCTCGATTTTTAAATGTCTCCTATTGTGAGGTCTGAGGAGGTGGCTCCGTGGGTAGAACTCTTGCGGTACCAGCATGAGGAACTGCGTTTGGATCCTCAGTACCCGTGTGAATACTGTCAGGAAGCCACCACTCAAGAGACCAAGACCGAGGAATCTCTGGAACAAGCTAGCTGGACTCGCCCAAATCAGCGAGCTCTGTCTGTCGATCCTGCCTCAGGAAATGAAGTGGAGAGTGACCTCCACATGACCTCCACATGCCTACGCACACATGAATATGCACACCCATGCACATTTGAGCCCACATGTATATTATACATGCACATGCACACATATATATGTAAAAATAAAAAATAAAAAATAAATGTTTTACATAGATTTTTTTTTTTTTTTGCTTAAATATAACAATTTCTACACTCCCCTAGTGGAAATCTATAAGGATGCCCCTTATTTAAGATTGGGCCTAAGTTTTTTTGGCATATGCCTATAATGACAGTACTTAGGAAGTTGAGGCAGGGGGATGGAGAGTTTGAAGGCAGTCTACTCTATACAGCAAACCCAGAGCAGCCTGGGTTACCTAGCATGACCCTGTGTTCAAAGCAAACAAAACATTTGGCGTTTGGGCATTTTATTTCTCATGATGTATATTTTTTATGGATTTTTTAAAAATATATTTTTTTACCAAAAAAAAAAAAAAAAACCACACATGGGATAAACTTTCCTTTTCTCACGAGACCTGGTGACTATCATGTTAGCGTTGTCTTACATTCGCCCCTTAGAGAATCTCTGGTAGGTTACATTGTTTTGTTTTTTTTTTGTTCCCTGCAGCATTTGTTTTGTCTTGGTTTGTCTTGTTTTGTTCTCCTTCCTTCCTGCCTGGCTGCTGCCTGGCTTGCTTTCCTGTTTCATTGCTTTCCTCTCACTTTTTTGAGTAAAGATGTTTCGTATTTATTTTGGAATGTATCTAAAGAGAACCAAAAAAAAAAAAAAAAAAAAAACAAAAACAAAAACTCTCCTCAGGCAGTGGTTATGTCGAGTATTTTTTTTTCTTTTTTTTTTTTGCAATGCAAGGGAACTCTGTGACTCACAAAGCCATACAAAAATAAGATCTAATATGTTCTGAACAAAAAGGCTTGAGACTTGCTGGAAATAGCTGTTCCGAGTGGCCTCACTGTACTCAGGGGCCTGTGGGGGCTTGAACCTTTCCACAGGGACATCCAGGAATGTCACTGGCCTGCTCTGTTTTCTTGTTTTGATTTTGTTTTTCGAGGTAGGGGGTCACTGTAACCCAGGCTGACCTGGAATTCACTGTGAAGTCTCAGGGTGGTCTTGAACTCACGGTGATCCTCCTACCTCTGCCACCCAGGTGCTGGGGATTAAAGGCGTGCGTCACCACGCCCGGCTGGAGACACAGTCCTCTTCATGTTTCTCCTCAGCAGTAAACATATGTTAGGAACAACATTATTTATGATTTGATCACCTATGATGGAAAATAATGGTTCATTATGCTGGAACGATCCCTTCAGAATGGATTCATGCAGTTGCCTAATATCCCTCAGATCCGCTTAAAATTCTCCTCTCCAAGAATGGCGTACCACGCACATTACTGTTTTCCTTTGCAGATGTGGCACACTGAGAAGGTTTCCCTTAGGGTTAGCTGCATGGTAGTGGAGAGCACGTTGTTTTACCTTCAAGGAAGCTCAGACATAGTTTGTTTTTTTTTAAATATTTTACTTATTTATTTGAGAGAGAGAAAGAGAGAGGAAGAGAGAGAGAATAGGCGTGCAAAGCTTCTAGCCACTGAAAATGAACTCTAGATGCATGCACCTTCTTGTGCATCTGGCTTACATGGGTCCTGGGGAATCAAACCGGGGTTCTTTGGCTTTGCAGGCAAATGTCTTAACCACTAAGCCATCTCTTCAGCCCTCAGACGTAATTTTTGTTGACTTTCTGGTTCCGTTTATCCACAGCCTCATAAGGGACTCTTATTCTTTTTTATTTAAGTGACATTATAAATTAACAACAGTTCTTGAAAAGTCTGCTTTGAACTGAATTCAACAGAACACTTTTTAAGTGGATGCTGTGGTATAAGCAGTTTTATTCACTATAGATAGGTGCATAGGCTGGTATATTGGTTTTGAAAATAAGTTTGATGATATATTTTCATCTAAGAATGTGCACTTTCTTTACCTAGAAATTTAACTTCTGGATATTAAGGCAAAACTATATGATCAATCTGGGTGTTTTGGTGCATGCCTTTAATCCCAGCACTTAGAAGGCAGAAGTAGAAGGATGGTTGTGAGTTCAAGACCACCTGAGTGTACATAGTGAATTCCAGGTCAGCCTGGGCTAGAGTGAGACCCTACCTTGAGAAATCAAAAAACAAACCAGACTGTGTGATAATGTATAAAGATGCTCATAGCAATAATTAAGTAAATTTCATGTATTAAAAAAAGGGCTGGGGAAATGGCATAGTGGTTAAGGCATTTGCCTGCTAAGCCTAAAGAGCCTGGTTCAGTTCCTCAGGACCCACATAAGCCAGTTGCACAAGGGGGCGCATGCGTTTGGAGTTCATTTGCAATGCCTGGAGGCCCTGGCATGCCCCTTCTTTTTTTCTATCTGCCTCTTCTTCTCTTTCTCTCTCTCAAATAAATAAAAAATATAAAAAAATTACTTTTTATGAGACTAGGTCTCACTCTGGACCTCACTATAAAGCTTAGGCTGGACTCAAACTTGCTGCAGTCTTTTTGCCTTAAATTCCCAGTGCTGGAATTATAGGTGTGAGTCACCATGTCTGGCTACTTTACTTTAAAAAATAAATTTCATTTTAAGCTGGGTGTGGTGGTGCACACCTTTAATCCCAGCACTCGGGAGGCTGACGTAGGAGGATCGCCGTGAGTTCAAGGCCACCCTGAGACTCCATAGTGAATTCCAGGTCAGCCTGGGCTAGAGTGAGACCCTACCTCGAAAAACCAAAAAAAAAAAAAGAAAAAAAAAGTTTTCGTTAAAAAAAATTTGCTTACTTTTATTAGCAAACAGTGTTTGGTTTAATTATGGTGTCTTCAAATAATTTTTGTTTGTTTTCTGCTCTCTTTCCACCTTCTTTTTAAAAAATAATTTTGACTTTAAAAATAAATTTATTTTACTTAGATGAGAGAGAGAGAATGGACATGCCAAGGCCTTCAGCCACAGCAAACAAACTCGAGATGCATGCATCACCTTGTGCATCTGGCTTACGTGGGTCCTGGGGAATTGATCCTGGGTCCTTTGGCTTCACAGGCAAATGCTTTAACCACTAAGCCAACTCTCCAGCCCTGTTTCCACCATCTTACTCTCCATCCCCACCCAGGTGGCCTGCCACCCAACACAGCTTCCTTTCTCCTTTCATAGGGCACTTGTCTCTTGTCCCTGTCCTTTCTTGTCACCGCTTGTTGCCCTCCGGTGCTCTCCGGTCTCAAGGCACAGGCCACGCTCAGTCTCGCTTCCCCCTAGTTACATACATAAAACATTAAACTCAGGATACACATGATGAAAGAGAACATGTGGTTTTTGTCTTTCTAGGTTTAAGTGACCTTACTTAGTATGTAATTCTTTCCAATTCCATACATTTTCCTGACAATTTCATGACTTCATTTTCTTTTGTTTTTAATACTTTATTTTTATTTATCTGACAGAGATACAGGGAGAGAATAAGAGAAAGAGAGAGAGAGAGAGAATGGCGCTAGGGCCTCCAGCCACTGCAAACGAACTCCAGATGTGTGTGTCCCCTTGTGCATCTGGCTAACGTGGGTCCTGGGCAATTGAACCAGGGTCCTTTGGTTTTGCAGGTAAATGCCTTAACCACTAAGCCATCCCTCCAGCTCAACTTCATTTTCTTTATAACCGAATAGAACTTGGTTTTACAGATAGTGTGCCACAATCTGGTCATGCCATCATCAGTTAATGGGCATGTAGGTGGATTCTACTTCCTAGCTGCTGTGAATAAACATGGATGTGCACGTATCTCATTAGTAGGGTATAAAGTCCTTTGGGTATATGCCCAGGAATGGCCTCGCTGGGTCATATGGTAATTCAACTTTTAGCTTTTTGAGAAACCCACAAACTAATTTTCATAGTGGCTATATCAGTTTACACTTCCACTTACAGTGAATAAGTGTTCCCTTCTCCCTCTCCCCTCTCTGTCTAACCCTGCCGTTATTATTATTATTATTATTTTATTTTATTTTTTTTTTCGAGGTAGGATGTCACTCTGGCCCAGGCTGACCTGGAATTCACCTCGAACTCATGGTGATCCTCCTACCTCTGCCTCCTGAGTGCTGGGATGAAAGGCGTGCTCCACCTTGCCCGGCAATCATTAGTATTTTTCCTAGTTCTGTGAGAAATGTCATTGGAACTTTGATGGGAATTGCATTGGATCTGTAGAATACTTTTGGAAACACAGACATTTTTCTCCAATCCAGAAGTATGGAAGATCTCTACAATGTCTGGTACTATATTCACTTTTTTTTTCCCCCCAGGTTTTCCTTGTAGAGGCCTTCACATCCATAGCAAGGCTCTTTCCTAAGTGTTCGATTTCGAGGGGCATTATTGTGAATGGAATGGTTTTCCTAATTTCTTTCCAGCAGGTTACTTTTCTTGGTCATTCTACTTTATCAGATTATAGTTACTAAAAAAGAGAGAGAAGTAGCAGGTCTTTTATCTGTCATCTGTGGGAAACATAGTTATGTATTAAAAGGAAAGAAAATTCATCATTTGAAGCTCAGTTTAAGCATTCTTATATTGGATGATAATTCAGGTTCCTTTTTTTTTTTTTGAGGTAGGGTCTCACTCTAGCCTAGGCTGACCAGGAATTCACTATGTAGTCTCAGGGTGGCCTTTAACTCACAGCGATCCTCCTACCTCTGCCTCTCTAGTGCTGGGATTAAAGGCATGTGCCACCACGCTTGGCTGGGTTTTCTTATTAAAGGCTTTGTGAAACTTCCTCTGAAGAAATTTTATCTCTGTTATGCACTTTTATCAACACACTTGAAGCCCTGAGGCAACCATCATATTAATACCAATGTTACTGAATTTTAGCTCATAGAAATCACCACTTTGAGCTATAGAGATGGTTTAGCAGTTAAGGCACTTGCCTGGGAAGCCTAAGGACCCAGGTTGGATTCCCCAGAGCCCACATAAGCCAGGTACACATGGTGGTGCATGTGTTTGCAGTTTGTTTGTGGTGGCCAGAGGCTCTGGTGTGCCCAGTCTGTCTCTCTTTCTCTCCACTGATAGATAAGTAAATAAAACAAATCATATTTCCCTTTTAAACAGACTTTTTATAAACTTCAGGAGTACATGGCTGTTTCAGGAATATTCCCACGCACGTGTTTGGGCATGCGCCAAGTGGCTAGTTTGCTAGTGATGAGAAATGAATCACAAGACGAAGTTCAACTGCAGACTTTCCGGCTTGGCTGCGTGGCATCTGGAGCTGAAAGGTTACATACCAAGCAAAACGTAGAGCAATTCTTCATTCAGTGAAGCTAGGTCTGCTCACAGAGCATCATCGCACAGCAGCAAGGTGGGAAGGAAGCCTCTTGGTCTTCCAATGCACTCATCATTGTTTACTTCTGTTTGGGATCCTCACCCACAGCACATTAGTAATACAAATAGTTAATGAGTTACTGGAAGGAAAAACAGCCATGTAGCATTGCCAGCCTCGGGTCATATTCCACCTTCCAGCTCCCTCTCTCCACTGGCAAATAAAGATCTCCTTTGAAGTGTGACTTTTGTCACAGCCCGTTGCTAATGGAATGAACTTTATAAGGTCAACACAATTGTGATGTTTGTGCGACTTATAATACCTGTGTTTGTGTTAGTAATTTTGTGGGCAGCAGGGTCAATTTCAGCTCCGTTTGGTAAATCACCTAGCACATTCATTCTTATCTTCAATAAAGAGTGATTTTGCTAAAAGATGCTAACCATCCCAAACTTAATTGCAACTTTTCAATAGTGATAAGGATGTGGTTTATTTAATTCATAGTCACTTTTTAAAAATATATTTTATTTATTTATGAGAGAGAGAGAGAATGGGTGTGCTAGGGCCTCTAGCCACTGCAAACGAACCCCAGATGCACGCACCCCCTTGTCCATCTATCTGGCTTATGTGGGATCTGGGGAATCAAACTGGAGTCCTTTGACTATGCAGGCAAATGCCTTAACTGCTACGCCATACTTTCCAGCCTCCATAGTCACTTTTCAAATGCCTACTATGTGCTATGGAAAGGGATACAAAAACAAGATGTCATTGCTACATGTCAAAACACATGTAGGGCCTGGGGGCCTGGCTCCATGGTAGAGCACTTACATATATGTGAGACAACCCTAGATTTGATCCCGAGCACCACAAAATACAAACACAGACAAAAAAGCCGACATTTAGTTAAGGAAAAAGAAACAGTTTTTATTATATTATTATATTGGCCAATATTATTTATAACTTTCCTAGAGGTAACTAACATAGTGATTTTGAAGTATAAATAGTTCTTATCACTCTGCAAGCTGAAAGAAGGACTTAGTACAGGTATTTGATTGTCTTTACTAAGCAAAATTCACAAGTGAGATAGAAGAGAGAATGGCCATTCAGGGGCCTGCAGCTGCTGCAAACCCACCCAGAGGCACGCGCCGTTTTGTGTATCTGGCTTATGTGGGTGCTGAGGAATCAAACTCATGTCTTTAGGCTTTGTAGACAAGCACCTTAACCACTGAGCAATCTCCCCTGCCCACAAGTGAAATATGTTAGCATGATAAAGTTAAGATCCATCCCCTCCTTTCAACCTGCCTGTCTCAACCATCCAAACAGCTCGGCTTGCTATGATATTGCAGCGTAGCTAAGGATGGCCTTGAATGCTTTGGGTCCTCCTTCCTCCTCCTCTGAGTGCTGGTCAACAGGTATGCGTCACCACCCCTGCCTTAAAACTGAGCAAAACACTGGGCTGGGAAGATGGCTCAGTATTTAAAAGGCCCCATTTCGCGAAGCTTGCCAGCACAAATTCAGTTCCCCAACACCCATGCAAAGCCAGTTTGCTGCATCAAGACACCCTGTTTCACAGCAGTAAAACACAGATACCTTCTCTGACCTCCATACATGTGCCATGGCACACGCATGCACAACCCCTGAAATAAATAAGTAACTATGTTTTTTTTTTTTTAAGTTAAGGAAAACAAAATAACAATTTTGTTATACCACTCATTTTGCTATACAAAAGTCAATAATATCAGATGATTCACATATCCCAAATTTATTTTCTTCTTGAATATATCAGTGTTTACTTAAGCAACACATTGACTTAGATGTATTTATCTGTAGTAATCTGGGATTGAATGTAGGTACCACAGACATGTTAGACAAGCACTCTACTTCCGGCTGTTAGCCCCAGCCATCTCTTTGATTTTTGAGACAGGATCTCACTAAACTGCCCAGGCTGGTCTTGAACTCAATCTTATCCCAGGCTGGTCTTGAACTTTCCATCCACTTGTCTCAGCCTCCCAAGCAGCTGGGATTACAGGATTGTAACATGACTACAGGTTCAGATAGATATATCATAAGTAGAATTAATTCTTTCTTAGTTCTAAGGTTTTTAAAAATATTCAAGGATTTAAAGGATTAATGCCAGGAAAATACACAGCTAACTTAATCACTGATTTTTCATCCACAGGATATAAAGAGAAAGATCTTTTTTTTTTCTTTTTCTAAATAGCTTCAGTTCTGTTCTACCAAATCCCCTTGAGTTACCTACTTATGGTATCTTGGGTTTCTGGTGATATTCAGTTATCTAAAATTCTGCCTAGTTTGACCCACTTCTGCTCACCTCAGAGAGCCTTCCACATAGGATGTTAGCCAGCCTGAGGACTCAAAACAGCTGGCAAACGGTTTTTTTCCCTCCTGGTCAGACCTCTTGGCAGGCAAGTGTGATTGGATCTTGGTCATCAATAGGATGAAGTAATGCAGACCACAGACTCACAGCTTGTTTACTGGAAGTCACTGAAGACATTAAGATTTTTTTAAATAAATAAATATTTTTATTTTTATTTATTTATTTATTTGACAGAGAGAAAAAATGGGAGAGATAGAAAGAGAATGGGCATGTCAGGGTCTCCAGCCACTGCAAACGAACTCCAGACATATGTGCCCCCTTGTGTATCTGGCTAACGTGGGTCCTGGGGAATCTAACCTGGACCCTTTGGCTTTACAGGCAAATGCCTTAACAGCTAAGCCATCCCTCCAGCCCATGATTTTTTTTCAAAAAAATTTTTTCTTAGCAACTTCCATGATTATGAACAATATCCCATGGTAATGCCCTCCCTCCTCCCACTTTCTCCTTTGAAGCTCCATTTTCCATCACACCCCCTCCACATCTCAATCAGTCTCTCTTTTATTTTGATGTCATGATCTTTTCCTTTTTTATGATGGTCTTGTGTAGGCAGTGTCAGGCACCATGAGGTCATGGATATCCAGGCCATTTTGTGGTCTGGAGGAGCATGTTGCCTTCCTTTGGCCCTTACATTCTTTCCACTGCCTCTTCCACAATGGACCTGAGCCTTGGAAGGTGTGATACAGATATTGCAGTGCTGAGCATTCCTGTCACTTCTTTCCAGCACCATGACACCTTCTGAGTCATCCCAAGGTCACTGCCATCTGAAAAGAGAAGATTATCTACCAAAAGTGAGAGTAGCATTAATATAAGGGTATGAACATTAAGAGAACTGCTTACTGGGCAGTTTGATGAGCATAGTATATCCATTTAGCCAGGCAGCAGCAGATGTTACACCCCTAGGCCTCATGACTACCCCTGTTTTAAGTTTTCAGTATCATGGATGTATTCCCTCCCATGGAGCGGACCTCCAGTCCAATTAGAGGGCAGTTGGTTTCTATCATGACAGACATGCCACTATTGCACCTCATTTGGTCTGGCTGGCCAAATATAAGTACTGCAGTGTCCACTAGTGAGTATCTTCATTGGTGATTTCTTTCTCTCCCATTGAACTGCATGCAGAATGGCTTCTTCCAGCTTTCTGTCAGCTGGTCTACATGGAGGAGGTTATCAGCTCCGTTCCAGCAGGATTTCTCAGTGACCTTGCAGCCCAAGTATGTGGAATCTTCAGCAACAGGGCCTTACCATCTATTCCTGGTGGGAAACCAAGGGCTTCGGTAATGGCCTATAATGGCATCAGGGGACCTTCCTGTCCAAGGTATCCCATCCCTGGCACTGAAAATTTTCTAGCAACAATCTACACCAAGAATTTTTTATTACCTGCCATCACCAATGTAAGTATGGACTCGGAAGAGGACATTTTGCAATTTACAGCATATGGTGGCCTGTTGACAACCTTGCTACACTGTTCATTCAAAATCCACTTAAGGCCTGAGGGTGTGGCTCAATGGTGGAGTGTGTGCTTAGAATGTAAAGTCCCAGGTTCCATCCCTGGCACCAAAATAAAAGAGAGAGAGAGAGGTATTTATTGAACTGGAGAGATGGCTTAGCGGTTAAAGCATTTCCCTGCAAAGCCAAAGGATCCCGGTTCGACTCTCCAGGTCCCACGTAAGCCAGACGCACGGGGGCGGGGTGAAGGAGGGCGGGTTTGCATGTTTCTAGAGTTCATTTGCAGTGGCAAGAAGCCCATTCTTTCTCTCTTGCTTTTCTTGTTTTGTTTTGTTTTTTTTCAAGGTAGGGTCTCACTGTGGCCCAGGCTGACCTGGAATTCACTATGGAGTCTCAGGGTGGCCTCGAACTCACGGCGATCCTCCTACCTCTGCCTCCCAGGTGCTGAGATTCAAGGTGTGCTCCACCATGCCTGGCCTTTCTTTCTTTCTTTTTGATTCTTTCCTTGCAAATAATTTAAAAAGAAAGAAAGAAAGAAGAAAGAGACGGGGTAGTAGGGGGGAGGTAGGAAGGAAGGAAGGAAGGACAGAAAGAGGGAGGAAAGAAAGACTGGCGGCCCGGTACAGATGGGGTCAAAAGTGGAGGACAGATGACCGTTTCTTCTGGCCGCCACCTGAGCAGGGGCGTGGACATCTGTGCACACACGTGTGCACCACACCCACCCCGCCCCTCCCTGCACACGCCACACACAGGCACAGGAAGTAAACAGGCAGTCCAAACAGGACATTTTCTTTTTGTTGTTGGAAAAATCAATCTAAAAGCAAACGTATAAGTTGGGGTGGGTGCTAGCTGCCATATTAATTGATTTCTTTTTTTTTTTTTTTAAAGAATACATTTAAGATTTTTATTTATTTATTTATTAGAGACAGGAGTGGGATGGGGAGAATGGGCGCCCCAGGTCCTCCAGCCACTGCAAACGAACTCCAGACACATGTGCCGCCTTGTGCATCTGGCTTACGTGGGACCTAGAAAATCAAACCTAGGTCCTTAGGCTTCGCAGCCAAGTGCCTTTGCTGCTCAGCCATCTTTCCAGCCCTGATTTCTGTGCTCAAATCTTTCAGTTAGGTAACAGTCTTAGGAGGGAGTTAGACATTTACATGTCACCATGAGAAAGCTGACTTGAGCAGCCATGACAGCATCTTCACTTTATGGTCCTGATAAACTGGCCTTGAACTCAGAATCTGAAGCCAGCTGGCTGCTTGGAGCCATGGCGCATATGCAGGGAATAATATTCTACTATGTGTGTAGAAATTGGGTAAAAGAAGCCTGACCTTGTGGCTCACACTTGCACTCCCAGCACTGGGCATAGAGGGAAGGGAGAGAGGCAGGAGCATCAGAAGTTCAAGGCCAGCCTGGGTTATGAGACCTGCCTAGTTTATATGGAACAGGGATAGAATTCAGGGCTGGCACACGCTAAACAAGCATTCTACCCACAGAGCCACTGAGTACACACCTGTAGTCTCAATCATTTGGGATGCTAAGGTAGGAGGATTGCAGGAGCCCAGGAAGTAGAGGCCACCCTGGGCAAGAAACACAAGCGCGCGTGCGTGCACACTCACACACACACACACACACACACACACACACACACACACCCTGTAATATTTTTAAAAATTATGAAAACATAAAAATCATTGTTTTTTATCATTCTTAATTTAAAAATATTTCTTTCCTTTTCTTTTTATTTATTTATTTGAGAGAGGGAGAGAGAAAGAGGCAGATAGAGGATGGGTGCTCAGGGCCTCCAGCCACTGCAAAGTCCAGATGCATGCACCCCCTTGTGCATCTGGCTTATATGGGTACTGGGGAGTTGAACCTGGGTTCTTTGGCTTTGCAGGCAAATGCCTTAACGGCTAAGCCATCTCTCCAGCCCTAGATGTTTATTTTTTATTAGAGAGAGAATGGATGTGCCAGGGACTCTTGACACTGCAAACGAACTGCAGATGCATACACTACTTTCTGCACCTGGCTTTATGTGGATCCTGAGGAAGTGAACTCAGGCCATCAGGCTTTGCAGGCAACACCCTTAACCACTGAGCCATCTCTTTAGGCCATTCCTAATGTTTTAACATTCTTTTTTAGATTTGTTTTTATTTGTTTGTTTATTAGAGACAGAGAGAGTCAGAATGGGAGTGCCAGGGCCTCTAGCCACTGCAAATGAACTCCAGACGCTTACATGGGCACTGGAGATTCGAACCTCAGTCCTTATGCTTAGCAGGCATGCACTTTAACTGCTAAGACATCTCCCCAGCCCCTATTTTCTTTTGAGACAGGGTCTCAGGTATCCCAGACATCTTGAATCCAGGAGGTCCTTGAACTCCTGATCCTCCTGTCTCCAACTTCCCCAAAATTATTAAAGAAGTATAAGGAACCAGAAATTGTTAAACAGAGAGCTGTGTGAAAGTTTGATGCTGGGAGTATGTTTTGGTTTATCATTGTTTGATGACATTGACATTTAAAAAATATTTTTATTTATTTTAGGGAGAGAGTAAGTATATGGGCCCTCTTACCAATGCAAATGAACCCCAGACACATGTGCCACTTTGTCTGGTTTTACATGGGTACTGGGGAATTGAACCTGGACCAGCAGGCTTTGCAAGCAAGTACCTCTAACAGCAGAGCCATCTCTCCAGCCTATGATGACATTATTTTAACCAGATCACGTGAAATTATCTTTACTTACTTGTAATTATTAACTCATTTTTAATTATTGCCAAGTAACTTGTAACTTATTTGCAATAATTGCCAAGTAGAAAAGGTGTACTGTTTATCTTTGCACCTGTTAATATTTTATAGCTTTTTGGAAACAGAGACCATAACACAGAAGGGACAAGTTCACACTTATTTTTATTCCTGTGGTGGCCTATTTATTTATTTATTTTGGTCTTTTGAGGTAGGGACTCACTCTAGAACAGGCTGACCTGGAATTCACTATGGAGTCTCAGAGTGGCCTTGAACTCATGGCGATCCTCCTACCTCTGCCTCCCTAGCGCTGGGATTAATGGCGTGCGCCACCATGCCCGGCTCTCCTGTGGTGGTTTGAACGTAAGGTCCCTCACAGACTCATGGGTTTGAGTGCAAGGTCCCCAGCTCGTGGCACTATGGAAGAGTGGGGAGGTGGAGCCTTGCTTGAGGAAGTGAATCACTGGGGATGGTCTTAAGGTCTTGCAGCCTGAGCTGCTGTCTTGTTCCCTCATGCTCGGTATCCTCCTTGTTGATGTGACAGTACGATGACGCTGAGCTTTCTCCCCCGGCCGCGACGGACTCCACCCTGCGGACTTCCTCCCTGCCCCAAGCAGTCATTTTTTGCCCCAGCAATGAGAAAATACAATTCCTGAATGGCTTATTCTGTTTTTGTGGCAGATGCCCAATAGGATTTTCTTTCTTAAAACATATTTTCTCCCCAATGAGTGTTTGCGTATTTTTATTATAGCTAAAGTAATCTTGGCTGAGGTAAAAGGATTGGTTTTATGGGGCCTGTGTTCTTCCTAATTCCCTTCTCTAGGGAACTTAAAAAGCCCAGAGTTTTTTTTTTTTTTCTTCTTCTTCTTGCTTTTCCCATGTTGATGATAAAATACTTAAGATCACTATATGTGGCAGCTCATGCCTATAATCACAGCCAGCCTGGGCTACCTATTGAGACGCAAGATAATCTGGGCTTGAGTGAGACCCTGCCTTAAAACAAACAAACAAACAAACAAACAAACAAACAACAACAAAACAAAGACAAAACAGAACCCCAAAGCCCCTAAAATCAAAAAGTTACCTTCAAATGAATTTCCCATTTATCAGTAGTCTCTCTTGTGTATATTGTTTCCATTCAGCTGTTTTCTAAATATCTTTTTTTTAAAAAAAAATGTCATTTATTTATTAAGGAGAGAGAAAGAATGGGCATGCCAGGGCCTCCAGGCACATGTGCCTCCTTGTACATCTGCCTTAGGTGGGTCCTGGAGAATCAAACCAGGATCCTTTGGCTTTGCAGGCAAACATCTTAATTGCTAAGCCATCTCTCCAGCCCCTAATTGTTTTCAATGGACTCTAAAAAAATATTTTTATTTATTATTTCTTTGTGGGGGAGGGAGAGAGAGAAAGAAATGGGCATGCCCAGGGCCTCCTGCCACTGCAACCAAATTCCAGATGCAGGCATCACTGTGCATGTGGAATTTTATGGGTCCTGAGGAATCAAACCCAAGCTGACAGGCCTTGCGAGGAAGCACACTTGACTGCTGAGCCATCTCTCCAGCCATCAATTGCCTTTTTTAAAAAAACATATTAGGGCTGGAGAGATGGCTTAGCGGTTAAGCGCTTGCCTGTGAAGCCTAAGGACCCCGGTTCAAGGCTCGGTTCCCCAGGTCCCACGTTAGCCAGATGCACAAAGGGGGCGCATGCGTCTGGAGTTCGTTTGCAGAGGCTGGAAGCCCTGGCGTGCCCATTCTCTCTCTCTCCCTCTATCTGTCTTTCTCTCTGTGTCTGTTGCTCTCAAATAAATAAATAAAAATTTTAAAAAAATATTATTTCACTAAGTCTTTTTAAAATATATTTTTATTTTTATTTATTTATTTGACAGAAAGAAAGAAAGTAAGAAAGAAAGAAAGAAAGAAAGAAAGGGAGGGAGAGAGAGAGAATGGGTATGTCAAGGCCTCCTGCTACTGCAAAAAAAGCTCCAGACTCATGCGCCACTTTGTGCATCTGGTATACGTGGGTCCTGGGGAATCGAATCTGGGTCGTTTGGCTTTGTAGGCAAGTGCCTTAATCACTAAGCCATCTCTCCAGCCCTCAACTAACCTTTTACAAAATATTTTATTTATTTATTTGAGAAAGAGAGAAAGAAAGAAGGATAGATAGATAGATAGATAGATAGATAGATAGATAGATAGATAGAAATTTTCCAGGGCTTCTGCCACTTTGTGCCTCTGGCTTAAGGTGGATACTGGGGAATCGAATTCAGGCTATCAGGCTTTGCAATAAAATTACCTTTCATTGCTGAGCCATCTCTCAATCTTTCCACAGACCTGAAAAAGTATTTTCATTTATTTATTTGCAAACAGAAAGAGGAGACAGAAAGGTGAAGGAAGGGTGGAGGGGGAGAGAGAGAGAGAGAGAGAGAGAGAGAGAGAGAGAGAGAGAGGGAAGGAGGGAGGGAGGAAAGAAAGAGTATAGTTTGTGTTCCTGGCTTTTACATGGGTACCGGGGAATTCAACTGAGGTTAGAAGGCTTTTCAAGGAAGCACCTTTAACCATCATGCCATCTCCCCAGCCCTCAACTTACTTTTCTTGGTTGTTCTTGTTTGTTTGTTTGAGGCAGGGTCTCACTCTAACTCAGGCTGACCTGGAATTCACTACACAGTCTCAGGGTGGCCTCAAACTCATGGTGATCCTCCTACCTCTGCCTTCCAGAGTGCTGGGATTAAAGGCGTATGCCCCCATGCCGCGCTCAACTTACTTAAAAATTGTTTTTTGTTTATTTTTATTTATTTATTTGAAAGTGACAGAGAAAGAGGGGTGTGTGTGAGAGAGAGAGAGTGAGAGAATGGGCATACCAGGGCCTCCAGCTACTGCAAATGAACCCCAGATGCATGCACCCCCTTGTGCATCTGACTTATGTGGGTCCTGGAGAATTGAACTGGGATCCTTTGGCTTTGCGGGCAAACACCTTAACTGCTAAGCCATCTCTCCTACATCTTGTTTTTTTAATTAACTTATTTATTTATGAGAGAGAGAGTGTGTCAGGGCCTCTAGCTACTACAAAGGAGCTCCAGACACATGTGCTACCTTGTGCATTGGACTTATGTGGGTTCTGGGGAATCGAACCTGGATTCTTAGGCTTTGCAGGCAAACACCTCAACTGCTAAGCCATCTTCAGCTCATTTTTTTTTTTTTTTTTTTGAGAAAGAGTCTTTCATAGAACCTATAGTTCACCAGTTAGGTTAGATTAGCGGACACTGAGCCCCAGGACCCTTCTATCCCCATCTCCCCAGTGCTGGGGTTAGAGGCACCCACTGCTGCACTGGCATGCATGCTGGGCATGTAAACCCAGGGCTTCATGCTTGTGAAAGAAGCACTGTGCCCCTGAGCCATCGTTGAGATCCCTGACATTCATCACTTTTGGTTTAGTCAAGATACAAGTAACATTTTTGCATCTGTATGCAAATAAATAAATAAATAAATTAAAAAACAAGATGCAGGAGAGATGGCTTAGCAGTTATGGCATCTTGTTCTTTTTAAATTTTTATTTATTTATTTATTTGACAGAGAAAGGAAGGGGGGGGGGAGACAGAATGGGAACCCCAGGGCCTCCAGCCACTGCAAACGAACTCCAGATGCGTGCACCTCCTTGTGCATCTGGCTAACGTGGGTCCTGGGGAATCAAACCTGGGTCCTTTGGCTTGCAGGCAAATGCCTTAACCACTAAGCCATCCCTCCAGCCCGGTCTTGTTCTTTATTTTTCCATCTGGAGGTTTGTACATTGACCACCTTCCATACATGTGTTTGAGACATATGTTTCAGGTTAAGAAATTGTACCCTGGCTTGGGAAGTACTGTTTCGGACACCAGACTCAGAGGCTGGGAGTGGGCAGAAACATCGTCTGCTTTTTTTGTAAAAAGTCTCATCCTTCTTACATAGACTAAAAGTTCTTTGAAGCCATCCTTCATTAGCCCACTTGAAGCGTGTCTTCAACAGTGATACTGTTAACCATTTGCATAAGATCTATGGTCAATTTCCTCTCTGATTAATAATACCGGGTACTGGACCACAGGGGTTTAGCGTGTTGACAGGAAGAATTGCATCTTACTGAAGTCCAGGGAGATCGAGCCCGATGTTTCCTCATTATGGCTAATGGCCTGACACCGTCATGAAAGTTAATTAATTAGCGCAGCAGGCTCTGCTCTCTTAAAGCCACAGGGGTTTTCCACGCTGGGCTCTGAGCTCCCCCGCGTTGTCTTCGGAGCGCTTGACGGTGGGCTTGGCAGTAGTTGTTCAGACATACTGACAGCTTTTCCTGCCGGTCTGCAGTCGCTACATCGGCAACCTGCTCGTCTTAACTAAAACAAACAAACAAAAAACCAGGATTTCCTTGAGCTCTTCAGCCATCCCCACAGTTTCCACATTCACAAAAACCACACCAGCCAGCCATCTTCCAGCATCTACCCTGGTGTTAGGTGACTTTGCAGCCCTGACAGCTGAGCCACCAGGTACGGTTTCACTCGTGTTCTTTGCTCTCGCGCGCTCTTTCCAGGTCATGTTACGGAAGAAAGGGAAGGAACATGATCAGCGTTAGTCCACTTTAAAGAACCAGAGAAAGGAGGCCTCCCCACCGACTTTACTTTCTCCCAAGGGGCGGTCACCCCAGCACTGCATACCCTTCTGTAATAAGGAAAGCTAGGCAGACACTAACTCTGGACTCAGGCCTAGCTTTTTTTAAAAAAATATTTTATTTCTTTATTTATTTTGAGAAAGAGAGAGAGAGAGAGAATGAGTGACCTAGGGCTTCCAGCCACTGCAAACGAACTCCAGACTCATGCACCCCCTTGTGCATCTGGCTTACGTGGGTCCTGGGGAATTGAACTGGGGTCCTTATGCTTCACAGCAAATGCCTTCACCGCTGAACCATTTCCCCAGCCCCTAGGATTTTTTTTTTTTTTTTTTTTTGAGGTAGGGTCTCACTCTCACACAGGCTGACCTATAATTCCCTCTGTAGTCTCAGGATGGCCTTGAACTCACAGTGATCCTCCTACCTCCACCTCCCAAGTGCTGGGACTAAAGGTGTGTGCTACCACACCTGGCTTCAGGTCTGGCTTTCAAAGCTCCTTTACTGTAGTATGGTTTAAAAACTGGCACAGTTCTCTTGGATTGCATTAGGCATATCTTTCAGGAGCTGGGGAGATGGCTCCGCGGGTAAGGTGCTTGCTGTGTAAGCATGAGGACTGGAGTTCAATCCTCAGCACCCTTGTAAACCGCTAGGCAGCTCCAGGTTGAGTTCCGTCTCAAGAAGTAAAGTGGAAGGGACAGCTGAAGACACGAGCTCTTCTCTGGTCCCAGCATAAGTGCCACATACATGCACACACCACACACCCGCGTCTATTTTTACCTTCTTCTACACAATAACAACGTAACATTC
This sequence comes from Jaculus jaculus, assembly GCF_020740685.1. Classification (NCBI taxonomy): domain Eukaryota; kingdom Metazoa; phylum Chordata; class Mammalia; order Rodentia; family Dipodidae; genus Jaculus; species Jaculus jaculus. The sequence continues at coordinate 5,153,669 of NC_059123.1, forward strand.
AGTGTCTAATTGTCTTATGATTGCATGCCATTTGGCTCAATCCAGGTAAAGATCGAATAATAGGGACTTAAAACATACTTAAAGCCGGGCGTGGTGGCGCACGCCTTTAATCCCAGCACTCGGGAGGCAGAGGTAGGAGGATCGCCATGAGTTCAAGGCCACCCTGAGACTACAGAGTTAATTCCAGGTCAGCCTGGGCTAGAGTGAGACCCTCCCTTGAAACAAAGGAAAAAAAGAAAAAGAAAATAAAACAAAGAAAACCATACTTGAGGTGTTGGTTGTGGTGGTACATGCCTGTAATCTCAGCACTTGGTGGGGGGGGACAGAGGCAGGAACATCAGGAGTTCAGGGTTAACCTCAGTGAAATAATTAGTTCAAGGCTAGCCTGGGATACATGGGTCCCTGTTTCAAAAACAGAAACAAACAATACCCTTCCCTCCAAGACACAAAGCATGTAGGAAGCAGACAGAGCAGATCATGACTGTGATCTCACACACGGGCTGGGGTGGAAGGATGGTTGAGTTTGAGGCCAGCTGGGGCTACAGAGTAAAGTCCTATCAAAACAAAACAAAACAAAACCGTAGCAAAAACATAAATCTAAACCAAACTACAAGTCATTATTAGGGCTGGGCATTATTCTAAAGACTTGACTATCATACTATGCTCACCAAGCTGCCCTATAAGCCCTTCTCTTAATGTTCATATCCATAAGTTAATGCTATTCTCACTTTTGCCTAGAGAAGCTTCTCTTTTCAGATGGCAGTGACCTTGGGATGACTCAGAAGGCACTGCAGTGCTGAGAAGAAGTGACAGAGGAGTGCTCAGCACTGAGACATCTCTAACACACCTTCCAAGGCTCAGGGTCCATTGTGGAAGAGGTGATGGAAAGAATTTAAGAGCCAAAGGAAGGGTAGGACTCCTTACAATGTGCTCCGCCAGCCACAAAATGGCCTGGATATCCATGACCTCACAGTGCCTGACACTACCTACACAAGACCATCATAATAGGAGGAAAAGATGATGATGCCAAACTAAAAGAGAGACTGATTGAGAGAGGGAGGGGATATGATGGGGAGTGGAGGTTCAAAGGGGAAAGTGAGGCAAGGGAGGGAATCACCATAGGTTATTGTCTACAATTATGGAAGTTGTGAATAAAAAGTAAAAGTGAAAACTGACAAACACAAAGACCTGACCGAGAGGGCTGTACGTGTATGAGGTGGGGCGGTGCGCTGGGATCGAACGTGGTACGCACACCTTCCAGCACTTCGACTGTAACCCCAGCCTTGATCTCTTTAACCCTTCCCTGAGCATAATGGCTGTTGCAGTTCCAGCCCTACTTCCCCCTCATTTCAAATCTTACTTTTACTGAGTCAAGCGAAGAAGCAGATGTCTGTAATCACAATAATCAGGAAGCTGAGGCAGGAAGACAGTCTGTGCCCAGAAATCATAGGCTAGCCTGAGAACATAGCTCAACTTGGCATCAAACAAATGAACAATCTTCACCCCTGGCCTTTATTGTATATTAAATACCTGTATACACTTGGATCTTTCTTTTTTTTTTCCCAATGGGTCTGTTTATTTCTATGCCATTCTATGCCAGCTTCACAGTAAATGGCCTTAATATATAATCTAATATCTGATAAGTTGGACCCTCTTTCATTATTCATATAATGGTCTTTGGGCAGGGGTAGAGACTTCACCTGGTATGTATAATGTTTTAGATTAGAGTTCCAGCACCAGAAAAGACAGGATAAAGGAAAGAAAATTTTGGCTTTTTTTTTTTTTTTTTTTTTCCCAAGGTAAACCTGGAATGTACTTTATAGTCTCAAGCTAGCCTCGAACTCAGTTATCCTTCTACCTCAGCCTGGGATTAAATGAGCATGCCACCATGGTCATTGCAGCGTCTTTTTTTTTGCAGATGGCCATGACCTCTGGGGAGCCTGGTTAGAGTTCTGAGAATGTGTGACAGCTCCGCACTACATGAGACATGAACTCCAGGCCCTCCTAGGCTCAGGAAATAATTCAGGAAGAGGCCATGGGAAGAATGCAAGAGCCAAAGGGTGGGGAGGAGTGCTTTGTTTCAAAAGCTGACATGAAGTGGCCAGTGAATTCATGACCTTCCAGAAAACTACCTGCATAAGACTTGCACAATATTGGGCTCGTCAGCATTTGTCATGGATAGTGAAAAAGGGAAAACAAAACAAAACAATACAACGCCAGACATTGTTGTAGTCAGTTCCACATTGCTGGGACGAACATCCAAACCAGACAGTTTATAGGAGGAAGGGTTTATTTCAGCTTACAGATCCAAGGGTGTGTTCCATTAGTGGCAGAAACAGCTGGCTCCCATTCATAAGCCGAGAGAGAGAGAGAGAGAGAGAGAGAGAGAGAGAGAGAGAGAGGGAGGGAGGGAGGGAGGGAGGGAGGGAGGGAGGGAGGGAGGGAGGGAGGGAGGGAGGGAGAGGGAGGGAGGGAGGGAGGGAGGGGGAGGGGGAGAGAGGGGGAATATGAGGCGAGACCACCAAGCAGCCAGCACCAGAAGCAAACACACAAGAGTAACAAGCAGTGGGGGTCCCAGGCAGAGCTCAGACACTCTGCACACCTTTGACCTGGAATCCAGATTCACCCCCAGTAACACCTTGGGGCTGTGCCTCAGGATCCACCCTCAGTGACACTGCTTCCAGCCAGGAGGCTGGAAATCCAAGTTCTTAATAAAACACCTGAGTCTTTTGGGGGACATAACATTCAAACTACCACAGACATATGCGGGGCTCCTTCCCGCTCAGGTAGTGCCGAGGGAAGGACCAGGCCTGCTGGTTCCTCCCTAGGGGTTGAGGAGGATGATGAGCGTCGGACGACTCAGAAACCTCTCCTGGCCACCGGAGAAAAACCACACTGCGTTGGGAGTCTTTTCAATGCAGAAACAACTCGCTTTATTACTCTGAGCAGTTGCCTATATCATGTTGTGGATGAAGGCGGGGATTTTAGGATGGGGGAAGAGGTAAGGGCCAATAGTAAACTGTAACTATTGAAATGGTAATTACAATTGCCACACGGAGGTAACAGGCCAGAAGCCATTAGCCATCTTGCTGAGTCATAGCTGGCCAGAGACAGGTCGCCAAACTTTAGCTAGGCTCAGGAAGTTCCACTAGGCCTCACGCCTGGGCCTTTCAGGGCCCAACAGACATCAAAATAGAAGACTGGTTATTTAGAAAGAAGGGGTTCACAATTGCTTAGGCAATAAAACTACAGATTAATCACTGGGACTCATGACATTACAAAGATTTTGCACTGCAAAGGACACAGTGAAAAAAGCAAAGAGGCAACCTACAGAATGGGAAAAAAATCTTCGCCAGCTATGTATCTGATAGAGGATTAATATCTAGGATACACAAAGAACTCAAAAAGTTAAATAATAAGGAATCAAACAAGCCAATCAAAAAATAGGCTATGGAGCTAAATAGAGCATTCTCAAAGGAAGAAATACGAATGGCATATAAGCATCTAAAAAAATGTTCTATGTCACTAGTCATCAGGAAATGCAGATTAAAACTACATTGAGATTCCATCTCACTCCTGTCAGATTGGCCACCATCATGAAAACAAATGATCATAAATGCTGGCGGGATGTGGAAAAAGAGGAACCCTTCTACACTGCTCGTGGGAATGCAATCTGGTCCAGCCATTGTGGAAAACAGTGTGGAGGTTCCTAAAACAGCTAAAGATTGATCTACCATATGACCCAGCTATAGCACTCCTAGGCATATATTCAAAGGACTCATCTCATTTCCTTAGAAGTACGTGCTCAATCATGTTTATTGCTGCTCAATTTATAATAGCTGGGAAATGGAACCAGCCTAGATGTCCCTCAACTGATGAGTGGATAATGAAAATGTGGCACATTTATACAATGGAGTTCTACTCAGTGGTAAAGAAAAATGAAGTTATGAAATTTGCAGAAAAATGGATGGATCTGGAAAGCATTATACTAAGTGAGGTAACCCAGGCCCAGAAAGCCAAGTGCCACATGTTCTCATATGTGGATCCTAGCTACAGATGATTGAGCTTCTGCGTGAGAATGAAAATACTTAGTAGCAGAGGCCAGTAAGTTTAAAAGGGGACATAAAGGGAAGAGAAAGGAAGGGAGGAGGGTACTTAATAGGTTGATATTGTATATATATAAGTACAATGATTGAGATGGGGAGGTAATATGACGGAGAATGGAATTTCAAAGGGGAAAGTGAGGGGGGTGGGGGAGGGAGGGAATTACCATGGGATATTTTTTTATAATCATGGAAAATGCTAATAGAAATTAAAAAAAAAGAAAGAAGGGGTTCAGTTGGAAGGGACAAAAGAAGGTAATGGGGGCTGAAGGTATGGCTTAGAGGTTAAGGCACTTACCTGCAAAGCCAAAGGACCCAAGTTCAATTTCCCAGGACCCACATAAGCCAGATGCACAAGGTGGCCACATGCGCTTGGAGTTCGAGTGGCTGCAGGCCGTAGCATACCCACTCTCTCTCTTTTCCTCTCTGCAATTTTCTCTCTGTTAAATAAATAGATAAATAAATAAAAATTTAAAAAGAAGATAATGGGAGGAGATTATGATCAGAATACATTATATACACGTATGAAAATTGTCAATAAAATGTTTAAAAGCGAATTAGGAGAGCTTCTCCCTGTGCCTATTTTATTTGATGAAAATTAGGGACAGCTCATTTCTCTTTGTTCAGTAAAACCAACAAGTCTTATTTAGAATATGCAAGGCACCACTTCCGTGTTATGGAGGCTATAAACCACTCCAAGAAGGGGACCTAGTGGAATGTTATAGTCTGGCTGTAGGACTGTGAAAAGAAGACAAGCGAGAACCTGTATCATCAGACATGCTGTGCAGCTCGACTTTTATTAGCTCTTAAAGTTGAGCACAGTAGTAGTTTCCTGGTCTTTCTTGATGGTTGCCAGCCAGCCAGTCCCCTTAGGCTATGTAAAGCTGTAGAGAGCAGAGCAGGTGCAGCCTTGCCTAGACCTGACATCTCTGCCATGTAAGGAGTCAGGACTTCCTGTCTGCTCTCCCCCTTCTCTGGGTTGGTGGGGGAGGGACAGAGCACGCTTGTCCTTGCGTGTTTGGTATTACAGATGCTTTGAATTCCTGAATGTTTCAGTTCACTCTACATATTATTAACCAGCTCTGATGTTAACACATAGGAGTACGTTTCAAACATGTTTTCTTTTAGATTTTCTTATATGAGTTAAAGTTAGTATGCAGGGCTGGAGAGATGGCTTAGTAGTAAAGGCACTTGCCTACAAAGCCAAGGAACCCAGGTTCAACTCCTCAGGACCCACATAAGCCAGATGCACAAGGGGGCACAATCATCTGGAGTGTGTTTGCAGTGGCTGGAGGCCTTAGCATGCCCATTCTCTCTTTCTACCTGTGTATTTCTATATCTCTCTATTTCAAATAAATAAATAAAAATGAAATAAAATATAGTTAGTATACAAAGTAGTAAATTCGATTATGAAATTTAAAATATATATGTTTATTTTTATATTTTTATTTGCAACTAGAGAGACAGACACACAGAGAGAGAGAGAGAGAGACAGACAGAGAGAATTGGCATGCCAGGGTGTCTAGCCACTGCCAACAAACTCCAGATGCATGCACTACTTTGTGCATCTGGCTTTACCTGAGTACTGGGGAATTGAACCCAGGTCATTAGGCTTTGTGGGCAAGTGACTTGCTTGCTGAGCTATCTCTCCAACCGCTGATTATGGAAGTTTTATACATATGTGTTGTTATACTTCGTTCTAATTCCTCTCCCTCAGAACCCTCCCGTGTGTCCTCTCCTGTCCGCCTCTGGCCATCCTGCAGGTGGTATCTCCTTGTGCTTTCATGTCATGAGAATTCATATTCTATTTCTTACCTGCTCTTTCCTCCCACCTTTAAGAGCTCTTCTTCTCCTTCCTCTCATGATCCTATTTTTAGTTTCATAACCTACACATACGTAACACACACACACGCACACACACACATACACACATTTTAAATCTGAAGTTCAGATATAAGAGAAAACATGAAGTGTTTGTCCTTCTGAGTCTGACTTATTTTGCTTAATATGATTATCTCAGGTTCCATCCATTTTCCTGTAAATGTCATGATTTCATTCTTCATTATGGTTGTTGCATAAAATTCCACTATGTCTATATACCACATTTTCTTCATCCATTCATTTGTTGATGGGCATCTAGGCTGGCTCCATTCCCTGGCTATTGTGAACAGTATAGCAATAAGCAAGTATTTGCAAGTATCTCTGTGGAAGGGCGACTTGGAGTCCTTTGAGTATGTTCCCAATTAATCACGTTTTCAGTAGGGTATGTGATCTGCCTTTACACATTTGCACATAATCTGATGTCACCCAATATTTTCTTGGGCAGATTCTTTATGTTGGTACTCTAGAAGCTTCATCTAACTCCACTATAATGAAACCTCTGTCAGTAGGTCCTGTGGGCCTCCAGTTGGCAATCCGTTCACTCCCTTGTGCAAGATGCTCATTATGTAACGTGTTATAAATAGTGCCTCTGGTCTTTTAGATGTGGCATGATTATTATGACTTAAATGCACAATGTGGGTGTTGCAGAATTTTTTTTTAGATGTTTTAAGAGATGCAAAAAAAAAAAAAGTGACAAGAGAGCTTGGATTGTAGCTCAGTAATAAAGTGTTCGCCTAGTATGCACCCTGAACTTGCTCCTCTCCTCCTCTCCCCCTGAAGAAAGGAAAGAAAAGGAGAAGGGAGATGTGCATTTTCCTCAGGAATATCCGTGTAAGCTCAATGCCAAATATGGCTGCGGTATACCCGTCTGAAGGATGGACGTAGAATGGGACCACTCCATATCCCGAGGATTCCACTGCCATGCTCAGTGCAGGAAAAGGACTGAAATGAGCAGATATTTCGCAATCATGCTACATCTTCATGACTATGTCATGGAGGCATCTTGTTAAAAGGCATTAGACAATTTTACTTGCACCCCCATGCTAAGATTAGACAAAGATAACTAATGATCTGGCCAGCAGCTAGGGAAATGGCCAGCTGGGAGAACTCTCCCAGCTGTACCCTTGGTGGTGGCCTCACAGGAGCCCTGGCAGAGGGCTATTCTTAGTGGAGACACTGGCAGAGCTTCAGAACTTAATCAGGTTGGCTTACTCACAGATTTCTCCAGGATCTTTTACATCATGGGCCTCTATTCTAGGTCCTGGAAGTATGGCAAGATAAAATGTGGCTCTTCCTTCCTGGGGCTAACTTTCTACTACAAGGATGAACACTGAAAGGTAAACACTGTGATTTCAAGATAATTTACAACATGCTAAGTGATGTTTACAGTTAAAACAAAAGCAAAACAAGTCAGGTTTGGTGTCTCACACCTGTAATTCCTGCCCCCCCCCATACTTGGGAGGGTGACTGCTACAAGTTCAAGGCCACCACAGTGTACTAGTGAGTTCCAGGTCATCCTGGGTTACATGATGTGATCCTGTTTCAAAAGTAAAACAAAACAAACCACAAACATATTTAAACTTTTTTTTTAAAACAGATTTTTAAAAAGTTATTTTTTATTTATTTTAAATTTATTTATTAGGGAGAGAGAAAAAAGCAAGAGAGAGAGAGAGAGAATGAATGGGCACGCCAGAGCCTCCAGCCACTTCAAACAAATTCCAGATGCATGCGCCACCTTGCGCCTCTGGCCTATGTGGGTCCTGGGGAATCAAACTTGGGTTCTTTGGCTTTGCAGGTAAGTGCCTTAACCACTGAGCTATCCCTCCAGCCCTTAATTGGCCTTTATTGAGTCTAACTTTCAGCTCCAGTGATGTATCACTTGCTAATCTTCATTTCATGGACTGTGCTTTTGATTAATTGCATCTAAAAAGCCATTGCAAATCCCAAAGATACTTATATTTTCTACCATCTTCTACAGCGTTTACCTTGTAGGAGTCATCTAGTGACATACTTACATATGTTACTATTTAACACTGCTATAGGATGTATATGAAACATATATTTTCTCTCCTCATCTCTGTAGCTAACTATCATCCATTACCGTGACAGGGATCAAACCCAGAGCCTCATATATACTAGGCAAGCAGTCTGTCATGACTGCTTTATAATCTTGAAGTTGTATACTGTCATGTGACTTTTAATTTCAATACTTTTGGCTGTTTGTGGTCTTCTTTTGTCTTTACATGTGAGCTTTATAGTTTGTTTCCTGAAATTCATACAATAACCTGTTGGGATTTTGGTTGGAATTAATTTGGATCTGTAGATGAAGTCAATAAGAACTGACTTTCTGTGCATTTCTGAAGTTTTGCCCTAAACTTTAGATTTTTTTTTTTTTTTGGTTTTGTTTTTTTGAAGTAGGGTTTTGCTCTAGCCCAGGCTGACCTGGAATTCACTATGTAGTCTCAGGCTGGCCTTGAACTCACGGTGATCCTCATACCTCTGCCTCCCAAGTGCTGGAGTTCATTTGTAGTGGCTGAAGGCCCTGGTGTGCCCATTCTCTCTCTCTCTGCCTCTTCTTTTCCCCCCTCTCTCAAATAAATAAAAAAGAAAGAAAGAGCTTACTATAATTTATAAAAAAATTACAAGAAATATTGTTTGAAATGTCAAAGTACTGGTAATCATGTTTATTTTAGGCCAAGTTGAAAGGAATGCAGTGTAATCTGGTGTTTCTTGTAGTATATGACTTTTAAGTTTCCATTTATGCAGGGGACTGAGTGAGCCCAGGCATCACTTACATAGCTGTGATTGTAAAAGACATGCTGAGTATGGAAAGCATTGAGTCAACTTTCTAAATGTGTTGCAAACCTCAGTTTCCCCCTCTTTCTAAGTTTGGGACAGTTTTATTTATTAAGCGTGTGGTTTATGATTTACAAAGGTAAGTAGACTCATTCCCAACAATCAGAATATAAATGTGTGCTAATGGAAATAGTTCAGTACCAAGCATGTGGTCGTGGCATCCTCAGTGCTCGCTCCAGAAAACTAGGCTGTGGGTGAAATCCGGGGCCATTTTCTCTATCATAAATGTAGCAAGTCCAGATAAATTTTCCATAGACTGGGGGGTAAGGAGATGACTTGGTGGATACAGCACCTGCTGTGCATGCATGAGGATCTGGGTTCGGATCCCCAGCAGGGCAACGACCTGTAATCCCTGTGCTACACAGGCAGAGGGATAGGGGATTCCCCAGACACCCTGACACACTGGCCAGCCAGACTAGCCAAACAGAGGGGACCCTGGGGTCAAGTGAGAGACCTTGCCTTTGTAAATAAAGTGAAGTCATCAAGGAAGACACCTGACTTCATTATGTTAACACACATGCATACACACACCAGACACACATAGACAGGTAAAAAGAAATAATGCATCGCCTGCACGTGACCCAGTTTTCAACATTCCCTTAGCAGGGAAGGAAGAGCTGTCCTAAGACTGTGTCTCTGAAAGTTTCAAGGTAGCCTTTGTGAGTCTCCAGAGCTACCCTGATACAATCATCCAGTCACTGCATTGCTGAGCCTTTATAATGGCTTTTCTTTCCTATCCTTTAATCCCAACTTCTTCCAGGCTTTGAGTAACTCTCAGCCTGGGCAAATCAGTGTAGTTAGCGCGTCGTGGTGGCGCACGCCTTTAATCCCAGCATTTGGGAGGCAGAGGTAGGACTGCCATGAGTTCGAGACCACCCTGAGACTACATAGTGAATTCCAGGTCAGCTTGGGCTAGAGTGAGCCCCTACCTCGAAAAATAAATAAAGTCAGTGTAGTTGTCTTATCGAACTAATGAACTGACACCAGGCCAGGGTCTTGGTAAGTAGTCCTGGCTGGCCCTTGGGGAGTCGTAGCAAACCTCCTGCCTCAGCCTCCCGAGCGTTGGGTTTACAGGTCTGCACCATCACACCCGGTTTGCCCAACGATTTCAAAGTGTTCCGAATACTGTGACCTCCATTTGCTTCCAAAGGGAGTGCAGTTGCCAATTCAACTATGTGTGTTCTCTCTCCCTTGTACACAGCAGGTCCGGGAACAAGACGCTCAAATTAATCCACTTTAGCTAGACTCAGGCCAAGTTCACGGCCAGATCCAAGGGTTATTTCAGGACATATTCTTTGCTTCCTCTTCAAACCTCAGAGTCCTGTGACCCTGCTGACCGGGTCAGCCGAAGCCATGTTTGCCCAGTAAAGACCGCCACGGGGCTCGGTAGAGCTCCACTGGGCTGTGACAGGGTCCAGCACGGCTTCGGCAGCCTCCGGAGGCGCTCGACTGGCCTGTATGAGGGCTCGGCAGAGCTCGGCACGGTTTCGGCATAGTTCGGTAGAGCTCGACTGCGGTTGGACGAGGGCTCGGCAGAGCTCGGCACGGCTTCGGCAGAATTCGGTAGCGCTCGACTGGGCTGTATGAGGGCTCGGCAGAGCTCGGCACGGCTTCGGCAGAATTCGGTAGCGCTCGACTGGGGTTGGACGAGGGCTCGGCAGAGCTCGGCACGGCTTCGGCAGAATTCGGTAGAGCTCGACTGGGGTTGGACGAGGGCTCGGCAGAGCTCGGCACGGCTTCGGCAGAATTCGGTAGAGCTCGACTGGGGTTGGACGAGGGCTCGGCAGAGCTCGGCACGGCTTCGGCAGAATTCGGTAGAGCTCGACTGGGGTTGGACGAGGGCTCGGCAGAGCTCGGCACGGCTTCGGCGGAGTTCGGTAGAGCTCGACCGCGGCCTGTATGAGAGCTCGTGAGGGCTCGGGCTCCTTCGGGTGGTCCCACAGTGGCCCGCAGCGCTCATGGATGGCCCTGTGGCCTCGGGAGCCGGCGAGAGCAGCGCGGCCCGCCCACGGTGCGGTGGCGGTGGCGGCGGCGGTGGTGGTGGTGGGGGGATAAGCACCCCGGCGCGCGCGTGACGCCCGTCCTCCCGCCCCGCCTCCGCGAGGCCCCGCCCCCTCCCCGGCGTGACGCCAGCGTCAGGCCAGTCCCGGCATGCTCTGCGGCCGTCGGCGGTCGAGCGCAGAGAGGATTGTCGTCGGCCGCCCCCGGTCCCCGTCCGCGTCCCCTGCGGCTTGTCGCTGCGCTCGGCGACCGTGCCGTCCGCCCGTCCGTCCGTCCGTCCGTTCACCCCCGAGCCCTCGTGGTCGACGGGCGTCCCCGGCACGGAAGGCTCCAGCAGCCTGTCGGCGCCCGCCGCGCTCGTGGTCGCCGTCGCCGTCGCCGTCGCCGTGGTGGTGTCCGCCGTCGCCTGGGCCATGGCTCACTACATCCACGTCCCGCCCGGCTCGCCCGACGTGCCCAAGCTGGACGTGACGGTGCAGGACCACGAGGAGCAGCGGTGCCGAGACGGGGCCCTGAGTCTCCTGCAGCACCTGCGGCCGCACTGGGACCCCCAGGAGGTTACCCTGCAGGTACAGCGACTCCCCCACGCCATCCCTGTCCACCCCACCCCATCGCATCCCCACCCAGCCCATCCCATGCCACCCCATCCCTTCTCTTCTCCACCTCATCCCGTTGCCATCCCATGCCACCCCATGCCACCCCCATCCACCTGCCACCTCCCGGCACCTACCGGCTTTCTGCCGCCCCCTGCCCGGTGGCTTTCGAGGACTGCCCTCCTCCACCTTCCCGAAGACACATTTTGATTATTTTTCCTCTTTCTAGTTGCACCCGCGGCTCCCGGGGACACATTGCTGTGGTCAGTGGCCTGGGTTCGTTTCGAGATGCTTCCAGAACCTCACTCCGGTCCCCTGGCTAGCTTGGGGTCTTTGCTCTTGTCATCTCCTCCTCCTCCTCCTCCTCTGCCCTGGGCGGTTCACTCTCTTGGATGCCCCTTAAATCTTTACTTTCCATCTATCTTCCCCAACCCTCCGCATCCTTGACCTGAGATGCAGTGGACCACATGCACCACACTTCCAAAAGTAAGGAAGGGGTGGCCCCAGGGTGTGTTGAGGCGTCTGTTGGCTAACTTGGCTTTACTTAATGTGTCCTCTGAAGTTTTGTTTTGATTTTTAAAGTTGCATGGGCAGTGACCTGATGGTACTTCTGTGAGCCCCACTGTATTCAGACACACACACACACACACATACACACACAGCCAAAAAAACACTAGGGGGAGAATAATCTCTTAAGAATGTAGAATTTTTTTTTTTAAATAACTTTGGAAGTTGTCATTTCCTCTACCTGTTGACTTGGAATGATTTGGCTTTGGTTTTTGAATATTTAGCTTAGAAATTACATACAAAGAGAGACTTCCTTTTCTCCTTTTTCCTTGGAAGCATGAAAAGCCAAGCAAGTACTTTTAAAGGCTGGGATATATTAGGGTTTGCCCTTAGATTATGCGCAGAAATGTCAGAACGTTTATTTGAATTATTCACATCCTCTGCCTTGCTTTGATGACTCCTAGTAAATTGTGGACTTTATTCAGCAAGGTTTATTGGCTTAATTCTTCCGCTAAGTTGTTTGCATATTATGACGAAAACATGAGCAGAAACTGTGTTCCTAGGACAGTTACTGACACTGGGCTGTAGCTGAGTTTTAGTTTCAGTTCTCACTAGAATAGTTATGAGCACATTGAAGGGACCCATGTGTTTGGGGAAGAAAAAAAAGCAAACGTGTTAGACAAAAGATTTTGCAATTTTGAGGCATTTATTGGCCGGGTATATAGGGGATGGTGGAATCTAAATGATTTCCATGGGTAATTAAAAATGATTATGCTTCCCTCAAGGAAGTTCTTTCCAAGTGGAAGTGTGTGTATTTATTTTGGCAGTGTTGGTGGTGAACAGAGGCTATTGTGGATCCTGGGCAAGTGTTTCACCCGCAGCCCTCACACTTGCTTGTCGTTTATTATGTGATATATTAACTCACTTGTAGCTTATTTGGGGCTGTAAAACTTAATAAACTCGTTTATTTTCTGTCAGATGGTTGTTCACTGGAGGCTGTGGTTTCCTGGTGAGCCCAGTGCTGGCTGCCCAGGTTACTTGTATCCCGTGACTTTAAACTTGAAGCCTTGGAGATTGGAATTTCCTTTGATGTTTTGTCCGTAGAATAGCAATAATAGTTATGGGTGGAGTGCTGTGCCAGAATGATGGGTATATAGTTTTAATCATCAGTTGCCTCAGCAGCCATATTAGGTAGGTGCCATCTCTTTTAGCTAAAGCTCAGAGTGAGATAAAGCCAGGTATAGGCGAGAGGACATAAAACTATTTTTTTGATTGTTGGAAAGGAAATAATTGTGATTGCATCATAGTTTGTAGTGATTTTTTTCATAGTGCAGGGTCTTTCTCCTTTCTTCTTCCTCCCTTTCACCCCTTTCCCTCTTCTCTGTCTCTCCTTCCGTCCCTCCTTCTTGTGACAAGAGGAGTGGCTGGTTGCTCTGCTGGCAGTCCTCCCTCAGACCCCTCAGTGGTGGCCCTGTGACGTGCTACCGCTCCTGACGTGTAGCAACTTCTCGCTGTGACCTTTGGGCTTCATAATCGCTCATATGCTTGTTTGTGAGTAATGGTAAACACCGTCTCTTCCTTGGCCCTGAGGTTGATATCAGAAATGCATTCCCTCCTTGTGCAAACTAAACATTTGGTCCAGAAGTTGAGACCACACTGTAAGTTGAATTGATGCTCATTTTCCTCTTGGCTCAGTAGACTGGACTTGACCCATGTGAGGTTGATAAGCCCACCTGATCGGACTTGACCCACGTGAGGTCCAGCCCACAAGCCCAGTAGATTGGACTGGACACTTGGTAGGTCTACAAGGTCAATAGATCCTTACACATGGTAGCTCCACAAGCTCTCCAGCATCTTTCTAATCCTGCTTCAGAACTTTTCCTTTCAATACTTTGTTTCAGACAGTGAGAGGCAGGTAGAGAGATAATGGGTGTGTCAGGGTCTGTAGCCACTGCAAGCAGACTCCAGATACTTGTGCCACCTGTGTATCTGGCTTTACATTGGCACTGGATAATTGAACCTTGGTTCTTAGGCATTGCAGGCAAGAGCCTTAGCTCCTAAGCCATGTTTCTAGTTTTTTATTTTTATTTTTTTTAAGGTAGGGTCTCACTCTGGTCCAGACTGACCTGGAATTAACTCTGTCATCTCTGCGTGGCCTCGAACTCACGGCAGTCCTCCTACCTCTGCCTCCCGAGTGCTGGGATTAAAGGCGTGCGCCACCAGACGTGGCTGAAGGGGAATATTTTTTCGACACTACTTTTCCTTCCGCTGTGAAGATGAGTGAGATAGTTCATGTTCCATAAGGAGACCTGTGTCATGTGGTCAGTGGATTTCAGTGTCATCTCGGGACGGGGGCTGTCAGTGTACTTCCGTCCTGGGTGTGTGTGTGCGCGTGCGTTTCAGGCTGGTCTGGGGCTGGAGCCCAGAGCCTAGTCAAGCTGTCTACCCTGAATTCAGCCCGCTTCCCTCACTTGGGGTTTTACAGAAGCAGCTCTTCTTTGGCCAGATGTGTTGGTGACTACAGCACTTAGGAAGAGGAAGGGCCTGGGATTTGAAGGACATACTTCACTACAGAATGAGGTCAGGGCAGCCTGGGTCTTAGGAAAGAGGCCTTGTCACTTCCACACACATTCTCCCTGCCGTCCTGGGTGACATAGACACGTCACTTCCATGCATGTCCTCCCTACTCTCCTAAATGACATAGACAGGTCACTTCCACACGCATTCTCCCACCTGTGCATAGACAAGCATCCCAGAGTTGCCATTTACAGAGCACATAGCAGTGACACTGTGTGCCTTGGTAGTACTTGCATATGGCTTTTCAAGATGGGGGCTCTCTTGCTCAGGCTGACTTGGAATTCACTATGTAGTGTGGCCTCAAACCCACAGTGATCCTCCTACCTCTGCTTCCTGACTGCTGTGATTAAGCACGTGCGCCACCACACTGGGGGCGCATTGTTATTTTCCTCAATAAATTTGCTGTGTAGATTCTTCCTCAGCTTAGGATCAGAGTACGTAATTGACGAAGCCTGGTCAGGGTCGTAAGACCACTGTTGATAGCTAACCTCACGGAAGGAGCTGGCGCCTCACCTGCTGTGTGGATAGTGGCATCAAGAGCACAGGGTTTGAACCCAGTGCTGACTTGATTCCATATTTAGAAGCTTGCTATCTTGGCCAAGTTTCTTTTTTATGAACCAAGTTCTTACTCTGTGGCACAAGCTGGACTGGGCATTGCAAGCAATCCTCCTGCCTCAGCTCCTAAATGCCAAGATGACAGGTATGAGGTACAACGTGTTTTCTGGTCAGCTTCTCTGAGTTTTACTGCAGCTGTTCGGTAGTTCCAGTCAATGGCTCCTGTCCCTTGGGGTGGCCAGTCGTGGAGCCAGCACAGGCACCTGAAGGCTTCTGTGGCTGACACAGCACATTGGGCACCTGAGTCAAAACGCAAGCTCTTTGACACTTACGATAATAGGAACATAAGATGCATTTTGGCAATGACTTCCAGTTTTGTCACATACGAAAATTACACAAGAACATTTAAAAACAAGGTGCACTTCTATAATAAAAGTGTGTTTGTTTGTTTTTTCCCTTCTCTAGTGCTGTGTAGTAGAAGGGCTGTGCTGTGAGGACCGAGTCCACCCTGTGTGCTAGACAGGGGCTGTGCTGTGTGCTAGGCAGCAGTAGCAACGACAGCCTAAGACCAGCAAGCACCAAAAGTGAAGGTTGACTACCTAACTTGGAAAGCAGTTGAAAAAGTACATGCCATCCCAGAAATTGTCAATAGCATATTTATGTGTTATTCCTCCATCTCTCATCTCTTGTCACCCTCCTCACTGGAAATAAGAAAACTGAGGTGGAGAATTGAGCTGACAGGTAGGTTCAAGGGCTCGGACGTGGCTCGGGTCTAGTGCTTGCCTCCCATGTATTCAGAAGGAACTGTAGGTTCCTACAATTCACTGATGTACATTTTTATACTAGAAATGCTTTTCGGTGGATTCCTTTGTGTTGTTAACCGTAGCACAAAGTAGGCCTAAGAAAGTGAGGGAAGAAGGCTTCAGAGAGATGGGAGAACTGATCTAGGTGTGTGTGTTATTGGGGCTTTGAACCTGTCACCTTGTGCATGCCAGGCAAGCACCGTGCTATTGAGTCCATCCCTCCCCAAGCCCCGTTAAGGAAGGGTGCCGTTCAATGAAACGGGCTTGCTTTGGGCAAGGAAAACCTTGACAAGCTGTGAAAGATGTTGACCCCTTAGCAGTGGGGCAGAGTAGTGTGAACAGGAAAAGAAGTGGCGTGGTTTCTGGGAGGCTGTGCTCAGATAAGGAGGTTTGTGCCTCGTTACAGAGTTGGTATTTATTTATTGATGACATGCAGTGGAAAGCCAATGAATGTTTTTAAGCAGGTGGTAAAAGAGAAGTGTCAGGTTTCTCTAAGCATAGCTTGAAAGAAAACCTAATTTATATTTTTCAAGTTAAATATCAGGTAGAAGTGTGACGATGGGTGATGTCCCCAGCATCCCACAGTTGGTACACACCCACCAAATAAAATACCAATCACCAGACTCGGAAGTTATTCACTTGAGAGCCTCATCGTGTCCCAAATACCGTGTGTGCATGAGCACGTGCGTGTTCCTCCTTCCTCTTTTCAGAGGCACTGCCATCCTTCTCCATACCTTCTCTCGCTTCCACTCGCTTCTGGAGGTGCGCACACTGATCCCAAAGCCGGACTGTGAGGCACTCGTTGCTGTTGGGACTGGCTGGCCTTGTGGCGCTGCATCTTAGCCCCCAGGACACTGGGAGCTGTTCCCAGCTAAGTGCTGTTGGGAAGTTGCTGCGGGCCATGGGCTCTGTAGGAGAGATGCAAACTGGGGAATAAGTGACTCCCCAGGACATAGATTGGGAAACCTGTGGTCAGCACACGTTAGTAGGATGCCCAGTCTGTACTGTGGGCTGAGATTGCTGCAGCGGATGAGTCAGGAGTGAGGCTTGGCTCGGCAGAAAGCTGGCAGAGTGTTGAGGTTTTATTTGTGAAGCTTGTTTTAGATTTATACATGTGAATACTATGTTTGTTGGCAGTAGGTTTCTTTTTGAATATTTGATTTTAAAAGTGCTGCTGTCGGGCATGGTGGCGCACGCCTTTAATCCCAGCACTGGGAGGCAGGGGTAGGAGGATCGCCGTGACTTCAAGGCCACCCTGAAACTCCATAGTGAATTCCAGGTCAGCCTGGGCTAGAGTGAGACCCTACCTTGAAACTCCCCTCCCCCCCCAAAAAATGCTGAATATGGTGGCATGCCAGCTACTCAGAAGGTTGAGGCAGGAGGATTGCTTGAGTTCAGGAGTCCAAGACCACCTTGGCCAGCATAATGAGACCACCTCTGTTTGAGAACAATTCATGAAAGGTAAACTGTAACCCTAAACCTTGACAACGAAATTCTGGGAATTCAGTTCAGACACTCAACTTCGGTTCTGGGTTCTGGTCTTAAGTTCTCCCGCCCTCTGGTGGTAGCCGCAGTAGCAGTGGCTGCCAGTCCAGCCTCGGGGGAGAAGAACCACAGTGAAGGAAGTTCATGAGCGTAACGGCTGTGCTGGACTGGGTCCAGAAGATGGTGTTCCTCAACAGTCCTTCCCATCCTCCAGCTCTTACAGTTCTTTCTGCCCGCCTGCATTGCTCACCAAGCCTTGGAGGGTGATGGATAGAGATGTCCCTTTCAGGGCTGAGCACTCAGGAGTCACCCACTCTCAGCACTGCAGCTGGGTGTATGTCTCAGCAGTCCCTCTGCCCAGCTTAAAGCTGCCTGACTGAGGCTGAGAGCAGAGCCCATGTGTGGCTGTCAGGTGTGAATAGAGGACAGTGTGGTACCATGTCCATTTAGCAGAGCAACCTTAGTAGCTTCTCCCTGGTGCCCGTGACCTCCTCACCCATGGGCTGCCCACCAGGGTTACAGTGCCAGGCATGAGTCTCCCAAACACGTGCCGCTGTTGCAGTGCCTTGCTCTCTGTGTAGCTGGAAGGGTCCACTGCTGGTTAAGACTGGGATGACCTTTCTCCTTCAGCTGCATAGCACCTTTTGGCACTAGCCATCAGGGAGGAAGCTTCCAGCTCAGTTCCAGCTTGGTTATCCTATTTAGAAACATTCTGATCTACAAAATCAATGATTGCTCCATTTTGTTTTACTTTTACGCAGTCTTCCTCTGTAGCCCAGGCTGGCCTGAGACTCATCGCAGCCCTCTGCCCCCGCCTTGGCTTCAGGCGCAGGCCAGCACGGCCTGTAAAGGCCACGTTGCTGGAGGGCAGCTCTGTCCTCCTGTTGCTCTCACTGGCTTTGGTGCCAGCGGAGTCTTCCGCATCAGCTGACCGACGGGGAGGTGTCTGTTGCAGGGCAGTTTCTCTTTGTGATGTTTCTGAGGTTAGCAGGCCCAGGTGGGATGGGATCAGCTGTCAGCATGCATTCTGACAGGGCACTGCTTGTTTATTTTCCTGCCCTTTCTGTATTTTGTCCCTTTCTGTGGGCATGGTGACCGGAATTGCAGAGGTGGCTCTCTCAGAAAGAGCCTTATCCATTGCCCCTATGTCAGCCACCCAGAGGTCAAGGAATTAGCATTTTTCTGTCCCTTCTTCTTTCCCCCAGGCAATGTTTTAGCCACCTTATGAATCTGGAATTGTGCTGCCACCATACAATGGTTTAGTCATTGCACCAGGTTTCAAACTGAGCCTGTTACTCTGTGACTTTGGGTAAATAGGATCACTTAATCATAATGTTTTCTTTTCTTACGAATTGATAATGTCCAGGGTTGACATTCAAGCCACAGACCATTGAAATATTTAGGATTATTTTTTCTCCTTAAGAACAGACTTTTACCCTTTTGACAGAGAGATTGTTACTGTTGAGAAACCATGTGATGAAGTATTTTTGTTTAATCACATATATATATGTGTACAGCTGTCCTTTGGTATCTAGGGGGATTGGTTCCACAACATCTTGAAGATGTCCAAATCCTCAGAAACTAAGTCCTGTATATAAAATGCCAAGGTAATTGTACACTGCCGGTCTATGCACATCCACCTGTACACGTAAATTTATCTAGAGTATTAATTTAGTATTGTGAAAATGCATTTAAATATTATACTCAATTGTATCGGGAATAAGGACCTAAAATGTCTAGTATGTTTAGTTCAGATGTGGTTTTCTTTTCCTCAAATGTTTTTTAAATTTATTTTCTTTGGGGGGAGAGAGAGAGAGAGAGGAAGGGAGGGAGGGGGAGGGAGGGAGGGCGGGAAGGCGGGAAGGAGGGAGGGAATATGACTATGAGAATGCACATGGGCACACTAGGGCCTCTTGACACTACAAACTCCAGAGGCATGCACTGCTCTGTATCTGGCTTTACATGGGCATTGAGGAATCAAACCCCAGTCTTTAGGCTTTGCAGGCAAGTGTCTTAACCACTGAGCCATCTCTCCAGCGCCAGCTCTCATGTTTTGACACATGTTCTGAAAGGCAGTGTCTTGTGCAGTCTCTTGTGTGTGTGAGATTCGCACGTGCTTGTGCCCATGTGGTACCCCATCCACTTGTCTCTGGCCGGAGGCATTCACCTCTGGTGAAAGTGAGGTGTCTGGCTCTTGCTCCATTGATCTTCTACCTGTTCTTGTTTTGAGCTGGAATCTCTATATCCCCATGTATTCACCAGTTCTGTGATTCTCAGGTCTGCTCCCCTGTGGGACTGTTACAGACACGTGTGGCCACACTGAGCTCTTTGTATGGATTTGGTGCATTGGATTGTGTCATGTGTCAGCCTTTGTCTGGTCCTCGTGTGGCAGGAGGTGCTCTCAGCTGCTCAGCACCGGCAGCCCTGCGGGGGGTCTTTGCCCTCGTGCTCCGCACGGGGACTTGGCTGTGAGCCTGATGCGCGTCTTCACCAGAGACAGAGGCCTCAGCGTCTGCCGAGCTTGTCACTCTACGTAGCAGCGTCTTCCCATCTTAGACTCACAATGTGTTCTCCTTTGTCCTGCTTAAGTACAGATGTCACATGTCACCTGCCAAATGCACCTGTGGGGAGGTGAGTGGTCCTTCTGCAGAAGTCCAGGAGCATGTGCCGACCATGGGGGCCGATGGCACCGTCAGGCTCTCCCTGCGCCATCTCTGCTGCGGGAAGCATTGCTTCCCACAGTGCGCTCAGCTGCTCACAGGGACTCCGGCGCTGACGCACCCTGGACTGAAGGCTCATGGGGGCAGATGTCCCTGGCTTGACGTTTTCTAATTCCCATCGTTTGTATTTCTTCCTTCTCTGATTGTTTAGATGAATTTGTGACTTAAAAAAAGTTAAAAGTTGGTGGTTTGAGATTGTCTGCCAGACACCTTCACAATAGGGTGTATTTGAGTCTTTGGGCTGGAGAGATGGCTTAGTAGTTACAGGCACTTGCTTGCAAAGACTGCTGGTCCAGGTTCCGCTCCCCACACGCACTTGGTGCCACACACACAGTGGTGCAGCGTCTGGAGTCCTGGGCAGCTGCAAGACGCCCTGTCCTGCTCATACTCGCTCTCTTCGCTCTCGAGTTAATAAGCAATTGTTAAATGTTGCAGAATTTAACAGAATATATGATTAACCATTTTTACTTGGATGTGTGAGTATTGTTGTGTAGCGCATATCCAACTGTAATTAAGAAAGTACTCTAGGTTTTTAAACTTTCAGTGTTGATAATCAAGCCTGTAGTCAGTTGTGGTAGTGTTTCGTGTAGCTTTGGAAAGAAGGCATTTCTACTGCTGGATATGCGGATCTGTCTGTCCACGAAGCCCCGGGGTCGCTGCTTTCTTTGGTCAGTGGAGTGACGGCACGGTGCTTGCCCCTGTGGAGTGAATTTGGAGTATGCCTGACTCAGCTTCCTCGGTGCTGGAGTTCCAGGCATGAACCACCATACCCAGCTTTATTCTTTTTGCTTTTTTTTTCTTCCTGTTCTGTGAAGTAGGGTCTTGCTCTAGCCCAGGCTGGCCTTGAATTCACAACAATCTTCCTCCCTTGGCCTCTTGTGCTGGGATTAAAGGCATGTGCCACCACGCCCGGCCTATACTTCTTTTAATTAAAGTTTTCAAAAACTTGTAACCACTTCGTCTTTTCTTTCTCCTTTGTCATCCTGATATCTATATCTATATATGCATATAGACTTATTTATTTATCATGTATGTCTTCATGAGTCCACTTGACATTTTCTCATCTCCCTAATATATCCCCCCCCCCCCCACTGTCTAACTCCTTCCGTCTTGTGCTAGGCATCAAATTGGCAGGCCATGCCAAGGAAGCACTCTACCACTGTGCTGTTCTAAGGCCTGTCAATGGTCTTTGATGTTAAGAGCAGGGTGTCCTGTTTCTTTTCTTCTTTCTGGGTTTTGGAGATGGAGCCCGGGGTCTTACACATGGTAAGCATGTACTCTGCCCCAAATCTGTCCCTGCCATCCTGTGTTGAATTTCAGTTTTTATCTCCTATCCCGTTCCTCAAAAAAGTACGATGATGTTTCCCCCAATTCTGTGTCTTGGCAGCTCTTCACAGATGGGATCACAAATAAGCTCATCGCGTGCCATGTGGGCGAGAGCATGGAGGACGTGGTCCTGGTGAGGATCTACGGCAACAAGACGGAGCTGCTGGTGGACCGCGACGAGGAGGTGAAGAGCTTCCGCGTGCTGCAGGCGCACGGCTGCGCCCCGCAGCTCTACTGCACCTTCAACAACGGGCTGTGCTACGAGTTCATCCAGGGCGAGGCCCTGGACCCGCAGCACGTCTGCCAGCCTGCCATCTTCAGGTGCGCTTGCCCGGGGAGCGTGGGCGCACTCGGGCGGGGCTGCGGGCTGCCTGGCCTTTCCTGAGGCGGCGGTGCTTTCAGTTGAAACGCCCTTTAGCTAGAGCTCTGCTTTTCCCAAAGGAAAATAGGTTCTTGACTTTGTTATTCTTACTGTTGGCTCCATGGGAAAGAAAAGACTGCAAGTGCTTTGGAGTGATCAGTTGTTCTAGAGGGTCAAGTCCTCCTCTTAAAGCTTTTGGTGGTTATGTTTGTTACCTATTTTTTCTTGAGACAGACTCTTATCGCCCAGGCTGGCCTTGAAATGGCTATGTAGTCAAGGTGGGCTTTGAACTCCTCAGCTTCTGGCATTTTACCCTCTGAGTGCTGGGTGCCTGGCCCCCTTAATTTTTTTTTTTTTTTTAATAAGGTGTGTTTGCATGCAACCGTGCTCACTGGAGGCCAGAGGACAGCTTTGGGTGTCTGATCTTGCTTGAGCTGAGGCATAGATCTTCTGTGTGTGGTGCTGAGAGTCCAGACTGCGGGGGACTCCTGACTAAGTGTCTCAGCGCTGCAGTGTGTTTGTGATTAGAAATGCATTTGTTACTTTGTGTCCAGCTGTATGTGGGTACTGGAGGATTTTATTTTCTCCATATTTTCAAAAATAATGTTTGTTGTTTATTATTTCAGTATTATTTTCTATGAAGGATGTCATTTGTGGTTGATGGTTTTTCTAAAGTTGTTGTGCACTTGATTAAAAAATATTATTTATTTATTTGAGATCTGGCGGGGGGAGAAGGAGGGAGGCAGGTAGAGATAGAGAATGAGTGCGCCGGGGCCTCTAGCCACTGCAGACAAACTCCAAATGCATGTGCCACATTGTACATCTGGCTTGTGTGGGTCCTGGGGAATTAGTGCTGGGCTCCTAGGCATCACAGGCAAGCACCCTAACTACTCAACTATCTCTCCAGCCCAGTCCTCCGCTTCTAACACTTGTCTCTGGAATTTGAGAACTCTTAGGAAATTGGGATTGACTTGAAAGCAGCAGACTGAGTTCTCAGTGAGCTCTGGTTTTGACATTGGATTCATATCTTTTCAGTGTTTACTGCTAGAAGTTAAAAGAGTATTTAGTGAATCTGGTGTCAGCCACTAGGATGATGGCCTTCCTTTAGTGTGAGTTAGACTGTGCTGCACCTGATGAGAGAAAATGAGAAAGGTAGAGCACGGACTGTTGACCCTGTGGGCCTCCTGAAAGGACCTCGGGCCACCATGTGAGAACTGCCCTGGTGAGCACTGTGGAAATGGAGTGGAGCACTCTCCTTGACCTGTCGCTGAAATTCTGTCAAATAATACATTAAAGCATTTTGGCATAGAAATCTATGTAGACTAGATTTTAGCTCTTACCTGTTTCTCTCTCTGTGTGTGTCCCTTCTCACCAGCCCACATGAACATAGTTTTACCTACTAGATACACATGAGAGTATTTAAAACTTCACTTTGCCTTTTATATAAAGAAACATTTAAACAGACTGGAGAGATAGCTCAGTGGTTATAGGTTGCTTGCTTGCAAAGCCTGATGGCCCCAGTACCCACATAAAGCCAGATGCACCAAGCGGTATATGCATCTGGAGTTCATTTGCAGTGGCAGCAGACTCTGGCATGCTGATGCTCATTTCTGTTTGCCTTTTTCTCTCTGTCTCTTAAATAAGTAAATGAAATATTTAAACAGTAACAATAATGCACTTAATAGGGCAGACAATTTGTTTAAACAAGTTATTAAGTGTTAACTCTTAAGCTTTGATATTTACTTCTGAAAGTATTAATTGTCCTACAATTAATGGTGGTTAATAGCTTAGTTTCTATTACAATGGAAATGGAAAATGTTTTTTAAGGGCTGGCACCTGCCTGCAAAGCCTAAGGACCCAGGTTTGAGTCTCCAATACCCATGTAAGCCAGATATACAAGGTGGTACAGGCATCTGGAGTTTGCAGTTGCTAGAGGCACACTCATTCTTTCTTACCTGCCCCTCTCAAATAAATACTAAAAAAGAAAATGTTTTAAGATTTTATATTTTTATATACCCTAGAATTCCATTTATAATTTTAGAAATTTATTTGTAAGAGTAAGTATATTCAATATGTCAGTCATTTGAAAAAAATTGTGATTTCATAGCTATGGTTACTTTATTGTAATTGATGTGAAATAGGAAGTTAATTTGCAAAATCTTGGGTTTACAAATAGAACTGAAGTTTCTGTTGCCACTGAACATAAAAGTTTTGATAAATTTTCCTGGCATTCATGACATCACATCTGAAGGTGACTCAGAACCGTGGAGTGGGCACCTAAGAACCAGAGGAAATGAATGACTGCAGGTACAGCAGCCCAAGCAGCAGAACCCCGCCCCCGCCGTTGTGCAGGGTCCTGGGCCTGCTCTGTGGTGGAACGGGCTTGCCTTTTGATCTGTCAGTTCTAGTTTGCCAACTTCTTCCACAAAAAGCAACTTTCTTTCAGGAGCAGCCATTTGTGTTTAATGGCTATAAGCACCCGTTGGAGTGGTGGCCATACGATTTTGCTTATTTTTGAAGTACTTATCATAGGGTTGACTTTTTAGCCATTCTGTCAGAGTAAGTGAACTTCTCCTAAGATAGCATTTTGTGATTTGCAAAACCAGCTCCTACTAAGTTTAAATGGCCGGGTGCCGATCAGTTTGCTGTGCGCATGACGCCCACGTTCGATCCAGCACGCCGTCAGAGCAGGGTAGGCAGTGCTCCCCCGAACTCCCCGCACCCGCGAGCTTGCAGGCAGGAGGGCCAGACAAGGAACAGGAGGCGTGTACAGGCGCCTGTGTGCCTGTGTGCCTGTGTAACTACCTCCCCTTCTGTTGTGAGAGTGCCACCGCCTGACTTTTCTTGAGCTTGGTTACCTGGTGTTTCCTAGTTATTTTGGGCATAACGTTGTTTGCATGGATGAGGGACTGCACAGACACAGAGGTGGTCTTCGCATTGGCATGACTGTATGCGCTCATGGAGGGCCAGCCAGTCATTCTGTAGCTCAGGTCAGTACATCTCGAGAGGCATGACCTGGAGGATCGCACGTGGAGAGGTGCAGGCTTCGGTTTGGTAACATGTCAGTCAGGTTGAAGGCGACACCAGTACTGTTGACCAGGGTTGACGAGTGACAGACTCACCTGGCCGAGGCGTAACTGAGAGTACTGGTCAGTGTGGCAAGTGCTGGGTCACACCGTGTCATCAGTACCCGGCTTCTTTCCTGTAGTCACTGCTTCCCGTGAGCTTTCCGTTGGATGAGCTGCTTCAGGAGCACAGGCCTCTCAGCCCGCTCTGCTCCTGGGAGCTGCGGCGAAAGGCAGCAGCTTCAGCTGGTTAGGACCAGGGCTCCCTGGCGTAGCTTGGGTCATAGGCGCTGAACAGTAACTGTGGCCTGAAACAAGGAATGCTCTGGACATGATCAGGTCATGTGTGTGCTCTTAAATTTAGTAGCACAAGTGGGATATAGTTAGGGTTGAGATCCGCTTTGTATGCACCACATGAAAGAAACAGGAGACTCACACTCTTGTTCAGGTGTGAGGTAGAGGAAACAAGACCCTTCATGGCAGGAGGCTTGAGGTGGAACCTGTCTGTAGAGTGCTTGCCTAGCGTGCATGCACGGGCCTGGGTTGGTTACCAGTGCACAGGAGGCAGAGGCAGGAAGATCAGATGTTGAAGGTCATCTTTGACTACTTAGGGAGCTGGAAACCAGTCCAGGATGTATGAGAGACCCTGTCTTAAAACATGCGTGTGCGCACGCACATACGCGAAAAGAAATGATGATGTATGAATATCTAGTAAAAGTGCCCCTTCCCCAATACAGCGTGTGCCACCGAGAATTCATAGCTGAAGAGCCAGGATGTGACATTGGTGGCTCAAGTTCCTGAGTGGTTGTGCCAGGAGTAGGGGATTCTGGGTCACAAGTTCCTGAGAGAGTGTACCAGGGGCAGGGGATTCTGGGTAACGAGGCCTAATGGGAATCTTGCTAAAGATAGTCCAGTGTGAGGAACACAGTCATGGGAGTGATTAGATTCTTAGGATGGTATATTTTTGCTAAACCAACTTAAAATCCAGAAGTAAAAGTAGACTTTACGAGGGAATGCACAGAAATGCATGGGAGATGGCTGAGGGCCTGGCAAAGTAAGGTCAAGTCTTTCCCAGTAAACTTAGAACTTCATGATGCTCCATTGTTTCTTCTTCTGCTGTTTTGTCTTAAACAGGCTCATAGCTCGTCAGCTTGCTAAAATCCATGCTATACATGCGCACAATGGCTGGATTCCCAGATCTAACCTGTGGCTAAAGATGGGAAAATACTTTTCTCTCATTCCCACAGGATTCGCTGATGAAGACATTAACAAAAGGTAAAATTACCTTTATATTTAGAACTTTCTTTGCTCTATCATTTTGTTTATGTTTGGATTGTAATTAACAAAAACAACTGATTTTTTTTTTTTTTGGCCTGCTTTTAGGTCCCACAACAGAAAAGATAAGCTTCCCCATGCCCTTGAGCCAAGAGAAAATAAGAAGTGGAGGGTGGAGACAAGAAACAGGTGTAGGATGTGTAGTTAGGAATAATTGAGACGTGGCTAGGAAGGGCACGGTGCTGCTGAGAGAGAGTCGGCCCTAGAGACCCTCGCGTTGTTTTCTTTCTGCTCACTGCTGTTTTGAAAACGCCTGTAGCTATACACTGGGACAGAATAGACGCTAAGGGTGTACAGAAGTTTGGCTCATCTAATTCACTATGACAAACTACAATAATGAGGCTGAAAATTCACTTCCTGGACTCTTAGCTTTCTTGTCAGGGCTACACAGGTGCTGCAGCGGAACAGCCACCATCGCATTGCCTCAGGTATTCGATGTAAAGCAGACATTTCCAGCACAGGAAGGACATGTTGGGTTCCCATGCCGTGTCTGTAGGAGACAGGCCGCCTGGATTTGGGCACCAGCAGTCCTTCTAGGTAGAGGGTGACTGTGTGTTTGTATGTGTCAGTGGCTTATGGAAACTTTGAATCCCACAAGCTAGAATAGGCAAACTTCTGGAACTATATCTAGTGTGCTGAATATCTAGGAAGTTAAATTCACAGAAATGCTGAAAGTACTGTGTCCAGGTGGTAAGTCAGGAAATGCAGGTACACTCCTAGTTAAGTTAACTACGGAACTGTCCACCTGCTTCAAAGTTGTGAGGGCAGTGAGCGGGCCTCTGTGGTGAGACCGGCGGTAAGTCACGGCTTCTTGTCCTGCATTCTTCCCTGCTGCCTGCCGTGTTTACGGGGATTTGATAGAAAATGAAATGATCCATAGTAAGCCCCTACCACTAGCTCCTCAGGGACACTGATGCAGGATATGGGGGTTCAGGAGAAGGCCCCCAAATATATGAACCCCAAGTTTGGTTTCTGTCAGTTTTCACAAAGACTTGATAAACATGAACTCAAGAAGGACAAGTTAGAATTATTAAGTTTGTTTAGGGAGAAATCACAAATTGTGGGTTTTATTTAGAGGAGATTGGGATCTAGGAAGAAGGCTAGAGTGGAGTCATAAACACGTGGGGTGTTGGAAACATGCTGTCATGTGGAAAACACTGCATAGTTCATCACTTAAGAAAAAAATGAGGTTTTAGGGCAAGACTGGCGTAGAGCCACATGCATATGGAGGACAGGATTTCGGAGCTTGTGTAGGGAGATTTGGAAGGAACACCCGTAGCATCCACCCTGAGACTTCCATGGAAGAAAGTGAAAAGAGCAAATGGTGATGACTTAAGGAAGAAGAGCAGAGAAAAAATGTCAAAGTAGAGACCTAGAAATCCAGATGCGGGCTGGAGAGATGGCTTAGCAGTTAAGGCATCTGCTGCAAAGCCAAAGGACCTTCTCCAGGTCCCACGTAAGCCAGATGCACAAAGGGGCGCATGTATCTGGAGTTCTTTTGCAGTGGCTGGAGGCCCTGGTGCACCCATTCTCTCTCTCTCAGTCTCTTTTCCCCTCTCAAATAAATAAAAATAAAATATTAATAAAGAAGAAATCCAGATGAGAGATCTGAAGGAGGGAAGAGAGTTATACCCAGAGTTATCCTGGGTTTGGAGACACTGGTACAGACCTAGAGGTAATGAAAGCCTGGAGTGTGAGGGGACTATGCATGGGTTACATTCATAGACCATGGGAAACGTATACATGTCATTACGGTGGGAAGTTACGTCAGGCTATGAAACGGGCAGGCAGAGAATAGCTCAGACCATAAACTATATTATGCCTGCCCCAGCCAGCTGGGTGAGGGGAGCCCCTCGTGTGTGTCCCAGCAGAGATGCGAGGGGACCCAGAGAGTGACAGGAAGAAGGCTGCAGCCTTTATAGCTGACTGAAATGCGTTCTTTCTCCTCAGATTTGGCTGTGCAAGGGGAGGACCCACATGTTTGGTAGATTTGAAGGGTCCACCCTGGGGCCAGCCCGCCTGGGCCATTTATTGAGGTAGCACACTAGACTGTGGCATGGGGTGCTGTAGACCAGTCTCAATTAGACATGAGCTCCGTTTCTGCCAAGAGTTCCGTTCTTGTGCCAGGGCGAGGAGGTACCTCCTGGTTTTCTCTGGGCCTCCATTTCTAACTGAAGCTGCCTAAAAGAAGCTAGTTTTCTCCTGCCCTCCTCCAGCGCCACCAGCTGACCACATATGTGCTCACTCGCTCTTTGCCTTCTTGCCTCAGCAGCCGTGGAGTGCTCTCAGTCTGTCCGTACTGTCGTCTTACCCCTTGCGGGTTTCCTCTGTCCGCGCGGAGTCGCGCTTAGTATTTGCCCTACTGATCTGCCTGTTCAGACGGCGTCTGCCCGTGTCTTTCTCACGACTGCGTGCTCTCTCACGCCTCATGTCCTCTTCTGAGGTGGTGTGCAGCAAGGTCGGTCTAGTATTGTGAAGGGTTGTGAGTGTGGCAGTTGTCATGCACACACAGGGCTGCGTTTGTCCTGGTACATTCTGACCTCCGTTTTCCTCCTGTTGATCTAGCACAGTACGCCTCTGGCTTTCCAACTCTCAGTAACATAGATCTAAAGCATGCTCTACAGAGCCAGGAACCATAACAAGAGTCAAAACCGTCTTTGAACAATGGTGACATTTGTTTTGACACTTATGTGGCCAGGCACAGTTGAAAGCACATTACCTAGACTAGCTTAGTTAATCCTCATAAACTCCCTGAAGGGCTAATTGATGTCTCTCTTTTACGTTCTTTGTTCTGAGGAAGGATCTCACTGTTCTCCCAGGCTGGTCTTGAACCTTTGGTCCTCCTGTGTCAGCTTCCTGAGTGCTGTGTTTACAGGACTGCTCCACTACAGCAGGCTAAAAAGTAACTCATTAGTTCCACGTTACAGGTGACATAAGTAGGTCATTTCGCCCAAGGTTACATACCAGACACGTTAGCGGGCAGAGCTGGCATATGATTTTAGCCTGGTGCTCCAGACCAGTAAAATATTCTACTGCCTCTCAGCTCTGCATTATCTTAAAGAATTAACGAAGTCTTTTAAAAAGCTGGGCATGTGCCTTCGTGGTAGAGCACTTGGGGCCATGTACCAGAGGGGAAAAGTGAGAAAGGAAAAGAAAATCTTGCTTCGCCATCACCGTCAGCCACCGGCGAGCTCGCTGTCTGTGAGCGCTGCACAGCCGGTGGTGTTTCTGCTGTGGCGTCAGAGCTCCCCTAGCGCTGGTGGTGGGACTAGAGTTGCCGTTTCCCACCCGCGCTCTCAACCGCTCCTCGCCTTCTCTTGATGATGCGTAAGTTAACACAAGGGCTTTCCTCATCTCAATTTTTGGGATGCATTGGTTTATTGCTTAAATTTGGAGTAGGTATAACTACAAGGAAATGATTTAGAGTTGATTTTACTGCAAAGCTGATGTTGAAATAATGTCATGAAGACCCTGGTTTCCCTGCTTCACCCCCAGGTTCCTGAGCGAGGTCCCGGGCCCCCGGGTGCTGCGGGAAGAGATGAGGTGGATGAAGGCGGCGCTGTCCAGCCTGGGCTCGCCTGTGGTGCTGTGCCACAACGACCTGCTGTGCAAGAACATCATCTACAACCAGAAGCACGGTAGGCCTCAGCCTCACGGAGGGCGCTGCTTTACTCCCCATGCGCTCTGATCTGTGCACTCACCAAGATAAGTGTGACTGAGACGGGAGGGCTGAAACTCTGCAGACGTTCTCCTCAGGCTGTGCTGTGGTGTCATGATAACTGATAATTGGGAATGGACACTATATCTGGGGTTAAATTGAGTTTTTAGGAACTGGGTTGATAGAAACAGCTTGTGGCTCTTGTTGGACTTTTAAGCATAGAATGAAAAGCTGAGTTTGTATATGTCATCAAGCCTTTCTGGTTGAGCACAATATGAAAGTACATGCTTGTAATGGGAATTTGGGGAACTCAACACATTGACATTGCACTGCTTTATTTCAGTGTAAGTTTTCTCAAAGTTGTGAAAGTTAACAGTATTAAAAATAAATGTGTCTCCAGATTCCTCATTACCTGTTTATTATGTTAAATTGTTAGATATTGGGATGTTAGGGAGAAACACAGAGTTAGATGATTATTGTTTGGTTCAAATTTATATCTAACAAAGTAATATTTTTAAAAGCCTTCTTAAATAGTTTTATAATTTTTTGAGGTAGAAGTTGATACTTTCTGGTATAATTTTTGTGACTGTTTATATCTTACTGTACAAATTCTCTGTTCCTTTCTAAGCATGACTTGGTTGTATTATATCAATAGGCAAAGTGGCTTGAGGTTTGGTTACATTCAGATAGGAAGTTGGCATTTATCAATAGAAGGTTAAAGGATTGGCATTTGAAAAGTATGCTTGAAACTGTGAAGCTGTTGCTTCTCAAGGGAAGCCTGCTTTTGAAGAGTCACTGTAGCTGGAAGACCAGATTTTGGATTAAAAATGTGCCTTTGCAAATACACTACAGGCACGTCTCTGTCATAACATGGTCACACTTACACTAAATGTCCCAGCTGTGACCCTACGGTGTTGTGACTAGCATGTCCTAATTACTAATGCACTAGCTGTGACCCTTGTTGAGTTGTGCACTGGGCGGTTCTAACACAGGCTTGCTGACCATTAACTTGAACTCAGAGTCCTGCTAAAGGATCACTGTCAAGGACAGTGGACTTAAGTCACAAATACCATGTCAGAGTATCTTTTATATTTGATATTATAATGTGGATTAGAGAGAGATTTGACAAAGTGCTGAGCCAATGTCTTTATTTTGAACCTTGTTGAGATTTTTTTTATATGTCAACATTTCTTTAAATATTTTAAATCTTAGGTATACTCTAAAACATTGTCTTTGACAGTTTCCTTCAATTAATTATTATCCATTATTAAATATGATTATTATATGTGCTCTGAATTTTAGTAACCAAATCTCAATGCCATTTGTTTTACAGAAGCATCAGCCATGCCTAAAGCAAGGTGTTAGCTTTTAGGTTCAGCACAGACCTGATAGATAACACGTTTGATGTGACGGAATCCAGTGAGGGGCTTCATCTGACATTTGAAGTGGACACTCAGCTTTATTTTTAACTGCAAATTAAAGGGAGTTTCTTACTTCCTTTGAAATATAATTTTGATTTGTCATTTTTATTTTGTTTCTTTTGCACATTCATTTCATAGAATAAATTTATTCATAAAACCAAAAACAAGGGACCAAAAAAATCACATTACTTTCTCATAGCTGTTTCCACTTTTTATTTAAACAATTAAATCATCGATCAGCTGCATGAAAAGTGCCTGCATATTAAAATTAAACATTTAGGCTTTAATTTGGCCGTAGAGGTCAAGGTTGTCCACCCTTTTGCCTATTGCTCAGAGAAGAATACCCAAATCATACTTTCTCCCCCATTCACAAAAGAACATCTACAACCCCTCAAATTTAACTATTGTGCTGTATACCAAATGTATACGCAAGGTGTCTCTGTGTGTATACGTATTTAGTGTTGCTCCTTTCTCTGTACAGGTGCATTGTGCTGTTTGTTTTTCCTGTAGTTGTGTGTATGTGTGTTGTCCCCTTACTGATTGCTAGTTTTTAGTGTCTTATTAGGAAAGCTAATATAGACCTTGTGGAATCCCTTTGAAATATAGTGATTGTGGTATAATTGACTGATAAGCAAGCATTAAGAAAATAGGGATATACTTTTCAGATAAAAATTTAAAACTCAAGAACATCTGGAGAGAAGAGTAGGGAACCTATTCTTTGCCATTAGGTTTCCTATTGGGACCTGATAGCTTTGGGGTGGCATAACCCCCTGACCTGTTCAGTCTTTCATTTTAAGTAGAAGACGCCATGACTCATATTTCAAAAGTTGAATAAGCTCAGTGCACCAAAGACTTCATATTTGGGGCTGCAGTGTTGCATTTGCCCTGGTTGGTGTGACCTCAGAGGACAGTGTGGTCCACAGTGCTGCCGCTGCGGGGGCGGAAGCCAGATTGACTTCTTTGGAGTTGAGGTAATTGTCACATAGAATAGCGAATTGAGGTTTTTTATTTTATTTATTTTTCCCAAGGTAGGGTCTTACTGTAGCTCAGACTGGCCTGGAATTCACTATGTAGTTACAGGGTGCCCTCGAACTCATGGCGATCCTACCTCTGCGTCCCGAGTGCTGGGATGAAAGGCGTGCGCCACCACGCCTGACGATGAACTGAGTTTTGTGTTCTAGTCTCCGACATGTCTGATTCGTTGTCCTGCCTTAAGTCAGTCTTGTGACCTAACTCTGGGCCTCACTATTTTGTATTCATCTTATGAGAAACAAAGTAAAAATAATGGGACTGACCTTGACATTGTCATGCTTAGTATTTGTTGCATGTTTCATGTTTTTAATCTCTCAGAAGTGCGAGTTTGTGGCAAACTTCATAAACTAGAACAGGATCATTCTGAAGTCTGCATTTTAAAAAGCATAGTAACTATTGAACATGCCATAGTCTGGTTGTTGTGTTTATAGCACACATCTTATACAGTGACTTATTGTCAAAAAGTGAAAGGTGGTGACTGTGCTCTGGACACTGATGTGCAGACGTGGCGGCCCGGCTGCGTCTGAGCGCACTGGCCTTGCACACACTGCGCGATGTCTCTCTCTCGTCATGCAGCTGTTACAGGGACTCAGGCACCACAGCAAGCACAGGCCTTCACCAGTCCCTCCGATGTTCTTTGACAGGTATTCAGAGCGAGCTGTGTTCACCAATGACCTCCACTGGGCAGCTTGTGTATCCTCAGCTGGAGCTCAGGATCGCTGTGGTCTTAAGTGTGCTGAGCTGTGTGTGCTGGTGTGCACGTGTGATCCCAGAGCTCCTTGGGGAGACTAAGGTAGACGGTTTTCAGGAACCCAGGAGTTCAAGGCCAGTCTACAGTGAAAACCTTTCTCATTTTTTAACAAAATGATAAAAGTTTTAAACATACCATTCAGTGAATTTTGACATGTTTGTACCCTTGTAACACAAACACTCAGAGATACTGACTTTTATCACAGAAAGTTCCTTATCTTCTCATGATGAGTAATCTTAACCTCAAGTTGATTTCTGCTGAAGTAAAAATGTCCTAAACCAGGCCATCACACACAAATTATAACTGGGCATCGTGGCTCAAATTGTAATCCCAGCACTAAGGCAGGAGAATTGCCGTAAGTTTGAGTCCAGCCAGGGATGTGTAGCTAGACCCTGTACTCTGTCAGAAAGCAGCAAAGAGTAACTCCAAAGTCTGAACTCTAAAGGAAGAGGAAGGTTAAAGCGGCAGCGGGCCAGACCTCTCAGCAGCTAGGTGCGGACGAAGGCTGCGGGTGGAGAAGGTCGTAGCCGCAGTGAGGAGCGGAGGGCAGGACTCCCAGGAAGAACTCTGCACCCATCCTTCTCTGTGCGGGGTGGACGGCTTCTGCACCCGCCACTGTGAGGGCGGTGCTTTCTGCCTCACACACACACACACACACACACACACTCACTCCCTCCCTCCCTCCCTCCCTCCCTCCCTCCCTCCCTCTCTCTCTCTCTCTCTCTCTCTCTCTCTCTCTCTCTCTCGTGTGTGTAACCTAGCAGAGCATCCCTGATTTCATTTTTCATGTTTATGTCTAGCCTTAAGAGAATAAAGAAATCCAGACAATATGTCATGTGATAATTAGGTAACACTCCTGTGGTTTTAAAGTATTTTTCAACAACAAAAAGACTATTGTTGTGTACTGAGATTTGAACAGCTCATCTCAGTGTGGACTCTTGTCTACATTGATGAAGGCATGCAAGAAATGCAGTAAAAAAAATAGGACTTTTGAAAATTAGAATCCATTAATCCTGGGCTTTACTCAGTGTCTGTCACTGAAGTAATCATTCAAAGACAGGCAACAATCTGCTAGTCCTTGGGCTGGTCCTTTACTTTTTAGAAGTCAAGGATAGCTTAAGAGTCTGGAAAATAAGAGAATTCCTCCCTTGGAAAATAAATATACACAAAAATGTATAAAATTTTTGGGAGTATTCTCATCCTCATTCTACCCTTGAAACTTCAATTAAAAATTCATGTCTTAAAATTCTTTTTTTCAAAAGCATATGTTAAAGAATTAAAGTTAATTTTGTTAGTAGTGATTTGAACATCATGTAATAGGAAATTTTAGAAATCAAACATTAAATATACAGGCTTAAAAAGTAAAACATGATTTCTATGGATAGGAAAACATTTTCCAGCCCTGTAATTTGATTTTTCTGGTGCCCTCAATAACATAATTGGCCTCTGTGATTTAACTTTGTTGCAGAATCTTAAATTTAAGGTTGAGTTCCACTTTTTAAAAATTTGAAAAAGAGTAGTTAATGCAGTTTTTTTTTAATTTCTTTCCTTTAACGTTTTGTGTCTTGTACAATGTGAGTTTGCCCAATTCTCTTCATCTGCTACAGATTAGGTTTGCCATTGCTGCTGCCATGTGGCGGCGCACCCGTGCTTCTTAAACGCACTGACTGGAGGTTTGTCGCGTCACTTGTTCACATGCGTGGAGCCTGGTAACAGCCTCGTCTGCATCTTGTTAGCTTCATTTTCTTATGTTTAAATTTCATTATTTAAAATGCAACGTAGCGTTTAAAAATAAAGGCTAGTCATAATGCTAATACAAAAAGTCATAGCTAAATTTTCATACTAAAACAGATTTTAACTTTTGTTAAGATGCTCTG
Organism: Jaculus jaculus; assembly: GCF_020740685.1. Lineage (NCBI taxonomy): Eukaryota > Metazoa > Chordata > Mammalia > Rodentia > Dipodidae > Jaculus > Jaculus jaculus. The sequence continues at coordinate 5,188,576 of NC_059123.1, forward strand.
TGTTTAATTAAATTTTGCTTATAAGCGGGGCCTATTTTTACCTGCTGTTTAAGTTATTTGTCAAATCCTAAGTGTGATCTTGAAAATTGAAATGGAAGCTTTTGCTTATGTGGCAGAAGTAAACTTCAGGACTGGGCTGTGTGTTTTCTGGCATGTAGCAGTTGACAGGAGCTCTACAAGCACTCGGGTTTAAGGCTTACGGTGGTCAACAGCGGCTGGGACAAAATGACCTGTTCCCACCGTTTGCTTGGCTTGGTTGTGATCTTGATAAAACTCGGATCCTGTTTTCTGAAGGTGCATGGGCAGGTATCTTTTCAATCACTATGTTGAGCCTTACTAACAGTTTCTAGAGAGAATTCCTTTGAAAAATGACGTTTTTCTTTTAAGAAAAAGCAACTTTAAAAAATTAGAAAAATTAAAGGGAAAGTCATGTGTCTTTCACCTGTATGAAAGCCAGCTTAAACCTTGTTTTGGCTTATTTCTATTTATTTTTTTCCCCCATATACACATTTCCCCCCTATAGGCATACCTTTTTAAAATAAGATTTAAAAAATTTGCAGCTAGTTTTGAAAATGAGTGTTTTTTGTGGCTTTATTTGATTTGATTTTTATTATGATGGTCATTTTGAGTCTCTTATTCCTGTGATTCCTAGAAAAGAAATGACAGAACTTCCCATTCTGCTCTTCAGGAAACTAGTGTTTCCATTAACTGTAAGTTTTGGGGATAGTTTTCTAGGAATAAGATGTATGATGCTTGGGGCTGAATTTCAGTGGTCATTTATTCTCACATACACTTCAGAATTGTAACATTTGTTATATAGAATACATATTACATATGTTATGTATTCACCCAGCTTTGAAAACTTGGATATACTTAATTCCTTCTCACTTACTGCAACACATATCTCCCCCATGCTTAGGGTCAACGCGGAAGACTCTCTGTGCCAGACAAGTGCTCAACCACTGTGCCTGGCTGCAAGCCCTCACTATTTTTATACTTCCTAGAATCGTATTAATACAAACCTGTAAAAATAGTCATCTATATCTATTTATGAGAGACAGATGGGGGGGAGGGAGGGAGGGAGGAAGGGAGTGAGGGAGGGAGGGAGGGAGGCCTGCCGGCCAGATAGAGACAGAGACAGAGACAGAGACAAGAAGAGCATGGGTGTACTAGGGCCTCCAGCCACTGCATGCTCCACTTTTTGCATCTGGCTTTCTGTGGTTATTGGGGAATTGGACCTGGGCCATCACGCTTTGCAAGCAAGCACCACTAGCCACTGAGCCACCTCTCCAGCCCTTAAAAATATTTTATATACTTATATAAAACCCTCCATCGCCTTGAGTTTTTTGGTGTGTGTGTGTTAAATTTCTATTTTTTTTAATGTGTGAATGTGATCAATATACTTAGTAGATTAACTACAAATCTCTATTAAGACATTATAGGGGCTTGGAGAGATGGCTCAGTGGGTAAAGGCACTTGGTTTCAAAGCCGGAAGGCCCCGGTTCAATCCTCCAACCACTCATGCAAAGCCACCAAAAGTGGTGCAAGCATCTGGCATTTGTTTGCAGCAGAAGAGACCTAGAATGCCTAAGCATAGGCATGCGTGCGTGAGTGCGCACATACACAAATTGGGGGGGAAATCCAAAACATTGTAGTCCAGCGTGGTTTTTTTTTAGGAAATGCCAGTGTGTATAGATGGGTGCTTTGTTGCCTTAGGTTCTTGGTTTACAAGAGAGGATAACTGTGTAGTGGTAGACATTTTCTTAGTCTGAGCAGCTGAGAAAGTCTTCTTACAGCATCTCTGCTCGTGTGTCCATTTCAGCTCCAAGGCTTGTAGTCTTGGTGTCAATACTGACTCATGTGAACGTAATTGTTTTCAAATATCTATCCTTGGTGTAGACACTGACTCACACTGGTAGGGTTTTTTTTTTTTCAAACATTTCTCTTAATTTTTGCTTCTATTGTCTATATACAGCTGGATGATTTCCATTTAATCCCTTCATAATAAGTACTCGAGAAAGCAAAAGCTCTAAGTAGGAATATTTATTATACTTGCAAATGGAGAACATGATTATCTTTGGGAAGTCACAACAGTATGTAATATATGTGGCAAAATTGAGAATGGGAATCTTTATTTAGCTCATGTAAAATTTACTCAAATTTGTGAACACTAGAAAGAAACTAAGCGCTGGGGAGATGTATTAGTTTGTACACTGCATGAGAACCTGAGTTTGATCCCCAGGCCCCGTGTGGCATGCTGGCACATCCTTGTCTGTCTTTTGCCCCGGCACTGGGGAGGTGAGACAGGAGGCGTCCTGGGGCTCGCTGAGCAGCTAGTCTAGCACAGCGTACTAGGGACGCCCAGGCCAACGAGCGGTTCTTGCTCCACGGCCGGCGGACGACGGCTTTTCTGAAGGTGATACCTCACGTCGTCCTTTCCCTCTGTGTGCTCACACATGCATAGACACATATTTAAAAATCTGCTCAAATGAAACTGGTTTTGCTTGTATAAAAATGAAATTACTAAGGCTGGGAGGATGGGTCAGAATTAAAGGCCCTAGTCTAGGTTCAATTCCTAAGCTACCCAAGTAAGCTGGATACCAAAATTGATGCAAATATTTGGCTTTTGTGTGCAGCAGCAAGAGACCCTGGTGCACCCACACTGCACACACACAAATAAATGAATAAAATCAAAATTAAATTAAAATGCTTTAGTGCCTCTAAGATATGGAAAACTCAGTTATCCAGTATTCCAGATAAATACAAGATGGTGGTGAAAGCTGGCTTGTAAAGCATTGATGACAACACTGGTCAGCAGGTGTTAGTGGTACAGGCGTATGTTGTACTGCAAGAGGAACAGAGCTCAGCTCCATAATGGAGGTAACCTTGCTGGCTGAGTGCTAGAGCATCACAGATTAAGTTTTTGCTAAGATGGCATAGGTTAGTAACAATATGCAGTGATAGTTTTTCTAATTACACTTGAATCTTTAAGTTGCTAATGCCCCCATGTGGTGAAAATATATCTTGCTTTTCTTAGAATATGGACAATGATTGTATTTTCATTTTCTTTTAATAACGTGGACGTTGTGTTCATGAACAGCTGTTGATGTAGAGGGAATTTGGATTTTGTAGAGCTCATTGCCATAAAATGCACAGCCGTCTCTGCACGGTCTCGAAGTGCCTGTAACCAAGCACGTCACTGAGACACGGTCTGGGAGCCATGTGATGCAAATAGCATGGGGCGTCTCGTGTCGTGTGTGATTCCTTACTGTCTTGGTCTTTGTGTCTCACATAGGTGATGTACAGTTCATTGATTATGAGTATTCCGGATACAACTACCTGGCATACGATATTGGAAATCATTTCAATGAATTTGCAGGTAAAGTCCAGGGCCTGGCCTTTGAGTGGCGCTTTGAGGGTACGTTCTTTTTTAAAGCACGCCCGCTGGGAGTGGGGCAGCAGCAGTCTCTGTTTTGTCTCCTGCTTCTGTGTCAGGAACGGGAAAACCATGATTCTGCCTCCTGACTGCGAGGGCATGGGGCACGTCGAGGGCATGGCGCGGCGTCACCAGTGCCTGTGCTGCCCGCTGCTCGCCAGTGCGCGCACAGGGAGGTCGCTTGCTGCGGGCGGCACAGACTGCCGCACGACACGCAGACGGCTCCACTTCCAGCCTGCGCAGGCCTTTGAGGGCTGGGTTGCAGCTCCGTGGTAGAGGGGCAAGTGCAAGGTCCTGGGTTCCCTCCACCAACAAACCAGAGCTAAACATAATGTGACTCGGGAAGTGCTTTGTAAGAAAAAGCTCAAAAGACTCCCCTCTTCCCTTAAAGTAGGGTCTCACTCTAGCCCAGTCTCACCTGGAATTCACTATGTGTCTCAGGGTGTTCTCGAACTCAATGCAATCCTCCTGCCTCTGTCTCCTGAGCGCTGGCACTAAAGGCATATGCCACTACACTTGGCTGTCTTTTTTCTTCTCTTCTCTTCTTTAAGCAAAGAATGAAAAAGACTAGATATAAAAAAACGGGACTGAAGAGATAGAACAGCCATTAAGGGTGCGCGCTTGCTTGCAAAGGCTGCCATCCTGAGGTCAGTTTCCCAGAACCTCCTTAAAGCCAGGTCACAACGTGGCGCACGTGCCTGGAGTCCATTTAAGGGGCCGGAGGCTCTCGTTCGCCCCTACTCACTTTCTCTGCCTGCCTCTTTTTCCATCTCTACCCACCTGTTCTTTTTCTCTCTCAAATAAATTAAATGTTTAAAAAAAGAAATACAAAATAGTGGATGATATAGAGTAAATACTGTTTTCTAAAACTTGGTAATAGTTAAGTATGTGTGTAAGGTTTCAGTAATAAAAATATTTCTTATTACCAGCTGTGGGCAGAATCTTTCGCAGCCACAGTTTGAGGTAGTGCTGCAGTTACTAGTGCGACCAGAAGTATCTTGGGGGGCTTAGATGCAGCTAAGGGTACCCGCAAAGCTGGACGCACGCAGTGGTGCCTGTTTCAGTTACAGCCTCACCCTGACGGAGAAACGGAAGCCGAGATAACTGACGCGGCCGGGGCGTGGGCGTGGGCGTGCCCTAGGGGTTAAGCCGAGGCTTGAAACGACAGGCGCAGTACTCCAGTGATAATCCGCTGGTGCAGGCCGGAAGGGACGAATTGGTGATGGGAGCTGTTAGGGTGTGTGCAAAGCGTTTTCACCTTGCGTCTGTGCTCCCTCCTCCAGGTGTGAGCGATGTAGACTACCGTCTCTACCCAGACAGGGCGCTGCAGTGGCAGTGGCTGCGCGCCTACCTTGAAGCCTACAAGGAGTGCAAGGGCCTCGGCCCCGGGGTCGCTGACAGGGAAGTAGAGACACTCTTCATTCAAGTGAATCAGTTTGCATTGGTGAGTTTAACTGCCGTCCGCTAATGAAAGATTGTCAGTTTTCATCATCGTGTAAAACAGTCTCCTGTTTTCAGTGCTATAAATTCTCATTCTGAATAATGAAGCCAGTCCTTAAACCTCACTCTCAACACATTGATTTTGAGGACAGATTTTTTAACTTTCTCACTTCTGTTCTCTCCAGCTCTTAGACCAGCGCGTGATATGGTGGATAAAGTGTTTTTTTTTTTTTTTTTTTGTGGATGGGTTAATGTGTAGAGAAGGTTTTTTATTTATTTATTTATTTTATTTTATTTTTAAAATTTTTATTAGCATTTTCCATGATTTAAAAAAAATACCCCATGGTAATTCCCTCCCCCCCCCACACTTTCCCCTTTGAAATTCAATTCTCCATCATATTACCTCTCCATCTCAATCATTGTACTTACATATACACAATATCAACCTATTCAGTACCCTCCTCCCTTCTTTTCTCTTCCCTGTATGTCTCCTTTTTAACTTACTGGCCTCTGCTACTAAGTATTTTCCTTAGAGAAGGTTTTAAAATGACTATTCTCTTTGTGACATAAAAAACATAATCAAGAGCTGGAGAGTTGGCTCGGCAGTTAAGGCGTTTGCTTGTAAAGCCTACCAACCCCGGTTCATTTCCTTAGTACCCGTGTAAAGCCACATAGAGGCTGACAGTGGCGCATGCACCTGGAGTTGGTTTGCAGTGGCTGGAGGCCCTAGTGCACCCGTTCTCTTCCTCTGTCTTCCTCTTTCTGTTTCTCTATCTCTCTCTGCTTGCAAGCAAATAAAATACTTAAAAAACCCAAAATTTGATGAAAATTTCCACGCTATGCTTAATCTCAATAGTATCTTGATAAAATATTGTTCTGGGAATAATCAGTGTGTTAGCATAGCCTGTGGCTGGGATGTTATGATGCTATTAAATACCATGTCAAAGTTAACTGTAGCCACTGCTTTATAATTATTGACATAATGGTGTGAAGCTGACACGGAGAAAATTTGTTCTACGGCATTATGAATATGTTGTAGTGGTGGGCCACGCGTGCGTTCCTCCGTGTGCTTTAGAGTAGACACACTTCCCACAGGCACCCAGCCTGTGATCCCAGCTCTCGAGGGCAGAGGGTCAAGAAGCACAAGGCCAGCCTGCACCACATGAGACTGTCTCACAAAACCAACACAAGACAGACTACACCAGTACAGACCAAACACCCTTCCTGGGTCATCCATCAGCTAGATGCTTTCATTTGGCATATGTGTGCTTTCGTATTTTAAGGCAACATCTCGCTGTGTAGCCTAGGCTGGTCTTGATCCCTAGTTCTTCCTCCCTCAATTACCTCCTGGTGGGACCAAGCCTGACTAACAAATGCAGTTGTAAAATGTCATTCATTTAGTACAGGATCTGATAAGAACATAAAACAGAAACTGGTGAAGGCATAAAACTTCAAAATAATTTTAATACTATTCCTCCTTTAGTGTGTTTGCTGAATTTTCATATCATTTTAAATCATGTATAGTAAATTTATTATATTGTGAGATTCTGATATGAACTTCCAGTTCTGTATTTGGTCTAATTCCTCTTTTGCCAAAATACTATTGACCCTGTTTGTCAGATGTGGTGGTTTGGATCAGGTGTGCCCCATAAACTCATGCTCTTGGAATGCTGGTGGCAGTTTGGGTGGTGGAGTCTCGCTTCAGAAGGTGTTGCTGGTGGTGGACCTCGGGGTCCACTAACCTCACTTTGTCTGTGTTTGTTTGCGTACTCTCCTGCTCCACTTTTCCACCTGGGGTGGCAGAAGTGAATCCCACCCTCTGCTCATGCCATGTTTCCCCCGCCACCATGATGCTTCCCCAAGACTATAAGTCAAAGCAATAACTTCCCTTTCATCAGCTGCTTTATTCCAGCAGTGAGGGGGTAACTAGAACAACAAACTTGTGAAAACAAGACAAACAACATTGTCTTTGAGCTGCCTTGCAAGGTGGAAACTCCAGGCAGAGAATCATTTAGCCAGAGAGGTGTTTTTTGAGAAAGCACATCTGTTTATTTTCAAGGTTATAAATGAAAAGTTCAAGTAGCAGGAGCTTAAAGAAAGTACTTGGGCTTGCCCTATCTAAAGAGAAGACAGAGAGGAATTGGAAAAGAATTTTGCCTGCACTGCATGCAGAGGTAGCAGAGAAAACTACAGCCAACATGTTAGTTTTTTAAGAAAAGAACAGCACAGCAGAGAATGTATGAAGACAGCATGTTTGAGATGAATAAAATGTCTGTTGTTGGGAATTAGCACTGTGCCAGCTACATAAGTGTGGAATGGGTTAAAATTTCAACTTGGAATCCCAGCACCTATTGAATTATTGGCTCTTTTTGAGAAATGTTATATTGATACATAAGGACCTTCCCCCCCCTTTTTGTTAAGTTCCTACATGAATGGATTTTTAAAACTTATTATTTAAAAAACTTTATTAGGGTTGAAGAGATGACTTAGCGGTTAAGCGCTTGCCTATGAAGCCTAAGGACCCTGGTTCGAGGCTCGGTTCCCCAGGACCCACGTTAGCCAGATGCACAAGGGGGCGCACGTGTCTGGAGTTCGTTCGCAGTGGCTGGAAGCCCTGGCGCACCCATTCTCTCTCTTTCTCTCTGTCACACTCAAATAAATAAATAAAAAATGAACAAAAAATTAAAAAAACTTTATTAAAAATGTGCATAGTCTCCTCCCACCCTTCCTCTGCTGCCCTGTTTGCACTCTCTTGCTACTCACTCTCTCCAGCTCTTCCTCTCTGTCCTTTTGTTCTTATTTTCTTTGTCCTCCTCCATCCTTCACGAGAGCGCGTTGATAGACTAATGCTATACAGGTCTTGTGTAGGTGGTGACAGCCTCTGTGAGATCAGGAATGCAACAGCCACCCTGGGAGAAAGCATTCCAAAGCGCCTCCCTTCTGTGGCACCTGCATTCTTTGTGCCACCTTTTCCCAGTGGTCCTGAGCCTTGATGGGTGTGGTGGAGATCATTTAGTGCTGACCCTTCTACTGTCACCTCTTTTGTCCACTTTAAGTTTTGAGTCACCGTAGTGGCCACCATCATCTGAAAAGAGAGGCTTCTCAATACACGAGATACTTCTGAGGTAGGAAGAAGCCCACTTTTGAAACCCTGACAGTCGTGAGCATTCTGTTGAACATTTGCTGCATGCCAGGTCGGGTTCTAGTTCTGCCTGTGCTTTTCAGGTGAGGAGACAAAGGTATGGAGAAGGGAATTCAGCTGCTCAGAGCTGCATCCAAGACCATCTTTGTAAAAACCATTATGTTGTGTGTGTGCGATGTTAGTTATTAGCAGTTAACGTGTCGCTTATTATTTAGTATATCCTCTTAGTGATATTTTTAGAAATAGAAAAAAGCAAAGAAAATAAATACCTTTACGTTGAAAGTTTTTATTGTTGTTTATAAACAAGGAGTCTAGTTTTATTTTCTCAGTGTACTTGCAAAACACCTAATACCAACATTAACAAGCAGGAGATGGGAGGGAGCCAGCCACTCTGCTTGGTCCAAGAAATGGAGGATCTAAGAGGAAGGAAAGCTGTCAGCTGACCAACTAAGGGACAAGGCCCTGAAGTGGGCCAGAGGGCCGGAGAGGGCTCCTGCTGGCATCCGCAGGGAGGGTTGTAAAGGGGCCAGGGTGTCTGTGAGGGCATCATCTGAGGGGCCCACAGTGCCATGTGGAGGCATGAGACCTGCATAACCCATGGCATATCAGAGTTAGCACGAGACCTGCGTAACCCATGGCGTATCAGAGTTAGCACGAGACCTGCATAACCCATGGCGTATCAGAGTTAGCACGAGACCTGCGTAACCCATGGCGTATTAGAGTTAGCACGAGACCTGCGTAACCCATGGCGTATCAGAGTTAGCACGAGACCTGCGTAACCCATGGCGTATCAGAGTTAGCACGAGACCTGCGTAACCCATGGCGTATCAGAGTTAGCACGAGACCTGCGTAACCCATGGCGTATCAGAGTTAGCACGAGACCTGCGTAACCCATGGCGTATCAGAGTTAGCACGAGACCTGCGTAACCCATGGCGTATCAGAGTTAGCACGAGACCTGCGTAACCCATGGCGTATCAGAGTTAGCACGAGACCTGCGTAACCCATGGCGTATCAGAGTTAGCACGAGACCTGCGTAACCCATGGCGTATCAGAGTTAGCACGAGACCTGCGTAACCCATGGCGTATCAGAGTTAGCACGAGACCTGCGTAACCCATGGCGTATCAGAGTTAGCACGAGACCTGCGTAACCCATGGCGTATCAGAGTTAGCACGAGACCTGCATAACCCATGGCGTATCAGAGTTAGCAGGAGACCTGCATAACCCATGGCGTATCAGAGTTAGCACGAGACCTGCATAACCCATGGCGTATCAGAGTTAGCACGAGACCTGCATAACCCATGGCGTATCAGAGTTAGCACGAGACCTGCGTAACCCATGGCGTATCAGAGTTAGCACGAGACCTGCATAACCCATGGCGTATCAGAGTTAGGGCCCTTGTGACGCTTGTGGGTGGGGAGGCTCAGGGCAAGGTATTCTGGGATGTAGTTGGTGTGAGGCCATCTCCCAGAGCCTGGAGGCCCAGCATGGGGTTGTCCTGAGCCACAAGGCCACATGTGAGACAGTCCTGCGTGGGACGTGACACCTGGTGGGAAGCGCGCACATTGTGAATTTCTTGTCTGGGATTTCCGGTCCCTGGTGATCTTGCGTGTTCGAGGCCCAGGCCCGAGTCACGGGTGGTGATGCATGGCTGAGCCTGTCCCACGTGGGGCAGCTTCAAGAAGTGGCTGCAGAGGTGGAAGGAGCCAGGGGATGGTGTGCCCATGAGAGCCCAGAGCCCATGCCGATGCCACAGGGTCGGAGGCAGAATGTGCACAGGGGCACCCGGCAGCCTGGCGGGTGGGTTCTTGGCTGCCGGGTTGTTGGGATGGCAAGCAGTGGTGCTAACCCGAGCAGCCCCGGCAGGCCTGACCTCAGTTGGGGCGGCGGAGGTGCTACTGCCCAGGATGCCTTGCCTGCGCGTCCACAGCGCCAGATCACGCAGAACGAACCCGTGCCCGCCTTGCTGTGCTGTCAGGCCCCCAGCCTCAGCGCCCGCACAGCCAGGGCCTTGTCAGAGGGCCTTGGAGACACTGATGGCATTGTGGAGAAACAGCGTCTTGTCCCTGTTGGGCTCAGGCTCCTCATGGTGACGCCCTCCATCCAGCTTTAGTTGGGAGGAGATGCCGCGCTCGCCGACATTGGCCTCTCAGTGAGTTTGCTCATGTTAGTAATCTGAATGGCACAGCCTGCATCTTCCTCACTTGAGTGCAACAAAGTCCCCGCCTTGGTGCTGGCCGCTGACTGTCCTTTGTCATGTGGGTGACCACTGGCCTGCCTGGAGAGTCTCCCCCTGCCCCGTAGTAGTGGCTCATTGCTCTTCTCCACACCTAGGCCTCCTGGCTTGGTTTGGAATTCCTCAGCCAAGCTGAAAACGCTCCCCCTTTTTGTCTTCAACTTGAAAATGAAATCCTATATAGGAGCTGAGTGAGCCGTGCCATTGCAGGTTGAAAGTAGTACTGAAGGTGAAGATGGCCAGCGCGCTCAGGTTAGGAAGGGAGTCAGTGCTGGAGCAAGGAGTTGACTGTACACACACCATGCCCCGCTGCTTTTTAAATACAAAAGAAACTGTTGAACAATCTGTCCTTTACAGACCTTTACTGCTTTTTGTAAAACAAAACAGTTTATTTGCAAGGAGAGCCAGACAGAGAATGAGAGAATGTGAATGCATGTGAATGAGAATGAAAATGAGTACGGGCGCGCACGCCAGGGCCTCTTGCCACTGCCAACTCCCAAGTGCCACTTTATGCATCTGGCTTTTTCTGGGTACTGGGGAATCAAACCCAGGCCTTCGGCTATGCAGCCTAGCATTTTTACTGCTGAATCATTTCTTCAGCCTCTGTTTTTGCTGTACTGAGTTTAGTTGAAGTAAAAACTTTAATACTTTTTCCCCCTAGAGTATCTCTTGTGAAGTAGTGTATCAGAATTTAAGTATGTTTTCGGTTGGGGAGATGTCTTAGAGGCTGAGAGACATTGCCCCTTGGGCTGGAGGCCCTTTCAGGTCAGAGACCACCAAGTTGGACTCCCCAGAGCCCTCGTAAAAGCTGGGTGTGAAATGTGAGTCCCCAGAAACATGACTGGCGAATGCTGGGGGCTCAGTGATAGAAAGCGACTAACCCCATGTTAAGGAAATACACACGTGTGATAACCGCACACCCCAGTGCGTGCTCACGCACACACATGCAGGAGTGTGCAAATGTACGCACACTGCACAGCCTCTGTACACCTGCATGTGCAAACAAAACAAAAAATGGCAAGCTGTATGGTGATGCACACCTTTAATCCCAGCTTTTGGGAGGCTGAGGTAGGAGGAGTGCTGTGAGTTTAAGGCCTGCTTGGGCTACAGAGTGAATTCCAGGCCAGTCTAGGCTAGAGTGAGACACTGCCACAAAACAGAACAAAAGTGGATTGCAAAGCATGCACACACTTATTTGTTTGTTTATTTATTTTACAATTGTTGACCACAGTTCTTTCTTCTTGAAGGCCCAGGACTCATTTCTCAGCGGCACATGTCCTCATGATGATGTGGTTTGCTCTGCATAATGGAGCAAGTGGAATTGTCCATGTTTGTCACTTCTGCACTTTGCACGATTTAATCTGATTATAATTTCTGAGGTTTACGCTTGCATTTTTGCTTTTCTCTCCTCCCCTCCCCTCCCCTCCCACTTCCTCTCCCCCCTCCCCTCCCCTCCCCTCCCCTCCCCTCCCCCCCCTCCTGCCCTGCCCCACCCTTGCCCAACACACTGACCTTTAGCAAAAGTGAGAGCGAGGGAAGGGGAGCGAGAGGGAAAGGGAACTGATGTGCCAGGCCTCAGCCTCTGCAGTCAGACTTCAGGCGTGTGTGCCCCTTGTGCACACGTGCGACCTTGCACGCTTGTGTCACTTTGTGCGTCTGGCTTACTTGGGACCTGGAGAGTCGAACATGAGTCCTTAGGCTTTGCAGGCAAGCGCCTTAACCACTAAGCCATCTCTCCAGCCCCCATTTTTGCTTATATATTCATGTCAAGAAGCAAAGGCTTCTGGACCTGGTGTTGCTGGCATGTAATTCCTGTACTCAGTAGTTGAGGCCAGGTTAGACTCCATAGTGATATCCTGTCTTGCAAACCCCCTCCCCAGAAAACAAACAAACAAACAAACACGAAAACCAAATCAGGAACTGGGCTCAACTTCCAAGGAATTCTGGTGCTGTAACCTCTTCCAGCATGGACAGGAGCAGTTGCTGGGACACTAGAAGGCATTGGGACTGAGAGGTGTAGCTCGCTGAAGGCTGTGGCTCAACACGTCCCCTGCCCGTCGCTGATGAAGATCATAGATTTTGCAGTTACGTGTACATATCTATATCCCGTGCCCGTCGCTGATGAAGATCATAGATTTTGCAGTTACGTGTACATATCTTTATCCCGTGCCCGTCGCTGATGAAGATCATAGATTTTGCAGTTACGTGTACATATCTTTATCCCCTGCCCGTCGCTGATGAAGATCATAGATTTTGCAGTTACGTGTACATATCTATATCCCCTGCCCGTCACTGATGAAGATCATAGATTTTGCAGTTACGTGTACATATCTTTATCCCCTGCCCGTCGCTGATGAAGATCATAGATTTTGCAGTTACGTGTACATATCTATATCCCGTGCCCGTCGCTGATGAAGATCATAGATTTTGCAGTTACGTGTACATATCTATATCCCGTGCCCGTCGCTGATGAAGATCATAGATTTTGCAGTTACGTGTACATATCTTTATCCCCTGCCCGTCGCTGATGAAGATAATAGATTTTGCAGTTACGTGTACATATCTATATCCCGTGCCCGTCGCTGATGAAGATCATAGATTTTGCAGTTACGTGTACATATCTTTATCCCGTGCCCGTCGCTGATGAAGATAATAGATTTTGCAGTTACGTGTACATATCTATATCTGCATGTATATATGCATATATACACACACATACATACACACTTAATAGAAAACATTCTCCTAATTCTTGCTATTTTTTTCCTCTCCTTTTAAGGCTTCTCATTTCTTTTGGGGACTCTGGGCTTTGATTCAAGCCAAATACTCCACTATTGAGTTTGATTTCCTTGGGTAAGTTTATCTTCACGGTACATATTATGTTTACCTCTACTTTTGTTTGAATTAGCATTTAAAACTCTCAGGGAATATTGCAGTTATTGCTTTCAGTCAGATTTTATGAAAGCTGTGTATATTTAATAATTGGCCTGTAAAGAAATCTGCTATAAACTGTTAAGTGCTCTCCATAGTAGGTGGTGCAGTAAGTTAAACATACGTCCTTTGGGAATCCTAACACACTGCTTGGACAGGGGAAGTGGATGAAGGGTGTGGGTGTGGATTCATCCTGCTGCTGTTTTCTTCTCCCCAGGTATGCCATTGTCCGTTTCAAGCAGTACTTTAAGATGAAGCCCGAGGTCACTGCGCTAAAAATGCCCGAGTAAAGCTCGACGTCCCGACTCTCAAGTGGCCTAGGAATGCTTGCAGATGGTTTTCCTTGAGAAATTCCAAAAAGTCAATATCTGTTCAAACTCTTTAATTTGTTTATCTTGCTTTACAAATTATGCCTCTAAATAACCAATCTATTTTTAAATTGAATGATGTCAAGAAATACATGTACTACTGTCGGTGTGGCGGATTTGAAGTCCAAGTCCGCAGAAGGTGTAGAGACGTCAGCTTCAGCCTCTGATCATTGAGTCTGTTACGTGTGGATTATTTATTGCAGATTTGACAGGACTCCGACTGCTCTCGTCTGCCTCATGTTTGTTGAGTGTGTGCAAGGAGAATGTTGTAGAGAATTATTTTAGGTTTTGTTAATAAGGTTAATTTAGAAAAACATTCTAGTTGTTCAGTGTTAAACCTGATTCACTGTAAGTAAAATGCATCATTTACTCTTGGAATGTCAGTTACTGACTCCTGTGGGTAGCTTATGATATTCCCATAAAATATGCCGGGGAGGGAGAAAGGCATCATTCCCTGTCTGCTGCTGGTTCAGTTTTTGAATTGGTTATTGGAAATAATTTCTTTGTGGGGAAATAAAAGTTAGGATTGAATTGTCTTTTTATGTAGCCTGGCAATATAAGTGTATTTACTATATAATCCTGGAAGAAATACCAAGACTTGTTAACCAAATCTGTAAGAAGTAATGTTTCCAAATGCTGAGTATGATCATTTAAGGTACTAGTTCAGGTTTTTAGGATTTTACCTTATCAAATTGTTTCTAACCAAAAATCTTATTTTACTTGAGATGCTCTCTGCTGTTTATTAAGTAATAGCCAGTAGTGTTGATATGTGAAATACATATGCAGGTTCGCCACACTTGGAAGTAAGAACCTTTGTTTCGCATACTCATTCCCTCCAGTTTAGAGTCACGGCAGGTGACCATATGCAACCTTGCAGCAGGTGGAGAGTCGCAAAGAGACACTTAGTACAGCGGCCTGTGCCCTGGGCACCTGACAAGGAAGAGAGAGTGGGTTCAGCAGAAACAATAGTGGCAGGAGGCTTCTGTTTGGATCTGTTTCATTTCTGCCAGTCCAGCTCTCCGTGTGTCTAGGGGTCAGAGGGAGGCAGTGCGCACCTGGAAGACACAGCTGCCCGCTTCTCATTCAGAGAATAGTCTGTCGGCTTTTGCGCTGTGGTCACGTAAATGCTCATGTCCCCAGCTGGCCCCATGGGTCTTTGCACGGAAATGCCCTACTGCAGGCCTGGCCTCTGAGCACTGGTGTGGAGCAAGACTGTTCCTGCACACGGCTTACGTTCTCAGACCAGTGCTTTAAGTGCTGGGACCGCTCAAGTTGTTTAAAGCTAATAAAATGAATAGAAACACTTAAAGGCCATTTTAAATGATAAATTCTAGTTACATAAATAGACTCTTAAAATATGTTTGTATCTTTAACAGTGTTAGACCAACATTTGGTTTCTACCTCCCCAATGTTATAAATGTTCTCTTTTGTTTCTATAAACCATATTACTGTTAAGATCAGTAAAATGTCTAGTTGATTAACTGGATGGAACCAATTAAGTAATAGCTTTTTATAATGTTAAAGTGAACTTACAACAGTTCTTTTTGGTAGACTTTTCATGTGTAGTTGGAACATGATCATAGAGTGATGGAATCCCAGAGTGTGTGCAGCAGTCTGCACGGAGAGAAGACCGCCCCCTAGCGCAGGAGCTCCTGTTCTTGTGACTGCCGGGCATGCCGAGAGGGAAGGTCGCCTTCCGCCCTGGCGGCTGGCGCCATGTCACCACCTTAGCCCAGAAGTGTTCAGTGGATCTTGGGAACAAGTTAAGCTATGTAGACTATTGCTCCTTTTTTTTTGGCGGGGGGCTGGATTTTGGGTATTGAGATGTTTCTACTTCCCAAATAGACTTCTAGGAGCATGGTGCGACCCAGCAGTAGGCCTGAATTGTTTCCCATTGTGCTGTTACTTAAGGCTGATCTCCTAGTGTTGAAAGCCAGCCTTCTGAAGTGTGCCCTGTGGCTTGCTGAAAGAGCATTGCCTTTTTCTGTTAAGCTAAGGAACTTGAATGCCTTACCTGATATCTCGGCCGGCAATCGCTCCTTGTGTAAATACGCCCGTGCTGTGAGCCGTGGGCCATTGCTGTCGACCGTTGTTCCTCTGTAGACTATCGTGGCCTGGATGCTTTAACAAGCAGAAGTTCCCATTTCTGCCCCTCTCCCCCTCCCACCGGTCCAGTCCAACCCGTGAATTTGGTCTGATTCTCCCTCCCGGCCCCTGTTACCACCTGGTTCTAGAAATCAGAGACGTAGCAAGGCAGAGGCGGCTCAAGCCTCGTCCACTCGGCCTGCCTGCAGTGCACAGACGGTGTGCCCACGGAAGCACTGGTGAATTAGGTGAGTTGTAGTTGCGTCTGAGACGGTGCGTCCTGCGTTCTCTTCCGTACCGTCTTTGTCAGGAAATGTCCTCCTGGCTTCTCAACGCGCGGCTGCCGGAGGGGACAGGACCTGGCAGGGCGGGCGCTCGGCGTCACTTATGCACTCAGCCTTCGGTGCCTAACGAGACTGCTCCGCCGTGCTAAACCCTGGCTGTTACTTTTGTGAGTTAGGTCACTGCAAGCAGTGGATTTACGGAGCTCTGTTCTTCACGTCACAATTTGAAGCTAAAGGAACTAAAAATCACTCCAGTGAGGAGCTGAACTGTTCCCCCTTGACAACTGATTGTGAGTCTAAGTCCATCCGTACAAGATGACAGGAATGGCATCGTTTTGTTTCGCTCAGGTGACTTCTCTAAATCTAAAGTTGTTCATTATAGGATTGTAAAAGACACAGGCAATGTTTTAAATGATGATTTCCATTGTTTTTGCTAAAAATATTGATCAATGTATTCTTAAAGCTTCTTCACTTAAAAAGTCTCCCGAACCCTCTATATTAAAGTGAAAACCCTCCACGTATAATATTGTCAGGCAGTTGTTCTTTGTCTTATCACAGAGAAGCCTTCTGTACATTGTCTTAAGTTCCAAGTTAATAATTAAACACACTCAGATTGGTTTTCTAAGTTGCTTTTAGTCATTTTATACCACATTCCAAAGTAAGGCCGACTTGAGCTTTTTGTCTGGGTCAGTCCCTCAGCTGGTAGGCAGTCGGTGCGCTCTCCCGGGAGAGCCTGCGCACTGGCGCCCTGCCCTGCACAGGCGGAAAGCGAGCCGCTGTGTGGTGCCGCGGCCTCGGCTTGCCTCGGGGCTGGTTTACTCGGGCCCGTGTCCTCCGGTCCGTCAGATCTCACCACGTCCCTTACTGTGAAGGTTAGTTACGTATTAAGGCTCTCTGTCTGGCTTCTGCTTGTGAGAAGCGTGACGAGGCTGCGCTGGCCCTCCTCCCCGCAGGCGCCCGCCACGTGACCGCGCTGCGTCTCCGCTTCGCCTCGCTGTCTTCGAGCAGAAGCAGGTCTGTGCTTTCAAGTGAAACGTCTCCATTTCTGCAACTCAAGTCTGTGTTTCTTTATAAGAAAATTACTTTGAATACTTGAAAATGGAAACCAATAAAATACATTGCAGAGTGAGTTAGATTTTGTTGAACAGTTTTCACACTGAGAATTTTCATTTCTGGATCACAGTTTGCTCTAGGAAGGAAATCTGAACTGTTTGAACTAGAAGCAAGTAGTGATGGTTCAAAGCACTTTACGCTCTCCTTTCTTGGGGCATCCAGACCTCACGTATTCCAGTAGGCTCAGTGGCTTCTTCCCGAAGTTCTCTCCTCTGTGTGCCCCTGCTGCCCTGACCCGACCCCTGGCAGTGTGAAGCGGCAGGGCTCAGTGGCTCTCTGTGCTCGTGTGTGTCCTTAGGGCTTTTCTACGTGTGAAAAACTTGCTCTGTAAAATAGTCTTTAATCTCTTTTTTTTTTTTTGGTTATTGTACCCACTAGTGGTATTTTCAAACCTTAATAAATGTTAAGGAAGTACTAGATATTTATAAAATTTGAAAACATTATGTATTTCAATTAGTGAAAAGTTATTTTAAAAGTACCTGATTGGAACAACAGGCTTTCTATTAGATAAATTTCCAGGCTTCTGAGAAGGAGCTTGCAGAGCTAGGTTGAAGCCCAGTGGATCCGCATAGACACGCCCCTGTGCGCGGAGGCAACCTGGGGCACAGCCGAGAGGCCGGGCCTTGGCTCCGGCGGGGGCGCTGGCCGTACGTTCCACGTTCTGTATTTATCTGTACTAAAGTAACTGTAAACTAACAATCAGCAAAGAGACTTTTTGTCTGTTGTGTACAGCTCGGTCGACTCTCCTGTATTTCGAAGGAAGGACTAAGACTTGTCACTGCATCAGCCGTGTGTTGAGCGGGGACGCTGTGGCATGAAGCCCAGAGCCGTGTTTCTCGGATGGGACTTGGGCGGTGGAGGCTGCTTGGCATGGTCCTGCCCTCCCCGCTTCGTGACCGCCCGTCGGATGTACTCGCTCGGACGCGTCTCAGAAAGTGTCTGAGTGCTGAGTATTTGTGAATCTTTCTGCTAGTGGAGATACTTCCTGTTTTGTTTGTTTTTTTGTTATATATTTTCATGTTTGAAATTTAATTTTTACTACTGTTAATTTAAGTAAAATTTATTCTGTGGGTAAAGTGGCATCACCAGTGAAAATTAAAAATGGTCTCATTCATGTCACAGCTTAGTAAAAGTTCATTTTTGTTAAGTGTTCATGAACTTTTAACAAAACTGTATTTCTGTTAAGTATAAGTGATGTTTAGGCTTTGTTTCTGTTTAATACGGCTTTTTACCATTGATTAAATGAAGGAATGTATCTTTTTGAAGAGATTTATATTCTGTAAATAGACATTGGCTGTAACAATAAAGCTGGTTCAGACTACAGTGTGTTCATAACTTTCGTTGCTTGTTTTTTGTGGATGTTTTCTTCTTAAACTTTTTACTGAGCACCTCCATACTACATACTATAATCGTGCTCTCACCACCTTCCTGTAACCCCCTCCAGTATCCCACCTTCAGAGATCCCCTTCTTCTTGGGAGTTTTCTTCCTCTTTCAGAATTATTTAGAAGCCTAAGAAGTGAAAGGGTTGGGCATGTAGATCTCCGTGGGAGGACATTTGCCGTGCAAGTGGAAGGGCCTGAGTTTGACTCTCTGCGTTAATACTCCTCCCTCCAAACAAGGTTAAAAAGACAGCATGTGTTTTTTAGGTAGGTATGTTTGCTATGATGGCCTAAATTTTTCCTTGTGGTTTGGTAGTGTGCTGTAAAGGCGGATACCGTCTGGAAGTGTGAGCTGAGGTGGATTGAGAGGCCACATAGCACAAGAGCAGATTTGGCTGAGTTACTCTTATACTGTAGTTTTAGTGGTCACTGCGTTCTCTTTTTTTAATATTTTTGTTTGTTTATTTATTTGAGAGAGAGCAAAGAGAGAGAGAGAGAGGCAGACAGAGGGAGAATGGATGTGCAAGACAGAAGAGACAGACACAGAATGGGCATGCCAGGGCCTGTAGCCACTGCAAAACGAACTCCAGACGTGTGCCCCTTATGCATCTGGGTTACGTGGGTCCTGGGGAATCAAACCTGGGTCCTTTGGCTTCGCAGGCAAAATGCCTTACTGCTAAGCCATCTATCTATCTCTCCAGCCCCTGGACTTGTTCTTCTTTGCCTTAGCCCTCTGGCTCCTTTTACAAAGACAGTTACTCAGAAACCAAGACTTGAGAAAAAGGTCTGAGCATTGCCCCTGGAATGTCACTAATTTAGTGGTGGCAAAGCAAGGAAATATATTCACAGAAACATGTACATGCTATGTTACTTTCATTGGTATGTGTGTGGTATGTATGCATCCATGTTCATAGGCATGTTCGGTACACGTGTGCTAGTGGGTATGGAGGCCAAAGATTGATGTCATCAATCACCTCATGTAAATTATTAACAGAGAAAGAGGGGGAGAGAGAGAGAATGGGCGTCAGGTCCTCCAGCCACTGAAGATGAACTCCAGATGCATGTGCCCCCTCGTGCATCTGGCTAATGTAACGTGGGTCCTGGGGAATCAAACCTGGGTCCTTTGGCTTTGCAGGCAAGTGCCACCCCTCCAAGTCCCTTCGTTGAGTCTTTGTGCCTCCTTTTATCCTTACTGTAGTTCCATGGTGTGCGTGCATGCGTGACTGTGTGCATGTGTGTGTGTTGAATACCACAGACTCAGGAGCCCTTTTCTGTATGTCTCATAAGTAAGTGTCTTACCTGAAATACTTGGGACCTGATCCCCCCAGATTTTGGGTACATTTGCTTATCTGAGTTGAAGTATTTTTGGGATGGGAATTGTTAGAGTTACCTTATTGCTGGGACAAAACACGTGACCCAAAGCAGATGACGGGAGGAAGGGGTTGATTTTGACTTGTAGCAGGGAAGGGTGCAATGAGCAGGAAGCTGGCTCAGCTGGGAGGAATTGTGAACTGTTACCGGGACCTGGCCCAAGGAACACACCTTCCCTCTAGCGAGGCTCCATCTTCCAGAAGCCACCAGCTGGGGACCAAGTACTCAAAATGCTTGAGGCTGTGGACCACGTCTCATTCGAACATCACAGGAACCATGAGGAGCGTGGAATTCATTTGTTCCATACATAGCTTACGCACGCGTCTGAAGGTTGCGCTCTGTTTTCAGATAGCTTTGCTCATGTCTCGTGGTGTGTCCTGCTAGGGTTCACAAAGTTGGACTTAGTGCTGTTTGAGGTTGGGATAGTGAGTTTTAGCACTCAGCACTTGGGTGAAGTATTGGCCCAGCACTCCCTACCCCCCCCCCCCATTTCCATTTTAGTTAGTAAATATTGGAGGTTACTTTGAAATTATCCTTTCTTTTACGTCCCTCCTCTCCCTCTCTTCCTTCTTTCTTTGGTTTGGTTTGCTCTGACTTTAATTCACTTCCTTAACCCCAGTTGAGGATCACATGATTTTGCTAATTGCAGTTGAGTTTTCAGAAGTGACCGGAATTCAGTGTTTTTGTAACCATAGTGTGTCCTAACAACTTTTGTGTTAGTTTTCAAACATATGTCCGTAACACCGAAACAAGCAGCAGCTGATTCTCTGTCGAGGACCTGCAGCTGAAGCCTGCTTTCCTCACAGTGGCGTGTAGAAATCAGAGCACTTGGTAAGAGGAGCCGTCGGTGGGCTGGAGAGATGACTTAGTGGTCAAGGCGCTTGTCTCTGAAGCCTAAGGACCCAGGTTCGATCCCCCAGGACCCACGTAAGGCAGCTGCACATGGTGGCGCATGTGCCTGGAGTTCGTTTGCAGTGGCTGGATGACCCCTGGCCAACCCATACTCTCTCTTTCAAAATGGATAAATAAAAATTTTAATTAAAAAGAGTAGCCATGGGTAAGAACTTGGAGGTTGCCTTGGAGAAGTTAGCCGTGGTGCCATCCCCTCAAAGATAATACCAGAAAAGGCATCTGCCTGGAACTTCTTGGAAGTGGCAGGTCGTCAAAATCAACACAGGATCATGAATCAACCACCCTAGTTTCTACTAGAATTTCTCTCGTTGGTTTTCTCAAGTATTTGTACTGTGAATTTCAATAGCTGAAGATTTAGGCATTTTTATAAAAACACTATATTTAGCAATTAGTTGGTGAAGAGTTGCCATTTTAATCTCATCACATTTAAGAAGCTAATTCAAACTGCTCTTTTTCTCCCCCCCCCCAGTTTTGTAACACTTGGAAAGAATTTAGAATGTTATTGTGCTGCTTGCATATTTTTTTTTTTTTTCACATTGAAACAGAAGGCTGTGTAGGTGCCTTGAAAAAGGCTGTCTTGGTGACATCCTTAGCAAGAACCTAAAGCGATCTTACTAAAAAAGATGTGTGAGTTCCAGCTTTGAAATGTTCTAACAGAAAACTGAAGGCGAAAACGGGAACTCCTTGACCACACTTGCCAGTGGTCAGAAGAGCCCAGTTCTCTTCCCATGGTTCTCGGTGCTCTCCGGACAGCACTTGCTTGGGCATCTTTGCGATGGCGGAATGTGCAACGGTCTTGTGTTTATGTTCTGGCCTTCGCTTTCCTTGTCGACGCCGTCTCCCAAGTCTGCCATCCCTTGCCCCTGACGCAACTCTCCCTGAACGGCCTGGCCAGCTTGGAACTCGCTGTGCAGCCCAGATCGGCCTTGGAAGCCTAGCAGTTTTCTTGCCTCAGATTCCCAGTTGCTGGGATTATAGGTACAAGCCACCATGCTTGACTTACTTAAAAAGCTCTTATGATGGAAGTTGCGTATTTCATATATATAATTACTTTTCTTGTTACTGGCAACTTCCATAGTTACAGACAATAAACCATGATAATTCCTTCCCCGCTCACTTTCCCCTTCACAGCCCCACTCTCCATCATATCCCCTGCCCCTCTCAATCCTTCTCTTTTATTTTGATGTCATCATCTTTCCTCCTGTTGTACTGGTCTTGTGTGGGTAGTGCCAAGCACTGCGAGGTCATGGGTATTCAGGCCATTTTGTGTCTGGAAGACTGCATTATATGGAGTCCTTCCCTTTCTTTGGCTCTTACATTCTTCCCGCCACCTCTTCTGCAATGTATGTATATTATTTTTTATTTTTTTTTATTCAGGAGTATGAGAGACAGACAGATAGAATGGGCATGCCAGGGCCCCCAGCCCCTGCAAATGAACTCACTTTGTGCATCTGGCTTACGTGGGTACTCAGGAATTGAACCTGGATCCTTTTGCTTTGCAGGTAAGCACTTTAGCTTCTAAGCCATCTCTCCAGCCCTCATTTCTTTTTTTTTTAAATATATTTTTATTTATTTATTTGAGAGACAGAGGCAGACTGAGCATGGGAGTGCCAGAACCTTCCACCAGTATACTCTAGACACATGCAACGCTCTGCATCTAGATTTATGTAGGTACTGGGTGACCAAACCCTGGCCATCAGGCCTTCTAAAGCAAGTGCCCTTGACCGCTGAGCCATCTCTCCAGCCCAAAACTTCATATTTCTTTTGGAGATTATCCTACATTTTATGTTCATCTATAAGCCATGGTTTTCTTTACCCTAGCAAAGTTCCTGCTTGAACTTACTTGTCTACCTGTCATCTATGGCAGCTCTAGAAACGCTGCTCAACAACACCCCCCCTCCCCCACCGCGCCCCATAGAGAACTGGCTTGGTGTACAATGTGGTGAGCAGACGGATGTAGTTTTAGGTCCTTCAGGGTCGGCCATGCCTCCCTCTTACCTCAGGGCTTTCCATGTCCGATGGCACGATGACAGCCTTTCTGCCGCCCAGTGCTCCAAGCCTCGGGTCTTGTCCTGGCCGACTTGCTTGGGTCAGCCTCAGGATCCCCTCCCCCCCAATTAACCCCTGTGCTGCCTCAGCGAGGGCTGTACTCCCGACTCTTGGCACTGGTTTCCCCGAATCTCCCAGCAGTGGACCAAGTGAGCATTCACTTTAGACAGTTTAGAATGGACTTTACCCTTACTGTGGGCAGGAGTCGAGTGGACTCTACCCTTACCGTGGACAGGAGTCGAGTGGGCTCTACCCTTACCGTGGACAGGAGTCGAGTGGGCTCTACCCTTACCGTGGACAGGAGTCGAGTGGCCTCTACCCTTACCGTGGACAGGAGTCGAGTGGCCTCTACCCTTACTGTGGACAGGAGTCGAGTGGCCTCTACTCTTACTGTGGACAGGAGTCGAGTGGCCTCTACCCTTACTGTGGACAGGAGTCGAGTGGGCTCTACTCTTACCGTGGGCAGGAGTCGAGTGGCCTCTACTCTTACTGTGGACAGGAGTCGAGTGGGCTCTACCCTTACTGTGGACAGGAGTCGAGTGGGCTCTACTCTTACCGTGGGCAGGAGTCGAGTGGGCTCTACCCTTACCGTGGACAGGAGTCGAGTGGCCTCTACCCTTACTGTGGACAGGAGTCGAGTGGGCTCTACCCTTACCGTGGACAGGAGTCGAGTGGCCTCTACTCTTACCGTGGACAGGAGTCGAGTGGGCTCTACCCTTACTGTGGACAGGAGTCAAGTGGCCTCTACCCTTACTGTGGACAGGAGTCGAGTGGGCTCTACTCTTACCGTGGGCAGGAGTCGAGTGGCCTCTACTCTTACTGTGGACAGGAGTCGAGTGGGCTCTACCCTTACTGTGGACAGGAGTCGAGTGGGCTCTACCCTTACTGTGGGCAGGAGTCGAGTGGCCTCTACTCTTACTGTGGACAGGAGTCGAGTGGGCTCTACCCTTACTGTGGACAGGAGTCGAGTGGGCTCTACTCTTACCGTGGGCAGGAGTCGAGTGGCCTCTACTCTTACTGTGGACAGGAGTCGAGTGGCCTCTACCCTTACTGTGGACAGGAGTCGAGTGGGCTCTACCCTTACTGTGGACAGGAGTCGAGTGGGCTCTACTCTTACCGTGGACAGGAGTCGAGTGGCCTCTACCCTTACCGTGGGCAGGAGTCGAGTGGCCTCTACTCTTACTGTGGACAGGAGTCGAGTGGCCTCTACCCTTACTGTGGACAGGAGTTGAGTGGGCTCTACTCTTACTGTGGACAGGAGTCGAGTGGGCTCTACTCTTCCTGGGCCCCCTGGTTTGATGGTACAGACAGACCCCTGCATAAGCCATCTGAACAATAACATATCCACCCTGCTTTGACCCTGGTGGGCTTCTGCAGGCATTGGTCTGCGGTGTTGGAAATGAGCAGAGTGAGAACCCTAAGTGTCTTGCTGAACACCCTGAAGGTGAGTAGTGAAATGGGAGCCGACGATCACTGCCAGAGGGTCTGCAGGAGAGGGTGCAAACTTGCTACCCAGTGGGGTTTCTAGAAGCCGAGAGAAGATGGTGTCTCTGTCCCACGTGAGTGATGGCAGAAACTAGAGAGAAGAGACCAGAGTGGCATGCTGAAATGGGATACGTCGTTCACAGCAGAAGACCTCTAAAGTCAGCTCTCACAGGGGCGCCCTGGGGACCGCATTCTCCAAGGCCGTTGGCAATGAGCTGATGAAATGGCCATCGACTCTCGGTGCTCTTGTCCTCTGCGCAGACAGGGGCAGAATTCTGTCACAGAGGAAATAACGTCACAGAGACAGTTTCCTTGTTAGCCATGGGGATGACTTCTGAAGTGTAGAGGTCAGATGGTGGTGCCTGGGTGCCAGTGAATAGGGGGGTCAAAGTTACTAAAACAGCCAGTAAGGGGTGGGAGCGATGGCTTTTCAGTTAAGATGCTTGCAAAGCAGAAGGACCCAGGTTCGATTCCCTAGGACCCACAATAGCCAGATGTACAAGGTGGCACGTGTGTCTGGAGTTCGTTTGCAGTGGCTGGAGGCCCTGGTGTGCCCATCCTATCCCCTTCCTCTGTCTCAAATAAACAAGTAAATAAAAAACAACAGGGCTGGAGAGATGGCTTAGCGGTTAAGCACTTGCCTGTGAAGCCTAAGGACCCCGGTTCAAGGCTCGGTTCCCCAGGTCCCACGTTAGCCAGATGCACAAGGGGCACACATGTCTGGAGTTCATTTGCAGAGGCTGGAAGCCCTGGCGCGCCCATTCTCTCTCTCTCCCTCTATCTGTCTTTCTCTCTGTGTCTGTTGCTCTCAAATAAATAAATTAATTAATAAAAAAAAAAAAACAGCCTCTCAGCCCAGGCAGTCTGATCAGTGGAAGGTGATGGAGATCATCATTAGGCATGGGGAAGTGAACTCCTGCCACGGTTCCAGCCTTTGGAGTCTCTTCCTGGCAATTCCCAAAGTCCCTCTGTGGTGCTGTGACCAAGGTGCACGTCCCAAGGCTGGGCCAGGACTCCAACGTCCTCTCCTTTTCATAACTCCCCCTTGAGATATCTCTGACTCTACCCTGCTGAGGAGAGACCCCGAGGAGGAATGCTTACAGGGCTGTCCTACCCGGAGCTCTGTGGCTCATAGATGTTCATAGACCAGCATGACAACCCCAAGCCCCAAACCCCTGTAGCATTTGCCCTGGTTGTAAACACGTCCACGGTAGTCGACTTCCAAGCTACTGGTTGGATGTCACTGAACTCAGAACAGGACGCCTGCTCCCTGTTGTCCTCATGAAACACGTAGTCCCAGTAAAGCCACAGGTCGCTCAAGGCCAGCTTGAATGACAGTGACGTGCTGACTTTGCAGTGACCCTTACTCATACTGGACACAGGATGAAGAGTGGCCTCAAAACTCCCAGGGGTCTGTCCATCCTGGGCTTTGAACCACATTGGCCCATGAGTCAGTTGTCTGCCCTCTACACATGTTGGCTGTGGTACTGCCCATCTTGTATGGCACCGAGGGCGGCACGTGAGTGGCAGCCCCGTCTGTGGGGAGGGAGGTGGTGGGCAGGGTCAGCAGCTCAAACTTAATGCCTGTTTGGGCGGATCTGTGGTCTCGGGAGCAACAGCCCTGAAAACGGCTTTCATACGGCCTCTTCTCAGTCACAGGCTTTGCTGCACAAGGAATGTTTGTGTTCCTTTTATTTTTAAATATATTTCTATTTTTGTTTATTTATTTGACAGAGAGAAAGGTGTGTGTGTGGGTAGGGGTGGGGGGAGAGAATGGGCGCGCCAGGGCTTCCAGCCACTGCAAACGAACTCCAGATGCATGCGCCCCCTTGTGCATCTGGCTTACGTGGGTCCTTTGGCTTTGCAGGCAAATGCCTTAACCTCTAAGCCATCTCTCGAGCCCGCATTTGTGTTCTTAACAGTATCCCAGCTTCTCTTTGTAAGAACTCTTCCTGGTCATCTTTCCAAGAAGACTTCCTTCTGCTATGACTTATCTGAAAGCACCCGACTCTTGTGTAATGACTGTCCCTCTCCTGTACCCGCCCCCCTCTGGCAGAGATTTTCTTTTTTCTTTTTTCTCATTAAACCACATCAACTAAAGCACCGCATTCCTTCCTCAAAACAACAGGTATTACGTAGCACCCGCATCTCTCTCTCTCTCTCTTTTTTTTTCTCCAACTTCAGAGGTAGAAGTGCTCTTTGTCCCAGACTGGAGCCTTCCCATTTTTGTCCCGGTCTCTTCCTTCTCACTGCCAAGCTGCCCGTCCTGGGCTCCAGTTTTCGTGGCCTCCTGCACCCTCAGCTTGAGTCCTAGACATTTAAATTGGGGTTTCAGCAGTCCCAGCTTTCACTGCGAGGGTCCCAGCCTTGCACCCCAGCTGTGTGTGCTAATCCTGGCTTACAGTTAGTTCTTCCACACATGAAGCGATACAGCTCCGCATCTCGTGCTCGCCTGTGGGACACAAGGTCTCCCCTCCTCCCTACCCCTTCCTGCCTTCGCTATGTGTTAGGAGAGGTCTTCCTCATTCACACCTCTACTGAAAAACGCAACAAAATAATAGGCATGTCCTTGATTCCCCACTCTTTCCTTGCGATCTAGATTTTCTGACAAAGATGGCTTGAGACTCTCCCTTAGAGCCAACTGTCTTTTCCGCCTTTAGTCTTTTGGCTTAAATTACATTGAGCATTGTCCGAGGAGCCCAGGTCCCTAAGAGAGGAAGAGAGCAAAAATATAGGGGTGTGTCCTGCAGTCCACTCTTTCCCCTTCCTTCTAGCGTTTGGTATGGCTGTGTCCCGGGCGTCTTTTCTTGACCTTCGCCTTCCCCTAGCCCTCCTCCGGGCCTCTTGATGTGGGGCCATCACCACCACTGAGATCTCATTTATTGCCACAACTATGCACAAAGTAAATAATTAACCCAACGTCCCCCAGAATAGACTGCAGCCTCCCCAGGCATATCTCCACTTCTAGGTGGCCTTTCCCTTTTCATAGCTAAGAGGGTCCAGCATCTCTGAAGAGAAAGAAACAAAGAGGAGAAAACACCCCTTTCCCTTCCTCTTCCCTTTCTCAACAGCGTTGCCGAACTTTCAGGAAAATGACTGGCCTTGGCATTTTCCATTCTCCTCCAGCATCCTCCTTCCTCTCTTGTGGTTTTAGTGGATGGTTTGGGTCCAAACTGGAGGATTCCCAAAGCAAATGCATGATGTTCATCCCAGTGGCACCAGAGAGGCTTGTTTGTTGAGGAATTCATTGTCTCTGCAAGTGAACAAATGGAGATTTCCGATACACGTAGAAGCTGACCGGTCAGTCCCCAGGCCCTGGGATCAGAGCTCCACTGCGCAGGTGCACGCCATGGCATGATGCCCCTTGTGCCCCTTGGGCTCGTCTCTTCTGCGCCCACGAGGAAGTCTTTAGAGCCCACCACATCCCTGCGGTAAGGAGGGGTCAGGGTAGAGCCGTGCGGAGAACACAGGTTATGTGAATGTCCTGACCCGCGGCCCTGGCAGAGCTGCCCTTTCCCTCCCCCTCCCTCTCCAGACAATTTCCACTCACCGACATTGACCTCAAGTACGTATTGATCTGAGAACTTGACACCAAGGTGTGAAGGATCCATTGGCTTAACCTTCTGTAGAACTCGGCAAGTCTTTCTGTTACGATTCTGTGTTCTTTTAAATTCGGGGCAGCTTCCTGGACTCTCCCCGATGGCTCAGGGACCTGGCTCCCATCTCCCTCCTTTCTTAAAAACAGAACATTTATTTTTTCTTCTTTATTTTTTATAAAGGCTGTATCTGTTCACTTCAGAGGAAAAAAATAACCTAGAGAAAACAAGTTGCCCCCCAAACATACATATATATATATACATTTATATTCCAATTTGTGTTATTTATGTATTTATGTATGTTATTTATGTATACACACATGCAAGATGGAAATGAATGCACACATAACATTAAGCAGCCATACTTGTTTCATATCTACAATTTTCTTTTTAAAAGAATAACCTTCAATTTTCTCAGCCCCTCAGTTATTTTAAAGTTTAATAAAAAGCTAGCCCAATAGAAGTTGGTTCCAGAGTTGCAGCACCCAGCTGTCCACAGTTATAACTGTGAGCCCTGTAAGGTGTATGACACTGATATGGTTCCTTCTCTCCTATGGCTGAATGCTCAAGGAGGTAGTGGCATTAGAAACTAAACTGAGATGCTAGAGAGATGGCTTAGCGGTTAAGGCATTTGCCTGCAAAGCCAAAGGACCCAGGTTCGATTCCTTAGGACCCATGTTAGTCAGATACACAAGGTGGTGCATGCAGGTGGAGTACGTTTGCAGTGGCTGGAGACCCTGGCATGCCCATTCTCTCTCTCTGTCTGCCTCTTTCTCTCTCAAATAAATAAACGAATTAAAAAAAATTAAACTGAGTCAAGCTGAGATAAAATTGGGAAAGAGAATCACAGGCACAAAGTCATTAAGGTTTGTATGTGATGAACAAGGAAATGGTTCATGATATCCCCAAATCCTAAAAATTAAGAGCTTACCCTGAACACACAAAATAGGAAATGTGGGACTTTTGGTAAAGCTCAGCAAATATTGAGACTTGTGACAAGTCAACAGAGAGTGTGAAACTATTGGGGGAGTCAGTAAAGTGTACGTAACAAATAAGAAACCTCCAGAACGGAGCTTAGGTCTGGCCTTTAACTCACTTAGGCCTGCCTGCTGTGAGTAGGCCTGGCCTTTAACTCATTTGCACCTGTTGTGAATCTGTAAATGCACAAATGCCTATCAGGGGCGATCCCCTCAAAGGCCACGAGGTGGCGGTGTAATCTCACAAGTCTGCCTTTGCCCATTTTCATTTTGGTTGCTTCCTTTCTGTTTTGGTCTTTTGATTTTGGCTGCCTTTTTTTTTTTTTCTCTCCCTGATTTATGTATCTTGCTTTCAGATGCCCCTTTTCTCATTTCTCATTTAGCTCCTTAGCTGTCTATTAAAACAAATGCAATTTTTTCATAATTCACCGAGTGGCATTTCATTTTGTTAGGAAATTTGGTAAAATTTCTGACAGAAAAATTGAAACATATACGAAAGCACAGAGACCAGAACTGGGAATCTGTTTCTATCCATCAAAGCTTCATTGACTTCAAAGTCATCAAGTCATGGTCACTCTTTTTTTTTTTTTTTTTTTCAAGGTATGGTCTCTAGCTCAGGCTGACCTGGAATTCACTATGGAGTCTCAGGGTGGCCTCAAACTCATGGTGATCCTCCTACCTCTGCCTCCAGACTGCTGGGATTAAAGGTGTGCACCACCATGCCCTGCCCTGGTCACTCTTTTTTAAAATTTTTTTTTAAAGAATGAGAAGAAACAACATTTTAAAAAAAAATTTGAGAGCGACAGACAGAGAAAGAAGGAGGGGGGGGGGAGAATGGGTGCGCCAGGGTCTCCAGCCACTGCAGACAAACTCCAGACACATGCCCCCCACCTTGGGCATCTGGCTAATGTGGGTCCTGGGGAATCCTGCCTCGAACCGGGGTCCTTAGGCTTCACAGGCAAGCGCTTAATCGCTAAGCCATCTCTCCAGCCCCTGGTCACTCTTATCTTGCCTTTATCTCACCCACTTTCTCACTTCCCAGATTACTTGGAGGAAAGTTCCACTTTTGTCACAAGTTGTCCTTCTGTAACCCACGTGTGTCATTCATGAGACCTTTCCAACAAAACCACCGTGCCAGTGCGGCTCCTAAAATACTAACAATTCCTTAATATTACAGAATTGTTAGCATTCAAATATCCAGTGGGTCTTTCGTGAAAATTAAAAGCAAGTATAATCTGCTCCTTGGAGCCAGTGTCTAAGCCCACATATTGTGATAGGTTGATTATTATTACTGAGACAGGGGCTTGCTATGCAGCCCAGAGGGCCTTGAACTTCAAGGTGATTCTGCATAAACTGGGATTACAGGTGTGTACTGCTGTGTCTGGCTGCCTTATTATTCTACGGTTTCCGTCCCCCCTCCACTCTCTCTCCTTGTAATTTATTGCTTGTGGGAACGAAGTTATTTTTTTTGTGTGTGTGGTTTCTCCACAGTCTAGATTTAAAAAAAAAAAATTTTTGTGTGTCATTTTTTAATTTTATTTATTTGAGAGCGACAGACATAGAGAGAAAGACAGATAGAGGGAGAGAGAGAGAATGGGCGCGCCAGGGCTTCCAGCCACTGCAAACAAACTCCAGACGCGTGCGCCCCCTTGTGCATCTGGCTAACGTGGGACCTGGGGAACCGAGCCTCGAACCAGGGTCCTTAGGCTTCACAGGCAAGCGCTTAACCGCTAAGCCATCTCTCCAGCCCTGGCCATTTTCTAAAAGAGAGTTTAAGATGAGACCAATCACTTGCTGCCTTTGTTCCTCTCGTCGTAGGCTTCTGAACCCTGCAGGACAGAGTCCCCTAGCTTCACAGCCCTGGCACCAGCATCCATTCTGAAGAGCTTGACCAGTGTGGATAAGAACATACTGCTTCCTAACACACTTTATTTCCCTTGTTTGCCATGTTTTCTCTGACTTTAAGGTCATATATTATGCCCACCAAATTTTCACTTTTTAAAAAATATATCTTTTTTAATTTATTTGGGAGACAGGCATACCAGAGCCTCTAGCCACTGCAAATGAACTCCAGACACATGCACCACCTTATACATCTGGCTTACATAGGTCCTGGGGAATCAAACTGAGGTCCTTTGGCTTTGCAGGCAAGTGCCTTATCCGCTTAGCCATCTCCCCAGCCTGCCCTTGCACTTTAAAAAAAATGTCTATATCCATATAATATGTTACTCTCACTTTTGGTTAAGAAGCTTCCCTTTTCAGATGGCAATGACCTTGGAAATGACTCAAAAGGCAGCATAATGTTGAGAAGAAGGGACAGAGGAGTGCTCAGTACTGGAACATCTCTATCACACCTTCCAAGGCTGCAGAAGAGGTGGTGTGGTGGAAAGAATGTAAGAGCCAAGGGAAGGGTAGGACTCCTTACAACGTGCTCCTCCAGACACAAAATGGCCTGGATATCCATGACCTCACAGTGCCTGACACTACCTACACAAGACCATCATAATAGGAGGAAAAGATGATGACATCAAAATAGAAGAGAGATGGGATTCTATAGAGATAGATTTGAGTGAGGGAATGGGAGTGGAGGGAGGGGATGATCATAGTTTTATTGTGTATACTTATGGAAGCTGTCAAAAAGTTTAAAAACAACAACAAAAACCCTCTAAATGCTTTGAATGCATGTCACTCTGATCACTAAGGACAGTTCAGCAGTCTTGTATTCCGGGTCTCTGACTCCATTTGCTCACTTATCTAAGGTAGAAATTTTGTTATTTTCTTAGGCATAACACCACTCTATAATTTATTAAATCTGATTAATCTTAAATTCCTTTGAGTTGACTTTATCAATTGTATAACATGTTTATGAAGGTTGTGTGTGTGTGTGTGTGTGTGTGTGTGTCCTGGAGAGATGGCTTAGCGGTTAAGGTGTTTGCCTGCAAAGCCCAAGGACCCAGGTTCAACTCTCCAGGACCTACGTAAGCCAGATGCACAAGGGGGCACATGAATTTGGAGTTTGTTTGCAGTGGCTGGAGGCCCTGGCACACCCATTCTCTCTCTGTCTTTCTACCTACCTATTTCTGTATATTTCTCTCTCTCCAATAAATAAGTAAAAATAATTGAAAAAAAAAAAACAACTTGTGCCCCTGGGCTGGATGGATATATGACTTGCAAAGCCGGACGGCCCGAGTTCGGTTCCCCGGTACCCACGTGAACCTGGATGCACCACGTGGCTCCTGCATCTGGAGCGCACATGCCGTGGCAGGAGGCGCTGGCATGGCCTTTGTCTGTCTCTCTCTGTCTCTTCTCTTCCCTGTGCCTGCTTGCAGATATGTCAAAAGAAAGAAACAGGCACAGTGTCCTGGCAGCTATCACAGAACGCTGAACAGCTCAGGGCCAGCATGGGCGATACAACAAGACGCTGTCTCAGAAAACAGCCACCCCCCAGGAAAGCGCTGCCTTTGTGGAACTTGCGACCTAGTGAGAGCCAATCAAAGATCAGGATAAATAGTGCTACGGTGTGTGAAGATTCACTGTCTCCTATAGGCTCATGGGTTGAATTTTTTTTTCCCCCAGTTGGTGGTGCTATTTCAGGAGTTGGCTTAGTGGTTAAGGCATTTGCCTGTGAAGCCAAAGGACCCAGGCTCGATTCCCCAGGACCCGCGTAAGCCAGATGCACAAGGTGGCGCGTGCGTCTGGAGTTCGTTTACAGTGGCTGAAAGCCCTGGTGTGCCCATTCTCTCTCTGCCTCTCTCTCTCTCAAATGAATAAAATAAAATAAAAAATAACATTTAGACTTCTGGGCATTGCAGTTAAGTCTTAATTCACTGTCTTCTCTCTCCCATTACTGTCCTCCGCTCCTTACCAAAATTGCTGACATTTTGGGGTTCCACACCCTCTTCTGAATTTTAACTTTTGATTTTTTTCATGCCCCCTTTTAAAATATTTTATTTGTTTGCAAGTAGAACAAGACAGAGAGAGAATGAATGAACATGGGCATGCCAGGGCCTCCAGCAGCCACAAACAAACTCCAGATGCATGTGCCACTTTGTACATCTTGCATTATGTGGGCACTGAGGAATTAAATCGAGGTTGTTGGGCTTTGTAGGCCAGTGCCTTCACTGCTGAGCCATCTCTCCAGCCCCTTTCATGCCCCTTTATTAACACCATGCTGCAATACATTGCCTGCCCATCTGTCTTGAACCCTCTAGATGTTTGCTACTCAAGATGTTCCTCCTCTGGTGCTTGCTCTGCTCTCTCAGTCATTAGCCATTGCCGCCCCTGTGCTGGGCCAACACTCAGCTCTCAGCTCAGTAATGGCTATTTAAAAAAAAAAAGGACTGGAGAGATGGCTTAGCGGTTCAGCGCTTGCCTGTGAAGCCTAAGGACCCCGGTTCAAGGCTCGATTCCCCAGGACCCATATTAGCCAGATGCACAAGGGGGCGCACGCATCTGGAGTTCATTAGCAGTGGCTGGAGGCCCTGGAGCTCCCATTCTCTCTCTCTATCTCCCTCTTTCTCTCTCTGTCTGCCACTCTCAAATAAAT
This sequence comes from Jaculus jaculus, assembly GCF_020740685.1. NCBI lineage: Eukaryota > Metazoa > Chordata > Mammalia > Rodentia > Dipodidae > Jaculus > Jaculus jaculus. The sequence goes on from NC_059123.1 coordinate 5,221,926, forward strand.
AAATTAAAAATTTTTAAAAATTTTTTAAAATCGTTTTATTTATTACATACAGAGGGACAGAGGGAGAGAGAATGGGCATGCTAGGGCCTCTAGCTACTGCAAACGAATCCCAGATGCATGTGCCACAATGGGACCTGGAGAATTGAACCTGGGTCCTTGGGCTTCTCAGGCAAGTGCCTTAACCACTAAGCCATCTCTCCGGCCCTCGGTAAAAATGGCTTTTAACAACTTCTTGGAATTGAAGTCCTGAGTAGGGGTGGGCGGCAAGTTCTGTCTGATGCAGCCACGCAACGTGCCATCCACTGCCTGTAGGACCCATTTCAGGGCTTCCACAGTGGCGTGACAAAGAAGACGGTTTGCTGGTGGTCTTGTCTAGGACTGGGTGTTCTCAGGTTCTTGGCGTGCTCGGCATCTTGTTGGAGAAGCACACCGATGGCAAAACAGTCAGAAGTTTTACTCAAGAGCAAAGCTGGCGTGCTCGCTGCAGGCTGCAGGAGCGGAGCCCACTTCTTGAGTGGCAGGAGAACGCGGGGCTCTGCCTGTGGAGGGTCCCGGGGGGCGGGGAGGGGCTGATAGTCCAGGCTCATAGCTTTCCGCTTTGATTGACAGGCTTGGCTTATGGAAGCCTTTATTTACTGAGCATATCTTTTGCCATGACGTGTCTGATTGATTTTAATCATGTGCGTGAGAGCGTGATTAAGCCTACACAGGCATAAGATGCGCCAAGGCGGAGCAACTCACTCCAGTGTCTGAAGCAGTGGGGTGCATGTGTGGTTCAAGCAGGTGGAGTCGCAGGATGTTAGGCGCATTGTCAGGAAAGGGGTGTGTGTACGCGTACGTGTGTGTGTGTGTGTGTGTGTGTGTGTGTAGCCCAAGCCGAGCACAGTCTGAAGCAGTTGCCATGTGCTTTCCTCACCCCTGTCAGCGAGCACAGCCCAGGCTTGGGAACCAGCGCATGACTTAGTCTTGCTGCTCCCCAGCTTTGGGCATGTTAGATTTCTCAGTCACCTCAGGTTTCAGTGGACATCGGTAACTGAACACATGTCTCAGACCTGGAAAGGCTGGTGGCACTGGAGCACATAAATGGCTCTCCATAGTGCATGGTGACCATCACAGCTGGGGTGGAGGTCAGGCACACCTTGCTGGTAGAAATCACCCAACTGAGAGCAGCTTATGGGGAAAAAGAGGGTTAATTTGGCTTTCAGACTCATGGGGAAGCCCCGGGATGACAGGGGAAATGATAGCATGAGCAGAGGGTGGACATCAACCCCTGGTCAACATAAGGTGGACAACAGCAACAGGAGAGTGTGCCAAACACTGGCAAGGGGACACTGGCTATAACACCCATAAGCCTGCCCCCAACAATACACCGCCTCTAGGATGCTTTAATTTCCAATTGCCATCAGCTGGGAACCTAGCATTCAGAACACCTAAGTTTATGGGGAACACCTGAATCTAATCATTGCATTCTGCCTCTGGCCCCCATAAATTGATAACCATTCATGATGTAAAATGCAATGCATTCAGCACTTTGAGTTCCCATAGTTTTTATCAATTCCAATGATGTTCATACATCCCCATAGTCCCAGGTCTTTTACCTGAGCCACAATACCAAAAATCCCCCCCTCCAAAAAAAAAAAAAAACCATAATGGCACAGAATAAACATTCACATTGCAAATGTGGGCATAACAAAGAAATATCCAGCCAGTATGAGATTTAAACAGGGAAAACATCAAACTCTGTAGCTCCAAGTCCAACAACTCTAGCCAGTGACAGATCTCCAACTCTGATAATTCTAACCAGCAACAAGTCTCTGGTATTCCAATTCTACCCCTCCAGTTAGGCTCCTCACAGTCCTGGAAAACTTCATCAGGGCAGCAGCTCTCCTTGGCAGCCATCTCGTGGTCCCAGCATCTCCACTGGGTCTCCACTGCAACCCACAGTTCATCCTCATGGCTCCATCGGGTCCCCATGCAGGCATCCAGAAAACCTGGTTCACACTGCCTGTGACCATTTCCAGAGAACATAAGACCATGTTGCAAACTCAATGACCCTTTCCTTACTGCATTTCTTATATTCCACAATACCAGGTAGGGTGCCAATTTGTTAATTCAGAGGGGAAAAAAGCAGACTTTGAAGAATGGGATATTCCTTGAGCACTCAGGCTCCTTCAAAAGAGTCTCTTCCTGTTGCCCCAGTGCAGGTCAGTTGGCCCAATCTCAAAGGTTGTAATCTCTCAATTGCAGCCCAACAGGCAACAGTTCACCCAGAGATTTCTTTCTGTGCCATATCCCTCTGCTCACACATGTTCATTTCTACACAAAGCAACCCAGCACAATTTATCAGGATGTGGGCATAACAGCAAGCTTCTCACACAAACTGCTTCTAGCCCAGTTCAGGCAGAGCTCTTTCTCACCCTTATAAGCCAAACCTCACAGTCCATAGTTCTTGCTGAATTCAGATCTTTCAACTCTGACCAGAATAGTCCATCGAGGTGTATTTACAGCACTGCAAGGCATCTCTTAGGTCAAGGGTTCAAGTCCTTCCACATTCCTCTTGAAAATCAGTTTCAAAGGCCAAAGCCACAGAGTCAGGTATTAAGCAACAATGCCACTCCTCGGTACCACTTTACTGTTGCAGTCAGGTTCACATTGCTGGTAGAAATCACCCAACCAAGAGCAGCTTGTGGGAAAAAGAGGTTTATTTTGGCTTATAGGCTTGAGGGGGAAGCTCCATGATGGCAGGGGGAAATGATGGCATGAGAAGAAGGTGGACATCACCCCCTGGCCAACATCAGGTGGACAATAGCAACAAGAGAGTGTGCCAGGCACTGGCAAGGGGAAACTGGCTATAACTCCCGTAAGCCTGCCCCCCAACAATACACTCCCTCCAGGAGGCGTTAATTCCCAAATCTCCATCAGCTGGGAACCTAGCATTCAGAACCCCTAAGTTTATGGGGGATACCTGAATCAAACCACCACAACTAGTGTTAACCAAACGCTGATAAGATGCATAGCATTTGTGTGACCCATAGTCTTATGATCTCAATCAATGATTCTATGATGAGCTGGTGCCCCCTCCACTCCAAAATAAAGGGAAGCTGGTTCACCCCTGGCTTGGAGAATTTGAAGGGAACAAGCCCGTGAGTGTAAGGGACTTGGAGGGCCTCAGTAAGGTCCATTCTGTTTTACATCTTCTCTGGGTCTCAACTGTGCCTGGCAGTGGGAAGCTGGCACGGCGGTGCTTTGTTTCACGCACCATCAGATCTGTTATATGTTTCTTTTGGATGCAGAAGATCTGAGAGGCCCAGTAAGTTTTCCAGCTGCCATTTCAGACGCAAGAAGGAACAGACTCATAGGGTGTGTCTCTTAAGAAGGGATGAAGAAGAAATGTCAAGGACTTGGAAGGTTCTGGAACATTCTGTGTAAATACAGAGAATAAAAGGCCTCCAAGGCCCCGAGGGAGCCCTACAGGCTGTAAGTAGACAAAGGAGGAAGCCATATGAGCAGGAGGTCCCTTTGGTGGGCACACAGTGTGTGTGCACAGGGGGTGTTTGGGAGGAAAATGCTCACTACAGAGTCCCGGTGTTTTTCCCTGTTTAGAAAAGCACCACAGACAAGCTATGACTGGGCTGGAGAGATGGCTCAGCAGTTAAGGCGCTTGCCTACAAAGCCTAAAGACCTGGGTTCAAGTCCCCAGAACCTACATAAAGCCAGATGTACCAGGTGACACATGAATCTGGAGTTCATTTGCAGTGGCTAGAACCTTGGCACACTTGTTCTCTAGTTCTCTATCTGCCTCTCTCTCAAATAAATAATTTTAAAAATATTTTTATTGCGGGGGGAATCAGAGAGAGAATGGGTGTGCCAGGGCTTCTAACTACTGCAAATGACCTCCAGGTGCATGTTGCATGTTCCACCTTGTGCATCTGGCTTACGTGGGTTCTGGGGAGTCGAACCTGAGTCCTTAGGCTTCTCAGGCAAGTGCGTTAACCATTAAGACATCTCTCCAGCCCAAGTAAAGTGTTTTTGACAAGGTGTGATTGACTTACTCTGGATTTAGGTCTCACACCGTGGCCACTGCTGATGCTCCCACAATGCTTTTACAAAGCTGAGATTCGGGCTGGGAAGTAGTTGGGTCAGTCACGAGCTTGTCTCCCAAGAACAAGGACCTGAGTTCAATTTCCAAGACCTACGCAAAGTCCTGGACATGGCTGAGTGCACCTGTCCTCCTGGTGCTGGGAAGACAGAGATGGGGGAGCAAGGGAGCTCCTGGCCTAGGCACTGAGCTCCAGGCTGATGACAAACCCTGGCTCAAAAAGAGGTAGGTGACTGTAGCAGACAGATTCAGGTTCGCTGAGATGAACTTCCAGACCAGGCACAGTTATGGAGGAAGGGATTTATTGAAGCTTACAGGTCCAGGGGATGTTCCATAATGGCAGAAGAAGCTGGCCTGCCTTCACAGGACCAAGCAGAGAGAGAGAGAAGCACAAGCCTAAAAGTCAAAAGCCACAGCACACTTCAGGAACTCCAGCTAGGCATACTTTGCATATCTTTAGATTGAAACCTGAAACCCATCACCACACCTTAAGATCCACCCAGTAACACTGCTTCCAGCCAGGTGGCTGCAGATGCAAACTACAAACAATAAAGAACTGAATATATTGGGGGCCATCTATTCAAACCTCCACAGTGACATATTTGAAGAATGGCCCCAAGCTTACCCTCTGGCCTCCACGTGTACACACACGCCCTGGAACACTCACACGTGCGTGCACACACATACAGAAATAAACTGAGATGAGGAATTCTGCTTTACCACACTGAGGAGGGCTGATGCATTAAAACCATCAATCAAAAACCTCTGGTGGCTGGAGAGACGGCTTTGTGGGTCAAGTGCTTGCTCCACAACTCTTGAATACCTGAATTTGGATCCCTAGGCCCTTTGTAAAAGCTGTGGTAGGCTTCTGCAATCTCAGCGTGCCTAACGGTGAGACAGGCAGCAGAGACCAGAGAATTTTCTGGAAGCTCGCAATTGGAGCGGTGAATAATAATGAGACACCCCACAGAAGTCCAGCACTGACCAGAAATTAAGTTGTCCTCTGATCTTCACACGTGCTCTGTGGCAGATGTGTGTACACACACACACACACACACACACACACACACACACACACATACACTAAATACATGAATAAATTAAAAGCAAAAATAAAACCCTCTGGTTCTCATGACTTAAGAGAATTTCTATGCATGTTCAAACCATCCCATGGAAACAGTTCAACTCCATGGGTGGAGTAGGGCGGGCATGTTTCACTGGTGGCTGGCAAGCCACCAGGTTCCGGCGTGTGTGAGCATCTCCCCAGGACTGACCCGCTCATTTCGAACTGCCTCTGCTCATGCCGCCCACTGCTGATCCATCTGGACGGATCTGCCAAAGGTTCATCTTCCAGAGCTTCTTGGGCTTTGCGGGGCGGTGTTCTGCGCACCTAGTTTTAATTTTGATAAATGCACCTGCGAGTGGTTAATCCCTGAGAAGGTCTAAGATTTACAAGTCAGTCAAGGGTTGAAGGTAGCAATTCATTACCCGTGTGGACTGCGCCAGTTCACCCCCCGAAACCCGTTGGCGAATCAAATGAGCAGTAACGGAAGGTGGGGAGATAAGTTTATCATTAACCTCAACCCCTCCTCTCTGCAGAGCTGCCTTCCTCCTCCTTTTATGGAGGGACCCCCTTCGCAAGCCCAGCAGCTCTCAGGTTGCTGTGCTGCTTTGAGCCTCTGGCTCTTAGCACACTGCCTAAAATAGCACACAGCACCCCTGGGAACCGCGGCCCAGGCTCGGTGTCAGGAGTGGGGGTTCTCCGGAAGAATGTATCCTATAGACACAAAGATGCTATCGCTCACCAAGCTTCCTGCATCTCCTTGACTTTAAGGAAATTTACGGATGACCGTAACCTAAAACTGCAGGTGAAAAAGTGGATGGGCTTCAGGGGGTGACCCATTTCCCCTAAATTTTGCCCTCTCTTGAATTCTGATTTCTGCTGCTGGGCTTGAACTCTTTTATCACGTGTGGATCTGGGCATAATGTCGCGTACCTGTAACCCCAGTCTTAGAGAGGTGGAGGATAAGGAATCCAAGGCTATTTAGCTTTAGGTACAGAGAGTTTCATGGGCCAGTCTGAACTAGTGTGACTTTGCCTCAAAATAAGTTCTGGAGGGCCAGAGAGATGGCTTAGCAGTTAAGGCATTTGCCTGTAAAGCCTAACTACCTGGGTTTGGTTCCCCAGTATCCATGTAAAGCTAGATGCACAAAGTGGAACAATATTGTGCAGGTAATGGCAGCCATTGAGAGATACTGAATGCAACAGCTCTTTGTGTCTGGGAGACAATGAATTAAAAGCATTACATACCATCCTGTGGGTCTTACATTCTTCCCAGTGGGCCCCTGAGCCTTGAAGAGTCAACATTGATAATCTAATACCCAATGACTTTGTTGAAATATATGATACAATGTCAATTATTGGCAACTTGGTTTTTTTTGGGGGGGGAGGGTTTGTTCAAGGTAGGGTCTCACTCTAGCTCAGGCTGACCTGGAATTCACTATGTAGTCTTAGGATGGCCGCAAACTCATGGTGATCCTCCTACCTCTGCCTCCTGAGTGCTGGGATTAAAGGCGTGCGCAACTAGGCCTGGTGATTGACAACTTGTTTTTTTTTTTAATATATTTTTTAAAATTTTTACTTTATTTATTTGAGAGCAACAGACACAGAGAGAAAGACAGATAGAGGGAGAGAGAGAGAATGGGTGCGCCAGGGCTTCCAGCCTCTGCAAACGAACTCCAGACGCGTGTGCACCCTTGTGCATCTGGCTAACGTGGGACCTGGGGAACCGAGCCTTGAACCGGGGTCTTTAGGCTTCACAGGCAAGCGCTTAACCGCTAAGCCATCTCTCCAGCCCGACAACTTGTTTTTATATTCAACTTCATGTCGTTCATTGTCTGATAAAAGTTTTAGGAGACATTAATGGCTAATTAAAAAAACATCACATGAAGATGCACGTAGATAGAATTTTATGCACTCTGGCCCTACCACTGTGTGTCCAATCTCGTTTGATCTCGGAAGCTAAGCAGTGTCGGGCCTGGTTAGTACTTGGATGGGAGACAGTGATATGGTAGACGTATGTAAGAAAATACTCATTATGGCCCCTGAGTGCTGGCTCCACTGGCGTTAGTAAACTGTAATATTCTTTTTCTTTTTTTGCACGATATGTGTGCATGTCTGCTCATATGAATGCATGTGCAAGCCAAACATTGAGTCTTTCTCACTTGCTCTCCATCTTATTTTTTTTTAAATATTTTGTTCATTTTTATTTATTTATTTGACAGTGACAGAGAGAGAGAGAAAGAGGCAGATATAGAGAGAATGGGTACGCCAGGGCCTCCAGCCACTGCAAACGAACTCCAGATGCATGCGCCCCCTTGGGCATCTGGCTAACGTGGGTCATGAGGAATTGAGCCTCGAACCGGGGTTCTTAGGTTTCACAGGCAAGTGCTCAACCGCTAAGCCATCTCTCCAGCCCCCATTTTATTTTTTAAACATTATTTATTTGAGAGAGAGGGAGAATGGGCACTCCAGGGCCTCCAGCCACTACAAATGAACTCCAGGCCTTGTGCATCTGGCTTATGTGCATACTGGCGAATCGAACCTGGGTCCTTAGGCTTTGCAGGCAAGACCTTAGCCACTAGGCAATCTTTCCAGCTCTTCCTTCATACTTTTTGAAGCAGAGTCTCTCACTGAACCTGAAGGTGTTCACCAATTGGCCAGACTAGCCAGCCAGCAAGCCCCAGGGACCCTCCTGTGTCTGCGTCCCCAGCGCTGGGATTACAGGCTCATGTCAACATGCCTGGCTTTTATGTGGGTGTCAGGATCTGAACTCAGGTCTTCATGCTTGGACAGCAAGCATTTTTCCCACTGAGGCTCCTCCCCTGCTCCTAAATTCTCTTTTTTAAAAAAATTTCTAGGACTGGAGAGATGGCTTAGCAGTTAAGCGCTTGCCTGTGAAGCCTAAGGACCCCAGTTCGAGGCTCAATTCCCCAGGACCCACGTTAGCCAGAGGCACAAGGGGGTGCATGCGTCTGGAGTTCATTTGCTGTGGCTGGAGGCCCTGGCGTGCCCATTCTCTCTCTCTCTCTCTGCCTCTTTCTCTCTCTGTCTGTCGCTCTCAAATAGATAAACAAATAAACAAACATAATTAAAAAAAATTCCAAATCTATGATTATATGGCTTGGCTGGTTTGTGAGCCTTGGCTCCAGGCTTCCGGTCCACAAGTTTCTTCATTATCTTTGGATCCATACCAAGCCCAAGACAGCGCGATGACCAGTCAGATCACGCCACTGACAAAATTACCAAAACAAACCAAAAAAAAATAAAAAAATGAGGAAAAAAACCCCACGGCACATTGGTGTGTCTGTGTATGCTGCATGTGCCAACATACTGTTGGTTGCTGAAGGTCACATGATCAATACCTATGCATTAAAGAGACAGACTTTTCCCCTAATACTGTGCCCTGTGGGTTACAAAGCAGAGAGGGAGTGAGGAAAAGGCCTATGAGAAGCCAGGTGTGGAAGTTCATCCCAACATTCTCGAGGCTGACGCAAGAGCGTGATGGTGAGTTTTGAGGACACCAAGTTCCCGACCAGCCAGGGCTACAGAATAAGACCCTGTGTGAAGAACCCGAACAGGGCTGGAGGGATGGCCTAGCGGTAAAGGTGTTTTCCTACAAAGCTGAAGGGCACAGGTTTGATTCTCCAGGATCCACATTAGCCAGATGCACAAGAAGGTGCATGCATCTGGAGTTTGTTTGCAGTGGCTGGAGGCCCTGGCACGCCCATTTTCTCTTCCTCTCTCTCTCTCTGTGTCAAATAAATAAATAAATAAATAAATAAATAAAATATTTAAAAAAAATAATCCAACAAAACCCCTTAAGTAATAATATAATGTACTATAATCGTATCTGATATATAAATCAAATAGCATATACAAAGTGCTTGAAGTTTAATAAACGTGAGCTGGGGAGATGGCTCAGCAGCTAAAAGCTTTTGCTTGCAGAGCCTGTTGTCCCAGGTTCAATTCCCCACTACCCATAAAAAGCCAGATTCACAAAGTAGCATATGTGTCTGGAGTTCATTTACAGTGGCAAGAGCCCTGGAAGGCCCCTACTATCTACCTCCCTCCAAGCAAGAAAATAAAAATATTAAAAATATAATCAACGCATATAGATTACTGCTATTGCTATTATTTTAAACAGAAGGTATTAAAGGAATGGCTTTTGAGAATGCTTGATATATCTACATTTTCGTGATTTTGTTTTTCCATTTGTTTTTTTCACGCAAGCTGCCTTCTCCCCTTGCACCCCTCGGTTTCTTTTCCGTTATGATAGAAATAATAAATTCAGTCTCTGTTTCCAAGTTTTGGTTGAGGACACATGGGCTGTTTATTTACTTTGCTGTGTCTGCACTGGGTCAATGTTATTTTGTGCAGATAACTGCTTTTGATTCAAATAGGCAACGTGGTTTCAGACCTAATTACTACAGAAGTAATTGTGCCTTGGCACACGAGACTCTACGGTTTGCCCAGGCTTTGAATGTTAAAGAGCCAGCTGATCGCAGGGCCTGCCCAGAGCCTCCAGTGGAAGCCCGATGACCTTCTCCACGTGGTGGTCCAAAAGGCTAGGACTTTAGGCAGTCTCCTCAAATCCCTGCTTCTTCTAAGGCCTCAAGACAATAGATGCAACAGATACTATTTTTTTTAATTTTTTTTTTTTGGTTATTTTTATTTATTTATTTGAGAGTGACATACAGAGAGAGAAAGAGGCAGATAGAGAGAGGGAGAGAGACAATGGGTGCGCCAGGGCCTCCAGCCACTGCAAACGAACTCCAGACGCGTGGGCCCCCTTGTGCATCTGGCTAACGTGAGTCCTGGGGAATCGAGCCTCGAACCGGGGTCCTTAGGCTTCACAGGCAAGCGCTTAACCACTAAGCCAACTCTCCAGCCCAACAGATGCTATTCTTGAGAAGATGGTAGATAAACTGATTTCCCAGTTTTACAGCATCCACCTCCAAGCTATGAAAGAGACTGGAGATGGTCATTGAGAGTTTACAGTGTACTCTTCATGTCTTTTCCTCATGGAGGTGGAATACAGGGTGGTTTTCTTCCTCTTTAAGTCAAGCTAAATGGACTTCCCAGGGCCAGCTGAAGACCCGGACCAGGTTCTCTGTTGTTTCTGGGGTACAGTGGGTGGTCTGCTGTCTGACACAAGCTTAGGGCATTGACAGGAAGTGCTGGCCGGACCTTCTTGTTTTGGGAGTTACTGGGAGCTTTCCGACAGCTCATGTGTGAGACACACGAGATGAGAAAGTTGCCTTCGAGTTGGTTTAGGTTCTGCCCAACCATGCACCGTGGAGAGGGTAAGGCCACAGTGCCAGGGAAGGCTGCGGGCATGTGGAAGCCGGGCACCGAGGAGGAGCTGTGGCCAGCAGCCAGAGTAAGGGGTCCACCGGGTTCTGCGGCGGAGACGGGCCTCCGGGGATAGAGAGAGTCTCAAGGGAGCCTTGGGGAGTCTCATGAGCAAAAGGCAACTTTATACATCAGCCATTTGGAAGGGCATCAGTGTGGGTCAGGGGAGGCCTTTCTCTCCGCCCGTACCTCTTCTTTTCTGGCCCCAGTTTCACCCGGAGGACCTTGAGATGGGGAGGAGGAGGAGGGCAACGCTGGGAGCTGAGAAGACTTGAGGGTGCCCGGATGTGTTCTTCCGTGTGTCGGTGCTCATGGAGGCTGGAGGAAACCTGGGCACCATCCCCAGGAAACTCACCCTCTTTTTATTGTTTTATTTATTTATTTATTAGATACAGAGGGAGAGAGAGAGAGAGGGAGAGAGAGAGAGAGGGAGAACAGGCATGCCAGGGTCTCTAGTGACTGCAAACGAACTCCAGATGCATGCACCACTATGTACATCTACCTGGCTAACATGGGACCTGGAAAATCTAACCTGGGTCCTTAGGCTTCTAGGCAAGTGCCTTAACTGCTAAGCCATTTCTCCAGCCCTCACCCTGTTTATTTACTTTTTTTTTGCGGGGGCGGGGGTGCAAGCCCAATAGACTGGCCTATTTTTTACATGAGAGAGAGAATTGGTACACCAGGGCCTCCAGCCACAGCAATTGAACTCCAGATGCACGTGCCACCCTGTATGTGCACATGTGCCACCTTGCGTGCTGGCATCACTTTGTGTGTCTGGCATATGTGGGACCTGGAGAGTCGAACATGGGTCCTTAGGCTTCTCAGGCAAGTGCCTTACCCACTAAGCCATCTTTCTAGCCTGCACCCTCTTTTTGAGACAGGGTCTCTCATTGGCCTAGAATTCATCCAGTAGGCTAGACTGGCTTTTTGGGTAGCTCTAGGAATTTTCTCCTCAATACCACCTAGCACTGGGATTACAGACATGTGCTGTTGTGTCCAGCATTGTACATGGGTATTGGGGATCAAACTCAGGTCCTCATGCTTACAAGACAAGTGATTTACCCACTGAGATGTTTCCCCCTTGATTTGAGTTTTTTTTTAAAAATTTATTTATTTATTTATTTGAGAGCAACAGACACAGAGAGAAAGACAGAGGGAGAGAGAGAGAATGGGTGCGCCAGGGCTTCCAGCCTCTGCAAACGAACTCCAGACGCGTGCGCCCCCTTGTGCATCTGGCTAACGTGGGACCTGGGGAACTGAGCCTTGAACTGGGGTCCTTAGGCTTCACAGGCAAGCGCTTAACTGCTAAGCCATCTCTCCAGCCCATAATTTTTTTTTTTTTATTTGAGAGCGACAGACAGAGAGAAAGACATATAGAGGGAGAGAGAAAGAATGGGCACGCCAGGGCTTCCAGCCTCTGCAAACGAACTCCAGACGCGTGCGCCCCCTTGTGCATCTGGCTAACGTGGGACCTGGGGAACCGAGCCTCAAACCAGGGTCCTTAGGCTTCATGGGCAAGCGCTTAACTGCTAAGCCATCTCTCCAGCCCTGAGGGTTTTTTTTTTCGATGTCAAACTAAAACTACCTTTAAAAAAAAAAAAAGACAAAATAACCTTATTATCTGAGAATGCCTGGAAAAACCAACTTTACCTTTGCAAGATTCCTTCCAGCCATGGAGGAAGAACTTGCTCTGTGGAATGAGCCAGAAGTGAGGTGGGATCTAAAGAAAACTGCTTGATAATTGTGTTGTACTTGTAAGTACAGCTACCAGAGGAGGAAGGTTCTTTTTTTATACCATTTTTTTTTTTTTTTTAGTTTTGTACTCAGTGAGTACAGTCAAGCTGGTACCATTGTTAGCCTCCTCCCTGTCCTCCCCTCTCCACATGGACCCTCCTTGTTGGGGTAGATGGGTCCTGCATTGTGGGGTTAGCCCTCAGCTATGGGTAGGAGGACGTATTTTTCTTTATTAGTTATGTACATACTACCATCTACCATCTGAAGGGACCCTCCTTGTTGGGGATGCCATTTTATCCCCATGGGGAATGTGGGTCGTGCATTGTGGGGGTACCGATCAATCATGGGTAAGAGGCGATGTCTCTGTGCATAATGACCCAACTTGTGGCTCTAACAATCTTTTTGCCCCCTCTTCCGCAAATTTCCCTGAGCCATATTGTGTTCATTTTAGGTCTACTTCAGTGATGAGGTCTTGGGAGCCTCTGTGTCTCTGGATCTCTGGTTTGGTGGGAGTTGAGTGTTCTCTGTGTCGATCTCCTTCACCCTTGTGCTGGTACCAGGTTCACCAAGACAGTAGCACTCTTGCTTAGTTCCCTAATCCTTCTGTGGTTTCAGCTGGGGCCCTGATGAGATGTGGTGGGATGACTCGCTCCTTAGGTTCTGTGTCCATTTGAAAAAGAGAAGCAGATTCTCCAATGGAGAGTGAAGTCAGAACTGGATAAATGGGATAACCATAATTATTTTAGAATTTGATAGGTGTAGGCCCTCTTGTAGCCCAAGATTGGTGGAAGCTTGTTATTGGGCAGAGCTCATTGTTTTGGATATGATTCTGACTTGATTCCCAGCTCAAGCTATGGGTTCTGTTCCACTGAGCAGATCCATTAGCCAGTTCAAGAGCAATTGGTTTCCCACCATGGCTGTGTGCCACTATTGCACTTGTGTGAGCATCACATCTGGTTGGTTGCTGCCAAGTAGCTTAGACCACGAGTTGCTTGGACAGATGTTGGTCATTTTCCTCCAGTCACTCATATAGCACCTTCTGGCACTAGATGAGCTAACTGGCTGGGACTGACTCTCTTCCAGGTTCCAGCCAGGTGTCTCCATGTTGTGTACCATCAGCATATGTGTGGAAGGAAGGTTTATCTCCCTCCTGTCTCTTCATTCCAGAGTTTGCAGGTATCTCTGAGTCTGCATGCTCATACTCACACTAGGTTCTTGCCCTGGTGTGCTCATATTGCTATAAGAAAACACTTGAGGCTGACTAATTTCTTTTTTATTTACTTTTATCTCTGAGAGTCAGAGAGATAGAGAGAGAGAATGGGTGCACCAGGGCCTCCAGCCACTGCAAAGGAATTCCAGATTCATGCGCCACCTTGTGCATCTGGCTTACGCGGGTCCTGGGTTATCGAACCTGGTTCCTTAGGCATCACAGGCAAGTGCCTTAACCACTAAGCCATCTCTCTAGTCCAAGGCTAATTTCATAGAGAAAAAAGTGTTCGTTTGACTCATGATTCTGGTGGCCAGAAGGTTCAAATAGCACAAGGCAAATGTCCTAGCTTTTCTAGTTGCATCCCAACATGACAAGTAAACACAAAGGGAGTTAGTTAGGTGGGTGCAGGATGGATAAGCACAAGAGGAACACACTCTCAGAACAAATCCAGTCCCATGAGGCCTGATCTTCTTTAGGTCACTCATTAATCCATTCATAAGGGCAGAGTTTCTTGACTAATTACCTTGCTTTAGGAGCCACACTGAAAGGTCCTACTACCTCAACCTTGCTGTACTTGGAGGCCAAAATTCCAGCACTTGAACCTCTGAAACAGACCACATGTCACCCAGACTTGTAGCTTGGCTAGCCTCTCTGTCCGTAGGAGGTGTAGGGTAACCTTGGTGATGGAGGCAGAAGCAGGGGCACAGGACAAAGGGGCACTGAAGGGCTATCCAAATGAACCCTGCCACATTCAGAACTTTATTTGAAGATTCCTTCCACAGGCAGACCTCAGGCTTATGATGACCACAGCCATCTGGAAGGAGTTTTAGAAACTGTAAGAGTCCTGGGTTCCACCCATGGGCCCATGGACAGAGGGCCTCTGGGTTCTACCCTGGACCCATGGGCTGAGGGCTTCTGGGAAATTCCAGAATAATCTTCAAAGTCTTCCAACCCATTGTGGCACATTTGGAGATCAGGCGTGGCATTTGGGAGTTGCCCGTAAGTTATCTTGAGAGTGTGGAACCTGTGGTCAATTTATTGTTCTGAAAAGACCATGTGTTTTCAAAGGAGTGACAGCTTCTGCTGTGTCCCCTCCTCCCTCCAGCCATTTTTATCTTGAGAACATTTAAATTGCTATTTTAAGTCACCAGCTAGATGTTAGAGAGTGTTTACTGGCTTGGCCTTCCACTGTGTTGGAACTTGATTCCTGTTCTAGTGGCGTTCTGGCCATCTGGTAATTCTGTTGATGGGAGCAGAAATGGAAAACAGAGGGCACGATTAGCCCACAACTCCAAAACATAGCAGTTGTCTGACTTTCCACCAATCCTGCCAAAGCTCGGCCAATGACAATATGGTTTCTAACCCACATGCCTCTCTCTGGCCAGCTTGGAAATTCATCCCCTGGAGCAGAACAAGCCTGTCACTGATGGGGAAAATTCAGGGTTCAACAATAAGGATCGGGTCCAGACACGTTGCCAGCATCAAGAAATACACTTTGTGCTCAGGGCCTGGGTTAGGACGATGATCATTCGAGTTTTCTTTGTCTATTCTTTGGAACTCTCTGCAGTTATTGAAGAAGGACCAAGCAGAATGAAATGTACTGCTGTATTAGTGTTCTCTTAGCCAGCAAGCTAATTATTTTTCCTGACAAATGTCTGTGAGGAGGGTGAGTACCCTGATTTATGGCTACTTCATTTTGCAAGTCATATGCTCATGTTAGGATAGCACAAATAGAAGGATATTTTAAGTGCCAAAAAAAATTGAAATGTTAAACTTTATTTCAGAGTGATTTTATTTTTGTCTTTGACTTAGAAGCATTAATGTATTTTCTTGACAACTGAACAACGAGGCAGATCTTTTGGATGGTGCAGATACCTACAGACTGAAGTGGCGTGCACTTATCTATCTATTTGCTGAGCTTTGAGTAAATTGATGAATTGAGAAATTTTAGATTAGACAGCCTGTGTACTTAATTAAAGAGGAAGATAGCAGGACTGAGAAATGGCATTTTATTCGGTTTAGGTTGAAAGGATAAGTTGGTCTGCTCAAGGGTTGAGGGTCAGAGTGTGGGAACTGTTCTCGAATGACTGAAGGTTATCAGCAAGAAGAACATATGGTGGTCTTTGGTATGGTGCTAAAGGTCCCTCCCTCACTCCTCCCTCAGTCCCCATATCCAGTTGGTCCCCAAGGCTGATGACAACTATATTACTTATTTCTTGAAGCTATTGATTACAGCTTTACTTTTTTTTTTTTTTGAGGTAGGGTCTCACTCTAGCCCAGGCTGACCTGGAATTCACTACATAGTCTCAGGGTGGCCTTGAACTCACAGCAATTTTCCTACCTCTGCCTACTTGAGTACTAGGATTAAAGGCTTGTGCCACCACGACCTCCACTTTTTAAAAAGTATTTTATTTAATAATTTGAGAGAGAGAGAAAGAGAGAGAGAGAGAGAGAGAGAGAGAGAGAGAGAGAGAGAGAGAGAGAGAATGGGTACATCAGGGCCTGCAGTCCTGCCAATGAACTCCAGATGCATGTGCCACTTTGTATATCTGGTTTATGTGGCTACTGGGGAATCGAACCTGGGTCCATTGGCTTTGCAGGCAAGCACCTTAACCACTAAGCCATCTCTCCAGCCCTTTCGCCTACTTCGTACTTTAGACATTTCAGGAGGAAGGAACTGAGAGGCAAGGAGAACTGATAGGGAAGGAGTCAATCCAGATGGGCAGGACTCCGATCTTTGTTATCTTTTATACCTTCTCCTTTCGCTGTCTCACTTTTTGTAAAGATGCTCTTCAGCCAGCCATGGGGAAACCTCCTGGCAAGTGGGGAGTTGAAAATATCTGGAGCTGTTGTAGGGGAGACTGCTCAGTGGATAAAGGGATTTGCCATACAAGCGTGAAGACCCAGATGCAGATCCCCAGCAGCCACGTGGGGACGCCAAGCATGGCAGCCTGGACCGGCAAGCTCAGCCTTGGGGGGCTGGAGATGGGGTTATCTCTGGGGCTTGCCAGCTGGCCAGCTGGTGAGCTCTGGGTTCAGTGAAAAACTCTGTCTCAAAAAACAAGGTGGGCCAGGCATGGTGGCTCAAGCCCTTATTTCCAGCACTTGGGAGGCTGAGGTAGGAGGATCGCTGTGGATTGGATGTCAGCCTGAAGCAACAGAGAGAGTTCCAGGTCAGCCTGGGCTATCTTGGGAAAAAGAAAACAAACCAAAAAACCATAAAAAGACGATGGAGAGTGATAGAAGTAGACACTTGCACACACATACACACACACACACATGTGAGTACACACACACACATTCACACACATATGCACATTTAAGCACACCTCACACGACACACACATACATACACAGAAAATACCTGAAGTAAAAAATGTAATTTTTTGGGGGGGCTGCTGGTGAGCTGGCAAGCTGGCTCAGTGGTTAAAGGTGCCCGCTAGTAAAGTCTGATGGCTTGGGTTGAGGTCCTCAGTACCTCTGTAAAGCCAGATGCACAAAGTGGTACATGCATGTGGGGTTAGTTTGCAGTGGCTAGAGGCTCTGGCTCTCCCCTTTCCTCCCTTTCATTCTCTTTTTAAATATTTTGTTCATTTTTTATTTATTTATTTATTTGAGAGCGACGGACACAGAGAGAAAGACAGATAGAGGGAGAGAGAGAGAATGGGCGTGCCAGGGCTTCCAGCCTCTGCAAACGAACTCCAGACGCGTGCGCCCCCTTGTGCATCTGGCTAATGTGGGACCTGGGGAACCGAGCCTCGAACCGGGGTCCTGAGGCTTCACAGGCAAGCGCTTAACCGCTAAGCCATCTCTCCAGCCCCTCCCTTTCATTCTCTTGTTCCCTGTCTCTCTTTCTCCTTGCAAATAAACAAAAATGCATTTTAAAAAAAAATGTATTTGGTAAGCTCCATTGACCAAATATCACAGTTTAGCAACAGTGCCCTGTAGAATACGGGTGCTTTGTCCCTGTGGTCACACGGCCGCTCGAGGCCGTGGCTCACCGCCCGCTACCCAGCGTCACATGAGGGTGTCGTGACTGCAATGCTGTTAGCCAGGGAACAGATTGAAAGTCAAAATTCAGAGGTTACTATTGAACATGTAACACAGGCACATCCTCAGCAATCCCAAGGACTGTTCAGTCGAGCCGCTGTAGATTGGAGACTCTCTGTACTCCAGCCGGAGAAATCTCTCAGTCACAAAGGCAAGCTGGGACTAGTGGCTTGTGCTTGTAATCCCAGGTCTCAGGAGATTGAGGCAGGAGGATTGCTGCAAGTTTGAGGCTAGCCTGGGCTACAGAATGAGTTTTAGGTTGTAGAAATGTCTCAAAAACTGCACAAGACCTGGAGCTGAGGAGATGGCTCAGCAGTTCAGGTTCCTTTCTTTTTTTTTTATTTTAAATTTTTTGTTATTTTTATTTATTTCAGAGCAACAGAGAGAGAAAGAGGCAGATAGAGAGAGGGAGAGAGAGAGAGAGAGAGAACGGGCTCGCCAGGGCCTCCAGCCATTGCAAATGAATTCCAGATGCGTGCGCCCCCTTGTGCTTCTGGCTAATGTGGGTCCTGGGGAATCAAGCCTCGAACTGGGGTCCTTAGGCTTCACAGGCAAGTGCTTAACCGCTAAGCCATCTCTCCAGCCTCAGGCTCCTTTCTTGCAAAGCCTGCTGCTGGCCCTGGTGCTGTCCTCCAGCCACCCATGTGAAACTGGACAAGAACTGGAGTTCTGTTTGCAGCATGGAAGCTCTGATGTTCCCCCTTCAAGCAAATAAATTCTAAAGAGAGCCCAGGAAACAAAACAAAAGGCTGTTTCATGACATCCTTTCCTGTCTCCCTGCTACAGAGACAATAAAGTCTGACCACTGACCCTGATCTTTCAGTCTTTTTCTGGAGAGATGGCTTATCGGTTAAGCGCTTGTCTGTGAAGCCTAAGGACCCCGGTTCAAGGCTCCATTCTCCGGCACCCATGTAAGCCAGATGCACAAGGGGGCGCACGCATCTGGAGTTCGTTTGCAGTGGCTGGAGGCTCTGGTGCGCCCATTCTCTCTCTCTCTGCCTCTTTCTCTGTCTGTTACTCTCAAATAAATAAAAATGAACAACAACAACAAAATTAAAAAGTGTTTCCTGGTGTCAGCTTTGTCTACCGTCTTCTACTCTGTACCTTTTAATCTTGACCGCATTGAGTTTCTCAGAGGGCCACCCATGCACCCCAGCCCCCCCTCGGGGCTCCCACACTTGCTCGCACCATGTTAGGTCTCGCGCAGCCCGTGGCCTCTCTGAACCCCTCTGGGGTCTCAGCAGTGTCACGACACTGACGGCCTCCTGTCCCCCTTTCCCCAAGCCCTTTGCACCTCTGTACACTGGGGTGTGACTTATTCTGGTGTCCGTGCCCCTGCCCTGACTTTGTGACACTGACCTTCTGAAGCCAGGCGTTTCTACCTCTCCAGCTTCCGGCACACGCTCCGCAATGCAGCTGTGAGGAAGCTATTTATGGATTTTCTCCCAATACTAGCATTGACTTTTATTTATTTTTAAAAAAACGTTACTGACAACTTCCGTAATTATGAATACTATACTATGATCACAATCCCCTGCCACGACCTTCTCTTTTCCCCCTCCCAAATCCCCCATCCATTAAATTTCCTCTTTCTAACTAGCCTCTCTTCTCTCTCTCTTTTTTTTTTTTAAACACACAACCTGGGTGTGGTGATGCATGCTTTAAAATTTTTTTGTTTATTATTTTTATTTATTTATTTGAGAGTGACAGACAGAGAAAGAGGCAGGTAGAGAGAGAGAGAGAGAGAGAGAGAGAGAGAGAGAGAGAGAGAGAGAGAGAATGGGCACGCCAGGGCTTCCAGCCACTGCAAATGAACTCCAGATGTGTGTGCCCCCTTATGCATCTGGCTAACGTGGGTTCTGGGGAGTTGAGCCTCGAACCGGGGTCCTTAGGCTTCACAGGCAAGCGCTTAACCGCTAAGCCATCTCTCCAGCCCTCTCTTCTCTTTTTATGTCATCACTTTCCCCCTTCTGTTACACTGGACTTGTGTAGCTAGTGTCAGCCACTGTGAGGTCATGAATATCAAGGCCACCTTGTGTCTGGAAGACAGTATTGAAAGCACTCATTGCCCCTTCTTGCATCCTTTCTGCCACCTCTTCTGCAATTGTCCCTGAGCTGTAGAAGGTGTGATAGAGATGTCTCACTGCCAGACGCTCTGTTTTCACTTCTTCTCAGCGCTTTGGTGAGTCTTGAATCTCTCCAGTGGTCACCACCATCTGAAAAGAGAAGCTTCTCTAAGCAAAAGTGAGAGTGGCTTTAATATCTGGGCATAAACAGAAATACTTGGAGGGCAGTTTGGCGGGGAAAAATATGTCTATGTAGTCAGACAACAGTAGTAGTTTCCTTATAGGGCTTATGACCTTTCTAGCAATAGGCTTTTAAGTTTTCAGTAGCAGGCAAGAATTCCCTCTTGTGGAACAGGGCTCAGTCTGACTAGAGACCACTTGGTTTCCCCCATTACAAAGAGTTTTAAACAATTACAGCTGCTCACACATTGAGAAGGCTGTTGGCTATATGATCAAGTAGTTCTTTACCTGATAAGGAGAATATTGAATGAATTGCAGACACTTGAGTCATCCTTTCTTCATGAAACACTCGAGAAATTTCGCAAACTTATTCAAGCATCCTGAGAAGTTATCCAAGATGAACGACTGAAAAATTTCCACTGAGAGTTGTTGAACTGTATTCCACCCACAGGTGCACCAACGCACACACAAGTGAGTGTTTGGGGCCATGTAGCTACATAGGCAGACAGACCAATCAATCTCTCTCTGTATATCAGACCATAATAATAATACAAATTTTCCAGGTCATAACTCTTTCTCATTTTCCCTACATGAAGAACAACCAACTTTGAATAGATTTTTAGAGCCCGATTTCACTTGTGTTCAGCAAATAGGGTTGTATTGTTCCTTTAAATCCCTCTGAACAAATCGCTGGTGGAATTCTTATAGCTACTGACAAGAAATTCCCCCTGCTGGGGTAGACTCCACAGAGAATGGCATTTTAAACTTGTTTAGTTTTGAGACATGGTCTTGTTATACAGCCCTTTCAGAACTTGACCTCATAATACTCCTGCCTCTGCCTCCCGAGAGCTGGTGTACAAGCATGCACCACCTCTTAAAAAAACAAACAAACAATGAACAGACTCATTTAAAAGGGAAAATGGGGCTGGAGGGATGGCACATGCCTACAAAGCCAAAGGACCCAGGTTCGATTCCCCAGGACCCATGTTATCCAGATGCACAAGAGGGCGCACGCCTGGAGTTGGTTTGCAGTGGCTGGAGGCCCTGGTGTGCCCATTCTCTCACTCTTTCTTTCTCTTGATCTTCCTCTTTCTCTGTCAAATAAAAATAAAGTATTTTTTAAAAAGGGAAAAATGTATGTTCCCTTTAAATTGGGGGAAACAAAAACAAAGAAGTTCATGTTAAAATGGCAGAAAATATACAAGTTTCCTAATTTTGTTTGTTTGTGTGCATGTAATGTGGTGTGGTGTGTGTGGCATATGCATCCTGGCAGTGCCTCATGCCATCACTCGCTTATACAGAAGTGCCCTTAAGCAGCCAGTTCTCTCCATGCCAGTCTATAGGTGCAATACAAGAACAATGGGCCCATAACAAGCTTGTTTTGTTGTTTGAAATTGTCTAGCTGATTCTTTAAAAAAAATATTTAATTTATTTATTTGCAAGCAGAGAGAAAGAGAGAGATAGAGAGAGGAGATAGAGACAGAATGGGCATGCCAGGGCCTCTAGCCACTGCAGACAAACTCCAGATACATGCACCCCCTTGTACGTCTAGCTTACATGGGTACTGGGGAATTGAACCTGGGTCCTTTGGCTTTGCAGGCAAGCACCTAACTGCTAAACTATCTCTCCAGCCCCCCTTTTATTTTTTTGGTTTTTCAAAGTAGGGTCTTACTCTAGTTCAGGCTGACCTGGAATTCACTACATATTCTCAGGGTGGCCTTGAACTCATGGTGATCCTCCTACCTCTGCCTCCCGAGTGCTGGGATTAAGGGCATGTGCCACCACCACACCTGGCTTCAAGCTGATTTTTAAAATAATTTATTTACATGCAAGGAGAGAGAGAGAGAGAGAGAGAGAGAGGGAGATGGAGACAGCTAATGGGCACGCCAGGGTCCCCAGCTGCTACAAATGAACTCCAGGTACATGTGCCACTTTGTGCCTATGACTTTATGTGGGTACTGGGGACATGAACCTGGGTCATTAGACTTCACAAGCAAACAAACTCCATAACTGTTGAGTCATCTCTCCAGCCATGATTTTAAAATGACATGGAAATGTAAGGGTTTAGAAGAGGCAAAACGACTGAAAATGAAGTCAAAGTCCTTAGAAAGCTTGTCTCATTTGATGCCAAGATCTAGAGATAAAGGACCAGTACTATGGGTTTTTCGCCACTGAATTTTTGTGCTCCTCCACTCACATGTTGAAGCCCCGAGTATCGAGGGATGCGGAGACGTCATGTGGGTAGGTCCCTACTGTGATGAGATCCGTGCTCTGATGGGGAAAGGTCTGAGAGCCATGCCTTTCCTCTACAGTGTGGAACCGCAGCGGGGAGACAGCCTGCAAGTCAGAACGAGAGCCTCACAGGAAGCCAACCATGTTAGCTCTCTGATCTTGGACCTCCGGACTTTCAGGAGTGTAAGAAAATAGCTTTCTGGTGTTTAAGCTACTTATGGTACGTTGTTACAGTAGTCTCAGCCAACGGAAGCAGTGTAAGAACATGAGGCTTGGCAATCAGCCATGAGACGTGTCTGTGGGGGTGATCTAAAAATAATTTTATTTGGCTGGGGAAATGGCTTAGTAGTTAAGGTGCTTGCCTGAGAAGCCTGAGGATCCCAGTTCAATTCCCCAGGACCCACGTAAACCAGATGCAAAAGGGGGCGCATGTGTCTGGAGTTTGTTTGCAGTGGCTACAGGCCCTGGCTTGCCCGTTCTCTTTTTCTCTCTATCTGCCTCTTTCTCTCAAATAAATAAATAAATAAAATATTAAAAAGTAATTTTATTTATTTATGAGAGATAGAGAGAGAGAGAGGGAGAGAGAAGGAAAGAGAATGCATGGGCATGCCAGGGCCTCTTGGTGCTAAAAATGAACTCCAGATGCAGGTACCACTTTGTGCATCTGGCTTTAAGTGGGTACTGAGGAGCCAAACCTGGGCTGTCAAGCTGTGCAGGCAAGCACCTTTAACCACTGAGCAATCTTCCCAGCCCTGGGGCTGAGTTTTGATGAGGGCACAGAGGGGATCTAATGGAGAAAGGATATTCTTCTCAGGAAACAAATATTGGAACAGCTAGATATCTTTATGCCAAATCAAAAAATATAAATAAAAATAAAAACAAAAACCTAGCAACACTTGGACTTTATTCAAATTATTTAACTCAAAGTTGAGCCAACTTGAACCATAAAACTAAGTTTAAAAAAACACCCAAACTTTTAGAAAAAAAAATGAAATAAAACTCTTTGGGATGCTGGTTGGGGAAAATAAGTCAGAGATAGGATAGCACAAGCATAATTTATAAATTAGAATTCTTATGATTCAAAACTCATCAGAATTATAGACTTGTCCTTTCCAGAGCATACAAATAAGGGGCTGGAGAGATGGCTTGGTGGGTAAGTCTCTTGTTGGCAAAGCCTGAGGACCCAGGTTTGATTCCCCGGGACCCATGTCAGCCAGATGCACAAGGAGGCACATGTACCTGAAGTTGGTTTGCAGTGGCTGAGGCCCTGGTGTGCCCATTCTCTCTCTCTCTGCATCTCTCTCTCTCAATTATATAAGAGGAAAAAAGTGAAAAAAATTTTTAAAAAGAAGCTAAAACAATCCTTCGACTAGGAGGCAGCCTTTGCTAAGCCTGTTCTGCTAAAGGACTTGTATGCACAATATGCAAAGAACTCTCGGAAGATGAAAACAACGCAAAGTAAAAATGGGCAGCAGATTTTCAGAAGATTAAGTAAAAGACTATATATATGTAAATGTTATGCATGTGGACAGATGTGTAATAGGATTCTGCTGCTAATATAAGACATATGAGGCACTCAAACAACTCAATAGCAAAAATCCAAACTATCTGACTCAAACTTGGTCAGTTCTCCAGAACTAGACGGTGAGACCCTATTGCTGAAGACTCCATGTGCCTGGGCTGCAGGTCACTGAGAAATCAAGTTGGAGCTGAGCTGGAAGCCTCCCCCATGTTGACCAGCTGTCAGATTGCCGGAAAGAGCTGTGCTGGCGGAGAGAAGTCATCAGTGCTGTTAGCCAGTGGTAACCCTGCAACCTTTATGACTGGCCAGACTGGCCAAATATGCCAAACTGGTGCAATGGTGACATGTCTGTTATGGGGGGAACCAACTGCTCTCTGACTAGATTGTGGCCTGCTCCAGGAGAGGAATTCCTGCCTGACACTAAAAACCTGATGAAAAGGCTATGGTGGGCGTGGTGGTGCTTGCCTTAATCCTAGCACTCAGGAGGCAGAGGTAGGAGGATCACCATGATGAGTTCGAGGCCATCATGAGACTACATAGTGAATTCCAGATCAGCCTGGCCCGGAGTGAGACCCTACCTCGAAAAACCAAAACAACTAAACAAAGAAGGGTTATGGCTGGGGATTTCCTAAGCCCCGAGGGGAGGGGGAAACTACTAATGTCGTCTGGCTACACAGATATATTAAGACCACAAAACTGCCCTCTAAATCCTTGTTCATGCCCATGCATTAATGCTACGCTCACTTTTGGTTAGAGGAGCTTCTCTTTTGAGGCGGCAGTGACCACTGGGGGGGGGGGTGGACTCCAAACTCACCAAAGTGCTGAGAAGTGACAGGTGGAGTATTTAACAGTAAACGAGAGACCTCTGTCACACCCTCTGAGGCTCAGGGACGATTGCAGAAGAGGTGGCAGAAAGAATGTAAGAGTCACGGGAAGGAGAGGGGTGCTTAGGACACTATCTTCCAGACACAGCATGGCCTTGACATTCACGACCTTACAGCGTCTGATGCTGTCCACACAAGACCAACATAATAGGAGGGAAAAATTACGACACCAAAACAGAGGACAGACCAGTTGGGTAGAAGAAAGGATTCGGTGGAGGGAGGACTGGGGAGGGAGAAAAGAGGGTGTGAACGAGGGGACTCTGGTCATGGCATAGTGGTTATATGCATGGAAGTTGTCAGTAGAAAGGTTTAAAAAACCCTGAGACAAAACCAAATAAAACTTGGGTAATAGACCTAAGTGGTCATTTCTCAAAAGATGAAACACAAACGGCCAATAAGTGTGTGACAATATGCGTTACCACTCATCACCAGGGGTGTGCAATTAAAGCCACACTGAGACGTCACTGGCAGGTTCTTAAAAAGTGATGCATACCTTATGGTGTCTTACCATTCCACTTTGAGGTATTAGCCCAGGGGAAAAGAAATCCCATGTCCACTTAAGTATTTTTATTTATTTACAATGAGAGAGAGAAAGAGAGGGAGAGAGAGAGAGAGAGAGAGAGGGAGATTGAGAGATTGAGAGAGGGAGAGAGAGCGAAACACCAAGGCTTCCTGCCACTGAAAACAAACCCCAGATGCACGTGCCACTTTGTGCTCCTGGCTTTACATGGGTACTGGGGAATCGAACCCACGTTGTTAGCCTTTGCAGGCAAGCGCCTTAACTGCTAAGCCCTCTCTCCAGCCCCCAATTAAATACTTTGGCCAATGGTTTGGCGTGTGTGTGGCGTGTGTGTGGGTGCGCGTGCATGTGCCATAGCACACATGTGGAGGTCAGAGGAGAACCTCTATGTCAGTGCTGATCTTCCACCTTATTTGAGGAAGGGTCTCTTGCTGGCCTGTACCCCACCCCTCCTGCCTTCCCCGTGAGACTGGCTATGTGGGACCTGGAGATTTGAACATGCATTCTTAGGCTTCTCAGGCAAACACCTTAACCGCTGAGCCATCTCTCCAGCCTTACTTACAACATTTTACAAACCAAGTTAATATACATATACATATACATATACATATGCCTGAATGTAGGTGTGGTTTTGGGATACCTTGTCTTCATGTTGTTAAATGCTAAACACATCCCTCGAGGAAGAACGGGTGAGAGGAGAGTATCAGGAGGCCAGAGTTCTAGCTCTGAGTCTAGAAGTCTAAAATAATACTTACCTGAGAGGGAGGCACTGAACAAGGTGGCATGGCCTCCAGCCGAGCTGCTGTCGAGCTGTTTGAAGTCGGGATCACTGCTGTTTCTGCCTACCCGTTCCTCCGTACCTTCACCACACCCTGGAAATGTCTCTTACCGTTTTATTTCAGTTGGCATCTTTCGCACGGAAAGCAAAATGTGTCGAGTCGGCAGATTCGATTGACTCCTGAACCTTCTCGCAGGGCTCGGAGCTGACAGACTCTCAAGTCTTTTTGGCCAGAGCCTGAGGCTCAGGGATTTGACAGTTTCAAGCGGTTTCTGTGGCGAGGGTGCCATTTCCCCTTGCTTGGTCCTGCAAGGGTAACAGATTGGTAGACGAGTGAGTGACTCTGTATTTATGTCCAAGCAACCATAAGATTAGGGGAGGATGGAAATGCATTCCTTGACAGACTGCAGTGCTAGAATTTCCTAGAATGGTCTATTTAAGGTGAGCCATTTTAGCTGTTTATATGGGTATTCACCATAAGTGTGGCACACCCATGATACACTTGGGTGGCCGCCTTTGGGGAACAGCATCGGTGTGTTCACAAGTGACAATGTCAGCATTATTCCCAAGCACTAAGACTGTAATGCATGCTGTGAGAGGCTAGACAGGATGGAGAGGATGCTGGGTATTGGTAAAATGTCTTTCCAAGGACCAGCTCTCTTGTTTCTGTAGGCTGGAGGGCAGCTTCAGCCAGTGGTGTACTGATAAACCTATAATAATGGGCTCGAAGGAGTGTGTGTGTGTGTGTGTGTGTGTGTGTGTGTGTGTGTATTGGGGGGGGCTTGACTTTTAGTATCTGCCAATTTCTATGGTTGAAATATTGTCACCATAGCCAATTTCAAGCTTGCAACATATTGTCAATTGGCTCATCAAATTCCTGAAAAATTTGGATTGGCTTTCAAAAGCTTGTGTGAGCCAGCTCCAGCACAGTCCTGGCTCCAGCAAACCATTGGTGAGGCTCAGCCAGTTTGGTGGAGAGGCTGCTATTCTCCGTATCTTGCCTCTCCCCCACCACTCAATTCCCAGACCCGCAGGGGTTGAAGAAATGCCTCTTATACTCCATGCATCACTGGAGGGCTCCCCAGTGGAGACGAGCCTTTCATAAGGGCTGCTGGGTAGATAAGCTAGTGGGTTTTCCCCTCCGCATCTGTGTGTCTCACCCTTTGTGAATTCCAGCAAAGAAGCCTTTCTGTTATCAGGACCAAAGTTCTTTTGAATTTGTTTCTGAGCTGAAATGGGATACTCACAGCTGATGAGAAAAAAGGAAATTTTTTTTTTTTTTTTTTGGGGGGGGGAAATCATTCTTTTCTCCTGTATCTTCTTTTTTTAAATAAAACTTTTTATTGACAACTTCCATAAATATTGAGAATATTCTATGATCATAATCCTTTCCCAATTCTCTTTTCCCCCACCTAAGTCCCCTCTTTACTGGATCCCTTTTTCTTCCCAACTAGCCTCTCTTCTAATTTGATGCCATCATTTTTTCCCTCCTGTTATGCAGGGTCATGTGTACTTAGTGTCAGTAACTGTGAGGTAATGGGTATGTAGGCCACTTTACATCTGGACGACAGCCTTGTAAAGCACTCCTCTCCTTCCTTTGGCTCTTGCGCTCTTTCTGCAATGGTCCCTAGGCCTTGGAGGGTGTGATAGAGCTGGCTGTCTACTTGGTGCTGAACACTTCATTGTCCCTTCTTCTCAGAGCTTTGACTATTTTTGAGTCATTCCAGTGGTCACCACCATCCGAAAACAGAAGTTTCTCTAACCCAAAGTGAGAGTAGCAAACATATATGGACATATATGTAAGTGTTTAGAGGGCAGTGTAGTAAGCATAATATATCCATTTGGCCAGACAATAGTAGTAGTTTCCCCCCTAGGGCATATGACTTCCTTAGCCATAAGCTTTTTTTTTTTTTTTTAATTTTTTTTGGTTCATTTTTTATTTATTTATTTGAGAGCGACAGACATAGAGAGAAAGACACATAGAGGGAAAGAGAGAGAATGGGTGCGCCAGGGCTTCCAGCCCCTACAAACGAACTCCAGACGCGTGCGCCCCCTTGTGCATCTGGCTAACGTGGGACCTGGGGAACCGAGCCTCGAACCGGGGTCCTTAGGCTTCACAGGTGAGCGCTTAACCGCTAAGCCATCTCTCCAGCCCAGCCATAAGCTTTTGATGAGGTTTTCAGTTCCAGGCATAAATTCTCTCCCAGGAAGTGGGCCTCAAATCCAATTAGAAAGCAGGTGGTTTCCTCCATAGCAGACAGGCCACCATTGCACCAGTGAGTACATTTGGCCCGGCTGGCCAACCATAGAGCTTACAGGGTCCACTGCTGGCTAAAACCATTGATGACTTCCTCTAGAGTGGAAAAGAGTTTCAGTGACAGTGAGGTGACCCAGTACCGGTGGCTGTTACACATTCAAAGTGACTTCAAAATCTACAGGAATGTAGTTATTTATGCTTTATTTCAAAATGTCAAATAAAAGCAAAAGGAATCTGCATGTGTGTGCCCATGTGTGTACACATGTATGTATATACATATATGCATACACACACACACACACACACACATAATATATATATATATTATGTGTGTGAGATGGCTGAGCAGGGAGGAGAGAAAGATATCATGGTCCTTGGCCTTGAAGAAAGGGTTCTTGTTCCCAGACCCACCACAGCAGCTGGGCAGAGCCAAGGAAGAAAAAAAAAGAAAAAAGTATATATATATATATATATATATATATATATATACTTTTTGAGGCAGAGTCTCACTTTGTAGCTCCTGGCTGGCCTCAAACTTGTGATACTACCTCAGCCACCTGAGTGCTGGGATTAAAGGTGTGTTCCACCATGCCTGGCAATATTTGTGTGTACTAATAGGTGCACGTGTGTGCCCATGGAGGCCAGAAGGTGACATTAGGTGTCTTCCTCCATGACTCCCTACTTTTTACTTTTACCGATTAAAGGTCTCTCTCACTTAAGCAGGGAGCTTGCTGAGTTGGTTACTCTAGCTGGCTTGTCTAAAGGACCCCTGCCTCTATCTCTAGCACGCTTGGATTACCGGCAGGCCACCAGAACTTCCAGGCCTCTATGTGGGGTGACAGCAATACCAAGCCCAGTCCTGACACTTGCATAGCAATTGCTTTTATCCACTGAGCCATCCCCTTGCCCGTAAGAGATGATCTCGTAAGCACATTTATCGCAAGTAAATACAAATGTATATTTAAGTGTTATCATATTAAAAAATATGCACACTATCTAGTAGGTGAAATTAGCCAACAAGCTAAGGAGAATTCTCAGTATTTCTCTCCTCACTCAGTCCAGACACTCATTCATTAAGTTCTGCTAGGACCTTCTAGCCATTCGCGTGTTTTCTTCACACCACCAGCGCTGAGGGCACTCTCTTGCTCTCTCCTGGCTGGGCATTTCCAGGATGACCCCTGCTGTGCAGGGCTTTTTTTTTTTTTTTTTACCCCCACTCCATTCCTCAGGTGCTCATCTTAAACCACAAACTTGTGAATACTGGTTTTCTTGTTGGAAACTTCCCTGGGTCTTAG
Source organism: Jaculus jaculus (assembly GCF_020740685.1). Lineage (NCBI taxonomy): Eukaryota > Metazoa > Chordata > Mammalia > Rodentia > Dipodidae > Jaculus > Jaculus jaculus. The sequence continues at coordinate 5,251,167 of NC_059123.1, forward strand.
TTACTTTTCTCATCGCTGAGACAAAACAAACGTGAAAAGGAGGAAGATTTCTTTCAGGTCATGGTTTGAGGTTACAGCCCATCATGGCAGGTGAGTCACGGGGGGACAGAAGCATCGGGCAGCTGGTCACTGGGTATCCGGAGTCAGGAAGCAGAGAGCTATGAATGCTGGTACTTGGCTGGTTCTCCCTTCTTTATTCAGTCCAGAACCCCAGCTTAACCTAATCTAGAAAGCCGCTCACAAACATGCCCAGAAGTTTGTCCCCTAGTGACTTTAGATGCTGCTGGGTTGACAGTGTTATCCATCACGGGGTCCTGACCGAGTTGAGTATAACTCCTTGGCTTTGGGATGCTGGCAGGAGACAGTCACTACCAGTCCCCTCCTGCCCATTATTGGTGCTTCTGCGGCAGCGTCCACGTCATCTGAGACATTTCGCTTCTCCGAGACCTCAACATACTTCCGTCTTGCTCGTGAGTCTTGTTCCTCCTTCCTCTGGTCTGGAGAATCTTGGGGGTGGTGTGACTCAGATGTCACCCATAAACTTGTGTGCTCTGAATGCTTGGAACCCGGCTGGCAGTGACTTGGGAGGTGGAGGCTTGCGGGAGAGGATGTGTTGCTGGGGGTGGACCTTGGAACCCTAATAGCCCCTAGCTTGCCAGAGTCGGCTCAGCTCACTCGCTTGCGGTTATTTTCCGACCATTGTGAGGAAGCAGTCATGTCCAGCCTCTGCTCTTGCCAGACAATTTTGTTCATTATGACCCCTTGAAGGTTATGAATCATTCCAAGTGACCCTATGTGTTCATCTTATGAGCTTTGGGGTCCTCTATTAGAACGGTCCTATAACCACCAGATAACCCCACACCCATTTTTTTGAAATTTAATTTACTAGTTTTCTTTTCACCAAATACAGGCAGTTTGGTACCGTTGTTTAGGCTCATCCATGATCTACCCCTTCCCATTGGACCCTCCTTGTTGATGTAAATGGGTCGTGCATTGTGGAGTTAGCCCACAGTTATTGGTAAGATAAATGTCTCTGCATATCATGACCCAACATGAGACTCTGACATTCTTTCTTCCCCCTCTTCCGCAAAATTTCCCTGAGCCATGTTGGGTTCATTTTTGGTCTGCTTCAGTGCTGAGGTGTTGGGGGCCTCTGAGGCTCTGGCTCTCTGATTTGGTAGGAGTTGATTTTTCTCTGTGTTGGTCTCCTTCTCCTTTGTGCTGGTATCCGGTTCATCAGGAAAACAGCACCCTACCCCACACCCATTTTCATGTTACTTCAGCAGTGGGAGATGGCTGAGCAGGGAGGAGAGAAAGATATCATGGTCCTTGGCCTTGAAGAAAGGGTTCTTGTTCCCAGACCCACCACAGCAGCTGGGCAGAGCCAAGGAAGAGGCCTTTGGGGGGTCTCAGAAGAGGAGGTCTCTCGAGTCTCCATTCCTGCTTTATGTTCTGTGAACAGTGAGCCTGTAAGGTGACATGCAAGGTGCTGTTGTGGCAAAGGGTGAGAAATCATTTGCATAAGTAAAGGAGCATGCGTCACCTGCCAGGTGATACCAAGAGCTGATTACGTCGCTGATTTTAGGCCACTTATGACCCAGAAAGAAGTGGGACAGTGGTGAATATTGTGTTCATATCTATCTTCCTTCCTTGCAATCTTCCTTTCTTCTCCCCTCCCTCCTTGTATGACTTATTTATCCTTTAGAAAGAATGTCTCTGTCATCCAGGCTGGCCTCAAGTAACAGAGAAAGCGATGAGAATAATGAGACAAAGTGCAGTTCAGAATGAGCACCCTCTGCAGATTTTAACACCATGCTACAGCAGGTGCACCAGGATCTCTGCTGTTATTTTCAGAAAAGACAGCAACATTAAATAATGTGTTGCTAATGCTGGTAGTTCAGTTTGCTTTAAACTTTTGATTTCCTCCTGGACTGTTAAGGGAACTTCAAATTTCTTCACCATTTCTAGAGAAGAGAGTACGTTCTCAACTAAAAGTCCCATTAGGCTTCGCTTTTTAAAGAAGGATTTTAGCGTATGTGTGAAAACACTTGCTAATTGAGTCTTCATAATTACGTGGTGTAGAGGATCTTACTTCCCACAGGATGGGAAAGAGGTTGTAGGAGTAAATCAAGGTCACACAGATGATCCAGAATAGACTTGAGACTTAATGTCATGTCTTTCTTTTCATAGTCCTTCTCTTGTCATGTCTCAGCACCAAACTTTAAAAAAAATATTGAATATTTTTTTTTTTGCTACTTATCAGAATTTAAAAGCTGGAAGTTGAGAGTATGTACCAATTACTTCTGAAATTCCATTAAAAATGATTTTTGAAAGGCATTGCAGTTGCAGCACATGTGATCCATAGCTAAGAGTTATGTATGAAGTTTTCTTCCATCTTAATTTCTGCACAATTAAATAAACAGCAGCCTATACACGTACCACGTGAATTTCTTCAATTTTAATGTAACGACACTCTTCCTATATAAAGCACTATTGTGAAATGTATGTGTAATGATTACAGGGTTTAGTGCATATAGAGTAATTTTCCTTAGTGTTTAAAAGGTCACTAGAAAGAAAAAAAAAGTGACAAATATGCTGTTTTAAGCTTTTTTTTTTTTTTTTGCCACTTTAAAAATGTCACAGTGAGAGAAAGGAGAAAGCTACCCAAGAGCAGATGAGTGGATATTGACAGCTGCAGCCGGGCTAAATGCTGCACGGCAGGAAGATCTAGTGAGGAAAACACAGGCTGAACGCACGCTCCACATTGCTCTTTGTTCCACGTCAGTAGTGAGACCTTAATTCCATTTATTTCCACATTTGATAATGAAGGTGATTTTCTTTTTTCTTTTCTTTTCTTTTTTTTTTTCAGACAAAGCAATGTGCACACAGAAAAGATAGGTATTTGATTTCGGACATTTTAATTATGTACGAATGCAAAATTATCCTGACAATACATGTGGTATTTTATAGCGTCCATATGGTATTGCATATGCAGCCTGTAATATACAGCTGGTATCTGGATAACATATGATATGGATATGAAGCACGCCCTACAGGCTCCGAGTTCCATGTTACAGACACACGCGCACGCACGCACGCACGCACGCGCGCACGCACACAAACACTATGTTCATGGGTCCTCTTGTTGAATGTACATTTGACCTCTGCCCCTCCCCCATGTGTTCACACTATGAAGTTGCTTTTGGGGGGGGTGGGTTTGATTCTTTAGGCTTGATCAACTCTTTTCTCAGAAGTCTGGAAAAATCATCAGGTCTGATAGCCAGGTGTTCTCTATTTGCACATATCACCACCACTTTGTAGGATCAGGGAAAAAAAAAAGAGTTTTTGATGAGAAAGGAAAAAACGAAAATGAGTAGGCAGAAAGTCCCACACTGTCTCATGGCAAGGAACGGTCCCATACGCTGGGATTAAAGGCGTGCGCCACCACGCCCGGCCCTGTTGTAGTTTAGAAACCAGGGTTTCCAATAAGTGAAGTCTGTGACGGTAAATTTTGCTTACTAACCTGATTGGATTAACAATCACCTGGGGGCATTAGTGGGGCACACCCTTAGGTATGCCTCTGAGGGCGTTTTGAGAAACAGGGCTAGCTGAGGAAGATCCAACTGGCGGGTGAATTAAAACCAAAAGAAGAAGAAAGGGACAGAGAGGTGGCTTAGTGGTTAAGGCCTTGGTCTGCAAAGCCAAAGCACCCGGGTTCAACTCCCCAGGACCCATGTGAGCCAGATGCACAAGGTGGCACATGTGTCTGGAGTTCATTTGCAGCAGCTGGAGGCCCTGATGCGCCCATTCTCTCTCTCTCCCTCTCTCTGCCTCTTTCTTCCTCTCTCTCTCAAATAAATAAACAAAAATAAGATATTGTTTTAAAAAGAAGAAAGGCTTCAAGGTACTAGCATTCATGTCTCTCTGCCGTCTGATGCGGAGGTGAGCAAACTCCCGCATAGACAGCTGCCAACCATTCCTGAAGCCTGGCCCCCCTCCTGTCTCTGCTCCCTGAATCATGAGCCAAAATGAACTAACCTTCCCTCTTTTAACTCCTTCTTGGCAGGTACTTGGTTGCAGCCAGAAAAGTACCTAATACAAAGTATGTCTTCAATGTCCTTAGGTTTCTGAACTTTCAGAGCCCGGTTCTTTCATGCTCCACTGCCCAAGTTTGCTCTGGCAACTATAAGCCCCCAAATGGTGTTTCTCTTGTCCTTGGAGTGACTGGTTATGGAAGCTAAGGAAACAAACCTGAGAAAGGATCGTCAAACATTGCTTTAGGCTACACAGTCATAACCCACAAAGAAATGGTGAATAGGGGTGAAGAAAATACCTGAACTACAAAATTGTAGTTTTTGCAGTTTTGCAATTGTACTTAGTACATTCTATAAGCATTCATGACTTTTGAAAATGAATGCTGCCTTTCAAAAATTTTATTTATGGGCTGAAGAGATGGCTTAGCAGTTAAGCACTTGCCTGTGAAGCCTAAGGATCCCGGTTCGAGGCTCGTTTCCCCAGGATCCAAGTTAGCCAGATGCACAAGGGGGTACACGTGTCTGGAGTTCATTTGCAGTGGCTGGAGGCCCTGGTGTGTCCCTTCTCTCTATTTCTCTCTATCTGCCTCTTTCTCTGTCTGTTGCTGTCAGGTAAATAAATAAAAATAAAAACAAAAATTATTTTTAAAAAATTTTATGTTTGGTTTTTCAAGGTAGGGTCTTGCTGTAGCCCAGGCTGACCTGGAATTCACTACCTAGTCTCAGGCTGGCTTTGAACTGGTGGTGATCCTCCTACCTCTGCCTCTCAAGTGCTAGGAGTAAGGTAGTACACCACCATACCCTGCCCCTTTCTTTTTTTTCGAGGTAGGGTCTCATTCTGGTCCAGGCTGACCTGGAATTCACTCTGTAGTCTCAGGGTGGCCTTGAACTCATGGCGATCCTCCTACCTCTGCCTCCCGAGTGCTGGGATTAAAGGAGTGCGCCACCACACCCGGCTGCCCCTTTTTTTTTAGTTTTCAAACATATATCTTCTGATGGAATAATAATACATGTGGAAACAGTTTTATAAATAAAAGATTAATTTGCATGAAATTGTCTCGAGTATCAATAATGCTTAAAAAGAGAAAAGATTCTTTAGATCTAAATATTTGCTTATGTATTAACTAGATGCATTTATTTTTCACAGTCAACTTTAATGTAGTTTGAATGCATAGAAATAGCATTAATGCTTTCTGAGCGATGGTCATTTTTATCTTTTCCAATAATGGTTTTAACCTTATCACCAAAGAAATCTCCCCCTAGGGTTTGTAGGAAAATATACATGATGCCGAAGCAGATATGAAAAACTAAAATCTATGTTAATCCATTAATGCCTGTGTGGTGTCTATTAGAACCTGTTTGAGGCTAAATCATACCCTAAACTCAGTTTTTTTTCTTCCTCTCAGTGAGTCAACTGACTTTTCAACTAAAATGGATCCAATATCCAGTTAGTTTCCTCATGAGAGAAGTGTAAGGCTGAGGGGGATGGGCAAGTTATCTAGGCATGGCTTCTCTCAGCCTGTGTCGTGGACTTTCCTTGCCCACTCTGCCATTTCATGACATGTTATTTTTTAAATTCATTTTCCTTAGGGAAAAAGAACAGTGATGTTTCTGAAGTGGCTAAAGTGGTAGAACGTGTAACATTTTCTTCCAGTCTCCATTTCTCAATCACATGGGTTAACAAAGAAGCATGCAGGCTGGCTCTTTTGTTTTCTATTTTTATTTTTTTTGGTTTTGTGAGGAGGGCCTCACTCTAGCCCACATTGACCTGGAATCCTCAGGTTGGCCTTGAACTCATAGTGGTACAATGATCCTCCTACCTTACCCTCCTGAGTGCTGGGATTAAAGGTGCTCACCACTATGCCTGGCTAGTTCTTTTATTTTATTATTTTTGGCTTTTCAAGATAGGGTAACACTAGCCCAGGCTAACCTGGAATTCATTAAATAGTCTCAGGGTGGCCTTGAATTTTTATGTATTTATTTGAAAGGAGAGAGAGAATAAATAACAATGGGTAAGCCAGGGCCTCCCGCTACTGCATAGGAACTCCAGATGCATGCACCACTTTGTGCATCTGGCTTTCCATGGGTACTGGTGAATCAAACCCAGGCCACAAGGCTTTGCAAGCAAGTGCCCTAACTGCAGAGCCGTCTCTACAGCCCCGAAGCTAGTTCTTCACTATCTCTTCTTCTAGTAGATGCCCAGCACATAGCTTCTGTCTTCATGTTTGTCTCGATCACTCTTAGATGGCCTGGAGAGAAATCAGACAGTTTTGAGTAGACATCGGCCAATGTCCTGTTCAGTTGATCCTGCAAATAGAATGACTCTTGCTGAAAGAAATAAAATATGTGTATTTATTTTTTATTTTTTTCTTAAGGTAGGGTCTTACTCTAGCTCAGGCTGACCTGGAATTCACTATGTAGTCTCTCAGGGTGGCCTCAAAAATATGTGCATTTTATAGTGCTCAGTGTATAATGGGCAATGAGGAGATGCAAACATGGTAAGATACCTTTATGTTGTCTGGCCAGGGGGCCCTTACCTTGGCCACCAGCACCTGTGATTGCAGGCGTATGCTACTGAAGACCACGTGGCTATCAAGGGGAATGTGGCATGATTGGACTTTAATTTTGTAAGTTTGAATTTGGCTGGGACACCAGGATCGATACCCCTCATTTTGATAAAATTACTAAGGGACTGTTAATGGTCCCAGGAAGCCTTAGCAAGAGGCAGACTTATGGAGCATGCATTACCGCCTAAAACCCTGGCTATATAAAGCCACTGAGTGAGTCATTCTTCACTTAATTGGCTTGGCTTGCCAATCATAATGGCTATTTGCATTGGCTGTACAGTCAATTGACTCCATCTTTATAGTCTGAATATATCTGATTGACCTTTTCCACTCTGTTGTCTTTAAGCACATGGATGCAGTCGCATGGAGTGAATTTTACTTGTTTAGTTACTTTCCAGGTGACCTAAATTACTCCCGTGACTAAGAGGGGCACTTCTGGGAATCATGTGAACTCTTAAGTGATCAGAAAACTACATGGTTTACAGAGGCCAAAAAACCAAAGCCCAGGGAATAGCTGCAGTCACGAGAATAATTTCACTGTAAGGAAATTTACTACATCAGATAATGTCTTGCTAAACAGTACCCTGGAGGTTTGAAGGGTTAATGTAATTTCTGAAGTCGGGCAAGTTATTCCCAGAGAATAGCTCAGCATACGAGCAAGAGTGTTCAATGAACCGACATAACCTTTTACAGCATCCGGGTTCACCTTTGAAATTGCTTTTGGATTTGTTTCATCTCCAATTTCAAATTTGTAAAATGTAAGCTGCTTGGTAGAATTTTAAATCACATCACCACCTTGGAAATTTTACTCCCACTTCAGCATCATCATAGAATTTATAATATAGGTTTCAGAATTCATTACAAAAACATCCTGGCTTTAATTTTTTTTTCCTTGTGTCTCAATGATTTTCCAAGAAGAAATGGCTACTGTATTTTGGTTGTGTAAACCATCTGTGAAATTCTCTTTGTAAAAATTTTAATTGTTATGATTGATTTTAAAGATCCATTTTAAAAGCTATGAACTTACCTGAGATATAATTTTGAAAGTTTGATACATGCTCAATCCATGTTTTTATAAAAATATCCATTTATTTATTTGAGAGAGAGAGGGGGGTTGGGCATTCCAGGGCCTTAGTCACTGCAAATGAACTTCTGACACATTTGTCACCTTGGGCATCTGGCTGACATGGGTACTGGTGGATTGAACCTGGGTCCTTAGGCTTCATTGGCAAGTGCCTTGACCGCTTAGCCATCTCTCCAGCCCTCAATCCAGGTTTTGATTATGTATATTTTACACTATGTACATATTATATATGCATCATATATTATATATATCATATATATATATATATTCACACACACATATATATATATGAAATACATGCATATAAATGCTGCAATAGTAACTTTTCTTGTTGCTATGACAAAACACCTGACAAAAGCAGCTTAAGGAGGTTACACTTATTTTAGCTCCTGACTGGCTTAAGTAGGTAAGCACTGGCTTTAGTTCGTGATTTCAGAGGGGTCACAGTCCATCGTGGTGGAAAAGGCAGGGTTGTGTCTGCAGTTAGGAAGCTGAGAGAAGAATGCTGATACTCAGTTCACTTTGTCCCTTTATTCAGGCTTCTACCCCAATCCATGGGGTGCTTCTGTCCACATTCAGAATAGGTCTTCCCTGATGGGTTAAAACTTTCTGAAAACACACACACACACACACACACGTTTCCATGGTTGTTCTAAATCTAGTCAATTAACAATGAAGATTAGCCATTGCAAATGCTATTTCTTCATATATATATATGTATATATGTATGTGTATACACACACACACACACACACACACACACACACACACACAAACATATATTAGATTTACACTCTGAACACAATACCTTTTTTTCTGGAGAGTAACAGATAATTTAACTGGAAAGAACAGAGGAGACATAAGGCTATATGTAAGGTTTTCTCTCTCAAAACATAATAAAACAGTATATATTAAAACCATGTAATTGATCCAAATGTATTTATAGTGTTCATTGTAATTTGCTGTATTTTATTTTGTCTTAGGTTTTTTATTTTCTTGGTAGCTCCATACTCTAGCTCAGGGTGACCTGAAACTCATTCTGTAGTCCCAGGCTGGCCTTGAACTTACAAACATCCTCCTACCTCTACCTCCTGAGTGCTAGGATTAATGGTATGTGCCTGCATGCCTGGAAATTTTGCTGTATTATAATTTTTTTGGTTCATTTTTATTTATTTATTTGAGAGTGACAGACAGAGAGAGAAAGAGGCAGATGGAAAGAGAATGAGTGCGCCAGGGCCTCCAGCCACTGCAAACAAACTCCAGACGCGTACGCCCCCTTGTGCATCTGGCTAACGTGGGTCCTGGGGAATAGAGCCTCGAACCTGGGTCCTTAGGCTTCACAGGCAAGCGCTAAGCCATCTCTCCAGCCCTTTTGCTGTATTTTAAAAATATTTTTTTTGTTCATGTTTTATTCATTTATTTGAGAGTGACAGACACAGAGAGAAAGACAGATAGAGGGAGAGAGAGAGAATAGGCGCGCCAAGACTTCCAGCCTCTGCGAATGAACTCCAGATGCGTGCGCCCCCTCGTGCATCTGGCTAACGTGGGACCTGGGGAACCGAGCCTTGAACCGGGGTCCTTAGGCTTCACAGGCAAGCGCTTAACCGCTAAGCCATCTCTCCAGCCCTTTTGCTGTATTTTAAAGACTGATTTCTCTCTTTCTTTCTTTTTGATGAGATAGGGTTTGTCCTTATACTATCCCTGAGCTGGCTTGGAACTCACTGTGCAGCTCAGGCTGACCTCAGACGTAGGGCAGTCCGCCCGCTTCAGCCTCCTGAACGCTGGGCTGAGAGTTCTGTGTCACTGTGCCTAGCTAATAGAAAAGGTGACAGACTATTTTCCTCAACGTCGCACCCTGGAAGAACTTTTTCTTGTCACATTACTTTGATTTAGCTTCTCAAATTCTTGTCCTTTATTCTCCCTCTAAAACCAGAAAATTGCTCCGGTATTGTTTAAAGAATGTTGAAGCATCTCGTTTAGATTTGGTTTGAAAAGGCCCTGTTAATTCATCAAAGGATTTATTTATTTTCGTTTAAGTCTGTCCCTCAGACTGTCGCACCATTCTCATGGGGCTTCTCTTCGTCTTTAGCCGACTCCATCTGCTCTTCTAAAAGGGGAACATCCAACTAGTTTGTTAGATGTGACACAATTACATCTCAGATGCTCAGCTGTCTGACCGCTTGTAGCAAACACTTTCTGGAAATTAGGGAGCGACTGCAGAACTCCGTGAGGCTTTTTACATAGTCTTGATTTTGTGTCACTTGGGATTATAGTTTTCTCAGCGCCTGGATGAAAAACATGAGTACTTTTGGTTCAAAGGGATTCTCCCCAAATATTGTTCCCACGGGCAATTAATCCATGATCATTTCTCCTGCTATTCTGCCATGGTTGAGAGAGGTCCTCCCTAGCTGTAACCTAAGTCCAAAGAAACAATGCAAAGAAACATAAGCACGGACATATTTAGTTGGACACACAAGAGGCATGACATTATGATAGATGAGAAGGTTGGCCACTCGACCCATTCTCAGAACGGAGCTGTTTGGGTGTGGCCCACCATGTTTTTGATCCAAGAACTTAGTTATGTGGATAGACTTGATGGATTCCAATTCATAAAACAACAGGGTAAGCCAGGGGTATCTTTTCTTATTAGTTATGTGTATAGTGTGTATACAGCCATGATGGTACCATCAGTAGCCTTTTCCCTGTTCCCCCCCTGTGGGTTGGGGGTGTTGCATTGTGGGGTTAGCCATCAGTTATGGGGGAGAGACAATGTCTCTGTGCATAATGTCCTAACATGTGGCTCTAACAATCTTTCCAGCCCCTCTTCTACAAATTTCCCTGAGCCATGTGGGGTTCATTTTAGGCCTATTTCAGTGACTGGAGGTCTTGGGAGTCTCTATGTCTCTGGATCTCTAGTTTGGTAGGAGCTGAGTGTTCTCTGTGTCTGTCTCCTTCACCCTTGTTGTGGTACCAGGTTCACTGAGAAAGCAGCTCTTGCTCATTACCCCACTACCTCTATGGCTTCAGCTGGTGCCCAGGTAGGGTGTGATGGGCTGAGTCGCTCCTCAGGTTCTGCGTTCATCAGAAAAAGAGAAGCAAATTCTCCAATGGAGAGTGAGATCAGTGCAAGATACATGGATAGCTTGCTTAGCAGTTAAGCACTTGCCTATGAAGCCTAAGGACCCTGGTTCAAGGCTCAATTCCCCAGTATCCATGTAAGCCAGATGCACAAGGCGGCACACGCATCTGGAGTTTGTTTGCAGTGGCTGGAAGCCCTGGCACGCCCATTCTCTCTCTGCCTCTTTCTCTGTCACTCTCAAATAAATAACTAAAAGTAAACAAGATACATGGATACCCATTATCATTTTAGAGAGAATTTAATAGGTCTAGGCCCTCTTGCAGCCCACTATTGGTGGGAGCTTGATATTGGAGGGTGCGCTCCTTTTTGGACATGGTTCTGACTTGTTTCTCCATTCCGGGTGTGGGCTCTATTCCACTGAGCGGATCCATTAGCCAAATCAAGCACAGTTGGTTACCCACCATGGCTATGTGGCCAGGGGTATCTCAGTTTTCTCCTCTTGTGTGTGTGTGAGGGAATAAAACCCAAGGAAACAAGCTTGGTAATTCTGATATCAGAGCACGATGGGTTGGTGTAAAGGCCACAGTGAAAAATAGTCTTCTGTTGGGACTGCTCATGCCATCTGGCCAAGGTGCTGCCTTCCTGCAGCTATGCAGGATAAATCCTCACTGGACTCATAGCTTTGAGCTTCTTGAGTTTTATTATTAGTTAGCATATTTACTTTTGCATGTGTGTGTGTGTGTGTGTGTGTGTGTGTGTGCATGTGGAGGCCAGAGGTCAATGTCAGGTGTCTTCCTCAATTGCTTTCCACCTTAATTTTTTTTGTTGTTTTAAAATACTTTAATTTACTTATTTGGGAGTGTGAGAGTGAGGGCGTTGGGAGGGGACAGACACTGCCAGGTCCTCCTGCCTACAATCTCCCCAGCCCTCAGTCTTATTTATTTATTGGTGTTTTCAAGGCAGGGTCTCACTTTAGCTCAGGCTGACCTGGAATTCACTATGTAGTCTCAGGGTGGCCTCGAACTCACAGTGATCCTCCTATCTTTGTCTCCCGAGTGCTGGGATTAAAGGCGTGCGCCACCACGCCCGGCTCAACCTTGTTTTTTGAGTTGGTCATTGACTCCAGAGCTCACTAATTCCATTAGATTATCTGGACAGCAAGCTCCGGGGCTCCACCTGACTCCACCTGCCCAGCCCTGGGATTACAAGCATGTGTCACCAGCCTGGTTTTTCCTTCGGTGTTGGGGATCCCAAGTCAGGTCCTCATGTTGATGCAGCAAGTGACTTACCAACGGAGCCATCTCCTTAGTCCTTGATTCTTATTTTTTAATTTCTATGAGTTAATTCAGATCAGACTGGCTTATGTAAAGCAGAGTCTGACTGGCACTGCCCAGCTGGGCGGGGGTGGTGGGGGAGTCCATATTGGTTCTGTGTGGTGAGCATGCTCCCTGGCTTGCTCTGTCCTAAGAATGTCAGCCTAGCAGTGAGTAATGCCACTTCCGATGTTTATCTCACTGTAGCCCAAGCTGGCTTTGAACTCATGATCCCCCTGCTTCTGCTTCCTAGTGCTGGGATGATAGACATGCTCCACCATCCCTGGTTTCCTCCCCGCCTGCTGACTTTGTCCCTGGGCTTGTGGTACCAGCCACAGGGTTGTCTGTCAGTGCTGATGTGAGTTCTCCTGGCAGAGCAGGCATGCAAACGTCGACCACTGCCCACACATTCTCTCTCTCTCTCTCTCTGAAAAATAAAATGAAAAAAAAAAAAACTTTGGGTGCTAAAATGAAAGATACTGAAAACGGTATAGGTAACTTAGATTTTTATTTTGATCCCTGAATGATTTTTTTCCAAAAAGAGGCCATCTACCTGGTTGTATCTGATGCTCTGTTGGCATGACCGCCTGATGGAAAGTGGCAGAAAAGTTGGGTTAGAGCAAGGGCAGGTGAGGCGCCAGCCGTCCTTGCAGCTATGGGTAAGGTCAGCAGCAGGGGCTCCAGTGACAGGGAGTGACCGGAAGAGGGAGACGGAAGGGATAGCTAACTGCTGAAATCTGAGTGAGGTACCATGATACTGGAACATTCTCCCCCAGACTCCTGTGTCCTATGGGGCACAAGCCTCCTATGCTTGCATCCAAGGCCAACCCTCCAGGAATGAGGATCCTTGAGAAGGTACCAGAAAAGAAGACTGGTTTTCTCACAACCCTTGCTTCCCAGCCTGAATGAGACAGTTCCTATTCCCTCTGGATTTTTCATTCTTGCTCATTGATTATGAATCCTTTTTCTTTATTTAAATTTTTTTAAAAAACTTTATTTATTTATTTGCAAGCAGAGAGAGATAGAGAGAAGAGAGACAGACAGAGAGAGAATGGGCATGCCAGAGCCTCTAGCCACTGCAGATGATCTCCAGACGCATGTGCCCCTTGTTCATCTGGCTTACGTGGACCCTGGGGAATTGAACCTGGGTCCTTTGGCTTTGCAGGCAAATGCCTTAACCACTAAGCCTTCTCTCTGGCTCTGAGACCTTTTTCTTCTTAAAATGGTCATTATTATTTTATTAGTCTACAAAGAATTAGGTTTCATTGTGTTGTATTTCAAACAAATTTTGTTTTTTATTTCCTTTCCCTTCCCCCTCCTCTCGCATTCTCCTTGCGGCTTCCCTGTGCCACTGCCTCTTTGGAGCCTTCAGACTATATTTCCTTCTGCTCTCCTCCCCTTTCTCCTCACCTCTTCTTTCTTTCTCTTGTGGTCTCTTATCTGGATTCACGGTCTACACTCACTTTCACATCCCCTTATTATGGATTAGCATTACAAGTTAGATAAAGACTTTCATTTTATAGAACGAGAAAGGGACAAAAGCTATACTCCTTGGGCTGTCATCTACTCTCTCACGGTGGTGCCTGCATAACTCAAGATCATGGTGTGAGGGATTTTTCTAGATTAGGTTAATTGAGGTGTAAGGGCCCATGCCCACCGTGGACAGCACCATTCCACGGTCTGGGGTCCAAGACTTAAGATAAAGGAAAAAGTGAGCTAAGCAGTAGCATCCATCGCTCTTGGCTTCCGGACTGTGGACTGAATGTGACCGGCTACTTCAAGAGCCTGCTGCGATGCCATTTGTACTGTGACAGACAGAAAGTGTACACTGTAAGTGGAAACAGCCACTCCTCCTTCGTGTGCTTGTGGTCAGGTTGCTTGATCACAACAACGAGAAAGTAACTAATCCATTTTTCTTCCCTTGTTAGTCATCTGGACCCGTACTTTTTCATCATGGAGTGCCACCATGAAGTCTTCTGCATGCCACAAACCATTGTGTGGAACCAGGTGTGGTGGCGCGTACCTTTAAAATCCCAGCCCTGGGGAGGATGAGGTAGGATGATTGTTGTAAGTTTAAGGCCAGCCTGGGCTATCCAGTGAGTTTCAGGACAGCCTGCACTAAAGTGAGACCCTGCATCAAAATTAACAAACAAAAAAGCAAGCAAAACAGAAGCACTGTGTTGCTCGGAGTTTTGGGTCTCAAAAGGTGGTCCATGAGACAGGAACTTGTTAGAAAAGTGGACTCTTTAGTCCCGTCTGGGTCGGCCATTTCATCTTAAGATATTCATGTAGTTTGTGATGACCCACATGCTTGCCCAGGAAGCGCTCTTAACCACTGAGCCATCTCTCCACCTTGGTATGATGTCTTAAATAGCTCATGTATTAACAGTGCTTCTCCCATTATTATAGGTCTGTTATTCTTGGATGTGGGATGCCCCCCATAGGCTCATGTGTATGAACTCTTGGCTCCCAGCTGGTGGCGCTGTTTTGGGGAGTGTGTAACTTTTTATTTTTATTTTTTTGTATTTATTTATTTGACAGAGAAAGAGAGAGAGAGAGAGAGAGAGAGAGAGAGAGAGAGAGAGGGAGAGAAGGGGTGCACCAGGGCCTCCAGCCACTGCAAATGAACCCCAGACGTGTGCACCCCCTTGTGCATCTGGTGAACATGGGTCCTGGGGAATCGAACCTGGGTCCTTTGGCTTTGCAGGGCAAATGGGTTAACTGCTAAGCCATCCTTCCAGCCTGGGAGGTGTGGAACTTTTAGGAGGTGGGGCCTAGCTGGAGGATATAGGTCACTGGTGGGTTTGTAACCCCAGCTGCTTCTAACCCAGCTTTCTGCTCCATGGTTGACTGATCAAGCAGCCTTGCTCTTTGCCTCCATAGTCGAGAGCTGTCCCTGCTGCTACATCTTCCTCGCCTGGATGGCCCACATTTGCTCAAACCGTGAGGCCAAAATAAACCCTTCCTTCCTGAAGTTGCCCCTTGTCCGGTATTTGGTCACAGCATTGAGAAAAGTAACTAACACAAGGTCATTTTCTAGAATCTTTGTTTCAGCTTTTCTTTTTTAGAAGGTCAAGGAATCATTGAACGTGTTTATTAAACCCACCCATGGCTGCTTAATTTTTGGAGGTACCCAACGGAAAGTTAAAAAAAACTCACAATAACATCTCCCTGGGTAACATGAGGTCAGGACCTTAGTTTAGGTCTGTGAGTTTCCAGCAGCTCGAAGAAAGGTTGAGAGCTAATGCTTTGTGGTGAGAGTTGCTGGGGACCCCGGGCTCCTTGGAAGTCACCATCGAGCTGATTCTAGGTCAGGTCTCTTGGGCAATATTGGATGGTAGGAAGGACCAGACCCTACCTCGTGGGCGTCCGGCGTGTGTCTGTTTTGAGCTTGCTTTCTCGTGTGTATTACAAAGCGGGTGTGTTTGCGTGTGTGTGTGTGCACGTGTGTGTGACCTTAGACTCTGTTCTGCCCTTAGGGTTTTCCTAGCACCCCGCTGTGTGCAAGCAGAGTGACTCACGGGCTGGAATTGCCTGCGTCTTGGCTTCTGTTCAGCAGGTGACTGGCCTGGACTTTGCTTGCCTGTCGCTGGGGGGGGGGGGGGGCGTTCAGCCGTCCCGTGCTGACTCAGCGGGTTGCTCAGGCTGGGAGCATTTGTCTCGCTGACTCAGCATCTTTTGCCCCCCTCTGGAGGAAAGTGCGGTGGCTTCTGGTCAGTTTTCTGAATTGATTTTTTGGAATGCTTTAATGATTTATAAAGTAGCGTTTAATCCTATGCATCCAGGCTTTGCCTCATGAGTCAGCGACTCCATGTCTCAGGTCAGCTAGGCTGTCCTCTAAACACACACACACACACTCTCTCTCTCTCTCTCACACACACACACACACACACACACACACTGCTTGTAATCAAAGCATCACTTGTGTGTGTGTGTGTTTAACAAATTGAATTTTAGTATTTCATCCTGTCAAAAACTCACATCTCGAAACAATTAAAAATCTGATTGGTATGAATATGTAACGGGCATGTATCAAATAAACTCTGGGAGTCCCTGTCTTAAGTATTTTGGTGTGTGTGTATGTGTGTGGTGTACATAGGTGTGTGTTCATGGACACATATGGGTATTGGTGTATGGAGGAGTGAGCTCGGTGTTGGGCATGTTTTTTTTTTTAAATTTTTATTTATTTGAGAGCGACAGACACAGAGAGAAAGACAGGTAGAGGGAGAGAGAGAGAATGGGCGCGCCAGGGCTTCCAGCCTCTGCAAACGAACTCCAGACGCGTGCGCCCCCTTGTGCATCTGGCTAACGTGCTCTCCAGCCCGGGCATGTTTTTTAATAACCCCCTCTTTCTTTCCTAAGGCAGGATCTCTCAGCGGAACCAGGAATTTGCTAACTTGGCTTGTGTAGCTGGCCAGTTTGCCCTCCTGTCTCCACCTTCACAGTGCTGAGATTATAGGTTGGCAACCTGTAGAGGGTTGGAGAGATGGCTCAGCAGTTAAGACACTTGCCTGTAAAGTCCATTGACCTCAGTCCAATTCCCCAGTACCCACATAAAGCCAGATGCACAAAGTGGCACATGCATCTGGAGTTCATTTGCAGTGGCTGGAGGCCTTGGTGTACCCATTCTCTCTCCTTGCCTGTTCAGCGTGGTGTTGCGTGTTTTTAATCCTAGCACTCAGGAGTCTGAGATAGGAGGATCACCGTGAGTTTGTGGCCACCCTGAGACTACATAGTGAATTCCAGGTCAGCCTGGACTAAAGGGGGACCATACCTCAAAAAACAAAAACAAACAAACAAACTCTACAAGGTAGTGGTAATTTCAGAGTCTGGGTTATGGTCAGTGGCTAGTAGGCAGTCAAGCAAGAGTACATTATTGTGACGAATTCGCCAGGCTTCGGGCGAACCCACTAGAAAGCATGATGGGATGACTTTGAAAAGTCACCCTGCTGGAAGTTTTGATGATATTTTTCTTATCAATCTCCTCTTCATTATAAATAATCTCCAGCCGTTATTCTTTCTTGCTAGTAGAAAAAAGGAAGAAGCCCTCATGTTCCGTGATTAACAACGAGGTCTATAATCTAAAAATCAAAGAGCGTCACTTGGATAGTTTCTTCATAAAGAGAGATATGTAAAGTGGTCATTCAGTTAATCACCTTGAGCTGATCAGTTCCCACATCACGTGGCCATCTCATAGATATGTGTTGATATTTTGTCAATAAAAAGAGGTTAGGGCCATTGCATTTTGACCCTGTTTGCTTACATCCATGCAGAAGAGCGTACCTTAACTAAATTGGCCTCTTTAGCCCATAGTCAACAAATACCAAGCCACTCAGAGTGTCTAAACACCTCTTACTTCAGAAAATTACCTGCTGTCTGCTCTCCTCTGGCTCTTCAATTTCATGCTTTTAGACATTTTGATTATGTTCCATGAAGTTTTCAGGCTTTGGCCATTTTTTTTTGTTCTTATTTTTTCAAGGTAGAGTCTCACTCCAGCCCAGGCTGACCTGGAATTCACTATGTAGTCTCAGGCAGGCCTCGAACTCATGGCGATCCTCCTACCTCTGCCTCCCGAGTGCTGGGATTAAAGGCGTGCGCCACCATGCCTGGCCTTTGGCCACTTTTTCTCATATATATATATATATATATATATATATATATATATATATATATATATTTAATTTTTATTTATTTGAGAGCGACAGACACAGAGAGAAAGACAGAGGGAGAGAGAGAGAGAATGGGCGCGCCAGGGCTTCCAGCCTCTGCAAAACGAACTCCAGATGCGTGCGCCCCCTTGTGCATCCGGCTAACGTGGGACCTGGGGAACTGAGCCTCGAACCGGGGTCCTTAGGCTTCACAGGCAAGCGCTTAACCGCTAAGCCATCTCTCCAGCCCTTTCTCCAATATTTTATTCAGTTTCCTTTTTCAGTTTGGGTAATTTCTATTGTCTGTCTTCTAAAATTTCCAATTTTGTTTGCTTTCTAAATAATTCTGGGCACAAAACCTCAGCAGATAAACAAACAGACATAAATAATAAAGTAATTCTGAGATATAGAGTTTCTCTTGTCTGGATATGCACAGCACCTTTTAATTTTCTTACTAAGAGCAAATTAATTACTCACAACATGAAAATATTTCCTTAGGGAGATGCGAACACACCTCTGTTCACCCCAGAGAGGCTCAGAGGGCAGAACAAAGAATGACCACACCAAAGTCTAGTTTTTGTGAACCCATGAGTTTATTGGGGTGACTCACAATGGCAGGTGAGGGTTTACTGACGGGGCATGGACGCTGCATCCTGGAGCCCCCTTTCTAGTTAACCTTCTACTTCCGGTATAATCTCGCTTCTCCCCAAACCAATTGCAGCTATGGGGATAGCAGGAGGGAACAACTTGCTGGAATTCCAGGTGAGGATCTTGTGATCCAGCCTCTCCCATCTACTAGGGAGTTGTCAGATGATCCATTTCCATGACTAGACCTGGTATCACTGTCTTGTTCTGCTCCAAAGTTTCCCTAAGTGCCTGGCCAAGCATTTTTTAAAAAAATATTTTATTTTTATTTATTTATTTGAGAGAAAGAGAAAGAGACAGGGAGACAAAGAGAGAGAGAGACTGGGTGAGAGAGACAGTGGCTTCTAGCCACTGCAAACAAACTCCAGACACATGTGCCACCATGAGCATTTGGCTTATGTGGGTGCAGTGGAATTGAACCTGGGTCCTTAGGCTTCACAGGATAGTGCCTTAACCACTAAGCAATTTCTCCAGTTCCCTGGCCAATCATTCTTTACTTCAGGATGTTATCAAGTTTTGCCAAGAGGAATAAACATCACACAATCCTCTAAAAAACAATTTGGGGTCAGGCGTGGTGGCACACACCTTTCATCCCAGCACTCGGGAGGCCGAGGTAGGAGGATTGCCATGAGTTTGAGGCCAACCTGAGACTCCATAGTGAATACCAGGTCAGCCTGGGCTAGAGTGAGACCCTATCTCAAAAAACTAAAAAAGCAAACAAACAAAAATGAAATACGACAAAAACACAATTTTGGCTGGAAAGATGCTCAGTGGGTAGAGGACTCACCACACGTGTGAAGAACTGAGTTCATGATCTCAGAACTTGTGTAAAGTGCTGGGTGAGGTGACCAGGCCTGTCATCCCAGCGTTGTGAGCTCTGGGTTCAGCAAGAGACCCCAGCTCAAATAGTCCATGGGCAATGACTGGAGAAGACTCAGGCTTCAACTGCTACCGTCCACACACATGTGCACCGTCCACACACATGTGCACCATCCACACACATGTGCATGTATGCATACTACACACACATATGAAAAGAAAACAACTTTTCATTCCAACAGAGGGACGGACATTTCTCAGCCTTCCATTGAAGCCTGCTGTTTCAAATGAAGGCCTTCAATTCAGCATGCACTGCAGATTTTCTTCTTAGGTTTCACGTTCATGTGAACGCACTCACATACGACGTTTCTTTCTTCCTCAATGCATTATTCGCAGGTATTCAAGATATGTTTAAATAGCATTATTTTCTGCAACCATGTATAACTTTCTATAGCCATTCACTTTCTCTTTCATTATTCCCTCCAAATTAGGAAGCAAGACCGTATTTCTAAAACAAAACCTCTCTTCATTTTTCTCGGGGGGGGGGGGGAAACACGACTTACAAATATCTCATCTTCTTGCATACATATTTCGACTTGTCTGTCATATTTTTCTGGTACAGCTTGGAAAACTCTTCATTTGTCCAAAGTAACTACCTTCTATTAATCAGGGAGCATTTGGCGGTGGGCAACTAATTGTGAACTGTCTGTCACGCAAGAGAATGTTTAGGATTATGAAATTGAGCATATGCAAACTCTGTGGCCGCATGTCCTTTTATCCTCTTAAAGTAACACAAAGTAATACATTTAACAGAGCTCAGAGCTTCTCTATGATGTATGAGGAAAAGAAATAAGAGCCTACAATGAGGCGTGAGGCAGCGCACATGAAAGAGCAGTTCGGGCATGTGGGAAACTGAAGTAGGCTGATCATTTGAGTGCATGAGTTCAAGATCAACCTGGGAAATATAGTGAGACCCCCCATCTCAAACAACAACAAAAAAGAGTATGGGCTAGAGAGATGGCTTAGCGGTTAAGCGCTTGCCTGGGAAGCCTAAGGACCCTGGTTCGAGGCTGTATTCCCCAGCACCCACGTTAGCCAGATGCACAAGGGGGCACACGTGTCTGGAGTTCATGTGCAGTGGCTGGAGGCCCTGGAGCGCCCATTCTCTCTCTGTCTGCCTCTTTCTCTGTCTGTTGCTCTCAAATGAATAAATAAAAATTAAAAAAAAAGAGTACATACAGTGAAATTATACTTACTTAGAAATTATGTACTTTCAGCTGGGCATGATGGTACATACATTTAATCACTTGGGACACTGAGGTAAGAGGATTTCAGTGAGTTCAAGGAGAGTGGTGGTGATGGATTCAGGTGTCCCCCATAAACTTAGGTGTTCTGAATGCTAGGTTCCCAGCTGATGGAGATTTGGGAACTAATGCCCCCTGGAGGCAGTGTATTGTTGGGGGTGGGCTTGTGGGTGCTATGGCCAGCTCTCCCTTGCTAGTGTTTGGCACACTCTCCTGTTCCTGTTGTCCCCCCTCTGCTCATGTCATTGTTTTCCTTGCCATTGTGGAGCTTCCCCTTGAGTCTGTAAACCAAAATAAACCATTACTTTTTCTGCAAGCTGCTCTCGGTTGGGTGATTTCTGCCAGCAATGTGAACTTGACTGCAACACTGGCTTGAGACTTCTTAGTGAATTCTGGGTCTGCTTGGGTTAGAGCAAGATCCTACCTTTGAAAAACAAACAAACATAAAACAAATTAAAAAAAGAAATTATGTATTTTCTAAGAATTATGTTAACTAACCCAATATGTTTTGTATCTAAAAGTAAAAAAAGAGACGGTTGGAGAGATGGCTTAGCATTTAAGGCATTTGCCTGCAAAGCCAAAGGATCTAGGTTTGATTCCCCAGGATCCACATAAGCCAGATGTACAAGGGGATGCACACGTCTGGAGTTCGTTTGCAGTGGCTGGAGGCCCTGGCGCACCCATTCTCATTCTCTATCTGCCTCTTTCTCTCTGTGTCTGTCACTTTCACATAAATAAATAAAAATAAAAAACAAAAAAAATGTTGAAAAATATGCTTTGGGGGCTGAGGCGATGGCTTGATGGGTAAGAGCGCTTGCTGTACAAGCATGAGGGTCTCAGATGGGTCCTCAGCACCCATGTTAACATCTGAACGTGGCCATGCTTAGCTGCAACCCTTGTGTTGAGGGGGAGAGAAAGTCACTGGTGCTCACTGGTCAGTCTAACTGAAAACAATACCAACGACAACCAAAATCAGCAGCTGCAGGCTCAGTGAGATTCCATCTCAGGGAATAGTGTGCGAGAGAGAGAGGTCCCTTGACGTTGTCTTCTGACTTCTGCATGCGTCTGTGCAGCGTGTGAGTCGGAACACACTTATCCACACTCTGTACACACACACTACACACACCTGCACAAAAATACATATGAAAGTATGACAATATGATTTTCTAAACTGAAAAACAAATTTAGGGAAAAGACACAAAATGGCTTTAAAGCAAAATTATAAAACCTGATTTTGATTTGTTTGATTCCATTCACTTTTACTTTATTAAATGAACTTTTATTCTTATATAAAAATGATCCTGAGTTTCTGTGGAAGATTTCTTTAAAGGTTTTTAAAACATATATATATATATATATATATATATATATATATACATATATATATATATATACTTATTATATATACTTATTGACAAGTTCTATACTTACAGACAACAAGCCATGGTGATGGTTTTTCCTTCCTCTCCCTTCCCTTCCCCTCCCTCACTTTCCCCGTCACAGCTCTGCTTGCTGTTGTAGCCCTTCCACTTTCCATTTTGATTTTATGTCATCATATTTTTCTCCTATTATGAGGGTCTTGTGTAGGTATTGCTCTCTTTTCATATATATTTTATTCTTTTGGTGTTTTTGAGGTAGGGTCTCCCTCTAACCCAGGCTGACCTGGAATTCACTGTCGCCTCAGGTCAGCCTCTGCCTTCCAAGTGCTGGGATTAAAGGTGTGTGGCACCAAGTCCTGGTTGAGCTTCAGGTTCTTCATTAAGAATTCAGGAGTAGGGCTGGAGAGATGGCTTAGCGGTTAAGCGCTTGCCTGTGAAGCCTAAGGACCCCGGTTCGAGGCTCGGTTCCCCAGGACCCACGTTAGCCAGATGCACAAGGGGGCGCACGCATCTGGAGTTCGTTTGCAGTGGCTGGAAGCCCTGGTGTGCCCATTCTCTCTCTCCCCCTCTATCTGTCTTTCTCTCTGTGTCTGTCGCTCTCAAATAAATAAATAAAAAATTAAAAAAAAAAAAAGAATTCAGGAGCGGACTGGAGAGATGGGTTAGTGGTTAAGGTGCTTGCCTGTGGAGCCCAAGAACTCATGTTCGAATCTCCAGGTCCCACATAAGCCAGATACGCAGCGATGCAAGTGCACCATGTTGCGCGTATGTTCGTGTCTGGAGTTAGTTCACAGCAGCCAAAGGCCCCGCTGTGCCTATTCTCTCTATCTCTGAACTCAGGAGGATTTAACTATTAAATAATACTTAATATTCAACATTACATTTATGTAAGCCATTCTTGGTCTCCATAATTCGAGCAGAACCGAACAGGGCCTCTTTAAGGCTTTCTTTGTAAGTTAATATGCTGACAGCCTTCAGTGGTCGAAAATGCTTCATGTACACACAGAGAAAGGAAAATGCTTGCTCCAGTTACTGACACAGACACACTTAGATCACGGGCGGCCAATTCTATGCCCCCAGACATAGGTCCAAAGCAGTCAAAATCACAAAAACAAAAACAAACGAACAAAAAATCCTACCAGTCCAGAAGTCAAGAGGTTTTACAAATTACACACATTCTCTTGCATATACAGATTTTTAGCTTTGAATCTCTTGATTAGTGCCGTACGAGGCAGAAAGAGTGTCTGCAGAGGCCGGGAAGCTGGAAAAGGGCCATGCGGGGGGGGGGGGGGGGGGGACATGAAGCAGGGTCGTGGACTGCGTGGGGCGTCGAAGACAGAGGAGGATCGGTCTGGGAAGGAAAGGTTTAAGCCGGGATAGGAATGGGGGAGGAGGGAAGGGAGAGGATGGTGGGCAGATGAATCGAAACTAAGGACATGTGAATAAGCCATATGGAAGCCTACAACTTGACGAGACACCTTAAAGTATAAACTAAAAGAAAGAAGCTGTTTAAATAAAAGTCTCCTACTTGGGTTGATCGAGCCGCTTCCAAAAGCTACAGGGTATCCGCTGAAGATCCCAGTTCCAGAGGCGAGCTAACCTTCCAATGTGTGGCTGGTGAGGGGGTGCCAAGAGACCCCTAAAACAATATTGGCACTTGCTGTCGCTGTTGGTCACCCACAAAACCTAGGCACTGAGTCCCTGTTGCTGAAGGCACCTCATGCCGTAGTTACATGAGGTGAAGAAACCAAGCTGGAGTGGGACTTCTCCCCTGTTGGCTTGCTTTCCTCATGCCATGAAGGGGGCTGGGCGAACCGCCGTGGGAGTCATCACAGATCCAGCTGTGGACCCTGTGTACGTCACACGTGATCTGCAAGGCAAGACGTGTCAACTGGTACAACAGTGGCAGCCGACTTATGGGGCTGACCAGTTGCTCTCGGACTGGATTTGGGACCCGCTCTACAGAAGTGGAATCATCGCTGGTGCTGTCACTCTGGCCAAAAACCTGTGCCTTGGGACCTAGGCTGTAGGGACCAATCTATTACTATGGTTATGACCAACGGGCCATGTCCAAGTGCCTTCTGAGTATCCGTGTTTGTTCCCAAAGATCAGGACTACTCCACAGATGACAGAGTTACCAAGAATAAATGACTAGCTTGTGCTCAGCCCCGAAAGTGACATCTAAGCCACACGGGCCAAAGCTAAGGGACACTTGCAGGAGAGGAGGTGGGCTGGAGAGATGGCTTAGCGGTTAAGCACTTGCCTGTGAAGCCTAAGGACCCCGGTTCGAGGCTCGATTCCCCAGGACGCATGTTAGCCAGATGCACAAGGGGGCGCACGCGTCTGGAGTTCGTTTGCAGAGGCTGGAAGCCCTGGCGCGCCCATTCTCTCTCTCTCTCTCTATCTGTCTTTCTCTCTGTGTCTGTCGTTCTCAAATAAATAAATAAAAAATTTAAAAAAAAAAGAGCGGGAGGGTGAGAGGTGGGCTGTGGAAGGCTGTTGTCAGGGTACAACAAATCTGCCACACTTGTGGGCTCACAGCAGATGGGGTCTCCTGTCCATGATGAAGCCTGTCAGTGTCTCATCGTAGATGAGGGAGGGTCCCCGATACCCCACGCCTCCCCGAGTAAATAGCGGACGTGAAGGATTGCTGGCAGAGGGGAAGTCACGCCCTCGCGTGGTGAAGTCAGTGGAGGACCGCCCACTCTCCAGTAAGTGACCTCATGATTATGAAGCGCTCCTCACTAAAATCAATAGGCCAGAAAGAAAGGAAGAAAGAAAGAAAGAAAGGAAGGAAGGAAGGAAGGAAGGAAGGAAGGAAGGAAGGAAGGAAGGAAGAGAGAGAGAGAAAAAGAAAGAAAGGAAGAGAGAGAGAGAGAAAGAAAGAAAGGAAGGAAGGAAGGAAGGAAGGAAGGAAGGAAGGAAGGAAGGAAGGGAAGGGAAGGAAGGAAGAGAGAGAGAGAGAGAGAAAGAAAGAAAGAAGGAAGGAAGGAAAGAAAGAAAGAAAGAAAGAAAGAAAGAAGGAAGGAAGGAAAGGAAGGAAAGAAGGAAGAAAGAAAGAGAGAGAGAAAGAAAGAGAGAGAGAAAGGAAATAAGACATAGAAGTAGGCTAAGGAATTAATGGGAAGAAAAAAAGTTTAGTGGGAAGGCAAAAGTTTAGAAGGGAAAGGCAGACACAGAGGATAAATGGGGGTGTCAAAGTGCATTGTAAGCAGAGCATGGTGGCACACGCCTTTAATCCCCGCACTGGGGAAGCAGAAGTAGAAGGATTGCCTTGAGTTCAAGGCCACCCTGAGACTACATAGTGAATTCCAGGTCAGCCTGGGCTAGAGCAAGACCCTACCATGAAAACCCACCAAAAACTGTATAGATGTATGAAATTGTCAAAAACAAACAAACAAACAAAAAATGTTTCTTCTTTCTAGAGGTTGTAAAGCTTTTCCTAACTGGGCTGTGCTTACAAATATATAAAGCAACCAACTGCAGTCAAATATTCTATTTTAAATTTATATGTGTGTGTGTGTGTGTGTGTGAGAGAGAGAGAGAGAGAGAGACAGAGACAGAGAGAGAAAGAGAAAGAAAGAGCGAGATATGACAGGGGGAGGAGAGAGAAAGTATGGGCATGCCAGGGCCTCTAGCCATTGCAAATGAATTCCAGATGCATGTGCCACCTTGTGCATTTGGCTTATATGGATCCTGGGGAATTGAACTGAAGTCCTCTGGCTTTACAAGCAAACACCTTAACCACTAAGCCATCTCTCTAGTCCCAGGCAAACATACTATATGACCTGTTGTTCTGTTACCTGAAGAGCACAGGCCCATGTTACATTGACAGATTTTTACCAAAGATGTCAATCAAAAGGTGAAATCCATGTTTGGATCAGTGATGCTTTTCTACCTATGGCTGAGTGTTGAGGGGGATGTACCTGGTAACAATTTATTTGACAAAATAGAGACAGAAAAAAATCAGATGACTAAAAACCAGGAAGCAAAAAATAAAATTATAAAACCAGAAGAAAAGCAAGACAGAAAGCAAAGAAAAATTACATTGCCTTGGAGGACTCATTCCAGGGTTAAAAAAAAAAAAAAGATGGTGTCAGAAGTAGATATTTTCCAGTAGGAAAGGACGTATAAGCTTTCCATTCTCTCTTTGCCTCTTTCACTCAAATTAATTAATTAAAAAACAAGACGGAAGGAGAAGACTGACCTCTGGTCTCTACACGTGTGCCATGGCATGTGTGCACTCACACACATGCATACACACTACACACACACATAAACTAAAGTAAATAAATGAAAATTTATAGACCTTCCCACTAAGGACACTGGCTGCCAGGAAGTCACTGTGCTAAAGGAGGGTAACGTCAGGCTGCAGTGCATGCATTTTATCACTGTTCTGTTGTCTTGAAGCAGCTCCCGCGTGCGAAGCCCTTGAGACCTTCTGGTTACTTTGCACACACACCTTAGTTGCCTGACAGTGCTGCATGCCACACACCGGCATTATTTTACTACAAGTCAGGCAAAGGAGCTTTGGATGCTCATCCACTTGCTAAAGCCAATGCGGTAGAATTCACACCTCAATTCCAATTTTCCTAATTGCAAAGTCTATTCATTTGTGTGTGTGTGTGTGTGTGTGTGTGTGTGTGTGTGTGTGTGAGAGAGAGAGAGAGAGAGAGAGAGAGAGAGAGAATGGGCATGCCAGGGCTTTCATCCATTGCAGACAAAGTTCAAAAGCATGTGCCACCTTGCCACCTTGTGCATCTGGCTTGTGTGGGTCCTGGGGAATTGAACCTGGGTCCTTTGGTTTTGCAGGCAAATGCCTTGATTACTACTAAGCCATCTCTTCCACCCCAAAGAATATTTTTGGTGATGCAGATACAGAGGCTGTGACACGTGAAGACTATATTTACAAACTAATGGGGAAGATGTGCTTTGTGAAGAGGAGGAAGAACTTACACGTCTTCGAGTAACATGAAATACGGGCTGTAAGTAACTCAGGAAAGCTTATGAACATCCAAACAAAAAGGTCTGTCTCTAAAGATCAGAAGTATGTGGTAACTCAGAAGCAGAGACTGGGATATTTCTACATGGCCCAAGAAAGGGAGGCAGAGCACAGTATCCAACACAGTGAAGAATGGATGCAGGGTAGGGCATCCGACATGGCCTAGGGTGGAAGGCAGGGTACAGCAATCAGGGGAAGGGTATCACGGTGTGAATGTTTGCTTCTCTCTGAAATTGAGCGGGTCAGAGCTAATCCCAGTCGTTATATTAGTTGCAGGTGGAGCCTTTTGGAGGTTACAAGTTCAAGAGGACAGAACCCTCAAGAATGGGATTAGTGGCCTTGCCACAAAAGGCTGGTCCCTAGCTCATGGCCTTCCTGCTGCGTGAAGACCCAGAAGTAGCTGCTTAGAAGTTCTGCTGGAACCTGGGTCTCACCACAGCATTTAGCACTCTGAAGTGCATGTTTGTTGTTTGTTAGTCACGAAATCTGTCATGGCGCCCAAACAGATTAAAAAACCAGTGGAGCGTGATAATTTTTTTTTTTTCCTTTTACATAAGATGATGTTCTTAAGAACTTCATGGACTGATGAAAGCTACCTAATCAGGAAATATGGGCCTTAAGAAATGTGAGGAAAACACCAGCTGAGAAAACACACATTTTCCTTATCAGGAGAAACTTTGATATCTTACATAAAATCTAGAAAACGAAGGGAAAAAAATATAAAAATATTGACTAGGAATATCTCAGATTGTATTAAAAATCCGATGATATATTGTCTATAAAACACAGATTTAAAAAAGTTATTAAAATCTTTTCAGGTGAATATGAACTAACAATAAATTTATTATTTCTTTTTACATATTTATTTGAGACAAGAGAGAAAGAATGAATGGATGGGCATGCCAGGGCCTCTTGCCACTGCAAATGTACTCCAGACACATTGTGCTACTTTGTGGATTTGGCTTTACAGGGGTACTGAAGTATTGAACTCAGGCCATGAGGCTTTGCAAGTAAGTGCCTTTAACCACTAAGCAACCTCTCCAGCCCCTAGAAATAACTTCAATATCACAGAAAGAACTGAAGACCATAAATGGACAAAAGCAACATTTTATATGGCAGAATACTAAAACAAATAAAGAGCTAGTTTTATAATCATTATATTAATTTGATTATATATACATACATACATACATACATACATACATACATACATACATACATGCAGATGGATAGATAGATAGAGAAAGAGAGAGAGAGAGAGAGAGAGAGAGAGAGAGAGAGAGAGAGAGAGAGAGAGAGAGAGAGAGAGAGAGAGAATTGGCACACCAGGGCCTCAGCCTCTGAAATGGAACTCCAGACGCTTGCGCCACCTAGAGGGCATGGGCAACCTTGCACCTGCCTCACCTGTGTGCATCTGGCTTATGTGGTATCTGGAGAGTGGAACATGGGACCTTAGTCTTTGCAGGCAAGTGCCTCAACTGCTAAGCCATCTCTCTGGCCTGCTTACCCCACCCCTTTAAAAAATTTATTTATTTATTTGAGAGAGAGAGAGAGAGAGAGGGTGGGGGAAGAAAGAGAATGGGCATGCTAGGGCCTCCAGTCACTGCAAATGAATTCCAGATGCATGCACCCCTCTGTGCATCTGGCTTACATGGGTCCTGGAGAGTCGAACTGGGATCCTTTGGCTTTGCCCGCAAATGCCTTAACAGCTAAGCCATCTCTCCGGCCTGCTTGCCCCTTTTCGTCTAGACTGAGTCCCCAGCTCATGCAATAATGCCACCCACAGTCAAAGTGGGCATTCCCTCCTCAGTTAAACCTTTCTGAAAAGACGTTCACAGACACGCCCATAAGGAAGTATGCTTCCATGATGAGCATTCTAAATGGAACCAGGCTGACGATGGGCGTTAGCCGTCACAGAGTGAAAAGTATAAAAAGATGGTTTGCCCTGCTTTTACCCTGACTCTCTGCTTTCTTTAATTTCACGTATTTATGCTCTCAGCGACCTCAAGTCTACCTCACTCATTCTACTCACTACCAGAAACAAGGCTGAGGGGTGTGGCAAGGGCGGAATTGAGATCATGGCATAAAGTGATGGGAACACCAGGGCTCTTCATGTGTAGGAAATTGTTTTTTTTTGCTTGGCATCATCTCTTTGCCTTTTTTTTTTTTTCTTTTTTCTGCAGCCTTTGAACA
Source organism: Jaculus jaculus (assembly GCF_020740685.1). Classification (NCBI taxonomy): domain Eukaryota; kingdom Metazoa; phylum Chordata; class Mammalia; order Rodentia; family Dipodidae; genus Jaculus; species Jaculus jaculus. The sequence continues at coordinate 5,280,234 of NC_059123.1, forward strand.
CTACTTTTCAGGGCCTCCTCTCTGGGTAACTTGAATGATATATAATCCCGGAGTAGGCTGACTTGCCGTTCCTCTCTGTAACCTTGCAGTGGATGGACGGCTCCGTCTCTGGACGATGTGGCTATGAGTGTGGCTTGTCTTCCCCACCATGGTGGACTGCAGCTCCTTGAAACACCAGCTTAAACAAACCTCTCCTTCTCTGAGTTGCTACCAATCAGGTGTTTATTCACAGCAATGAGAAAGTAACTGTTATCTAAATTATTATTGTTATCTAAAGCCAGCCTGATCTTCCTGCTTACACCTCTCAAATGCTGGGGTGAGAGGTGCGTGCCACCCTGCTTAGCTCAAGCAGTGCTGAGGTGGTACTCAGCGCTTAGTGCATGCTACGTGAGCATTCTCATCAACTGAGCTATATCCCCAGCCCCTCATTTTTGTATTTTATGGCTGCTTTTGTGTTATTAATTAATTTATTGTTTTGATTTATTATTAGAGAGAGTGGGCAAGAGAGAGAATGAGAGAATTGGTGTGCCAGGGCCTCCACCATTGCAATCAAACTCTGGATGCTTGTGCCACCTAGTGGGCATGTGCAACCTTGCTCTTGCCTCACATTTGTGCGTCTGGCTGATGTGGGATCTGGAGAGTCAAACATGGGTCTTTAGGCTTCACAGGCAAGTGCCTTAATGGCTAAACAATCTCTCCATGCCGCTTTTGTTTTACTATAATAGCGTGTATTAGTTATGATAAAATTGTACAGTCCACAAAGTTTAAAGCATTTCCTACCTGGTCTTGTTAGAGTTTCAATGTTTGTGTCCTTCCAAAATTCATATACCGAAATCTTAATTTCCAAGGTGTTGATTTTAGGAGGGGGTAGCTTTGGGAGGTGCATAGCTCAGGGGGGTTGAGTTCTCCCCACAAATGGGATTAGTGTCCTTACAAAGAGGCCCACCGAGAAAGCAAGGGAGGATCTGCTTATGAACAAGTGAGCCCTCCGTAGCTTCATCTTGATTTTCCTTAGTCTCCTAAGCCGTGAACAAGACATGTTTGTAAGATACCAAGTTTGTGGATTTTTTTTTTCTCCCCTGTCAATCCAAACAGATTGACAGGTCTTTTACAGGAAAAGTTTGTCAACACCTACTCTAGAACATGAAATAAGATGTGTAGACACTGATTTCAAGAAATGCTAGCAGTTATTATTCAAAAACTGAATTCTGTGGTTAAATGAATTTGGACAATTCCAGGGTTGTGTGTGTGTGTGTTTAATTAATATACTTCTGTAAGTATAAGTAATTATGAATATTTTATACAAGATAAACATATAAATAATGTTTAGTAAAACACATTGAATCAAGCATATATGATATGATTTATGATTCTCTGTGAATGGAAACAATATACCAAGTTTTCCAAAGGCACTTGACTATGTGGCAATTTGACAAGGCTTATTATTTGGTGGGATGATTGAGTGATCCATGGTCCATCCTAATCTTGGTTTCTGCACTGCTTACCAGTATTTCTCTCACTTCACTCAAGTTCCCTTGGATCAAAGTGTCCCCACACTTGTTTAGAATCACATCTGTGGACCTAACTGCTATGAGCTATCGTATATTTTCTTGACTCCTTTGTCCCCGCTCCTTTGTGGCTGTAGTGGGTGTGGTCATAGAGGCTCTTGCCTCGGACACTTGATGCATGGCTCCTAGATGCTCCTTTGTGACAGGTGAGGTATGGCTCAGGTGGACTGGGCGCCAGCTCTCACCTAAGTTCCTCTCAGAAGACTTTTCCTGATGCCGATCCTTCCACAGCTCGGAATAGTCTGAGGACTCCTGTTCTTCTGTTCCATACTTTTCCAGGCCAGTGACTTCTAGTGATGTTTCTGCTCATCTGCATATACCCCATGGCAGGGATTTGTGTTTCTGTAGTAATTGTTGTGGATGCCTATTTAATGACTGAGCAGTAACTCAGCTCAGTCGGCCTCTGGGCTGCCTTTTCGAGCCACAGTTTTTCTCCTCCTGTGTGGGCCAGTGCTGGCCCTGGGTGAACGTTGGTTTCTTTGGTTTTGTTCCACAGCCTCTTCCTGATATTCTGGGACCTGTTCTTGAATCTTGCCAGGTGACAAGACCTGCTGGTTTTCTGCTCACGGATGTGAAGAAGCTTCTAAGTGTCAATGGTCCACTGGATTCCAGACTTCCACACTGGGACATTGCTGCCCTAGCTTGTAGCCCCAGAACTGACAGTTGCAAAATAGAGATGGAAATTTACCTCTCCTTGGACAGGTGCCCTTTCTCACTGTAGGAACCCTATTTTTGGCTGGGTTCATGTCCTGGCCATGGAATTTGTGTTGTTCAAAGCTTTTTCTTCTGTTTTCCAGTCACTCCTGACTGTCCAGTTCATCCTTTAAGCAATAATGCAAAAACCAAGGCTCTTTCAAAATTTATTGCTGTTGCCTTATAATTTTATTTACTGTTCATGCCTCATGAGTTGTAAGCTCGGCCACTAATATCTATGATTGTTAATGTATTTTGATTTATTTATTTTTGTGTGTGTATGTATTTGTATTTGAGGCAGAGCCTCATTATAGCCCAGGCTGGCTTTGAATTCCTGATCTTCCTGGTTCCACCTTCCAAGTACTGAGATTACAAGCATACATGGCTATTTTGGGCATATTAATTTAGTAAAATTAAGTTTTTATTGATCCATTTTTAAATACCTTTTTTAAAATTAGGAAGTTGGCCTGGAGGGATTGCTTAGCAGTTATGGCACTTTCCTGCAAAGCCTAAGGACCCATGTTTAACTCTCCAGATCCCACGTAAGTCAGAGGCACAAAGGTGAGGCAGGTGAAAGGTCGCACATGCCCACTAGGGGGCGCAAGCATCTGCAGTTCGATTGCAATGGCTGAGGCCCTGGTGCACCAATTCTTTCTCTAAAAAAGTAAAATAAAATAAAACTAGGAAGTTGAATCACAAAGACATAGTTCTGGGCAAGATACACAGGGATTGTAATTTGGGAAGACCAATGAGCAGGGAGCCCAAGGAAGGGACTGGACAGGATTAGATTAACTTTTATTGTGGGGTATCTTTATATAAAACTGGTTAAAGAGTAGAGTTAGTAAAAGAATTTGAAGAATTCATTTAAATATAATAGTAACTACAACTAATAAAGGGAGTCGCATTGTGTGCGACTTTGCCTATAGATATTCTGCTCAATGCTTAACTTCAGCTTTGCTCTGTACACACTGTAAGATTAGCAGTGGGGCCTGGGTAGGTGATATCTTCTACTTTATAACTTGTCAAAGAAAATTTCCTTCTAATATATATTTTTTAATTTTTAAGGAAATTAACTAAGCCTTAGGAATATATCCTAAAAGCTCATGTCAGTGTGCCTGAATGCAAACAGCTTATCTTTAGTTCTCACCAGAGAGTTGAAATAGCAAAAGAAAAAATAAAAAAGAGTTCAGCACTAAAAGGCTAGATCAAGGTCAGGCGCCCCAGATGAAGGCTGATTGCTGCCCCCAGTCTCAGCACTTAGGATGGTGCCAGCACTCTTTAGAATCCCGAGAAAGAACTACATGTTTTAATTAAATAACACATGGCAGAAAGCACAAGATACCAGCTTGGCTTTATCAGGCAGAACAGGAGCTATCCTCGTGCTAAGCAGACAGCACTGAGGAAAAGAGAGAACCCGAGAGACAAGTCTAAAAAAGCTTGGGAGCTATTTAATACAACATCCTAGGACAAAATCTAACGCTCCCCACCACGACGAGGGGAAGCCACATTGAAGGAAGGCAGCCGGCTGTAGAATAATAACGGAGTAAAGCAAACGACACAGAATTATGACAAATTCAAAACCCAACTGGAAAATTAGGAAAGAGAATGAAGTGTCACCCATAATGACAACCTGACAATTGCCCTGCGAATGAATGAACGGTGGCTGTCTTGACACAGTTACCTCTGCTGATGCTGGGGGCATGGGAGTCTGGGCTTTTTAATTTTTATTTTCAACAATGTGGCTTTGTGGCACATTTTCCTTCCCTGTGTCTCCTGCCCCTAGAGCGGCTGACTTCTGTGGGTCTTTGGGAGGAGTTCAGGATGCCGGCAGGGTTGGACCTGGGTGTTCCCAGTGTACACGTCTTTCTAGATGAAGACAGGATTTAGAGAGGGGACAGGTGGGGGTCGGTAATGCTAAAAGCCGTTTATGAAATTCTACAACAGGGGAAACCCTACAAAAAGAAACCGGCTTCTAGACCTAGGTGAGGTGTCAAAATTTAAGATTATTTTATCCTCCTGAATACAAAATTACTGAGGAAAGCAAAGCCCCAGGAGGCCCGGGCACATCAATCAAAGAGGAGACAACTCATTCTAGACTGGGAATAGAATTAAGTAGAAGATATAAAAATAGGATTCCCCAACCTGGCAAGTGGAAATGTAAACCAACTGGCAGAGAAGGGCAAAGAGGCTAATCCCCGTCTTTTGGTGACTATAGAAAAACAGGGGGAGGCCAGTGGAGGAGTAAAAGGGGGGTGGGAGATGAAAACCTATTAAGTGTATAGAAGTGGTGAATCTGCCAAGACCTGATTTTAGCCTCCAGCTAAGGAATTTGGGAGCGAAGAGACACTTCTTGTAAAAGGTTGATGCGTGATCATGTTTCGTTTATCTACTCTTAATGTAGTCCCTAATCCAGTTAGTGTCTTGGCTCAAAGAAAAACAAAACATAATCATATCTTGAAAACAAATCACACACACACACACACACACACACACACACACACACACACACACACACACGTTCTCTCTTCTCTGTAACCATTTGTCTGAAATTTTCTTGGTTGCTCTGATGTCGAAGGCAGGAATCCGCACCTTGGGTGGGACCGAACCCACTCTGCCTCCTACCTTCTTTATATTAATGGCATTGAAAAATAAACAAGCACAAATATGACCATCGTGGTCCTTAAAAGAGGCTGTGATGAAATGAAAAAGCTGTTTAATAAAATCTAATAAAATTATTTCACATTAATTTCTTCGCTGTAATAAGTGGGATTTTAGTTAGTTGGAGGAGACCCTCTCACAGCTGGGCAAACCCTAAGACTCCTTCCCTTATGCTCTACGTAAAAGCTATCAATTAGAGCTGTCCTACGTATTGCCCTGTGAATTGAACAAGCCTTTTCAGTCTTTAATTAAGGGTGAAAAACTCTCTGAACATCACGGCATTCATCTGTTCATGTGTGGAAAGCCTGGTGTAACAAAAGAATTTAATCAAACTACAAGCCTAATAAAGACCACATTGCCTGAACTAAATGATGGGTGCAGTAGTGGTTCTGAGTTTTACATTTAAAAAAGCGGGTCAGAGTGTTCATTCATCTTGATTAGCAATGCCAACCTAATTACTTCTGGAGGAAACAGTAATTAGCTGGAGTCTCACCTCATTAATCATGACATTCTTGTAGCAGACTATTTTTATCTGATAAATGGCTTGGATTGGAACAAGGTGTATATTTGAATTCTAGTTAATTGTACACAGCTTGCTGCACAACATTTTGCATTTTTATCATTTAACTACTTCCTTGCTATGGACCTTCTAAGAAGGTTTTGCTGCCTACCTGCATATTCTCATAGTGGGGGCAAAAGAATCTGGTTTACCTGGAGGGTAAGCTCTTGTGAGTTAACAGATCAGAAATAGTGTCTTGGGGAATCAGAGGCTAGGATAAAATGTCTCCATGTGCAGACGAAGCCTTTCAGATTCGGTGGGATGGACACAAAGGTTCTCCAGAGGATGCACAGTGAATGGTACCATTGCGGAGCTCGGGGCAGTAGCTTCCATGTGACCGGTAATAGCCGGAGACAACAGTCCTCCTACTATTACACTGCAGGCTGGGAACCCAAATGGTGTCAGTTTCACCATGCTTCTAAAGCAGGGCTAATGCGAGCCCTGACCTTAAAGACACGGCCCGTCAGGTAAGACCGCTTGCTGTGGAAGCCCATGTGAGGGAGCTGGGACAGCCTGAGTATGATCTCGAACACCTACTTTAACAGCTGGGCACAGCCACATAGGCCTGTCACCACAGCGCAATGGGTGAGGAGACAGGAGGGTCGCTGGCAGTTTCCCGACTAACTGAATTAGCGAGCACCAAGGTTAAATAATAATAATAATAATAATAAGGTTAGGAAAGATCTGACATTGATTTCTTTTTAAAATTTATTTTCTATTTTATTAACTTATTAGAGAGAGAGAGAGAGAGAGAAAATGGGTGCTCCAGGGCCTATAGTCACCACAAACGAACTCCAGACGCATGCGCCACCTGTGCATCTGGCTTACGTGGGACCTGGAGAACTGAACCTGTGTCCTTAGGATTTGCAGCCAAGTGTCTTAACCTCTGAGCCATCTCTGCAGTCCCTGACATTGGTTTCTTGCCTCTACATGCATGTGTATACACATGTGTCCACAGACGTACAAACGTGCATACACACACCTGCACCACACACACCTACCTATCCACAGGGGGAAAAATAAGAAGTCCTTAGAATGTCGTCTTTATTCAGCTGTGCCTTGTGTTACTTTAGTCTGATGTCATATGACCCTGAATACTGCTGATCTGTCTCTCCTCAGCCTTGCCCCAGTTTCTTGTATCAAGAACTTGGTTAATCACAATATTGTATTTGATGACATTTGGGTTTCTCTCCAATGTACAAATCCTTCGGAACGACCCCAAATGAATACCATCCTGTCTGTTATGAGCATGTAAGGACCAGCATATGGTCCAGGGACAGTTTAGATAAATAAGTTTGTTTTTCTTTGTGCGTGAGAGTAAAATTGCAAAGTCAACCTTTGTAAGCAAAAATCTAAGAAAAAAGCTGAGTACAATGACATAGTAAGAGATTACCAGAAGGTGTGTGCAACCCTAGATAAGTAGTGGAAAATACAAACAACCCAGCTGCTTAGCAGCCGTTGTCCCAGTCCTCCCGACACTATGACTGACTGAACGGCTGCTCAGCGGTCCGGACTGAGACCTCCGCGAGATGCATCACTGATCCGAATTCATCTGCCCGACACGCTGTCCGAACGACCGAGACGACTGAGACTCGAAAACTGCGAACCGAGAGAAAGTCGGAGCACGGACCCCGCGTCGCCAGGTTGTGACGTCAGAAATCTCACAGACCGAGTCTCGCGTTGAGACCGAGTTTCGCGATACTCCCAAGTCTCGCGATATCAGGTTGTATACATTTTAGACTCACTAGAAATATTGTGTTAGTAGTGATGAATATAATTTGGATATATATTATATTAGCTATAATATTAGTTGTGATAGTTTGGACTTGCTTGTGTGTGACTTTCATCCCAGTAAACTCCTTTGCGAGTACACCAGCGTCTGAGTATTATTGACCTTCATGGGCGGAATCCTCTCAACCAATCACCTTTGAGAGTGCTCGCGACACTGTCCCGAGGGAATTCTCGAGGGACTTGCTTGAGGAAATGTAGACTTCTGGGCTGTAGCTCACAGGATATCCGGCGGGGCAGCAGAGGTTATGTGAACTAGCTGGGCTGGAAGTCAGCTCTCTAATCTTGCATTGGCTACATAAGAAAAATGAATCCACATGCTAAGGGATGGCTGACAAGCAAGTTTAAGAGCCTGATGTATAAAATAAGGCTAATTAGGAAGTTCAGTGAAGGGCTGGAGAGACAGCTTAGCGGTTAAGGCACTTGCCTGCGAAGCCTAAGCACCCAGGGTTGATTCCCCACATAAGACAGATGCACAAGGTGGTGCCTGTGTCTGGAGTTCATTTGCAGTGGCTGCAAGCCCTGGCATGTCCAGTCTCTCTTCTATCATCCTCTCTCTCAAATAAATAAATAAATAAATAATTTTTTAAAAAGTTCAGTGAAGCCGGGAGTGGTGGCAAATGCCTTTAATCCCAGCACTCGGGAGGCAGAGGTAGGAGGATCGCTGTGAGTTCGAGGCCACTCTGAGGCTCCATAGTGAATTCCAGGTCAGCCTGGACCAGAGTGAGACCCTACCTTGAAAAACCAAAAAAAAAAAAAAAAAAAAAAAAAAAAGTTCAGTGAAAACTAGTTTTCTGGGTAGGGATGTGGGATACGTAAGATTATTCTCTGCTGTTAAGGAGATAGAAAACAGCACTGCTATTGGTGACCTGTGAAGTGAAATCATATTCCCCAGGGCCGGCATGTGTACCCCAGGCTTCCTCAGGATAGCGCTGTCTCCAAGGGAGATGGGCGTAGCAAGCAGCTCACAGGCGGAAGGTTTTGCGTTTGCGGGGTCTTCAGAAAGAGAAGTTTTAGGATGACTGCAGGGCTCTTTTGTGTGCTTTTTTCTTTTCCAGACAGGATGTCATATGGCCCAGGTTGTCTTTGAACTGACCACGCAGCCAAGGATGGCTGTAAACTCTGCTTTCTGCGTCTGCCTCCCAGGTTCTGGGATGACAGGAGTGTACCACCATGGCTGGCCTGTGACGTAGCACGGGTCCCCCGTGACTTTAGAGGTAACCGTATCCACAAGACCGGGATATTCAGAGTCTGTGAGCTTCATGGCCTTTGCTCTGGACAATGCAAGGGTGGACTCCGCTTGCCTTTACTTTAGTAACTCTTACTTCTAGATGTCTCCCTCTGACAAGCACTCCTTTTCATTTTATTTTATTGCTGAATTTGCTCTTCAGTACGCTTTGTGAAAATGGTTAACATAATTAGAGTTGAGTCTTGTCCCCTGGGGATCATTCTTCTCCTCTGACTAACTTTGTGCATCAGGGAACAGTATAATGATTGGTGGCTCCTCTTTCCCCTCTATACTCCCCTCCCGTCAAATTTTCTGGGCAGTTTACTGAAGCTGAGTATGGATGCCCTTCTGTGTACAAGAAGAAAAGTTGATCCTGTGTCCAGTTGGGCATTAACTAGCGTTGCAGTTACCTTCACGTCGCTGGCACAAAGCACCTGACCAGAAGCAGGCTATGAGAGGAAAGCTTTATTTTGGCTTACCGACTAGAGGGAGCTCCATAATGGCAGGGGAAATGTGATGTGAGCAGAGACTGGACATCACCTCCTGGCCCTGGCCAACATCAGGTGGACAACAGTATCAGGAGAGTGTGCCAAAAACCGGTGCAGAGAAGCTGGCTGAAACATCTGTAAGCCTCCCCCCTCTCCTCCCCCAACAAACACCAACAGTACATCTTCAGCTGGGGACCTCACGTTCAGAATACATGAGTTTATGGGGGACACCTGATTCAAACCACCGCGCTCAGTACGCAATGCTTCCTCAAACAGGAAAGGCGGGCTGGAGAGATGGCTTAGCGGTTAAGCACTTGCCTGTGAAGCCTAAGGACCCCGGTTCGAGGCTCAACTCCCCAGGACCCACGTTAACCAGATGCACAAGGGGGCGCACGCATCTGGAGTTCGTCTGCAGTGGCTGGAGGCCCTGGCGCGCCCATTCTCTCTCTCTCTCTCTACCTGCCTCTTTCTCTGTCTGTCGCTCTCAAATAAATAAATAAATAAAAATAATTTAAAAAATAAAAAAATAAAAAAAAACCCTTTAAAAAAAAACAGGAAAGGCAACACAGGTTTTAGAATTAGCTTTGTGGTCAACAGGAAGTCATATATATTTTTGTAATTTTTTTATTATTTTGAGAGAGGGAGAGAGAGAGAGAGAGAGAGAGAGAGAGAGAGAGAGAGGGAGAGAGAGAGAGAATTGGTGTGCCAGGGCCTCAGCCGCTGCAATCAAACTCCAGTAGCGTGTGCCACCTGATGGGCATGTGTGACCTTGTGATTGCCTCACTTTTGTGCATCTGGCTTACGTGGGATCTGGACAGAGATGGAACGTGGACCCTAAGCCTTCAGCGGCAACTGCCTTAACCACCATAGTAACATTCTTAAGAAGGTCTTAGGGGCTGGGAAGATGGCTTAGCAGTTTAGGTGCTTGCCTGCAAAGCTAAAGGATGATTCCCCAGGATCCAAGTTAGCCAGATGCACAAGGGGCGCATGTGTCTGGAGTTCGTTTGCAGTGGCTGGAAGCCCTGGCGTGCTCATTCTCTCTCTACCTCTCTCTCGCTCTGCCTCTTTGCCTCTCTCAAGTAAATAAATAAAAATAAAATATATTTTTTCATTATTGTTTATTTATTTGAGAGTGACAGAGAGAGAGAGAGAGAGAGAGAGAGAGAGAGAGAGAGAGAGAGAGAATGAATGGACGTGCCAGGGCTTCCAGCCACTGCAAACGAACTCCAGACGCGTGCATCCCCTTGTGCACCTGGCTAACATGGGTCCCAGGGAATCAAGCCTTGAACTGGAGTCTTTAGGCTTCACAGGCAAGCACTTAACCGCTAAGCCATCTCTCCAGCCCGTGTTCACAGTCTTAAATAACTAACTCATCTCAGTGAACTCCATTAGGTTGCCAGACCTCCAGCTCTTCTGCTCATTATTTGGTCACGTCCTCAAAGTCATTCACTGCGCCCATTGTCACCTCTCCTCATTGCTGCTAATTATATCAGGTAGATAGGGCATTTCTTTTCAAAGGCTGCATAAGTGGTTTGTCTCACAAATATATAACATTTCATCATATTTCCACCATTGTCAAGTTTAAATTTTTTCTCCTTTCATTTCCATTATACTCACACTATTTTTTTTTTTTTTTTTTTTGTTGTTCTGAGCTAGGGTCTCACTCTAGTCCATTCAGGCTGACCTGGAATTCACTATGGAGTCTCAGGGTGGCCTCGATCTCTTGGCGATCCTCCTACCTCTGCCTCCCGAGTGCTGGGATTAAAGGCGTGCGCCACCATGCCTGGCTGTCACACAGTTTTCATTACCATACCTTAAGCATGCTGCTTCTTGACTGGAAAAGGTGTGGTTAATTATAGCTGGGTAACTATAAAATACCTCAAAACCAGACACAGACACAACACGCAGGTGTCCTCTGAGACGAAATGACTGTGTGCACTGCCTATACCATCTCTTGGTAACAAAGTGGAGTTTTTTTTTCCTTCTTTTAAAAGTTTTATTTATTCTTCTATAATTTAAATTTATTTTAACAGAGACATAAAACATAACAATTGTGCATATGCAGAATCCAGGATGCTGTATTCTGAAAATACTTGGTTGATGTCAAGTTTTTTTAAATTTTTATTTTATTTTTTGCTGAATTCAATATGACAAGCACGGATATTAATAATAGTACTGATTCTTTGTGATATTTGCCAGGGTACAAGCACCACTTTAAGCACTTTGTATATATTATTTCATTTCTTTTTTTTTGGGGGGGGGTTTCTAAGGCAGGTTCTTGTTCTAGCTCAGGATGATCTGGAATTCACTCTGTGTTCTCAGGGTGGCCTCGAACTCACGGCAAACCTCCTACCTCTGCCTCCCGGGTGCTGGTATTAAAGGCGTGTGTCTCCATGCCTAGCTTCATTTAATTTTTATGTCATCCTTATGAGGTGAATGCCATTTTTGCATCCGTTTAACAGGCCAGGAAATGAAGTCATTTGGAAAGTAACATGGTAGAATGGGAGATTTGGACCACTGGTGTGCTTTTTCCAGAGGTGACGTTTAACCACAGTGTGAATCCACCCTCCATGCACTGGGCTCTGCATTTTCTCAAGACCCGAGAACCCAGGAACTTCCAGGGGAAGAAATGATGTTGATCAGTAACATCACCACTCAGCTAAGCTATCACGTACAGTTCAATATATATATTTCTTGTTGGTTTTTTTTTTTCAGAACAAACTTGCTTTTTGTTTTACTCAGAAAATATTGGGAATATCTTTGCATATGTGTAGATATATTTACTGTATCATTTTTAGAGACTGAATTGCATTTGAGTATTTTTAGTTATAATTTACTGAGACAATTTGTTTCTCATTAAAGGCACCGACATGGTGCATAATCTTGTGGAGAAATCTCTGTTCATATACTTAGTACTTTTTTTTTTTCCTTTAGGAAAAGTTCCCAAAGTGGAATTACTAGATTGAAGAAGAGAATGGATATTTTTAAGGCTTTTTATTGCCAAATTTCCGTCTAGAAATGCTATATCAGTTTATACTCCTACCACCAACATGTGAGATGTCTGCTCTCCCGTAACCCGAACATCGGGAGTCTGTAGTGTTCTTTTCTTTTTCTCTTTAAATATGTGCCCCATCTTGGATCTGTCCTGGTAATATCTCCCTCACCCAACCTCCGATTTCTCTCTGCAAGAATGAGGAAAAAGACAATAACTTTATCAGGACTGTTGTGGAAATAACGTGTTCTGCACAAGCAATGGTGTGTTTGCTACTACTGTTGTTATTATTTTTTGCTATCATTATTATGGGCTAGGTGACCCAGCTTTTCTTGGTTATTTTGAATTATAATGTAACTCTGCATGGCGTAGTCATTCCATAAAGTTCAAGCTACTCATTCTCTTTTCTCATTAGCTATTCTGTGATTTGTTAAATTAATTCACATGCAAATCCACTTTTTCATACAAACAGGGAAAACTATTTTTTTCCCCATTGAAAGTCTATGAAGTGAAAATAAAGAAAAAACTGTTGTTTAATCTCTAATTGTAGCATTGGGGGTACTATTCTAAAGAGCCCAAGGTTCTTTTTTTTTTAATTTTTTATTTATTTATTTGAGAGCGACAGACACAGAGAGAAAGACAGGTAGAGGGAGAGAGAGAGAATGGGCGCGCCAGGGCTTCCAGCCTCTGCAAACGAACTCCAGACGCGTGCGCCCCCTTGTGCATCTGGCTAACGTGGGACCTGGGGAACCGAGCCTCGAACGGGGTCCTTAGGCTTCACAGGCAAGCGCTTAACCGCTAAGCCATCTCTCCAGCCCCACAAGTTGCTTTTGCTCAAGTGTCTTTGACAGCAATGTGAACCTGACTGCAACAATAATGTTGGTCCTGAGGAGTGGTGTCAGTTGCTGCTGGACACCTGGCTGTGTGGCTTTGGCCTTTTGGAGCTGACTTTCAAAAGGATTGTGAAAGGATTCGAAACCTTGGCCCAAGAGATGCCTTGAAGTGCTGTAAGTACCGCTTGATGGACTATTCTGGTCAGAGTTGAAAGACCTGAATGCAGTAAGAACTATGGACTGTGAGGTTTGGCTTATGAGGGTTAAAACGGGCTTTGCTTGGCCTGGGCTAGCAGTTGGTGTGAGAAGCTGGCTGTTGAGTTTGTGTCCTGAGAACTTGTACAGAGTTGCAGTGTGTAGAAATGTACTGGCACAGAAAAAATCTTTGCACCAAAACTTTTGACTGTTCAGTTGTAACTTTGAGATTTGACCAGCTGAACTGCATTGAGAGAGCAGAAAGAATGCAGTCTTTTGAAGGGGCCTGAATGCTCAAGGAGTGTCCTGTTCTTCAAAGATTGCATTATTCCCCCCCCCTGGATTAACAAATTGGCATCCTACCTGGTCTTGTGGAATATAAAAAATGCAGGAAAGAAAGGGTCATTGAGTTTGCAACACAGTCTTGTGTTCTGGAAATGGCCATGGGCAGTGTGAAGCAGGTTTGCTGGACACCTGAATAGAGACCCGATGAAGCCATGAGGATGAACCATGGGTTGCAGTGGAGACCCAGTGGAGATGCCAGGCCCACAAGATGGCTGCTAAGGAGAGCTGCCAGCCCCGATGAAGTTTTCCAGGACTGTGAGTAGCCTAGCTGGAGGGGAGGAACTGGAACTCCACAGACTTGTTACTGGTTAGAATTATCCAACTTAGAGATTTGTCACTGAATAGAGTTGTTGGACTTGATGTTTGCCCTGGTTGTTTTAAATCTTGTACTGGCTGATTGTTTCTTTGCTGTGCCCAACACCATCTTTTTGTTGTTGTTGTTGTTCTGTGCTCTTAGGGTATTTTTTTGGGGGGGGGGTTGATATTATGGCTTAGTTAAAAGTCCTGAACTATGGGGATGTATGAAAATCATTAAGATTGATAAAAACCATGGGGACTTTTAAAGTTGGATGAATGAATTGCATTTTACATCATGTATGGTCATTAGTTTATGGGGGCCAGGGGCAGAATGTGGCGGTTTGATTCAGGTGTCCCCCATAAACTTAGTTGTTCCGAATGCTAGTCTCCCCAGCTGATGGCACTTGGAATTTAAAGCCTCCTCGAGGCAGTGCATTGTTGGGGGCGGGCTTATGGGTATTATAGCCAGTGTCCCTTTGCCAGTATTTGGCACACTCTCCTGTTGCTATTGTCCACCTTATGTTGATCAGGAGGTGATGTCCACCTTCTGCTCATGCCATCATTTTCTCTGCCATTGTGGAGCTTCCCCTGAAGTCTGTAAGCCAAAATAAACCTCTCTCTCTCTCTCTCTTTTTTTTTTTTTTCCACAAGCTGCTCCTGCTTGGGTGATTTTTACCAGCAATGTGAGCCTGACTGCAACATCCCCACCCATATGGCACTTTACCCATCTATCTGAGGGCTACCACTGTGCCACCCAGTCTTCCTGGTCACCACAAAGTCTTAACTTATGCTCATTTTTAAAGCATGCTGATGTGATTGCGTGCCCTTTTAACCAATCCATGGTTTAGTGATGTAGCTTGGCCATGTGACTTTGAAGCCTGGTCTCAAGTTGGAAGAATACAATTGCCAAGTCACAGTAGATGCGGTTCACATCCTTCTGGACTCTATCCCTTTATTAATGTCTAGAGGCATGTTAAGGTTTTGCAGCTATACTGCACTATTGAGTTCCAATAAGCTCTCACCAAAATATGTTTTCCATAGATCATACTATCAGCTCTTCTCTTTTCCTTCCTTTCTTCCTGCCATCCTCCCTCCCTCCCTCCTTCCCTCCCTCCCTTCCTCCATTCCCTTCCTCTTTCTTTCTTTCTTTCTTTCTTTCTTTCTTTCTTTCTTTCTTTCTTTCTTTCTTTCTTTCTTTCTCCCTTTCCCTCTTTTGCTCCCTTTCTCTCTCTCTTTTTGGCTTTCTGAGGTATAGTCTCACTCTAGCTCAGGCTGACCTGGATTTCACTATGTAGTCTCAGGATGACCTCAAACTCATGGTGATCCTCCTGCTACTGCTTCCTGAGCGCTGGGATTAGAGGCATACGCCACTGCACCCTTATTTTGCAGCTCCAAGCTCCATTACACCTGGGACTTTTATTATTGAACCTCATCTGCTTCTAATCAACTCTGGGATGCACCCACTAAAATTTTTGGATTTTGATTCTGTAAGGAGATATTTTGGTTATCTTTTTTTTTTTTTTTGGTTTTGTTTTGTTTTTCGAGGTAGGGTCTCACTGTAGCCCAGGCTGACCTGGAATTCACTCTATAGTCTCAGGCTGGCCTTGAACTCATAGCGATCCTCCTACTTCTGCCTCCTGAGTGCTGGGATTAAAGGCGTGTGCCACCATGCCTGGCTTGGTTAACTATATTTTGAAAAAGGCCAAGAAGCTTCAAATAAGTCAATGTGAGGGGAAGTGCTGAGGGCAGCGCCTTGTGCCACCCCCCCTGGAGACCTTGCTATTGTCAGGTTGGCATTCTGCTTACATGTATGGGTGAAACAGTGACCAAAACATGGTCTATTATAATTTTTTTGGAACATATTTCTTATCCCGATAAGGTGTTTCCTAAAAGTTTCTTCTAGAAGATTATTGTGCATAGGCAATGGGTGCTCTGTTTAAGAAACTTTGTGACTTGCTGCACAGTTTTTTTTTTCTGGGAGAACCACCATACGTGTGATCATATATGCCACCATGCGTCAAAGTCCTGAAGAAAATTGTATTTTGTTTAACTCATTTCCCAGTGTATTTGTGTATATTCCTTGCATACCTATGAATATCCTATGGAAGTCTGTTCTTCACAGATACCAATTTGGGAAATACTGTACTCCCTGCAAGGGTAAAAAGAGAGAGAGCCTGTCAAATGCCTAGCTGAAATTCAGACACATATGTCCTCAGCATTTTTTCTTGTCTCCTTCTCTAGTGGTTTTATCAAAAGAGAAAATGAGTTAGGTCTGGCTTGACTCGTTCATCACAAATCCATGCTGGCTCCAAGCGGATCCAGTGTGATTTTTCTCAATTCCTGCCTTGCCTAGAATCAACATAGAATTTCTGAGTTTAATTAATGAAACTCACCCTTGCCTATGCCTCATCTTTGAAGCATGCTAAGTCAATATTAGCTTCTCTCTATCTCTTTCCTTTTCTATGGGCTTTCTCAGTGCAAATTCCAGTGGGGTCTGATGCCGCCTTCAATGATTTCTTTCGGAAGCTGGAATGGCATTCACCTGTCCAGAAGCATGTGGCGTGCTGAATTAAGCTGGCTGGCTGTGAATTTTGGAGCATGGTCTTTCCAAGTCTTGATCTCTTCTATTCTGCCTTTGAGGTCCATTCTCACCCTTCTGCTTCACCAGTCCCCCACCCTTGACAAGAAAGAAAGAAGCCGAAACTAAGCGCCTGGAATTTCTGTCATTTTTCATTTTTAGGCATTTGCCTCTTCTTTAATCTCCATCTGTTTCAAGCAGAAAAAAAAGCCATTTTATTTTGTTGATTTTTATTAGCATTTTTGAAACTTTCACTCGTTTCTGGCGTGTAAGCAACATACCTGATGCTGCTCACTCTGTCCCGACACTGGCCTGTGGTCTTGTGTCCTCCTCATCTTTCTCGGTGGACGGTCTCACGTCTAGGAGCCGTCTTTCTCACACGAGCCATCGTCTTCACAGAGTTTCTGTTCGAGGATGGCTGTTCAGCTAATCTTTTTGAAATCTCTTTACTTAGTGTTCAGTTTTCCTGCCAGTGGCTATAACATACCCCAAAATTAAACAATTGATTTCATTCTTTCATTTCTTTTCTGGTGCTAGGTAGAGATGTAACTCAGGACCTCACACATTCTAGCCAAGCGCGCTGCTGCTGAGCTATGTTCCTCGATTCCCTTCCTCATGTATGCTAGCTAAGTGCTCTACCACTGACATACGCCCCCAGCCCAAGAGAATTGAGCTTTTCTTAAGTGCCTCCATTCTCTGACCAGCTTCACTTCTCAAACCCCCTTTCAAGTTTCTCTGGCTCGCTCATTACTTTTTCCCTCAGTGAGATGAAATGATTGGTTGGACAAGTCAACTTATCACCCTGATGAACACAAAAATGCTTCTGGCATTTATATTGATAGGAAATGTCTCTTGGGAATAATTGTCCAGCAAGATTTTGTTCTTGGGTGGGAGAGATGGCTCAGCAGCTAAGGTGCTTGCCTGAAAAGCCTAACAACCTGGGTTTGCTTCCTCAGGACCCATATAAAGCCAGATGCACAACGTGATGCATGTACCTAGAGTTCATTTGCAGTGACTAGAGGCCCTGGCGTGCTCATTCTCTCTCTGCCTGTTTCTCTTTTCTCTATTTCTCTTTGCCTGCAAATAAGTAAATAAAACAAATTAAAAAAAAAAAAGAATTTGTTCTTGGCAGACAAACTTTTATTTTATCTTACTGGACATGTTAGAAAGGTATGAATGCTGTAAGGAAATACAATGAAAAGAGACACATGCATGAAGCCATTAAAAAAAATCTTGTGATAATCAGCATGGGCCACAGCAAGGTATTTGGAATATTAACAGACCTTTGGATGCTATAAGGCATCAACTTTTATTTCTAACTATCACTCTTGGGGTATTCTGTAAATGTATTTCAAGGAATGAGTTTTACTAATTGATTTTTTGTTATAAATTATGTAGCTCTGGAAAACACAAGAATTCATTTAATTTGCAAAATTTGTTCTTTTTTTTTTTTTCTCCTCATTCATCCTCCATTGAGTGCAGCTGGTGGTTGATGAGTGTTAGCCAGTGAAAAATGAAGTTGCCTGATGCCACCAAGGGTAGGTGAAAGGGTTGAACCATGTGGAGGCTGTAGCCAACGGAGGTGGGGGAGGCGGTGGGGAGAGCTACTGAGAAAGTGCTACGCTTTAGTAAGATTAGCATGTCTAGATAAACAAGACGTAATGGCTTCCAAATGTTGTCACTAAAATAATAGCTTTGTTTTTTTCTTTCATGGCTCCTTATTATTAACATCATATTTTGTATGGATACATCATGTGTTGGTACCCTCTTTTCCCTCGTCCCTGTCCTCATTCCGCTGGGAACCCTCCTCAATAGGGTTGTGGGTATTCCCCATGGGGTTGTGAGTTATGTGTTTTTGAAATGTCTTTGGTGCTGTTTTTAAAATTAGTTGCTTCTGGCGGCTGGAGAGATGGCTTAGTGGTTAAGGCACATGCCTGTGAAGCCTAAGGACCCAGGTTCGATTCTCCAGGTCCCACGTAAGCTAGATAGCACATGGTGGCACATACATCTGGAGTTTGTTTGCAGTGGCTATAGGCCCTGGTGTGCTCGTTCTCACAATCTCTCTTTCTTTCTGTCCCTCTCTTTGTCTCTAATATAAATCAGAATTAAAAAAAAGTTGCTTCCAATTATGTTCATGTCGGTGAAACTATCTATTTTCTATCTATTGTCTACCAATCATTTATCTATTATCTAACTACTATAACTCACCAATCTATTTATCCATCTACTATCTTCTACTAATCGTTTAATCTATCATCTATCAGTCACTTGCCTATCTGCTGTTCATCTTTAATTATCTATCATCTATCAATCATTTATTACTCAAAACTTCTAAGCAGCATGTGCTAATTGATATGGGCTCACTCAGTTGACTGCTTTCTCAGTAGAAATAATTAAATTTAATGTTTTATTTGCCATTTCAGCTAAACCATGAGTCAACTAATAATATAGCCATGTAGGTGCCTGGAGTATTAGAATCTGTTCATGGACTCTTTAGGACCTGAGCGGGAAGGGTGATATGTTCATTAGATATGCAAGTTCTCTCCTTGTGCTTCAGAGTGATGTCGATAATTTATAATTTTTTTTGTTAATTGAATTTGGAAAACTGAAAGTGGTCAAAAAAGCCTTTATTTTGCAAATAATTTTTCCTCCCAAGGGTCTCTGGATACCATAGTATGGATCTGGGATATGTGGTTTACGATTTGGGGGTGTGGTGGGAGGTACTGAGATCATTAATGGTGTTCCCTTAAAGGAGACTGTGGGACTCTGACCTCTTTTCTCTCTTCTACTTCCTGGACATACACACTCATCAAAGGCCTAAAATCAACAGAACTGAAATCTCCTGGGCTGGAACCTCCAGCAATATCAGCCAAAACAACCCCTTTCTCTCTCTAGATATTGATTATCTCACATATCTGTTGAGCGACAGAAAAAAAGCTGAGCAGCACACTGACTTGCATTTCCCCCGTGCGCTTTTCATACACACGTTCTGCAGAGGGAGTTCGCCAGAAACAAGAGCCATGCGCAACACGCGTAGTGAGGGCCACAGAATGCAGAGTCCTCTGAGAGGTCAGGGGAAGTGACGTCACTCGTTGCTCTCCTAGGAGAGTCTCAATGTGACAGTCTCCCACTAATGATCAAATGAGGCGAACAATTGTAGACTTAAAAAAAAAGATTTTTATTTTTACTTATTTATTTATTAGAGAGAGAGAGAGAGAGAGAAAGAATGGGTGTGCCAGGGGCTCTAGCCACTGCCAGTGAACTCCAGATGCCTGTGCCACACAGTATATGCATCTGGATTACGTGGGACCTGGAGAATCGAACCTGGATCTGTAGGCTTCACAAGAGAAGTGTGGACTTTTAAGCTACAGGGCATATAGTCATTTGAAAAACAAAACTATTTTATCTTAGGTTTTCAAGATTTAACCAGATTTTGAAAGTGCTTATTTTATTGGAAGGTAAGTATCCAAGTTGTAGCTAATAATTTAATTCCTAGAAGTAACTGAGCTAGGAATAACATGGTAATATAAAGGACCCATTATATGTGAGGCAGATTACGAATATTTTTCCACTCTTTATGGCCACGGGGCAGGGCATATATATTTTAACATTAGGAAACTAGGATTGGTGGGTGGGTATCCAGCTGGTGCTTGCCTAGCATGTACAAAGCCCTAGGCTAAATATTTAACAAGCCCCCCAAAATTAGAAAAAAAAAAAAAACGCCTTTTGAACACATCAGGAACTTGCCTAATGTCACCTTGTCGGAAAGTTTGTTTGAAATTCCACCTCAGTTCTGTTTTCCTCAAACTTGCTGCATGTCCCTTCAGCGTCCTCTGTCTCTCTGTAATAGGTGGTGGCTACGCAGCTTTGGCTGCCTCTAAAGCTGTTGGTCAAACATAGGTGTGGCGCCTTCCATATGTTACATTAAATCCCCGGGGAGGGTTTTCAGGTCTTTGAAGTTGTAGGTGTCTAGAATGAGAAATATCTAGCATTTTCAGAAAAGTGCCATTGCTCTTAGAAATCTTGATCATAGCAGTAAAAACGCTTTGGGGTATATTTTAGGGAAGAACAGCAGAGCAATTAATTTTGACTGGAAAAGAGAAATAGAAGCAAGTAGTGAAAACAGAGAGACTCACAAAAGATCATCACATTATCACGGGATCCTGAATGGCTCTGGGGGGTGTTTGGACGAGGTGGTCTAGTTTATCTTTCAATCATGCCTGACTTTCCTTCTTTTGCTTGTGTGAGCTTTAGCTGGAAAGAGATGTTTATTGTTTTTTTTTTTTTTTCTTCCCATGTTTGAACATCCAGTGCTTGGCACAGATACTCAAATACTCAAACAGGCTTGACTGCATGCAGTGAGCGGTTGATAATGCTTAGGAAATGACCTGTTCAAAGGTCAGTTGTGTTAGGAACAGTAGGCTAGAGCTGGAGAAATGGCTTAGCAGTTGAGGCAATTGCCTTTGAAACCTAAGGACCCAGGTCCGATTCCCCACTACCCTTGTAAGCCAGATGCACGAGGTGGTATGTGCATCTGGAGTTTGTTTGCAGTGGGTGGAGGCTCTGGCACACCCATTCTCTCTCTCAAATAAGTCAATTACAATATTTAAAAAAGTTGGAAGACTTAAGATAAAAAGAACAGAGGACCATAGAAGACTAAGGTTCCTCTTTGTATAAATGGAGTAAGTTTTGGCTGCTACAACCAGTTCCACACATACACGCTTAATCCCAGTAGATGTTCAAACATTGTGGGATGGATGGTTCTTTCTCTACAAAGTGACATAATGACACACATCTCTATCAAAAGTCTCTTGACCATATGCCAATCAAAATCATTCAAGTGGGGACTTCAAACGAAAGCTACCCAGTAGAGGTCAGTTTTCTCACGTTTTGATTTTTTTCTTTCTTTTTCTTTTTCTTTTTGTTCCTCGTTTTATTTATTTTACTTTGTGCGCATGGTGTGTGTGCATGTGTTCATGTGTGTTTGCATGTATGTGGGCTCACATACATGTGTGTGTATACATGTGGAGGCCAGTGGATGATGTTGGGGTGTCTTCCTCCACTGCTTTTCACGTTATTTACTGAGGCAGGGTCTCTCTTTTGAACCCAGAGGTTGCCTATTCAGTGAGTCTAGACAGCCAGTTTGCCCAGGGAATCCCAATTCCACCTCCCAAATGCTGGGATCCTAGGCACATGTAGCTGCACCCACCTGGCATTTGCGTGGGTGCTGGGGACCCTACCTTAGGCTTTTGTGCTTGCCCAGCAAGTACTGTATCCATGCAGCGATGTCCCTAGCTCCTGATTTTTAATTTTTAATTTTGGGGTTTTCAAGGTACCATTTCTCTGTAGCCCAGGCTGGTCTGGAATAAACTAGGTAGTCTCAGGGTGGCCTCGAACTCACAGCCACCCTCCTACCTCTGCCTCCCAAGTGCTGGGGTTAAAGGCGTGCACCACTACGCTCAGCCTGACTTTTACTCTTAATCAACTAACCAATGAATTCAGTCAGCACTCCGAGATCTGATAGATTAATGGCCTCTAGGTCCAGTGAAGTGAGACAGCGTTCTTGCTTGAAAAGGATGCTCGAGAAACCTGCCATGCGCTCTAGCCCGCCTCCCAAGCAGCATCTGCCAGAGGCATCACCTCACTGGACCGGCGCTGCTGCTCAAGTGAGCTCTGTGCACGGGAAGCCTTCCTGGGCGGGCAGGACGGGATACCGAAGGCACCTCGTGCCACACTTAGCCCGTGCTCCTGTCCTCTGACGCAGAAGGTAACTGTCTATCCTGAAGAGCATCCTGTGAAAGTGCGACATGGAACACTGGCTGTTTCAGAGCAATATAACTCCTCACTTAGCATGGTGCTAATATGTGAAAACATTTCAGTCCCACTTAGTGTGATGCGTGAAAATATTTAGTTCACCCCCCTCCACCCTTGCTGCTTCTGGCGCAGCCAGGCTTTCAGGAGGTCCCCAAATCCAGTTCAGTTAGGGACCCATCACCCCTGGCAAAGGCATTAGAGATTTCTCCTTCTTCCTGCTTTTGTGGTGTTTGACCATACCCATTTCTGCACAATTTTTCTCTTGTCTTTTTGCCTATTTATTCATTAGTTTCTTTTACTGACACCTTAAAAACATATTTTATTTTTATTTATTTATTTCAGAGAGAGAGAAAGACACAGGAGAGGGAGAAAGAGAGAGAGAGAGAGAGAGAGAGAGAGAGATAGAGAGAGAGAGAGAGAGAAATGTCCTCTAACCACTGCAAATAAACTCCAGATGCGTGTGCCACCTTGTGCATCCGGCTTACATGGGTCCTGAGAATCAAACGGAGGTCCTTTGGCTTTGCAGGCAAGTGCCTTAACTGCTAAGCCATCTCTCCAGCCCTTTACTGACATTAAAAAAATATTTTATTTATTTATTTATTTGAGAAAGAGACAATGGGTGCTCCAGGGCCTCCAGCCACTGCAAATGAACTCCAGACACATGTGCCACCTCGTGCATCTGGCTTACGTGGGTCCTGGAGAATCAATCCTGGGATCTTAAGCTTCGCAGGCAAGCTCCTTAACCACTAAGCAATCTCTTCAGCCCATTACTGATTTTTATACATGTATATAATGTATTTAGATCATAGTTTCCTCCTTTCCCTTTTCTCCTGCCACCTATCTCCTGCTGTCCTTCCAATGAACCCCTTTTTCTTTCCATTGAATCCTTCTTCTGCTTTTATGTCTTTTTGTTTTTGTTTTTGCTTTTCCCCCCTCCATTATCCATGGCTGTGGATGCACCCAGTGACTACACCCAGTCCTTTTGTTGCCCTCAGGAAAACCAATGCACATAACCTCATATCTGGACATGTTAGTGTAGCCCTTTATTGCCTCTGTAGTACAGGATTACTCACTGGGAAAGAAGGTGAGGCCACGTGTTAGGCAGACAGAGGGCTTATCTGTTTAAACAATGGAAACAATCTAGCCTTGGAGCTGGAGAGATGGCTCAGAGGTTAAGGTGCTTGCCTGCGGAACCTAAAGATCCAGGTTCAATTCCCCAGTACCCACGTCAAGTTAGATGCATAAGGTGGCACATGCATCTGGAGTTCATTTTCAGTGGTTAGTGGCCCTGGTTTGCTCATTCTCTTTCTATCTGCTTCTCGCTTTAAATAAATAAATAAAATATGTATAAATCTAGCCTTCAGGATTTATGCTTGGGAGCCATAAGCTCTGGTCTCCAGCACTGAGCCATTCTTTGATCTACAGTAAATAATTATATATCATGACGTATAAGGCTTTAGAGTTATTATTTTCTCCTCACTGAGCTATCACACCCCTTGGAGTTTCTTTAGCTTTGACATATTCGGAGTTCAGTTTGGAATCTGTACACTGCACACCCACGTGTCACATTCTGGAAAGACATCAGTGTATGCAACGTGCAAGAAGCATGGTGGGGTGCGTGTGTCGGGGCGGAGGGGGCATTGTGGGTGAAGCTGGGACACAGAGAGCTGCCCGTTCCTTGGTGACTCATCAGAAATAGTCCATTTTTATTTTCTCCATGTTGGTGTTTAAGGCCCAAGCAGGGCCATAGCAGGCAGGAAAAAGAAATCACAGCACTTGGAGGAAATGGCTTCTGAAAAGAAGTCAAATGTCTGGTGCGGTACCCCATGTCTGGTGCTCTGTAATTCCTAATAGTTTGGTATTTGTTTTGATGTCTAGCATCATCCTCTACAACCTCAGGGAATTCCCCACACTATGAGGCGGATACTGATTCCCACTCTAGAGCAGGACACTCCAGACACACACCCAGTGTCCCATGTTGCTTGCGTGGAAGTGACAAGCCCCTGTGATGGTTAATTTCTCTTTTGTTTTCGCTTTTCGAGGGAGGGTTGCACTCTAACCCAGGATGACCTGGAATTCACTGTGTAGTCTCAGGGTAGCATCCAGCTACCTCTGCCTCCCGAGTGCTGGCATTAAAGGCGTGTGCCACCATGCCCGGCTGGGATGGTTCATTTCAATTGTCAACTTAATTGAACTCAGAGACGCCCAGGTGATTATGCAACTGCAACCTCTGGGTATGTCTGTGATGATTTGATCCCTAGGGCTTTGATCTCATCAACGGATGACTCCCTGGATGGAGTCATAATATGATGGCATTACCGGGGAGTAGAGAGAGGTAACAGGAAGTGTGTGACTGGGGGTCTGCCCTTGGGGCTAGATCTTGTCTTGGCCCGCTTTCTGTGTGTTGGTTTCTGGTGTGTTGTGGCTACGGCTGCTCTGTAGCACAATGCCCTCCTCATCACGGTGGACAGAACACTCTGAAACCAAGAGCGAAAACAATGAACGCCCCCTTTACATTGTCCTGTTAGATATTTTACTCTCAGTTATGCAAAATGAATGAATCCAGCCCATGACCTGAAAATGGCACCACACACCATATATGCGTTCAGGCCAGATTTGCGTGGGAAGCTGGTATGGAGGAGAAGGAAGGACCAGATGCTTCTGAGGGAGGCGACGATGGGAAGGAAGGCGGGAAGGGTGAGTGAGAAGCAGACAGACGGCAGCCCAGGCCTGCAAGACGGGAGGTTCACTGTTCTGTTGCTTGGGGTGCTGCATGGGAATTTTCAGTGGGAATTGCATGATTTGGGAATACATTTCTGACTGTTTCCTTATTTGTTTCTAATGTCTCTAAAAAAAAAAAAAAGCCTGCTTGCTTCCTGCCTAGGTGAGTCGAGGGCAAGTTTCCTACTATCTGCAAACAGGAGATCTGATCAATATGGTTACTTTGCAAGTTTTCTTGGAAAGATGACTAGAGCTCAAATAGTAGATGTTACTAAGTTTCAGAAAATATTGTTTCCCAATTTAATATTTAAGGCAATTTTTAGTGTTAAACTTCTACTTTGTAGTTCAACATGATCCTCCCAAAAGGCAAACAGTACAATGTGTATGCTGTTATACTGGCATAAAACTTACATCTCCTTTTTTTTTCATGTGTGTATTTGCACGTTTTTATGTCTATGGGCTTACATGTATGTGTGGGTGTGTGCATGTGTATGTGGAGGCCAGGTGTTGATGTTTCTCACCTTATCTTTCAAAAAAAGATATTTCTACTTATTATTTATTTACAAGCAGAGAAAGATAGAGAGAAGAGAGAGAAGAGAGACACAGAGAGAGAACAGGACCACCAGAGTCTCTAGCCACTGCAAATGAACTCCAGACGCATGTGCCACCATGTGCATCTGGCTTATGTGGGCTCTGTGGAATTGAACCTAGGTCCTTAGGCTTCACAGGCAACCCTTTACTGCTAAACCATCTCTCCAGCCCCTCGCCTTATCTTTGTGAGATGGAAGGGTCTCACACTGAAACTGGAGCTCACAGATTTGACTAGACTATACTGTGTCTCCACTTGTCCAGCGCTGGAATTATAGGAGTGTGCCGCCATGCCTGGCTTCCACAGAGGTGCTGGAGGTCGGGGGGGGGGGGATTCAAACTCTGGTCTTTATCCTTATGTTGCATGTACTTTACCCACTAAGCCATCTCCCCAGCTCATCTTCTCTGTTGTAATTAACTCATATGGTGCGCTTAGAGCAGGAATCAGAGTGATGCTCTGCATAATTGAATAGGGTTATCTTTGTTTGCTGTTGGAAATGGAGGGGAGGGGAGAAGATCTATGCAACAAAGATAGGTATGCATTCATTTTGGAGATTTTGTCTCTAGGCTATTATAAATCTCTTTCACAGGCATACAGTAGCTGAGGGCCTGAGAGAAAATTGCCTTCTGTGACTCCTAGAACAAGCAACACTGGGGAGCAGATGGTGATGGGGGGAGGGGAGACAAGTTGTGGTGTCTATATGTATTCATGGAATTATGGGCTTAGGCTGATGGCATGATCCTGAAGATCTGTATTCCAAAACCAGCTCCAGAAAAGGTCAAAACACCCAGGTGGGTGGCGCTGGAATCCTTGACTTAATTTAAGAACATCTAGGCCCTTGAGAAGTAGACCAACTTCTCTTTGAGGTGAGCTTCCTGTGTTATTGCTTATTGTGAAAAGAAGTTGAGCTTAACTTTCAGGAAAATATCTAGGAATCCAGTGCACACACACACACACACACACACACACACACACACACACATTTATAGAGAGAATTGGTACACCAGGACCTCAGCCACTGAATTGCAAACCAGATGCTTGCACCACCTAGTGGACATGTGCAACCTTGCACTTGCCTCACCTTTTTTTTATTTATTTGAGAGCGACAGACACAGAGAGAAAGACAGATAGAGGGAGGGAGGGAGAATAGGCGCGCCAGGGCTTCCAGCCTCTGCAAACGAACTCCAGACGCATGCGCCCCCTTGTGCATCTGGCTAACGTGGGACCTGGGGAACCGAGCCTCGAACCGGGGTCCTTAGGCTTCATAGGCAAGCGTTTAACCGCTAAGCCATCTCTCCAGCCCAAACACTTGCCTCACCTTTGTGCGTCTGGCTAATGTGGGATCTAGAGAGTTGAACATAGGTCCTTAGGCTTCACAGGCAAACATCTTAACTGCTGAGCCATCTCTCCAGCCCTTAGTACTCCTTTTTGATAACCTGTGAATAACTAGACGGAGGCAAGTTTGGCATGTGGATAGAGGAAGGAACTAATCAAGTCACACGCTTCAAGAGATAAGCATAACATCTTAGGAGGGACAGGTCAGGGTCAGACCTGGAGTCCAAAATGGCTCTACTACTTGGAGGATGTTATGGCTAATTTGATAGTTAATGTAGATTGCCAATCTGTCTGGATTAAGGACCACCCAGGTCAAGGTGTCCTAACACTCAGGAGGTTGAGATAGGAGGGTCGTTGTGAGTCTGAGCACAACCTGAGGCTATAGGGTGAATTTTTGGTCAGCCTGGTCTTGAGTGAGACTCAGCCTTAAAAAAACAAACAAACAAAAAAAGAAAAAAGAAATGAAAAAGAAAAACCTAAGGGCATTAGTGATGTATATCTCTGGTGTGTCTGGATGCTATTTTCAGAGAGGATTCAATGAGAGGAGAAAATCTGCCAGGAAGGTGGGCGGCACCATCCAGTGGGCTGTGGTCCTGCGCTGCATAAAAAGGGAAACAGCCAGCAGAGGACGGGCATCTGTTTCTGTGCTTCGCGCTCCCAGGAGATGTGCGTGAGAGGTGCCAAGCTCCTGATGCCACCGCGGAGAGCCATTTCCACCACCAGCCTTTCCCACCACGCTCTTCTGTGCCCTCAGATCACCAGACAGAGCATGCCCGTCCTCTCTTCATGGCAGGAATTCAGTCACAGCACAGAGAGAAGTAATACCGAAGGGAAGCTGGGAAGATAACTATGTGTGTATTAATGGCTTAAACTATTTGCACAATAATAGAGTGCCAAACAGTGCAAAAGTATACTTGTAAGAACCTGTTTATCCAAAATATAATATTTCCATATTTATTTATATAATATTTATCTTAAGACATATCTGAGAGAAGTAGGAGCATTGAAAACATGAAAAGCTTTGCTTCCTTTCCTTATAAACACACACACACACACACACACACACACACATACTTGTAATTGACTATATCGTCTCAGGTTAGCCTTGAACTCACAGCAGTCATTCTACCTGTACCTCCCAAATGCTAGGACTAAAGGTGTGTGTCATCACACTTACCCTATAAACATATTTAAAAAAAATATTTATTGGCCAGACATGGTGGCACACACCTTTAATCCCAGCACTCAGGAGGCAGAGGTAGGAGGATATCTGTGACTTTGAGGCCACCCTGAGAGTACATAGTGAATTCCAGGTCAGCCTGGGCTAGAGCAAGACCTTACCTCGAAAAACAAGCAAACAAAAAACTACAAAAAATTATTTTATTTATGGGAGAGAGAGAGTAAGAAGAGAGAGAGAAAGAGACTGACAGAACGGAGCCAAGAATGGGTGCATGAGGTCCCTCCTGCCAATGCAAATGAACTCCAAACACAGGTGCCACTTTGTGCATCTGGCTTTATATGGATGCTGGGGAATGAAACACAGGTTGTCACGCTTTCAGGCTTGGCAGGCTGACCTGGCATTCACTCTGTAGTCCTGGGCTGTCCCGAAACTCACAGTGATCCTCTTACCTCGGCCTGCTCAGTGCGAGGAGTAAAGGCGTGCACACGAGCTAGCTTTTAACACCTAGTTGTCCAGAATAAAACACCTCAAGTTCCGCCCCCAGCAACATACCTTCAGTAAGGCTCTACCTCCCAAAGGCTTCCCCAGCTGGGGACTAACTAGGAAGCTTAATCACAAAACACCTGAGGCTCTGGGAGCTTTTTTTTTTTTTTTTTTTTTTTTTTTACATTTAAGCCACTACAGTGGGCTTGCAAGCATGCACCTTTATGGGCTGAGCCAGTGCCACAGCCTTCTTTTTTTTTTTTTCTTAAAATTTATTTTGTTGTTTATTTTTATTTATTTATTTGAGAGCAACAGACAGAGAAAGAGGCAGAGAGAGAGAGAGAAAGAGAGGAGAGTGCGTGCGCCAGGGTCTCCAGCCACTGCAAATGAACTCCAGACACGTGCGCCCCCTTGTGCATCTGGCTAACGTGGGTCCTGGGGAATCGAGCCTTGAACTGGGGTCCTTAGGCTTCACAGGCAAGCGCTTAACCGCTTAGCCATCTCCCCAAGCCTTCTCTTCATATATAGATCAGGTATGTGTTGGAGGATTTGAAGTATAGTGATTAGTGATAACTGCTCTCATTCATGGAGTTTCTATAGTATTTAAAAGATGGTGCATTTTCTGCGCTATCTGATTTAGTTCTGAAAACAAGACAAAACAAAACAAAACAGGAGGAAGTCTTAATTTTCTTGTTTTTTTGAGGCAAGCCCAACAGACTGCCTTTTTCTTTCTTTTACAAGAGAGAGAGAGATAGAGATAGAGAGAGAGAGAGAGAGATGGGGGGGGAGAAAGAATGAGAGAGAGAATTGATGCACTGGGGCCTCCAGCCACTGCAATCAAAGTCGACGACCCTTTTGCACACGTGAGACTTTGCACGCTTGTGTCACTGTGCGTCTGGCTTACGTGGGATCTGGAGAGTAGACCATGGGTCCTTAGGCTTTGCAGGCAAACACCTTAACCACGAAGCCATCTCTCATGCCTGGTATTACTATTTGCACATATAATTTTTTGTTTTGTTTTGTTTTTCAAGGGTCTCACTCTTGCCCAGGCTGACCTGAAATTCACCATGTAGTCTCAGGGTGCCTTTGAACACACGGTGATCCTCATACCTCTGCCTCTCGAGTGCTGGGATTAAAGGCATGCACCACCACACCAGGCTTTATTTTCACATATAATTTTGAGATTTAATGTGAAGAGCCTGCCCAGAAATCTGTCATCCTGTCTCCTTAGTAATTTAATACTATTAAATCAAATTAAAAAAAATCAACACCCAGAGTAGTCAGAAAAGTTAAAAATAAAATTTCATTCCAATTACTCACTAATTAGTAACAAACCAGGTTTATTTGTTATCATTCACACTGCAGGTAATCAGCATGTAGTTATTTAAAGATTCATTCCTAGTGAGTATTTTCATAGGAAATTTCATGATGACCAAAGAGAAACCACAGCAAACATTTCAGGGCATATTATGTGGGTTGTGTTGAGCTGTGCACAGACAAAACCGTAGCTGGATGTACCTGTTCATTAATTTTTGTTTCCTTAACCACTTTGGCCCTGGGCAGGGAGTGTTCACATCATCCCCATTGGATGCTCTTTAATATGAGTAGGTCCCATGTTGATATTATTTATCCCCAAGTTTTAAGTCAATAGTGATCAAATGTTCATATGCAGGGGACTCAGCCAGGATACTCATTAATATGAATGTTTATGGTTCCAGCACAGATTAGGAATCCTGACCTGTTTCCTAGGTAGGTAGATCTGAGTCCAGCCTCTGGGAAATACTCCCAGGTGAGACGTGAGCGTGACGGTGATGGGGCAGTATGGAAGGGGTGGTTTCGTGAATATTAAAGGTATTGGTGGGGATGTCCAGTAGGAAAACTGCTTCCTTTTGACTTCCTATTGTCCCTCCAAATCTCTGGTGTACCATATTTCACTCCAGTTCTCAGTGAACTTCTCTCCACCACCTATGGTCAGTCCATAACACCAAGGGTGCCATCTTTGAATTTCTCTCCACCTCCTGTGATCAGTCCATAACACCAAGGGTGCCACCTTTGAACTTCTCTTCACCATCTGTGATCAGTCCGTAACACCAAGAGTGCCACCTTTGAACTTCTCTCTACCATCTGTGATCAGTCTGTAACACCAAGGGTTCCACCTTTGAACTTCTCTCTACCATCTGTGATCAGTCTGTAACACCAAGGGTTCCACCTTTGAACTTCTCTCTACCATCTGTGATCAGTCTGTAACACCAAGGGTTCCACCTTTGAACTTCTCTTCACCATCTGTGATCAGTCTGTAACACCAAGGGTTCCACCTTTGAACTTCTCTCCACCTCCTGTGATCAGTCCGTAACACCAAGGGTGCCATCTTTGAACTTCTCTCCACCACCTGTGATCAGTCCGTAACACCAAGGGTTCCACCTTTGAACTTCTCTCCACCTCCTGTGATCAGTCTGTAACACCAAGGGTTCCACCTTTGAACTTCTCTTCACCATCTGTGATCAGTCTGTAACACCAAGGGTTCCACCTTTGAACTTCTCTCCACCTCCTGTGATCAGTCTGTAACACCAAGGGTTCCACCTTTGAACTTCTCTCCACCATCTGTGATCAGTCCGTAACACCAAGGGTGCCACCTTTGAACTTCTCTTCACCATCTGTGATCAGTCTGTAACACCAAGGGTGCCACCTTTGAACTTCTCTTCACCATCTGTGATCAGTCTGTAACACCAAGGGTGCCACCTTTGAACTTCTCTCCACCATCTATGATCAGTCTGTAACACCAAGGGTGCCACCTTTGAACTTCTCTCCACCTCCTGTGATCAGTCTGTAACACCAAGGGTGCCACCTTTGAACTTCTCTCCACCTCCTGTGATCAGTCCGTAACACCAAGGGTGCCATCTTTGAACTTCTCTCCACCACCTGTGATCAGTCCGTAACACCAAGGGTGCCATCTTTGAACTTCTCTCCACCACCTGTGATCAGTCTGTAACACCAAAGGTGCCACCTTTGAACTTCTCTCCACCACCTGTGATCAGTACATAACACCAAGGGTGCCATCTTTGAACTTCTCTCCACCTCCTGTGATCAGTACATAACACCAAGGGTGCCACCTTTGAACTTCTCTCCACCTCCTGTGATCAGTACATAACACCAAGGGGTGCCATCTTTGAACTTCTCTCTACCACCTAGGATCAGTCCATAACACCAAGGGGTGCCACCTTTGAACTTCTCTCTACCACCTAGGATCAGTCCATAACACCAAGGTGCCACCTTTGAACTTCTCTCCACCACCTGTGATCAGTCCGTAACACCTAGGGTGCCATCTTTGAACTTCTCTCCACCACCTGTGGTCAGTCCATAACACCAAGGGTGCCATCTTACTGGCTGGCTTTCTGACTTGGCCTCATAGGAAAAGCTCTGACCGTCATTCACATGCTTCACTGCATCTTGGCCCCAGCATGCAGGTCTCTGGTGGATTTGTTCTGTGGATAAAAATTGGCTCTGGTGCCCATAAAAATCCTACGTTTGAAACAGGATTTGGACCATTACAAGTTGTGCAATTGTGAGCAAGTAGTAATGTTTTTTAGGATAAATTTTGCCATATGCAAAATGAAATTGTTTTCTGCTTTGCTTGGTTACCCTGATAATTCATTTATTCAACAAGTATTCACTGTGGACCTACCATGTGCCAGGCAATAGTGGCATTTATGATGCCAACTCCCTGCCCTCATTAGCACCTTTAGCACAGATGAAAAGCCAGATGAATAAGAAAATAAATCATGCAGTGATAAGCTGGAATTAAGTTCTATGAAGATAAATAAGGCAGGCAATTTGTGATTTACGTGGTTGTTCTGAGATGGGAGTGTGAGGCAAGATAGTGGCTCAGACCTATGACCCCAGCTAGTCCAGAAGCTGAGGTAGAAAGATTGTAAGTTGATAGCCTTCTTGGACAACAGCATCAGTTCAATGCTAACCTAATTTGGTGAGACCTATCTCAGAATAAAAGGGTCAACAATGGGCTGAAGATATGGCTCAGTGATTGTCTCACATGAGATTAATATGGTACAGTGATTGTCTCACATGAGATTGATATGGCTCAGTGATTGTCTCACATGAGAGAGGCCTCAGGTTTGACTGTGTAAATGTTTGGGTAATGTCAGTTAAATTTGAACTCACACAAGTTATTCCAATTCCCTACTCAGATTTTCTTATGTATAATAAGTGTCCTTAGTACGTATCAATTGTGTAGCTTCTTGTAAAATTACAGTCTGTATAAAAGCAATATTTGTGACATGTTTATTAAAATTTTATTGATTTGAGAGGGAGAGAGATAAAGAAAATGAATATGTGTGTGGCCAGGGCCTCCCTTGTCACTGCAAACAAACTCCAGGTGCATTTGCCACCTTGTGCGTCTGGCTCTGTGTGGGTATTGGGGAATCGAACCCAGGCTGCAGGCTCTGCAAGCAAGCACCTTTAACTGCTGATCCATCTCCTGCATCACTTACAAAACTTTTTTATATTTTTATTTTTATTTATTTATTTGAGAGAGGGAAAGAGGGAGAGGAAGAGAGAGAGAGAGAGGAAGAGAGAATGGGTATGCCAGGGTTCCCAGCCACTGCAAACAAACTTCAGACGCATGCACCACCTTGTGCATCTGGCTTAGGTGGGTACTAGGGGATTGAGCCTGGGTCCTTTGGCTTTGCAGGCAAGCACCTTAACTGCTAAGCCATCTCTCCAGTCCCCCTCACAAAACTTTTAAATAACATAAAACACGCACGAGGGAATCTCTTGTCAAAAGTAGCAGAGTCATTAATTTGTTTACCTGTCTAGGATTAATTTCCTGTGCCACGCCAGGCATGTTATGGAAATTGCACCAGAGGAGAGGGACAAGGCTGGCGCGCTCTCGGTTGTCATTGACCCTTCTCTCTAGCAAGAGCGACAGACATTCGACTGCCTGGGAAGGTAAATATCAAGTGGCAGTTGCACAGTCAATTACTGAAATACAACCATTTCCACAAAAAATTAAATGGGTTCTGAAATTATTTGATATCAATATCCCCCCTGAGTTAGAGGGTGATGGTGACAAATGGGTGTATTTCCTCAGGAGACAAATCCAGGCTGTGCTTTAGATGGAGAATGGGGCTAATGAGGAAGGGGCAAAGAGGCGGTGGTTGAGTCAGAGGAGAGGCCTCGGGAAGATTAGCACATGCCTCTCCAAAGGAGGGAGGAAAGGAGACGTTAAACAAATTGAGAAAATGTAGTTGAAAAATAACTGGCTTGGGCTAGAGAGATGGCTTAGTGGTTAAGCCACTTGCCTGCAAAGCTTAAGGACCCAGGTTCAATTCCCCTGTACCTATGTTAGCCAGATGCACAAGGTGGTGCATGCTTCTGGGGTTCGTTTGCAGTGGCTAGAGGCCCTGGTATGCCCATTCTGTCTACCTGCCTCTTTATCTCTCTCTCAAATAAGTAAATAAATAAATAATAACTGGCTTGACTTGGGATGTAGAGGCAGGAGGGTTGGGAGGTCAAGATTATTCTGTTACATGGTAAGTTGGGTCTTACTCTCTCCTTTGGGTTTCTATTTTATTGAGGGGGGGATTGGCAAGCCGGGGCCTCAGCCACTGAAGTCGAACTCCAGACACTTGCCTGCAAAGCCCAAGGACCCGTGTTCCGCTCTCCAGATCCCATGTAAGCCAGATGTACAAAGGTGAGGCAAGCGCAAAGTCACACATGCCCACTAGGTGGCACAAGCATCTGGAGTTCCATTGCAATGGCTGAGGGCCTAGCATGCCAATTCTCTCTCTCTCTCTCTCTCTCTCTAAAAAAGAAAAAGTTTAAAAAGAAAATGGTAACGGACTGTATCAAATTAAATAGTTTGTGTCCCTGAGCGGTTAATACTGCTGGCGTTATGTCACGCATTCTCACGTATCTCAATTTAGGCAGGACATGCAAGACTTTCAAGGGTTTAAAGGAGCCTTAAAGGAACATGGTGGAGAGCTTAGGGCTTGGGAGAGTTAGCACACTGTCTCTTGTCTCTTCAGTCCCTCTGGTTAAAAAGAAAGCGGTGCTGCAGAGTTCATTCATTTTCCAGCTGCGTAGAGGGAGGCAGCGACTTAGGACTTCCAGAGTCAGAGCTATTCCCTAGAGATGAGGATGGGCCTTGAAAGAACCCATTGCCTTAGCTGGGGAGCCCTCATTCCCTACTCCCGTCCTCTGAGGGCCGGCTGCCAGCTTGGGACCCTGCCAGGGCGTGACAAGGTCTTATTTTTCTTAATGTTATTTTCCCAACAGAATGTCTGAAATGTCTACTGCTAAGATTGCTCCTTTGGGTGAGGAGGTTCTCTCCAGGGGGACATGTTTCAAATGAGCTCCTTGTGGGGAAACATATGAGCATTGATTAGCACATCTGCACCAGCTGATTTTCTCTCCTTTCTTCCACGGATCCTCGAGGCAGTTACACAGAACTTCGACAATCAAGACTTCGGCTAAGCCACAGAGTTGAAAGCATTAATGGCTTCTTTCTCAAAGAGCTGTCGGTGTAGCAAGGTTGGTGGTCACATAGAAATCAACTAGATCACAGAGGCAAAATAAATCAACACATGAGATTCTACAGGCAGGAGGAGCGAACACACATTGATACAGTGTGTGGAGGTGTTTTATTTGAACTGGAGTCAGACTGGAGGTTGAGGAGGGCTTCAAAGGGGCAGAGATGGGTTAAGAGCGAAAAGGCTCTGAGAGGCCAATACAGGCCAAGACACAGTGAATTCTGATGGACAGCAGAGCAAGACGTGAATCTTTTTTGTTTGTTTGTCTTTTCGAGGTAGGATCTCACTCTAGCTCAGGCTAACCTGGAATTCACTATGGAGTCTCAGGGTGGCCTTGAACTCATGGCGATCTTCCTGCCTCTGCCTCCTGAGTGCTGGGATGAAAGGTGTGGACCACCATGCCTGGCCCCCAGACGTTAATCTTGATTATCAATTTGACTAGATCTGGGATCAGCACGGAGTCACACCCCTGAGGACATCTAGCAGGCAGTTTCTAGGTTCAGGTAATCTAGGTGGGAAGACCCGCTCTGAGTGTGGGCGCACAATATGCTCACAGAGACACACGCGAAAGAGAGCCCAGCACCGGCGTCCGTGGCTCTCTGCTTCTGACCGTGGAGCCAGTGCGACCAGCCACTTCTCACTCCTGCCGCCATCCCTTCCCTGCCCTGACGGGCGCTTGGTCACAGCAATGAGATAAGTAACTAATAAACGAGTTTATAGCTTGATACTTTCCTCCTTATCCCCCTCCTCCTTGCTTCCACCCTGGAAGATCTCAGTCTGTGACTTGAGTCTATGAATTTGACTATTTCCAATGCCTCATATAAATGGAGTCTTACAGTGTTTGTCACTTGTTATTGTTGTTTTATTTTTATTTATTTATTTATTAGAGACAGAGAGAGAGTGAGCACACCAGGACCTCCAGCCACTGCAAATGAACTCCAGATGTATGTGCCACCTTGTGCATCTGGCTTACGTGGGACCTGGAGAATTGAACCTAGGTCCTTAGGTTTCACAGGCATGTGCCTTAACAGCTAAGCTATCTCTCCAGCCCTGTTTTTTTTTAAATTTTTTATTGTTTATTTTTATTTATTTGAGAGAGAGAGAGAGAATGAGAATGAGAATGGGTGTCCCAGGGCCTCCAGCCTCTGCGAATGAAATCCAGACGCGTGCACCACCTTGTACATCTGGCTTACGTGGGTTCTGAGGAATCAAGCCTCGAATCGGGGTCCTTAGGCTTCACAGGCAAGCACTTAATCGCTAAGCCATCTCTCCAGCCCCCTGTTTTTGTTTTTTATGAAGACCCTCCACACTGCTTTCTATAGTAGCTATTGCATTTTGCTTCTCCACCAGTAGTATCCAAGTATTCCAGTTTCCCCACCACTTTGCTAACACCTGTCTTTTGTTTCTTGATTATATTTATTCTATCAGCTGTAAAGGTGTCCCTTTGTGCTTTTGATTTGTAGCTTCTTTTACTGACTTTGAGCGCCTTTTATGCATACCTGATGGCCAGTTATTCTTTGTAGACATGCTGATTCAAATTGCTAGCCCATTCTTAAATTGGACTCTAAATATATTTACTATTGAGTTGTAGGAGTCCATTGTATTTTCTGATACTCTACTTTTATAAGATTACGTTCCACAAACATTTCTCCTATGTGTAGATTGCCTTTCTGGAACGCAGTTGAAGACGGCGATGGTGATAATCATTTTTCTGTGCAAAAGCTACTTAGGGGTTGAAGAGATGGCTCAGTGGTTAAAGGTATTTATCGTTTGTAAAGCCTGACGGCCCAGGTTCAATCATCTGGTAACCACATGAAGCCAAATGCACTGAGTGAGGCAAGTGTCTTGAGTTTGTTAACAGTGGTAGGAGGCCTTGGTGTACCTATTCCTCCACACTTTTCCTTTGTGCAAATAAATAAGAATATTTAAAAAATTCTGTTTAGGGGCTGGAGATATGGCTTAGTGGTTAAGGTGCTTGCCTGCAAAGCCAGAGCACCCAGGTTCAATTTCCCATTACCTGAACAAAGCCAGATGCACAAGGTGATGCATGCATCTGGAGTTCATTCGCAGTGGCTGGAGGCCCTGGTGCACCCTCCCCCCCTTTCTCTCTCTCTCAAATAAATAGATAAAATACTGAAAACAACAACAACAACAACAAAGACCTCAGCTCTTTTTAGCACCACGTGCTTCTGGTTGGTTTGGTCTCTGGGTCTTTGGTGTCATAGACCCCCCACCCCGCCCATGTTTTTATTCAGAATTTTAGAGTGTCAGTTTCTACATCTGAAACTTGAATCCTTTCTGAGTTGGTTCTGTTACGCGGTGTAAGAAAGGCTCCTCCGTTCTCCTCTCCCATGTCATGTGCAGCCTTTTCAGCCCCGTAAGTTACTCTGCCAAGTACTGTCTCCCTTGTGAATCTTGATACCTTTGGACAACCAGTTGACCAGGTACCTGTGAATTGATGGCTGGTTTCTGATGCTAAGTCCTGACTCCTGAGCTCAGCCGATTCTCCTGCTCCAACCCAGTGACAGTTTATCTTCTTACCAAACTCAAAGTGATGGGATTTATTGTGACACTTTAGTACATACATAACGTACTTTGATCACATTCATGCTCCTTCTTGCCTTTTCTGATGTCCTCTTCCCCTGATCCCTTCCTGTTCTATAATAATGTCTTTCCATTTCTTTCTTTCTTTTTTTTCCCCCCTCTAGAATGTGCAAATGAGAAACAATGTAATACTTGGTCTTCCCGAGTTTGGCTATTTCATTTAACACACTGATCTCCAGTTTCATGCATTTTTCCTGTAAATGATGTGATATGGTTTTAAACATTTTTAAACCTACATAATGCATATATGCACCATATTCTCCTTATCTGCCGGTGGACTCTGAGGCTGCCTACTATGAATAATGCTGCAGCAAACACGTGTGCCTCCTGGAATCACTGTTCACTATTTACTTTGATTCCTTTGAGTCTATACCCAGGGCTGGAATAGCTAGATTGTAGGCGTTCTATGTTTAGAACAATTTGTTTATTTTTATTTATTTCTTTGAGAGTAAGAGAGAGAGAGAGAGGGAGAATGGGCACTCCAGGACCTCCAGCCTCTGCAAACGAACTCCAGACGCGTGCGCCCCCTTGTGCATCTGGCTAACGTGGGACCTGAGGAATCAAGCCTAGAACCGGGGTCCTTAGGCTTCACAGGCAAGCGCTTAAGCGCTAAGCCATCTCTCCAGCCCCTATATTTAGATTTTTTTTTTTTAAGGAGAAACTGATACTGAATTCCGTACTCTTACCTATTTTTTATGATCACTGTTACTATGTTCTTGTAGAGCACTGTGTGATACGCGGTGCATGCAGATAGGCGCAGATGCTGGTGCCCTGCGTGTGCGTGCGCAAACCAGAAAGGAAATTCGGGTACGTTCTCTTTTCCCTGTTGCTGAACCATCTGTTTCCTGGAGACAGGGTCCCCTTCATCTAGGAGCGGTCATTGGTCAGGGAGCCCACGGGACTCTCCGCTCTGTGCCCCACGCACACCTTCGCGGACTGCAGTTACACGAGTGTGTTCACACTCGGCTTTCTGTGCGAGTTCTGGACAGTCAAACGTGGTGGTCTCCTGCCCGAGGGGTCCTGTGAGTAAGTGGCAAACATTGTTAGCCACTGATCCATCTACCAGCCTCCCCCCACCCCCTTTTTTTTTAAGGTAGGTTCTCACTCTAGACCAGACTGACCTGGAACTCACTGTGTAATCTCAGGGTGGCCTCGAACTCACTGCGATCTTCCTACCTCTGCCTCCCAAGTGCTGGGATTAAAGGAGTGCGCCACTGTGTCCGGCCCCAGCCCATTTGTTAACTGAGCAGTTTGTTTTGCTAAATTCAAGTTCATTACTTTTTAAAATGTTTTTATTTATTTATTTGAAAGAGAGAGAAAGGGGGGGAGGAGAGAGGGAGAGGGAGAGGGAGAGAGAGAGAATGGGTATGCCAGGGCCTCTAGCCACTGTAAGTGAACTCCAGATGCATGCACCAACTTGTGCATCTGGCTTACTGGGTACTAGGGAATTGAACTTGGTTCTTCTGGCTTTTCAGGCAAGTTTCTTAACCAGTAAAGCCATCTCTCTAGCCATTTATTACTTTTTAAATTGATTTCTGTTCTCATATACTTTTTGTGTATCTAAAAAAAAACAAACTTTCAAATCACAAAGATTCTCACTTTTAAAGAAGCCTTGCTTTAAATTATTCTTTTTCCTTACATTTATTTCTTACATTTATGATCTTACATTTATATTTTGATTTCATTTTCATATATAATGTGAAGAATGGCTTAAAGTTAATTTCTTTTAATGGTTTATTTGTTGAAAGTAATAACGTGTTATAAAAGCTATTCTTTTTTACTTAATTATCTTTGTATCATTTCAAAAACACAATTGCTCACATATGAGTAGAAGTAATTATGATGTCTTTGTTCTGTTTCATTAATGTATTTGAGTATTTACAGTCGGCAAAAATAGTTATACATTTTTTTCAAGAAATCAGAGTTGGCCAACTTGCTCTTCTTTTAAAATTATTTTGTTCACTTTAGGCATTTCATATTGAGTTGAATATATACATCAGCTTGTGGAAAATTGGCAACCTAACAATTTTGAGCCTCTAATAAAAAAAGGTGTACAGTTTATGGTCATACCACCCTGAACACGCCCGATCTCATCTGAAAAAGGTATATGTAGCTATTTATTTAGGTCTCTGTTAATTCTTGTAAGCAATATTTTCTTTATTATGTAAATCTTAACCATATTGGTGACATTGTTCCCTAAATATTTCACATTTTTGGTGCTATTACTTATTTATTTGAAAGAAAGAGAGAGAGAGAATGGGCACACTGTGCCTCTAGCCACTGCAAGTGAACTCCAGATGCAGGTGCCGCTTTGGGGGTCCATTCCCTTCCTGGTTTGTCTGAGAAAGGTTCTCTTTGTTGCTGACTGCTGTGGGGATGCCCCTTTACGACCCATCTCACCGAGGTGTTGGGGATGTAGATGCGTGACTTCACCTGGCTTCACATGTGTTCTGCGTATCCAAACTCACTTCCTTACGTTTGTCGTAGTATACACGTTACCCCCTGCATCTTCTTTGTAGCCTGTAAAATTTCTCCCATGCAGGAATGAGTGATATTTTGTTTTAGCCCCTTTTAGGTTAGACATGAAGTGAAAACATAATTGGCCACAAGTCGGCCTGTGTAGGTTGGTCGAAAGCTAGTTGGGATTTCATGATCTTAAAAAAAAAGCAGCAGTGAGATTGGATGCTAAATAGTTAAACCCCAAACCAACTATAACGTGAACCCTCAATTAACTAGGGGAACGTTTACACTTGGCTCCAAAATAGAAAGAGGGTGGTGTGAGGATGCAGGAGGCCGCGGAATACGCATTGCATGTGGCCTCACGTTCATTTTGCTTTATGTTAAATTTTTATGATCCTCTGGATCCACAGGCTATGCAGACTGGGTCCTTATGTTATTGCTGAAGATGCTCAGGAAGGTGGCTTCTTTTTCAAGCAAAGCCCATACAATGTATTATTAGCTGCTAACTGCCTTGGTTTGGTGTCACCGCCTGTTTTTTGTTTTTTAATTTTTATTAACATTTTCCATGATTTTTTTTTTTTGAGGTAAGCCCAACTGACTGGCCCTTTGTGTGTGTGTGTGTGTGTGTGTGTGTGTGTGAGAGAGAGAGAGAGAGAGAGAGAGAGAGAGAGAGAGACAATTGGCATACGAGGGCCTCCAACCATTACAATTGAACTCCAAACACATGTGCCCCCTTGTGCACATGTGGACCCAGTGCACATGTATCACCTTTGTGCGTCTGGCTTACGCGGGATCTGGAGAGTCAAACATGGGTTCTTAGGCATTGCAGGCAAGTGCCTTAACTGCCAAACCATCTCTCCAGCCCTGGCGTTGCCTCTTTGAAAATTAGATCTCCTCTGGTACCCACATAAAGCTGGATGCACAAAGTGTCATATGTGTCTGAAATTTGTTCGCAGTGGCAGAAAGCCCTGGTACAATATTCTCTGTCTCCCTTTCCCTCTCTTCCTTTCACTACCTCTCAAATAAATGAAAAAAATAATTAAAAAAATAAAATGGCCAGGCATGGTGGCACACACCTTTAATCCCAGCACTCGGGAGACAGAGATAGGAGGATCGCTGTGAGTACATAGTGAATTCCAGGTCAGCCTGAGATAGAGGGAGACCCTGCCTCAAAAGAAAAAAATAAAAACCATAAAAATAAAAAATAAATAAATAAAATGATACCTCATTTGGACAGCCAAGACTTCAGGCTGTTGAGCATTCCCTGATACCGTCCAACGATTTACTTTGTCTTGGGCTATACTGGCTGACATCACAGTACAGATGAGGCAAGGATCCTATTAAGTGAGGGAAGATGGATTCTGAGGCAAAGAATAATTTTCTCATGGGACATGTCTTGACTAAGGGCTTTGTGGAGGGCAGTATGGGAGCACAGGGCTGGGGTGGGTTTGGGAGCTGGTGGGAAGGACAGTGCGACTCATTTCAGGAAGTAGAAAGAGTGTAGATGAAAGTGAGAGGTCACTTCAGGTGAACTCTTGTTTAGCAGGCTTGCATGTGGATATAAGTATGACTGAGATGGGTCTTCGCGTGGGCACGGGGTTAGAGTGGAAGTGAGAAAGGACTCCAAGGAGAAGCAAGGACATCAGGCTGCAGGAAGAGAGTGTGCTAGGTGTCCACTGCTGTCACTAAAGCGTTGGAGCCCTGGGTGCAAACTGGAAGCAGCCCTGAGTGTAGGAGACGGGACATTGGTCAGGAAAGCTGAAGGCAAGAGAGAAATGGACAGTTGCATGTTTGAGGGTGTCCCTGAATTCCCATAAGGTGCTTTAATTACAAAAGAAAACCAAATAATTTTTCTGCATTTTGTTTTTTAGAAGAAAATGCACAGAGAGAGAGAGAGAGAGAGAGAGAGAGAGAGAGAGAGAGAGAGAGAAACAAAGGATATACACAAACATAAAAAAAGCATAGAATATCTGTATAGCATGCTCTTGCTCTCTGAGGATCCTAATCAATTGAGAATTAAATAATATAGAACCAACTTTAATACCCTAGTGAGATTTGTTACTAAATGTATATAATGAGGTCTTCTAAGTACAGTTAAGAACTTGGCCATATCATCTCAGTTAAAATACTGGCTTCAACGCTTATTGAGCGTGAAACTTTTAGGAAACTTTACATTATTATTTTTTTTTTGGCTTAATTTCACCACCTGGAAAATGAGATTATTAGAAGAAAATAATGAGTGCCATCTTTTCTGTTGTAGTGACAGAATACTGATAAAAGCCACTTAAAGAAGGAAGGGTTTGTTTTGGCTCACAGTGTGAGGGTCAGTTCTGTCATGGTGGGGAAGGACTGGTGGTTGGTGGATGAGGCAGTTGGTCACATGGCAGATGCTGTTAGCAACGAGACGGAGAGATGAGCATTGGCGCTGCCTGCGTTCAGAGTGGGTCTGCCTAGCTGGAACCACCATCCGAGACACAGGTGTGCATCCATAGTGACTCTAAGCCCAGCTGACCATGAAGAGAG
The DNA here is from genome assembly GCF_020740685.1 of Jaculus jaculus. NCBI lineage: Eukaryota > Metazoa > Chordata > Mammalia > Rodentia > Dipodidae > Jaculus > Jaculus jaculus. Next base: position 5,322,710 of record NC_059123.1, read on the forward strand.
GATATCCCAATGAGGATATTAATTGAGTTTTATATGCAAAATGCTTATATATACCATACAAGCTTACATGCCATGTGCCATATAAGCACACGATGACACACATTTGGTCTTTTTTTATTATAGCTTACTTATATGATATATATTAACAAGTGAAAAAATTAGATTATTTATGTGTGTTTCTATGTATAGTGCATATATATGCATGTATGTGCATGTATATATAGTATATGTGTTATGTGTATATATGGAGAATTACTATTTACACATATCTACATGCATATATATGGAGGGAGAGAAAATATAAAAATCACTATAAAACATGGATATGAGAGTAAAGCAGACCTAAATTTAAACCCTACTCATTTTGTGTTTTCATTGAGGCTTAGTTACCCTTTACTTGCACAGTGAATTCTGAAAGTATTGTAGAGTTATTTGGAGAATTAATTAACATGAAAGACACATTACTTTTGAATCAATTATCTCATTCGTAGGGAGGTACTTGGTGACTATCATGCATCATGGTTACTCATGACTGCCAGTCACCTCTGATCATGATTCATTAAATATTCATTTACTCCATAGAATAATCTCAAAGTAGTATTAGTGGCAATTTGGCCAGCTTTGAAAATTCTGTCATACATTATATATATTGGGCCCAAATCAACTCTTTAAAAAATTTGAGCTGTCCATTTCTACTTCTATTTCAAGAAGCAGAGAATTAAAAAGGCCATAAAATTGACCCAAACTCTGTACTAACTGAGCAGGGACTGAGAAGATGAGGAAGCTGTGTGTGTGCAGTGGACACACGTGAGGAGCAGCAGCACTGAGAAGATGAGGACGCTGTGTGTGTGCAGTGGACACACGTGAGGAGCAGCAGCACTGAGAAGATGAGGACGCTGTGTGTGTGCAGTGGACGCACGTGAGGAGCAGCAGGACTGAGAAGATGAGGACGCTGTGTGTGTGCAGTGGACACACGTGAGGAGCAGCAGGACTGAGAAGATGAGGACGCTGTGTGTGTGCAGTGGACACACGTGAGGAGCAGCGGCGCTGAGAAGATGAGGACGCTGTGTGTGTGCAGTGGACACACGTGAGGAGCAGCAGCGCTGAGAAGATGAGGACGCTGTGTGTGTGCAGTGGACACACGTGAGGAGCAGGAGCACTGAGAAGATGAGGACGCTGTGTGTGTGCAGTGGACACACGTGAGGAGCAGCAGCACTGAGAAGATGAGGATGCTGTGTGTGTGCAGTGGACACACGTGAGGAGCAGCAGCACTGAGAAGATGAGGATGCTGTGTGTGTGCAGTGGACACACGTGAGGAGCAGCAGGACTGAGAAGATGAGGACGCTGTGTGTGTGCAGTGGACACACGTGAGGAGCAGCAGGACTGAGAAGATGAGGACGCTGTGTGTGTGCAGTGGACACACGTGAGGAGCAGCAGGACTGAGAAGATGAGGACGCTGTGTGTGTGCAGTGGACACACGTGAGGAGCAGCAGCGCTGAGAAGATGAGGACGCTGTGTGTGTGCAGTGGACACACGTGAGGAGCAGCAGGACTGAGAAGAAGAGGACGCTGTGTGTGTGCAGTGGACACATCTGAGGAGCAGCAGGACTGAGAAGATGAGGACGCTGTGTGTGTGCAGTGGACACATCTGAGGAGCAGCAGCGCTGAGAAGATGAGGACGCTGTGTGTGTGCAGTGGACACACGTGAGGAGCAGCAGCACTGAGAAGATGAGGACGCTGTGTGTGTGCAGTGGACACATGTGAGGAGCAGCAGGACTGAGAAGATGAGGACGCTGTGTGTGTGCAGTGGACACACGTGAGGAGCAGCAGCGCTGAGAAGATGAGGACGCTGTGTGTGTGCAGTGGACACACCTGAGGAGCAGCAGCACTGAGAAGATGAGGACGCTGTGTGTGTGCAGAGGACACACGTGAGGAGCAGCAGTGCTGAGAAGATGAGGACGCTGTGTGTGTGCAGTGGACACACGTGAGGAGCAGCAGCGCTGAGAAGATGAGGACGCTGTGTGTGTGCAGTGGACACACGTGAGGAGCAGCAGCGCTGAGAAGATGAGGACGCTGTGTGTGTGCAGTGGACACACGTGAGGAGCAGCAGCGCTGAGAAGATGAGGACGCTGTGTGTGTGCAGTGGACACACGTGAGGAGCAGCAGCGCTGAGAAGATGAGGACGCTGTGTGCGTGCAGTGGACACACGTGAGGAGCAGCAGCACTGAGAAGATGAGGATGCTGTGTGTGTGCAGTGGACACACGTGAGGAGCAGCAGGACTGAGAAGATGAGGACGCTGTGTGTGTGCAGTGGACACACGTGAGGAGCAGCAGGACTGAGAAGATGAGGACGCTGTGTGTGTGCAGTGGACACACGTGAGGAGAAGCAGGACTGAGAAGATGAGGACGCTGTGTGTGTGCAGTGGACACACGTGAGGAGCAGCAGGACTGAGAAGATGAGGACGCTGTGTGTGTGCAGTGGACACACGTGAGGAGCAGCACTGAGAACATGAGGACGCTGTGTGTGTGCAGTGTAATAGAATAAGGTCTGAATAATAAAAGCACACTTTTGCACATTTCTTGCCATTTTATTGTTTAGGAAAAATATGATGGCGTTTATGTGTATGTATTCCATCTTTTACATGACACTGGGTAGAATATGAACATAAATTTACATTTAATTGTAACTCTATAATGCGATTCTGCCCAGATATGAAGAAAATATTAAAATTGAAGATTGCTCTGGTGCAGGTGGCTAGCGGGGCGGATGGAAGCGGGTGTGAAGCCTTTCATTATATTAATTTTTTAAACATTGTTTTTCATTTATAATCAGATGCATTTTTCACCTCATCAATATACCATAAAAGGAAATTTGACTTTCCTACCAACCCATAGTTGAAACCTCTTCATGATTACAGCACAATTTATTTTCCATCCATGAATTTATTTTTATTCATTTTTATGTATTTATTTGAGAATGACAGAGAGAGAGAGAGAGACAGAAAGAGAGAGACAGAGAGAGAGAGAGAGAGACAGAGAGAGAGAGAGAATGGGTACGCCAGGGCTTCCAGACACTGCAAATGAACTCCAGATGCATGCACCCCCTTGTGCATCTGGCTAACGTGGGTCCTGGGGAACCGAGCCTTGTACCGGGCTTCACAGGCAAGCGCTTAACCACTAAGCAATATCTCCAGCCCTCCATGAATTTATTTAACGTCACCAATACTCATTTTATCTGGTGGTAGTTTTTCATAAAGCCTCAAATTACATAACAACTCTAGCACGCATGAGGAGAGACGATGATGTGGTCTGCTCGGCACAGGTATGGTCCAGGCAATTAAAACAGTTTCCTCCTGATGACTTAATAATTTAATTTCCTTTGTTCACCCATTTTCCCTAAAGTGCAAGTAGCTCAGATGGTGCTGATTTAGCTCTGGTGGTAGTTGAGGTAAACTGGGCAGGGAGTTGCATGAGAACGGCTTCTAGAGTAAAGCATTTTTGAGCGTTTGTTTCTTTTTTGTGTGTGTTTCGAATGGGTGTGGTATGTGCATGCCTATGTGTGCATTTGGATGTATACCTGTGTGTACACACATGCCTGTGGGTGCATGTGTGTGAGTATTCACCTGCATGTGGGCGTATGTGTGTGGGGGTGTATTCTCCTGTGGGCGGATGCATGTGAGTGTGGGTGTGTATGGAAGCCAGAGGTTGGTATGTTAGGGTCTGTGTCTTCCTTAACCAGTCTCCACTTATTGTTTGCATCGGTGTCGTTGAGCGCAGAGCTCACCAACAGGACAGAAGCTGCTAGCCCATCAGGAAGTGTCCTGTCTCTCACTTCCCAAAGCTGGAGCTATAGGTGCATGCCATCATACCTGGCATTTTACATGGGCCCTGGGGATCTAAACTCAGGTCCTGTACTTTAACAGTAAACACTTCACCCAGTGAGCAATTTCCCTAGCCCTTTTGACCATTTCTTGCATGATTATATTTACTTAAGATTCGCAGTAGTGTTCCATGTTATATGTGAAGTTCAAGGATTAGTGAAGGGAAAAAATAAGTTCTTTTTTTTCCTGGAAAAGGCCATTTTTTTATATTATTATCCTATAAAATTAATTAGTTCACTAGAATTAAATAGCAGATTTAATCTTATGAAATTAACTCATTAAATGTACAGACTTCAAAATGATTTCCCCCCTATGTATTAAGTCTTAAATGCTATCGTTTGTACTTTTAAAATAAAATGCAAGTCTCAACCTATGATTGAAAGATTAGATGAGGCTTGAACCAGTAAAAATAGCTTTTTTAAAGGAAGAGTTATTTTGAGTGGAGCGCTAACTGTACTAGACAAATTCAGTCGGGCCTCCTCTTCAGTCTTGTCAAAGCTTAGCACAGTCCAGAAGGCACTCGTGTGTATGCCAAAAAATCAGAGCAGCAGTAGTTAAAAAAAATAAGTGCACTAAGAAATATTAAATGGAAAGCCAATGTCTATAAATAAAGAGGCAAGTGAGTGCTAATCAATCATAAGCAACTGAACAGAAAATAGGAATTGGAAGGGTGAGAGAGATTTCACATACAACATATGAGATTAGATACAAATGATTTAATTAAACTGTGTTCCTTCTACACAAGACTCAGAAATCTCTAAATGTTAAGAGAAACTAGAGTAGAGAAATACAACGCCCTGCTCGGCAATCTATAGCAGATGAGTAGCAAGGCGTATGCCAAAAGCGGAAATAGATGCTGCTGATGAGTCCTGGGTGAGTGGAGTGACTGGAGCTCTCTGCCTTCCTCTTGCTGTTCATCTCAGCGCTGTGGCTCTTCCTGAAGGGTCATCGCCTGCCCACTAGGACCTTAGCTGCCTTCACATGCTATGAGTGTGGGGTGAAATCATGAAACAGAATGCAAAGCCAGTTGGAATGAATATTGAGTAAATGCAAAGCCCAAGTTAAAACGACTTAATAAATAAAATAAACGTTGGGAGGACCTAAGGGAAGGTTGGAGGAAGGACAGAGCAAGGAGGTCTGCTCAGGTGTGAAGGGAAGAGGAAGGTGATTATCCAGCCTTTTTAAAACAGAGAAAATTAAGTCTAGATAATGTCTAGGTGACCTTAAAGGCTGGTCTTGTCTTAGTAAATTACTTGTGCTACTCAGCAGAATTGGACCATATGGCCTTCTTTTTAGAAGGCAACTTGAATCTTTTCAAATAAGAGGCCCACTCAGTGCTATGACATTTAGATTCCAAAAAATAAATATAGGTTTATTAAAACATGCACCACAGGCTTCTTGGATATCCACAATTTTATGTCTTAAATTTAGTCATAAAGACGTAGAATTATGTATTCGCTTATGGACATCCAGGTTTTAAAATAAAAGGATTGTGAATTTCTGGAATTAAAGTCTAAGCTGTGACCTAAACCAGCGTTATGCATATTACTATTGTTCCTTCTCAATTCAGTGTCATGGGATTGTATACCACATGCCAGAGACAAAACCAATTTTGCTCTGATCACAAACTGGGATGCTAAAAGATAAATCCACATATGAACACTAAAAACAAAATCAATCTTCCAACTTAATAAGTGACAGCCAGAATTCAGGAAAGGATTATTTTTAAAAGCAGAGATGATTTCAGTAGTCACTAGCTCTGATAATGGCTCACGGGAAAGGCACATATTCTACTAATAGATTGACTGAGAAGAAAAACATTATTATTGGTGTTTTTTTTTTCCTCCTCTACCAGATCCAGTGATATCACTCCTGCAATCTGTTATTTATGTAGAAAGGCAGTAAACAGTGGGAAGGAGACTATCTGCACAGGAACATCTTCTCTGAGAAGTTGCTTGAGAAATAAGCATGTGATGAGCACGTGAGAAACGTTTATGCCTCTTGGCAGCATGCATGTTCTCAGAACAGTAGGAGATAAAAATGGGGCAGAGAAGAAAACTAAGGATTAGATTCAGATAAACAATAGGATATTTGTAACATATTTATTTAACAAAATGCTGGGAATATTAGCATGTACCTTGCATGAAACCCAGCTTGAAATAATTTTTTTTTTAAAAAGAGAGTCAGATTAAAAACAATCTTTAAGACTAAAGTTTTGCTTTATTTTATTTTTTTATTTATAATTAATAGGATTTTATGCCAATGGAGCTTTCTATATTCCCCAAATTCTCAACACATCTTTACTATGAAGATGGGCTTATGCTATGTTTCTTAACTTTGGTACTTTGTTGTAAAAGGCTGGCCAGTTCAGTTTTGGGAGTTTAGCAATTTCCTTTATCCTTGTGTATTTGCTACATAGCAATAATACTACTCTAGTTGTAACAAACTCCACATATTAACAAATGTCCCTAAGTTGAAAAATCTCTCCCACTTAGGAATAAATCACTGGTATAATACACATATCTATACCTATACATCTATATATCTGTATGTAAATAGATCTATCTACCTATTGTCTATCTAATTTCTCATTGGAGTAAGCATATCTAAAATTCATAACATGGGTTCAGGTAAAATGCGCATTTATTTATTTATTTTTGGAGACAGGGTCTCATGTAGCTCAGGCTGGCCTCTGACTTGTTATATTGCTGCAGATGACCTTGCACTCCTGATCCATCTACCTCTACCTCCCAAGTTCTGGCATTATAGGCATGTGCCACTATGTATGGATGAATTTACTGAAAATTCTCAAATCTGTGTTCAAGATGAATTCATAAGATCTATGTGAATGGTTAGACAAATTAAAATATGCTTAAGAGCATGTCTTTAGCACAGAAAAAATGTGAGAACATCAACCACAGATGCATCTCTCACACCCCATTTTTGTCTTCCTATTGTTCCCTTTCCATATTGATTTATAGAGGTGAATTTCCCTTTTCTGATTTGCAGGAAGTCATAAGAACCTAGTACACCCCCCATCCCAGAAGCTAATGTTGACCTTCCCATCTAAAATCTCTCTAGCCCACAACTTAAAAAAAAGTCTATCTCTTCCCCATAGAATTGGCAATCAATAAAAGTTAGAGCTGGGGGACTGGAGAGATAGCTCAGTGGTTATGAGACTTGCCTGCAAAACCTAACCACTGAAGTTTGACTCTTCAGGACCCCATAAAGCCAGATGCACAAGGTGGCACATGCATCTGGAATTCATTTGCCGAGGCTAAAGACCCTGGCAATTCTGTTCTCTCTGTGTGTGTCTGTCTGTCTCTTTCTGAGTGTAAATAAATAAAAAATATTAAAAAAAGCTGGCGGGAACAGCATTGGGTTTAGCATAATCGTGGAACGTAATTTAGCTTTACAACCTTTTTTTGCCATTTTGTATTTATTTTTCTTTGGGGAAAAGCTACTGCAATTCGGTTTTTTAGCTAATTAAGTTAGATATTCTGAATACAGGTGTCTCCAGCTCACGTTTACAGCGCTATGTAAGATGTGGTGGTCTTTACTGAGCATGACATTTTTTTTCCATTCCGTGATTGCTTTTCTGGAGATGCTGTCTATTTGAAGCTGAGTCACAGTGTAGTCTCTAGCACTGCACTTGAGCCCTGTCTCCCTAGTGTAAGGGGGATGGGTGGGTTTATGGTGCTTAAACAAGACCATGCTCCTTGTGGAGATGCAGGAGAGAATCGGCACCATGCCCTTGCTGCTCCTGGCCACCTCCCTGGCCCTTCTATCATCTCATCTCCCTTCTTGCTTTGACTGCTTCTTTTTTCCTCCTTCTTCTTCCCTCTCCTCCTCCTTCTTCTTCTTTTTTTAAGGTAGGGTCTCACTAGCTCAGGTTGACCTGGAACTCACTATGTAATCTCAGGGTGGCCTTGAACTCACGGTGATCCTCCTACCTCTGCCTCCCCAGTGCTGGAATTAAAGATGTATGCCACCACGCCCAGCCATGTCTCCTTCTTAAGAGGCTCTCACATTGACACTGGGCTCACCCAGACCATGTGGGATTAACTCTGCAGTTTGAGATACCTAACTATCACCTCATGTAGTCCCTTTGTCATGTTAGGTAACATATTCAGAGGTTTTTGGGAAATAGGGTCTGGGGAGGCATTAATCTGCCTGATCACACAAGTGAAATGGTTTCTGTAATTCTGCCACTCTAAGTTTAAACATTAACATTTTAGAATACCTTTATTTTAGTATTTAAAACTGCATATATTTTAATAGTAATATTAATTATAAACAAAATATTTTGGTGGTACAGCCCTGTAAGCCCAACATTCAGGAGATGGAGGCAGGGAAATCATTGAAAGTCTGAAGCTGACATACTGTATATAGTGAGTTCTAGTGCAGACAGGGTGCAGAGTCAGAGCCTGTCTCTAAAACACCAACCAACCAACCAACACTCCCCCCGCCATATTTACACAACATAGCCTATAGTCTTTTTCAAAAGCTGAGATTACTGTTTAATATGAATTATAATAATTACTTAATAAAGCCATGATGATTTTCCTTATCTTAAATAAGAAAGGACTATTTTTGAGGCTTTTTTTTTTGAAGTATTTCACTATGCCAATTGAAAATAATTTAACTTTACTTGTAATAGTTTGAGATTTTGTTTGTTTGTTTATGGTTTGAAGCACTCTAGATTTATACCTCTGAGCAGGCCTGGAAATCTCAATTCCCTTGCCTCTGATTCTTGGGTGCTGAGTTTAGAGTGGGCCATGATGCCTGATGGTCTCAGTATATTCTTTAAAAACTGTTCTTCAGGGGCAGGGACAGGGTCTCAGATAGCCTAGGCTTGTCTTGAACCCATGATAAACCTCCATTCATCTCCTGAGTGCTAGGATTACAGGTGTGCACCCTCACACCCAGTTTGCACTGTGCTGGTGGTGGGGGGAATCAAACCCAGGACCTAATACATACTGGCCAGCACTCTACCTACTGAGCTAGTCCCTCCATACACTTTAAATTATCTTATTACACATCAGGGGCTACAAGAGACATCACCACTCGAGAGAAGTCCCAAGACAAATATAGACTGTAAAGCTAATAAGTAATTGAGTGAGTGGACATGAGCATGGATAAGGTTCCATTGACACCTCACCTCGCTCATGAGGATCAAAGAAGTGATTCTCCTGGTCACATGGCGAGGTCCTTCCTCTAGGCCCTGCCTCCTCTTTGTAAACCAGCATCGGCAGGTAGCTCTCAGAGGTGGTAGTTGAAACCTGCCCTCCTTTCCTGTCCTTCCCCACAGCATTGCCCAGAGCCCACGCCACCTCTCCACCCCTGTGACTGTAGAGACTAAAAGCCTCCTTCAGTCATGCTGGCTGACAATGTAGGTTCACACTCTAATTCCCTGCAGACTCCATGACAAGCCTATTGACACTCACATGATAAAAACATACAGACTGTTTCTAGATTCCAGCTACCTCTGGTTTATACATACAACTAGCTGGTTAAAGTTATGGCAAGTTATAGGAAGCCAAAGTCATTGCCATTCTTTTTGTTTGTGTATTTGCTTGTTTCTCTGAGACAGGGCCTTCCTTACCTTGTAGCCCAGGCTGACCTGAAACACACTATGTAACCCACCCAGGCTGACCTTGAAATCACAGCAACCCTTTGCCTTAAAGGCTTCCTGAGTGTTGGGATTGTGGGCATGGGCTACCAATGCCTCGATTAATAGCCATTGTTTACAGATCTTATTACAGAGTTTCAAAATTTTGATATATAAAGAAGTTTGTATTGTGAATCTTTGATGTTGTTAAAAATAAGAATGACATCCTCTTTTAATTCTTGATATGGTAGAGTACTGGGGGACAAAGACAGACCACAGAAAATATGGGGGGTTCACTCCAAAGCCTCTAAATATTAAAAATTTTTTTTTTTGGTTTTCCAAGGTAGGGTCTCACTCTAATTCAGGCTGACCTGGGATTTACTATGTAATCTCATGGCAATCTTCCTACCTCTACTTTCTGAGAGCAAGGATTAAAGGTGAGGGCCACCATAGCCAGCTTTTTAAAAAATATTAAAAAAAAATTTATTGCCGGGAGTTGATGGCCCACACCTTATTCCCAGCACTTGGAAGGCAGAGGTAGGAGGATTATTGTGAGTTTGAGGCTACCCTGAGTATACATAGTGAATTCCAGGTCACCCTGGGCTAGAGTGAGACACTGCCCCCAAAAAACAACAAAAAAAATTATTTAAAAAATTTATTTGCAACAGAGAGAGATGGGAGAGAGAGAGAGAGAGTGGCCATGCCAGGGCCTCCAGCTGCTGCAAATGAACTCCAGATGCATATACCACTGTGCATCTGACTTTACATGGGCACTGGGGAACCAACCCTGGGTCATTAGACTTTGCAGGTAAGCTCCTTAACTGCTGAGCCATCTCTCTAGCCTTTAATCAGTATTTTATTTTGTAGTTGTGATGGTTGTTTCCTCAACCAAACTTCTTATGGAAACTGCTGCTAAGTACCCAAGGTGGCTGGGTTAAAGTTCCTTTCTATGCCTTGTCTCGTCTGCTTTTCCATAGAAAACCCAGTTATCCTTGTGCCTACTGTGGAGGAGATGCGGAGTCCAGGTAAGTGGACAAGCTTCCTTTGAATAGCTAAGTTAGTTTAAAGCATCATTTGATAGATGACTACAGACTAACTTGTTAAATTGAAACAAAGAACCATGATACTTTTTTTTTTTTTAATAACCACGAAGTCTGCAGTGCAATGTATAAATACGCCTTTCATATGGTCTACCTTTAAATGGTATTCGAAACAGCATGGCCTTGTTACTTAAACTGAATCAACACAGCTGTCTTCTTGTTGCTTCCTTTGCATTTTTAGGAAAAGATACTTCTCTGAGTCAGAAGTTTTAGCCCTTGAAGGTTGTCTGACCAGACTGTAGGTATTTACTGTGAAAAAATTTCATCTTTCTATCTAATTGAACTTCCCAGACATTTGCAGAAGTTCGTAAGCACTTTCTCAGAACTCCATACTGACTTATTCCACCCAGGCTTCTTGCGGGATGTCTCATTCCGGGCCCAACCAATTGTCCGTCATCGGCGTCTACAGAACACACGAAGCTTTCAGCACTGTGCTCAGTGTGGAATGGAGAAAAAGAACACACCATGCTGGCAGGGTCCTTGCAACTGGAGGGGTTCCCCTCTTCAAAACCTGCCATTTCCAGGGCTGGAGCTATGGCTTAGTGGTTGAGGTGTTTGCCTGCAAAGCCTAAGGGCCCAGGTTCGATTCCCCAGGACCCATGTAAGCCAGATGCACAAGGTGGCACACGCATCTGGAGTTCATTTGCAGCCGTTAGAAGCTTGCCCATTCTCTCTCTCTCATTCTCTGCCTCTTCCTTTTTCTCTCTCTCAAAATGAATAAATAAATAAAATGTTTTCAAAAACCTACCATTTCATTTTGTAGCAGGGTAAAGCAGTGCCATGGTTTGAGTGTGGACTGTTTCTTGTGAGGTTCAGGTTAAAATTTGACTGTCATGGTGGGGGGGTGTGTGACGGAGGAAACTTTAGAGGTGGTTAGTTGCTCGAGATTAATGTAGAGCTACTGGGACTGAATTAGTTCTCATAAGAGCAGGCTGTTACAACGTGGCCAGTACTCACACTTTGTCTCTTCCGCTCATGTCTAATTCCTCTTCCGACTTCCATCATGTTACCAGTTGCAAAAGTAATCGTGGACTTCCCTGCTTCTTTAATTTAATTTAAGTTTTTTTTTTTTTTTTTTTTTTTTTCAAGCTAGGTTCTCAGTCTAGCCCAGGCTGACCTGGAACTCACTCAGTCTCAGGCTGGCTTCGAACTCATGGTGATACTCCTACTTCTGCCTCCCGAGTGCTAGGATTAAAGGTGTGAGCCACCACTCCTGGCAACTTTGTCATTTATAAAATGTAAAACAGCACTTACGTTATAGTGTGGCTATGGGAATTACATGAGATGTCAGATAATAACCTTTCCTGGTGAAGTGCCTGACAATTGATCTATAATTACTAAATTTTAAAGATGAATTGCTAATATTATTAGACTAATGAACACTTTGGGCTGCTTGCAGAATGTACTTGGGTACCATGTATCTTGCTTAATCAGAGTGAGGTAACTTTCCATGAAATATTCTCCACATCTAGTTCTCACTCAGGTTCTGTGTTCTGGTCTCTACTTATCTTTAATTGTCACTGCTGGAATTAGAAGAAGTAGTCTGAAGATAAAAAATGAACATGATTAAAAAAGTGAGCTCTGTAAGAATAACAATAACAGTTAGCAAGCTGCTTGTAATAGTGTCTTAACAACAGTCTCCAATTCCCCTTCACTACATAAACAATTGAGAAACTTACTCTAAAATTTCCAAGAGGTAGATCTTTATTTAATTCTAAACTAAATTCCTTCTCATCTTGCTGTGTTGAAGTTTTGTTAGTTTCCTTGTACATACCCTTTTGTTTCCATTCTAAAGTGGTTGACTCTCAAATACCAATGACTTTTTTTCTTGGGTCTCAAGTGGGTTGGCAGTGTTTCCACCTACATAAAATGAAAGGTCTACCAGAAACCGCGCACCACTGGGATCTTTTCTGGGAAACGAGAGTTTGCAGCTATGGTACAAGAGAGCAAGTGTCTTGAAAGGACATCATCCTGGAGTAAGGTGGCCCCTAAATTCAATGATGGGTGTCTTCATAAGAAAGAAAGGGGGCTGGAGAGATGGCTTAGCGGTTAAGCGCTTGCCTGTGAAGCCTAAGGACCCCGGTTCGAGGCTCGATTCCCCAGGTCCCATGTTAGCCAGATGCACAAGGGGGCGCACGCGTCTGGAGTTCGTTTGCAGAGGCTGGAAGCCCTGGCGCGCCCATTCTCTCTCTCTCCCTCTATCTGTCTTTCTCTCTGTGTCTGTCGCTCTCAAATAAATAAATAAATAAAAAATTTAAAAAAAATATTAAAAAAAAAAGAAAGAAAGGGAAGAGAAGACGCCGAGTGTTGCATCTATGAGCCAAGAAGTATCAGGCAAATGCTGCTGGTGAGCTCCTGAAGATAGGGGAGAGGCAGGCAGCAGATTCTCCCTCAGCGCACCTGGAAAGAATTACTCTACCCACACATTCATTTTGGAACACTGGTCTTCACAAATACACAGGGATAGTTTTAGATTTTTTTTTAAAATTTTTTATTTATTTGCAAGCAGAGAGCAAGAGAGATAGAGAGAAGAGAGACAGACAGAGAGAGAATGGGTGCGCCAGGGCCTCCAGCCACTGCAAACCAACTCCAGACACATGTGCCCCTTGTGTATCTGGCTTACGTGGGTCCTGGGGAATCAAACCTGGGTCCTCTGGCTTCGCAGGCAAATGCCTTAACTGTTAAGCCGTCTCCCCAGCCCTAGTTTTTAGATTGTTTTTAAGCCACATAGTTTGTGATGATTTGTTACGGTGCCTCTAGGAAATGGATATGGGGTATTTAACGCTATTTAGAATTGTAGATAGCATTGTCGAAAATGTCCCTTGGAAGCCCAGACCTGATCTTGGAAGTTTGAATGGATTTCCCACCCTTTCAGGTAGCCACGTAGTTGCTATGTTTTTGTATTTCCTTAGTCAACCCCTGAGCTGAACTCGTTCCGCTGACCTCCTTCACCTTGGGTTCCACTTCTGGCTTCCTGCACGTTTCAGTTGCAGAAGATGACTGAATCCCACTGTATTGGGGATACCAAGCTGTCTAGGGATAGACAGTCCTGGGGAGCTTGGGGGAGCAGGAAGAGAGACCAGCGAATGACAGGATACGTGTGCCGTGTGGTGGTCAGAGAATAAAAAGAGAGGTGACGGAGGAAGATTTGAAGTACATGTTTTTGTAATGACTCACAGATATTTTCATAATATGTAGTACTTTTCCACATAGGTTCTAAGGCTGTTTTATCTTCTAAGCGTAATTTTTTTTTTTTTTTTTTTGAGGCAGAGTGAGAACTCTGGCTCAGGCTGACCTGGAATTCACTATGTAGTCTCAGGCTGGCCTCAAATTCACAGCGATCCTCCTACCTCTGTCTCCTGAGTGCTGGGTTTAAAGGCGTGTGTCACCATGCCCGGCTTTAAGCTTAATTTTTTTTGTTTTGTTTTTAGGCAAGGACAATATTTAGCAAACACACACCGCTCACTGTATATTGAGCATGATACACAAGCTCTTTACACCTTAACTCATTTCATTGTCAGACAAACATGCAACCTGGGTGTTGTTGCTACCTTCATTGCACTGACGAGGACACTGAAGGACAGAGGCATTCGTGAATCCACCCACATAGTGAGAATTGGCACCTAGTTAGGGCTGTGGGACTAAATATAAGGCATCTAGGGAAGTTTGAACCCTAGGAAGACTACAAATGATGCTTAAGTATATGTTTTGCCCTGGGTTTTTATTAAATATTTTTTTAAATTTATTTGCAAGGAGCGAGAGAGAGAGAGAGAGAGAGAGAGAGAGAGAGAGAGAGAGAGAGAGAGAGAGATTCAGAGAGTATGGATATACCATACTTGCCACTGCAAACTGCACGTGCATGTGGTACTTTGTACCTATGGCTTTATATGGGTGCTGGGGAACTGAACCCTGGCCAGCAGGCTTTGCAAGCGAACACTTTTAATCACCATCTCCCCTGGGCCCTGCCTTGGGTTTTTACTACTAACTTGGGCAGTTCTGAACCCAGGAGTCATTTGCCTTTTAACCAACTCAAAGGGAACGAGCAAGACAAGGAATTCACCATCTTGCTTTTGGCAATGAAGCCTGTCACTCTTCCTGGGCCCGAGGTCTGGGCAGCTTTTTGTAACATAGCATAGGTCCTTTTACTTCCTGGCTTAACGTGGCCACTCTTGTACATTATCCTCCAAGAGAGCTTGTACGGATTTCAAATAATCCTCTTCCTTTCGATTTATTTGTAAGAGATCAAATATACAATCACATGGTGACTGCAGTTCCTCCAGAATTTCTTAGAGGCACAGAGGGTCCCCATATCCAGTCTTTAATGTCAATTTCACTTTAGGTGACACTTAATAACCTCTTGCTGTTCCCTTTTAAAGCCCAAATCAATTAAAATATATGTTTCTACAATGAGTATTGTTTCTAGATTTTTTTTCAAATTCCTAACATAAATAGCTTTTTATATAGATAATTAAAACCATCTGCTTCCTGGTAGCTCAGTGATATTTCAGCAGCCTCGCTTTATATGGAGAATTAAACTGCCATAAGTTTTTACTTTACTGGATGAAACATTACAAAAATGCTCATGGCAATATAATTCCTCAAAATGAAATGAAGGCTATTAAATATTATTGGAAAAAATTGCTTTCAGTTAACTAAAGGACTTAGAGTTCCCCACTTTTTTTTTCTAGGTTTAAGGGTTTATTTTACATAATCAAAAAACCCTCTAAATAATAAAGGTTCTAATAAACTCTACATTTAAACAAAAGCTCTCGAATCACTTTGTATTTATTACTCTAGTAAAATTTCTCCGATACCTTATCTTTAGTAACTCAGAGAAATTTGGTGACCTCATACATGTAAAATCACTGAATAGGTTGAATCTAGGGAAAAACAAACCAACACAGGAAGCCACAAGCGAGGTCAGGACAAACATGGCAGTCAACGCTTGCTCTCTCCCCCCCAGGTCAAGGATTCCCTTGCCCTGTTTTTGCATCTTGGAAAGGAGATCTAGCATTGGTAAGGCCCTTACATTCTTTTACGGCTTATTTACAAATTGAAAAATGCTTGTTCCCAGATCTCCCCCCACCCCCCACCCAGGGTGGAGGAGACAGCTCAGTCAGCAGAGTGCTTTCTGCACAAACATGGGACCTAAGTTCGGTCCTGCACAGCCATGTAAAAGTCGAGCTTGACGGTGTGCGCCTCTGACCCCAGGCTGATCAGGCGGAGAGAGGAAGGCAACGCTGATGTGTCATAGTCCCCTAGTCTAGCCTAAGCTGTGAGCTACACCTTCTGTGGGAGAACCTGTCTCACAAAATATTGTGGAGAGTAACCGAGAAGACACCCGATGTCAACTTCTGGCCTCCATATACCTGCGCACACGTGTACTGCTTCACATACAAAACACATACTCAGGCCGGGTGTGGTGGCGCACGCCTTTAATCCCAGAACTCGGGGGGGCAGAGGTAGGGTTAGGGGTCAAGGTCACCCTGAGACTACAGAGTGAATTCCAGATCAGTCTGAGCTAGAGTGAGACCTTACCTTGAAAACAAACAAACAAACAACAACAACAAAAGAAACAAAACCACACACACACACACACACACACACACACACACACACACACGCAATCACAGCCAGGGTGTGGTGGCTCCTGCCTATTACCTAAGCACTGGGAAGGCTGAGGGAGAACTTCCTAATGAGATCCCGTCACAAGCAAACACTACAGCCACAGCAAATTCAGTCATATAATTTGCCCTGATGGAAATGGCTCTCAATGATAACACACTTATGAAAAGAAGAGCAGCTTGCGAAGGCAAATGAAGTTTGGCGATTACGCTGTCTTTCTCAAGTGTGGCTTTCTTCTTTTCTTCATTCCGGTCAATTTTATGTCACATACACTAAGTTTTACTCCATACTTGAAAGAATAGGGAAGCGATGAAAATGACAGCTTGAAGATTTCTCAAAAAAAATTAGTCAAACTACGACTTAGTCTTTTTTTCTGAGTATAGCTTCTTGTTTGTGTATATGTTCATTTGGAGGGTTTGGAGTTGGATTGGAGGATTTAATGTTCATATCTACCATTTGGACATTGGCAGGAAAAAGTGTTCTTCAATATTATTAAATCTTGAGAGCTACTTTCTTCCATTTAAAATCATATATTAATTATACAAAGTAATGAGTTTTAATATGACGTTTTCATACATGTATTTAAAGTACTTCATTAGAGTCACCTTTCACTTAACTCTCTGATTCTCCCTCAAGCCTGTATATGCCACCCACTGATGTCCAGGGAATTTTCAAAGACATTCTGATTTTTAGCAAACAATTGTCTAATCTGACGAATGGCCAGGATAATCCAGCCCAGATGCATATACATATAATTAACTCTAAGTGAACATTTTAAGATAAAGAAGAGTCTATAAAAAGACAATCAAGAAGAGATTTCTTAGTTTAGGGGAAAAAAAGGTATGGAAAATAGAAAGAAGAAATAAGTCAGACTTTTCAAAAAGTATTGAATGAAGAGGGCCTCTCTATTAGAGCTTCATGTTGCTTAATTGGCTGAAATATTTTAAATGGATCAATTGGTTGCAGAAAAGTTTTCTTGCAAATAATTTCAGCCTATTTGCGGAAGATACTCATAAAATTTACAAGTTAAGCCTACAGGTCAGGATATTAATTATTTTGTCACTGGGGGTTGAACGCTGGTCTTATGTATACTAAGTATGTATGCTACAACTAAGCTATAACCCAGGTCCAGGATATTAATTTTTAATCAAATTTTATTAAAAAAACATTGTTTTCCTTAAGGGTCATAAAAAACATACAATTTTACTTCCCTTATATGATGACCATTATAGGTGCTCAATGAATTCAACATTTGCCTTCTAGCCAGACACATCTTGACTTTCTATTATATTTGTTCTTGCACACACACACACACACACACGCTTTGTCTTAAAAAAAAAAAGGTCTTAAATTCTTTGTGATGTCAGAGAAAGGTACCAGTTTATTCATCTTTAAAACTAAAGAGCGCTTGGAAATCTAATATTTTTAATTTTATATTTTGATGAAATTTTCAAATCACTAGTTTAATTTAAGCCCTTTGCTAGTTTACCGATGGGAATAGCGTACATAATTCAGTTTGATTCCCAGTAGGAAATGCCTAATGTGGTGGTGTGTGTGTCCATCTCAGAGCTGGGGAGGTCCAGACAGGAGGAGCCCTGGGGCTTATTGACCAGCCAGTCTAGCTGACCTGGTGAAGTCCAGGCCAGTGAGGGACCCTATTTCTAACAGAGGGGGGCAGTGCTCCTGCGGGTGACAACAGTGACCTATTATTGGGCTTGTATTTGGATGAGGCTATGCATCATGAAAGAACATGGGAGAGATTAGAACGCTTTTTCCACTGATTTTTTCCTTTGACATGTTTTGAAAATAGGTTTTACATCTAGTTTTACAGCTTAAGAGACAATGCAGAAGACGCCAAACCTCTCCCAAATCCACATTACCTTGAGATCTCTACTGTGCATCAGAACCGAGTTAGTTTTGTCCCGTATGTAATGGTGGTGGAAGTTTTGTAACTGCAAATTGCCCAGAGAAGGGGGTAGGAAGTCTTCATGTTGTGTTGTGTGTGTGTGTGTGTGTGTGTGTGTGTGTGTTGTAGGCATGCATGTTCCAATGTGTGTGCAGGTATGCTAGGGGCTGGGGGACAACCTTGAATATCATCCTCAGGAGTGTGGTTCACATCTTTTTTTTTTAAATATTTTTTGTTCATTATTTATTTATTTATTTGAGAGGCAACAGACACAGGGAGAAAGACAAATAGAGGGAGAGAGAGAAAATGGGCGTGCCAGGGCCTCAAGCCACTGCAAACCAACTTCAGACACATGCGCCCCCTTGTGCATCTGGCTAACGTGGGACCTGGGGAACCGAGCCTCGAACCGGGGTCCTTAGGCTTACAGGCAAGCGTTTAACTGCTAAGCCATCTCTCCAGCCCACATCTTTTTGAGACAAGGTTTCTCATTGGCCTGGAACTTGCTAAGTGATCCAGTTTGGCTGGTCAATGAGCCCCAAAGAGCCTCCCATCTCCACCTCTCCAGAGCTGCGACTCCAGGCACATGCATACCACCACGCCAGGCCTTTCTGTGCAGGTGCTGGGGTTGAACTCATATCCGCATGCTTGTGAGGTAAACACGGTAGGACCGAGGCTCTCTCGCACTCAGGAGCGGGGAGTCTTCTACTGTTGGGTGATGTAATCTGTAGTGTGGTTTAATTTTGGAGTCTGTCTTACTTTTTCTAAGTCTTTAGGAAGGATACTTTGGGAACCTTAATTTTATTTTACTTTTTCTTTTCCTTGCAATGAAAGTAATTCCAGTTCGCAAGAGTGAAAATGATGACAGCAGCCGGGGCTTTAACATTTGAACACTTTCCAGTTTTATGTCTTATTAAGTGATATTGTAAGTAATATGCACATATTTCAATAAAATGCATGAAAAACTTTACACATTGTTAAGACATTTTTCACAGTGTGTTTTGTCAATTCTGAAAGTCTGTGAGAATCTGGCAAACTGTCAGGGAGTAGGGTAATATGGTAGGACATTAAAAATGAAAAATATCTGAGTAGGTGATGGGAATGGAAGTGGACGCTGAAGGTTTAAGGAGCATGTTGAAACGAAAGACTAAGAACGCTAGCATGATTTTCATTTGAAACATATGTCTTCGGATTCTTGACACTGCATTTTTCATTTTAAAGAATCAGGAATGTATGAGATTTTATATTTACATGAAACAAGTATATTAATAGTCATTGCAAAAGATGCCTTATTGCAGAATATTGAGATTAAAAATGTTCTTGAAATTTAGTACCGAAATATAGTGTAAGGAGGTGTCAATTCCTATTTTAAGATGTACAATTAGATGCAAAATTGTTCTATTACAAGAATTACCTTTCTATACACAGTGAAATCGATTATATATGATAAAAATAGCTATGTAGCTTTTTTAATGAAATAAACCATGATTTTCAATAGTGGAGAGTGATGAGGTCTACAAAAGAGTACATATGTCACAGCATTATGAGACAGACTGTCCTGGGGCGTGGTGCAGACCTACCATTGATAATTGCACAATACCTCTCCCAGTGTTAGGCAGATACCATGCTACATTGGATTCCTGGGCATTTAAGAATTGTCTTGGACACTCAAAACTCATAAAAGCAGGAATCTAGAAGTTTAAGAGAGCTCAACTCTAAGATGGAGTTATGGCATCCTCACCAAAGTTCAGGGAACATTGTGAAAAGAAATGAAAGAATGGAAGAGCCACAGGGTAAGGTAAGGTAACCCTGAGACATTGTTCCCAACCCCCTAGAGGACTGACTTGTGCGTTCATGATCCCATGGTTAATACCAATAACCCCACTGAGGAGGATCCGTAGAGGAAGGGAGGCAGGGAAGAGTGGGTATAAGAAGATAATACTAGGGGAATGGGCCTAACAAGAGATTTAGTCATACAGTAAAGTTCCTATATAATAATAAAAAAGAAGTGTCTTGGGAAATCCCCCTGTAAACTTTGGTTTCCTATACTATAAAATGTGGTGGCTATCAGCACTCATCTCCAGGTAGTATAGAAATAAGAGGCAAGTTGGTGCATAACATGTACTTATGACAGGGCTTGGCCCACAGCAAAGCACAGTGAATGTTAGCCACTTGGATTGCTTGGCTATTTTCATTAAAGTAGATAATAGTACAATGGAAATTTGGTTTATATAGGATAATGTTATTTAAGGTATTACTATGCCATTTTCATACCTGTAAATCAAGATGACCTTTCTTTTTTTAAAAAACTTCATATATATATATATATATATATATATATATATATATATATATATACATATATATATATATACACACACACATATATATATGTATATATATATATAATATGTATATTATACTATTTTATCCCCCTTGCCCCTACTGTCTTTCCCTGGTGTCCTCAGTGGGGTTATGGGGCTTACTATGGGGTCATGAAGGCCTCAGTAAGTCCCTATTGGGTAGTGAGGGGAGTGTGCCTCAGTGTATTCCTACCCACTCTGTGTCTCTTACAATCTTTCCACCCCTTCTTCCACAATGTTTCCTGATTGATGGTTGGCCTGTTGGCAGTGTGATTTAGGGTTGAATTCTTTGTAGCCACTCGATTTCTGCTTTGATAGGTTTCAAAAAACATATTATTTATTTATTTGAGAGAGAGAGAAAAAAAGAGGCAAGAGAGAGAGAGAGAGAGGGGAGAGAGAATGGGCATGCCAGGACCTCCAGCCACTGTAAACAAACTCCAGACATCTGTGCCACCTTGTGCATCTGGCTTTATATGGGTCCTGGGTAATCAAACCTGGGTTCTTTGGCTTTGCAGGAAAGTACTTTAACTGCCAAGCCATATACCACTGATGCTGCATCGTGACAACTGAGTGTCTTATGCTGCAAGTTGTGTGTTTGAAAGCTGATGATTTTTTTCCACAGTGTGTAAATTAATTGATTATTTTAATTGCTAGATAACTAGAGACACCAATGATGAATACTACCGACTTATTTTCTATTCTGGAGAACATTTATGAACAAATTTTTATCTTGACCTTGAGAAACACAAGTTCTCATATCCACATAGGATACATTTTTTTTGTATTTAGATTAAAAAAATTTTTTTTTTCATAACCTGGTCCTTCCCAAGATGTAACCTTTACAAACCCAAA
Organism: Jaculus jaculus; assembly: GCF_020740685.1. Classification (NCBI taxonomy): domain Eukaryota; kingdom Metazoa; phylum Chordata; class Mammalia; order Rodentia; family Dipodidae; genus Jaculus; species Jaculus jaculus. The sequence goes on from NC_059123.1 coordinate 5,344,044, forward strand.
TTAAGCCTTGCTTCTCACCCACATAATTGTTAGATCATTTGAAAAAGCAACATAATTTTATCAGTAGAGAAATTGCAAATGAAAATAATTACTTATATCTTGATGGAGAAGGAATTTCTAAACTTAAATGGGAAAGCTAGTTTTCTTTAGTGAAGTATTTTCACAAATAAAATACTTGATAGTTTGTGGGATAATTTTAAATTTTTAGGACTTTAAAAAACATTATTTATTTGACAGAGAAAGAGGGAGAGAGAGAGAGAGAGAATGGGTGTGCCAGGGCCTCTAGCCACTGCAAATGAATTCCAGATGCATGTGCCCCCTTGTGCATCTGGCTAACATGGGTCCTGGGGAATCAAACTTGGGTCCTTTGGATTTGCAGGCAAACACCTTAACCACTAGGCCATCCCTCCAGGCCCAATTTGTAGGACTTTCATGTATAAGGTATAATATATATATATACACACACACATACACACACACATACATACATACATGTACTTGTTGTCATATATATAACATATATAGCATATAGTGTTTATAGATATATGTCAACATGGGTGTTGGTACCAAACAATTTATATATAAGTGCAAGTACATATATATGTACACATACACACATATACTCCCTAGATTCCCACTGTAACATACTATTAAACACACACGGTTGTATCTTTGTGCAGATTTGGTGCCATCCATGAGTCACACAGAGTCCTGGCATATTCTTCTGCCTAGTTTTCCAGCTCCTTCCCTTTAGATGCCCGAGGAAGCACCCTGCCGAGATGAAGGGGTCAGGGACATTGACCTTCTAGGCATAAATTACCCAGTTCATGCCTCTGGTCACCAAAACCTTCCATTTCAACAAGGGAATGTTCCTATGGGAGTTGATCTCTAATGCTTCTGCATGACTCGGGTCCAACTGGCTGCAAAAGCCCAACGGACCTGGACAGTGAAGACGGTGAAAGCTGGCATTATCCCAGCAATCAAGAGTGCAGGCTGGCCAGATGTGGTGGCGCACGCCTTTCATCCCAGCACTCTGGAGGCAGAGGTAGGAGGATCGCCGTGAGTTCGAGGCCACCCTGAGACTCCATAGTGAATTCTGGGTCAGCCTGGGCTAGAGTGAGACCCTACCTCGGAAAAACAAAAAAAAGAATGCAGGCTCTCCCGGTGGCCAGGACTGCTACCACAGGCTCTCACCTCTCCTACTACAGGACTGGTGGAGGCTCTTCAAACCGATGAGGGCATCTCCACGATGGGCAGTTTGAGCAGACGTTGATTCTGTCCAACTGCCGAGCCCAATTCACAAAGCACGCCACTCTGACCAGTACATCGGGAAGCTTGTGCTGGGAATCCTTCACTGCGGCCGATCTTAACGAGCCCATTTATCAGGTTACCAAAGTCGGGAAAGTAGACTGGGCAGGGCACGGTGAGGAGGGCAGGTCACAGGAGCGGTGAGAAGTTCTCACCAGCCACAGGCTGCCTGACCACCTCTCACTGGAAAAGGAGGTTAATGGTGGAGAGGCTCAGGAAGAGGCAGGTAAGAAGGAAGAGGTTTTAAGGATTTGCGAAACTCAAGACTGAGGTTGTGAGTTGGAATGGGCATGATCAGGATAAGAAAAAGACATCCAAGAAGATTGGGGGAAGGTGATTTTTTTGGCCAAGAAGAACTAAACAAGATGAAGACTATGTGGGGCAGAGACGCTGATGATGACCCCCAGAAGGAGAACGGGGCATTTTACAAGAGCCTCCTGACCTCTGGGAAGATGAGTCACGTGGCACGGGCTTCTCTGCAAAATGCCAGTTGGAACTCAGGGATTGGCTAAAGATCTCTCCTTGGGTCCCTCTGAGCCCGTTGCAAACTTGAGCAGAAGGAACAGCAAGCGCCCTCTCCGTGGTGTGTGCACCGTCAGCAGCTGTGACAAGTCAACCCCACCGTAACATCTTTATAGTGTCCGGGCTGAATCTGAGAACAGGCCCTTTAGCGTCTGAGGAAGGTTTCAGCAAAGCAAGGAAAAAAACAAAATCTTGCTTTGAAGATACCTTAAGCTCTGCTCTGAGCTGGGAGAAGACAGGTTCTTAAGAAACGTTGATGCATTCTCTAAAGACATAAGGCGTGGAACCCATGTGGGCCCTTTGGAGCTGCTGCATCGTCACACCTCCCAGCCCGGGTCTGAGTGGCTTCTCTGTTAAGAGTATGTCTCCTGGGCTGGAGGGATGTCTTAGTGGTTAAGGCACTTGTCTGCAAAGCCTAAGGACCCAGGTTCAATTCCCCAGTACCCACATAAGCCAGATGCCCACGGTGGTGCATGTGCCTGGAGTTCGTTTACAGTGGTAGAGGCCCTGGTGTGCCCATTCTTGCTCTCTCTATCTGACTCCTCTCTCTCTCAAATGAATAAATAAAAATAAAACACATAAATACTTTTTTAATTTAAAAAGAATATGTCTCTTGCATAAAGGTGCTCTCAAGAGCTCAGATATTGCATGTCTCATGAGAGCATTGTTCTGTCTTGGCAGTATGCAAACATTAGACAAGTTAATGTGTAAAAAGCACTTATTATAAAACCTGGTTCATGGGAAGTTTAAATAAATGTTAGCTACTTGTATTATTATTATTTGCCTTGTTCTCATAAAAATAAAAAGGCCATGGACATAAATTCGGTTTACTTAGGATAGGATTATTTCAGGTTTTACTATGCCATTTTCATACTTGTAAAGCAAAAGTTCCTTTCTCAACAGAAGAGCATTTATGTTTGCCTCACAAGGATGGAACAAAATGATTTACTCAGAAATCATAATTGCTGTTGGAGCCACACTGACATGACCGAGTGTCCACCTGGCTAGCTCAGCCCGAGTTGGCCTGCTCAGCTTTTGGAGAATAGTCCAGAAGCAGAACTTTTATTTTTTTTTAATTAATTAATTTATTTATTTGAGAGTGACAGACCCAGAGAGAAAGACAGACAGAGGGAGAGAGAGAGAATGGGCACGCCAGGGCTTCCAGCCTCTGCAAATGAACTCCAGACGCGTGCGTCCCCTTGTGCATCTGGCTAACGTGGGACCTGGGGAACCAAGCCTCGAACTGGGGTCCTTAGGCTTCACAGGCAAGCGCTTAACCGCTAAGCCATCTCTCCAGCCCGTGAAGCAGAACTTTTGGACAGTGTGTGTGTCTGACCCTGGTGGCGGGCTCTGCAGGCAGCAGCCTGGTGTCGGATACCAAGCAGGCACTCGGGCTGTCTGAGGATGAAGAGCTCAGCACGCGTGACATCCTGGTTGCAATTCCCAGCCCGCCCCCCGCCCCCAAGGACAATCTCAAGCAGCAGAAGAAAATGGAGAAGAGCCACGCAGACTCTGCACGTCCATGGGCGAAATCTTGGACGAGGAGGTGGTGGACCACTTCCGCTAGCTCAGCGATTGGGGTTTGTGGCTGGACACCCACCGGGCAATGGAAGGCCCAGGCACTACGACCCAGCTCTACAATGTGATGGTCTAAGAGAACCTGGAGATCAGCCCTGTCCACCCCATCCACCGTGGACTTGCTGCTGCCCAAGGCTGATGTGCGCAGAATGACAAAGCCTCCAACGGCTTGGTGGTGCAACTGTCTGAAACATCACTATTTTCTCCTGGTTTGATGATCCAAGTGGAGCCTAATGCGGGGTCCAGCAGGACCCAGACAGTGAGGAAGTGGAAGGGACGGCACAGGCACCCAGTGTTGCTTCTCCTGATGAGATCTCCCAAGGAGGAGGAGAGCATGACACCAGAGTAATCCTGCCCCTCTGGCCTCTTGAGGTAGTATCGTGTGTGTGTGTGTGTGTGTGTGTGTGTGTGTGTGTGTGTGCGCGCACAGGCGCATTTTCTTCTCCTGTGTTATTTAAGGCAGTAAACAAGTCCTATCCCATACCTAATCTGACAGTAGGATTGGATGCTGTATACTGTGTTCTATTGCTTCTGTTGTTATGATACTGACTGCACAAGACACCACACACTGAGCCGGCACTGGAGCTGAGCTAACTGTGGAAGCCACATGCTAGTACTTCAGGGAACGTTCAGAAGAGAGGGCTAGAACAATGAGTGTGATCTGTGACTCGCTTCATGTGCGGGAGTAGCTGGCTTTGGCAGCGGTGTGAAATCTCATTAGAATCCCTCATTCCAGGAGGTCGGTGAGACAAGGGAGAAAGTGGAGAAGCCGAGCCATTCGTGCGGTAGGTGGTGGGTGAGCACATCGCAGGGTGGCCTGGTGGCACCTGTGGATGTGGGACACCATCCACCAGTTGACACACCAGGAGAGCCTGGCCCGAGCAGAAGCTGTAGACCTAATGGCAAGACTGTGTCTTATCGATAACGACTTGGCTCGTGTTTATTTATTGATAACTATTTAAAGAACCACTATGTGAAATAACTGTATTGGCTATTTTCCTTGTTGCTGTGAACAAACACCTGACCGAAAACAATGGAGGAAGGGTTTATTTTTGCCCCAGACTTTGAGGGAAGACAGTCCGTCAAGGAGGAGAAGGCATGTCCACAGGATCCCACATTTGGGAATCCTCACACCTGGCAGTACAGGAAGTAGAGAATGGAAGGAGGCAGAGCCAGGAAATCCTCCCAGGGGGTGAAAAGAAAATCTGAGCATGGGGCTGGAGAGATGGCTTAGTGGCTAAGGCGCTTCTCTGCGAAGCCTAAAGATCCATGTTCAACTCTCCAGTTCCCACATAAGCCAGACGCACAAAGGTGAGGCAAGCGCAAGGTCACACATGCCCACTAGGTGGTGCAAGCATCTGGAGTTCGATTGCAGTGGCTGAGGCCCTGGCTACCCGATTCTGTCTCTCTCTCTCTTTCTTTAAAATAAAGATATGGCCGGGCGTGGTGGTGCACGCCTTTAATCCCAGCACTTAGGAGGCAGAGGTAGGAGGGTTGCCGTGAGTTTGAGGCCACCCTGAGATTACACAGTAAATTCCAGGTCAGCCTGAGCTAGCGTGAAACCCTACCTCAAAAAATAAAACAATAAATAAAAATACATACATGTACCTGAGCGGGATGGCTGCTTTTCTATTTTGTTGACTCATGGCTTATTGTCCATGGCGCGGCTGGGTCCTCGTGGACTTGTAGGAAATAGGATACGGAAACTGACAGCAAAGAGGTCTTAGAGTAGGTGTGTGGCCAGGTCTCTCTGAATGTGAACAGAACATGCAGATATTTGCGTCCCAGAGGGTGACTCAGGCCAAGCAGTGTTAATGATGGGCTCTGTGTACTCCAGTCAAGCTCTTCCCTTAGGCACTATAACTGTTGCCTAATGGACAGATGAACATGATGACCATGGTGGTAGGGAATGTGGCTCTGTAATTAGCTTCCACTCACCAGTTGATCAGGATGTAGCCACGATTTAGTGCCCAGTGTGCCGCTGACGAGGTCAAGGGAGCCCTTGATACAACACTGGGCGAGATGACAGACCGGTTGCTTGGTGGCAAAGTGATGGATTTCTCCCTAAATGGGGACAGTGTTTGTCCTTACTGAATACTGACTTTTGCTTGCCTGCCCTTGGTGGTTTGCCAATCTATTGTCTGAGTACTCACACAATGTCCCGCCTTTATATAACATCATTTATTTATTTAAAGATGGGGGGCACATTGTAGTTCACGTCGTCCTGGAACCCACCATGTACCTCTGGCTGGCTTCAAACTTCAGCTCTCCTGCCTCAGCCTCTTGAGTGCTGGGTTCCTAAGCATGAATCATCACCCCTGCCTATAATATCACTTCTTAGTGGCAGTGCATGCCCTTAATACCAGTACTCATGAGACAGCCGTAGGAGGAGCACTGTTGAGGTCAGCCAGGAACTACAGAGTGAGTTCAGCTCAACCTGGGTTAGAGGGAGACCTGGCCTCAAAACAACAACAACAGCAAACCCAATTTATTTCCATAGTAAATGAGTTGTGGCCCGGGCTCATAGCCTCCCCCTGAAGCAGCTGACTTGATAGACAGAATCCTGGCATGGGGCTTCAAGATGTAGATATGGTGCCAGCGAGGTGGCAAGATTCAGGCTCCAGAATGTGGCATATGCACTCGACCTGTGCTCATATATGGTGATCTTTATCTGCATCTTCTACTCAATATGCCCTTATTCACCCTTTCTTTTCTGTTTACAATAGTTCTTTTTCAATGGCTTCTTTAGATAGATTATATATATATATATATATATATATATATATATATATAATTATTAATATAGATAGATATGGCTTCTTTTTCAGTTGTCCCTTGATCTCAGTTACCAGAAATTTGATGCTGGCACCTGTCTCCTGGTGCACACTCCCTGAGCATCTTTGCCTCTCAGCAAATCTGGAAAATAGTCTGTCATTATTTCTTTCAAGATATTCTTGTGGTCCTCTTTCTCCTCGGGGACTCCAGTGAAATAAATATTAGGCTGTTTAATTTGTCTCACAGCACACTGGTGAGCTCCTCATTTGTTAAAAAAAAAGCAACAACAACAAAAAAACCCCTCCATTTGGATTTTTCATGGCTTCTGTTCATTTTGTGGATATAGCTTTACGTGGTTACTGGGGAATTGAACCTGGGGTCTCCAGGCTTTGCAGGCCAGTGCCTTAACCACTGAGTCATTTCTCCAGATGCTAATTTTTATTCTTATTTGGGATCATTTTCCTCAGACTCTCAAGAAATCTGCCTGAAGATTTTTATGCAGATACTAGACCTCGAGAATTCCACTTCTGTTGTTTTTTAGATTTATTTTTATTCCTTTATTAGAGATAGATAGATAGGTAGATAGATAGAAAGAGAGAGAGAGAGAGAGAGAGAGAGAGAGAGAGAGAGAGAGAGATGGGGACAGAGGAAATGGCTCAGCAGTTACTTAATTTCATAGCAGAGAGAGTGAGAATGGGTACGCCAGTGCCTCTAGCCACTGCACACAAATTCCAGATGCATACGCCACCATGTGCATCTGGCTTACACAGGACATGCAGAATCAAACCCGGGTCCTTAGGCTTCGTAGGCATATGCCTTAACCACTAAGCCATCTCCCCAGGCCCGGTTTGTTCTTACTCTTGAAGCTGATTCAGGCGGGAGCAAGGCTGGGGTTAACTTTTCCCTATGATCGAGGCCAGTCTTTCTGAGGGCTCCGCTGTGTGCCTCAGAGGTACAAGGGTTTCTGTAGTGGCTGGTGACAACAGGAATGATGTCCCATTCTTGTTTAGCTCCTGGGATTACTGCTTTTCTTTGTTTGACCTGGTTCTCTCCTGGGCTTGGGTGGGCACCACATGTGGTTCCCATGGGAACACGGGTGTTCTGGAAGGGCCTCTGCACACCTATGTCCTCTTGGGAGCATCTCTTCTCTGGTGCTTATGTCGGGGGACACTAGAGACCTTGGTCTCCCTGAGCTGTCAGCCAAGGTCGCTTCAGGTCGGGTAAGTTACTAACCTCTCTTTGCATTTCTGTAAGTATGTGAGTATTGTGTTCTAGAAACTCTCATAAGAAATTTCACTGGACCCATTATATACTTTTTTAAATTAAAAAAATATTTTGTCTGTTTATTTGAGAGAAAAAGAAGCAGAGATAAATAGAGAGAGAAACAGAGAGAAAGAGAGAGAGAGAGAGAGAGAAAGTCCACCAGGACATCTAGGCACTGCAAACTAACTCTAGATGCATGCGCCAACTTGTGCATCTGCCTTACGTGGGCACTGGGGAATCGAACCTGGATCCTTAGGCTTTACAGGCAAGTGCTTTAGCTGCTGAGCCATCTCTCCATCCCCACCATAGTTTTTTTTCTGCCTCATTTATTTTCCATGCTTCAGGATCTGTGTCCTCTGGTAACAAACACTTACTGTTATGGAAAAAAACATTTGCTCCCTATTAATTTGATTTTCAGTTGTTGCTAGCATGTGGAACAATCTGGCCCATGTTCTCCCATCTTGGAAATAGAAGTCTCCCTCGGAAATATTTTTTCTAAAAGAAAGAAAAAAAAAGGTGACCTAACCCTTTTAATACAAAAGAGAAAACCATCTTCCTCCCTCTTCAATTACATTAAATGCATGCTGGGCTATGGGACAAGTCACATGGTCACTTCGCAATGGATTTAAACATGTTGCTTTTAGTGAATTTTTTCTTTCATTCTTTAGCCTTGTGTGATGCTGAGATGAAAGGTAAAATAGGGATGGATGGTTTGGTTCAAGGGGCTAGGCGTTATCCAGGTAACAAAGTTTAGATGTTTTTAAGATAAAAATTAGATAGTTTCCAACACTTTTTTTTCACTGAGGCATGGTCTCCTGTTGTACTTGTGTGAATAGAGCTTTCTCTTTCTGAGAAAAGAAAGAACTTCAAGGTTGAACATTTCTTTATTTTAAGTCAACATTTTAATCCAGACTAGTGATTTTGTTAGCCTGGTGGCAATTCGAGTTGCTACTTTTGAAAATGGTTTTGAAATACCTCAGGAGAGTTTTTGTTTACTGATTTTTGTAGGCTTTTTTTCCCCCTCTTTCTGAGGACACGCTCAGAAATATTCCCTTTCTTTGCAAGCACGTGTGTGTGTAGATGTATGGACATGAGTCTAGAGACCAGAGGAGAGTGTTGGGCGCCCCCCCCACCCCATTGCTTTTCCACTTTATTTGAGATGAAACAGAGTTTCTCACTGAGCCCAGAAGTACCATTTTCCAGTCACACTGGCTGAACAGTTCTCCTGCCTTGGCTCACATAGCACTGAGGTTACAGTTGTGTGTGGCCATGCTTAGCTTTTTACACGGGTGCTGGCGATTGTGAATTCCACATTCTTGAGTGAAAGTACTTACTCTCTGAGCCATCTCCTAGTCCATGTTTCCTTTTTAAAAATGATTATTTTTGTAAGTTTATTTATTTACAAGGACAAAGAGAAAGAGAGAGAGAGAGAGAGAGAGAGAGAGAGAGAGAGAGAAAACACACTGGGACACCAGGGCCTCTTACCAGTACAAATTCCAGATACATGTGCCATTTTGTGCATCTATCTTTATGTGGGTGCCAAGGAATTAACCCAGACTGGTAGGCTTTGCAAGCAAGTGCCTTTAACCACTGAGCAATTTCCCCAGCCCTCATACAGAAAAAAAAATATCAAAGTATGTTCTACCATGGTGGATTGCAAACTGTTACAATTTGGATTTTTTTCAGTTTATAGTTAAGAAGAAAACTCCATCATTATTGTTGCTAACATATTAATTAATTAATAATATATTAATATATATTCTGTCTATGTATCATCTATCAATCATCTATCTATCCATCCATCCATCTATCATCTGTCAATTATCTACCTATTATCTATCTATCTATTATTTATCATATATCTACCTACTGTGCTATGCCTTATAAAGAGATGGATAGCCTCTGAAAAGCTAACATAGTTATAAATCTTATTTATAGTTATGAATATAATACATAAGATTGTTCCCAAATCTGATGTAGATGAGACGGTTGATAATCTGGAAGAGGTCATAGCAGCCAAGATCATAAAAGTGGTAACATGCATATCTTAAACATTTTATTTTCACTTAAAACATGTAAGTGGACATTCATTCATCAACCTCAGAGAGGCAAGCCTTTTCACAGAGGGGAATCTGCAGAATGCAGACTGGATTTCTGCTTGGCATTTCTTCCTAAAAGAAACTCCATAACTCCTAACGGCAGCTTTGATTGAATTCAAGCCAAGAGGAATTAAAGATCTCAGGCTGCAACATAGAAACCCTGTAAATTTTATGAACACTATCCCAGTCTTTCGTGTTGTCCTTTTCTCTAGTTTAACTGAACCCTACTTCACAACTTAACCTTTAGGATGTCTTTTCAAACACTCATCTAAGTTTCTCAGGAATAGCTCTTTGCTGTTCATTCACATTTCAAACATCCCATTTTTATTCATGTCTATAATCAGATGTGACCACATCTGCTCTGGTCAGCTGAGGAGTGAAGGCAGCCTGCTTTAGTCCGCGTGCGGTGAGCCCCTGATGTGAGAATTCAGGGTGCTCAAGCACCAGCCATGAGATTTAGTCAGAACCTGGAGGAAGATTACTCATTCAGAGGGTGTGCAGAGTGGGTTCTGCATACAAGATTTTTATCTTGCCAGCTCTGGTGGGTCATGTCTTTAATGCCAGGACTTGAAAGGCTGAGGCAGGAGGATTGCTAAATGTTTGAGGCCAGTCTGGGCAACAGAGTGAGACCCTGCCTCAAAAACAAAATAAAACAAAACAGGGCTGGGAAGATGACTCCACAGTCAAAGGTGCTTGCTTGCAAAGCCTGGATTTTATTCCCCAGTGCTCACATAAAGTCAGATGCACAAAGTGGCACATGCATCTGGAGTTTATTTGCAGCGGCGAAAGGCCCTGGTGCGCTCATTTTCTCTGTCTCTCTGCCTGTCTCTGCTTGCAAACACATGAAATAATTAAAAAAACGTAAATAAGTAGAATAAATCATCCTTACAAAAAAGAAAGTTTATTGTGTATATCTTCCTAAAGTACACACGCCACTGAAACGAACAGAGCAGAATGTTGTCTGCGGCAGATGGGCTTGGACTGAGGGAAGGGTCGCGTGTTCCTGAGGATTTAGAGCAACACTGGGGACTCGCTGAAGGTCTGCTTCCACATGAACTGAGCTGGGACGCCTGTCCTCAAACATCTACCAAGTCAAATGCTGCATCAAGCCATCCTAACTCATGAAGGGTCCTAAAACCCAGTGTGGATTCCCTGGGACCAGAGAAAGTAAATTTTCTTGTGTGCTCAAGTAACACAGGTTTTTGCTGTTGTTGTTGATGCTGATGATGTTTGCTTATTGCTTTTTGTTTTGAAGTAGAGTCTTTTTATGTTGTCCAGGCTGCCCTAGAGCTCATGAGCCTCCTTCGTTCATGCTAAATTACATAGATGAGCTACCATGCCTGTGCTCTCTCAAAGAAACTTATCAAGCATAAAACACAGGCGTCTTTGATACCATACATGTCATGGTTCTGTGTATTGCCCTGGAAAGTTCTAAGGCACCTTGATAGAATGAAGCGTTTTGGCGTGGGAATTTTGCCTCCAGAATGCACCCAAGGCACAATTATTTCCTTTGAGTATTTGGCTGCACAAGCTTGGTCAGGCTGCTGAAGGGATAGTGGTTAGCACAGGCTGACCAGCAACCACAGAACATGATTGTTCAGTGTTTATTTGCCAGTTCATTTATTGTCTCCTCCTCCAAAACTTTGACATGAAGCTACTGAAGGAAGCTGGGTGTGGCTAGCTCACTGAGAATACTGAGGATGTTGATCTTGATCCCAGAACTTGGGAGGCAGAGGTAGGAAGATTACTGTGAGTTTGAGGCCACTTCGAGACTACATAGTGAATTCCAGGTCAGCCTGGCCTAGAGTGAGACCCTACCTTGAAGAAAAAAAAGAAAAAAAGTTATGTATGTGTGAGAGAAAGAGACAGAGAGAGAGAAAGAGAGAGACAGAGAGGGAGAGAGGGAGAGAGAGAGAGAGAGAGAATGGGTGTGCTAAGGCCTCTTGCCATTGCAAATGAACTCCAGATGCATGCACCACCTTGCACTGGCTTTATATAGATACTGGGGAATCAAACCTGGGTTAGCAGTCTTTGCAAACAAGTGCCTCTGACTGCTAAGCCATCTCCCCAGTCCATGTGATGACCATTTAAAATTTATTTTTAAATATTTTATTCTTATTTATTTATTAGAGAGAGAGAGACTTGGTGAACCAGGATCTCCAGCCACTGCAAACAAACTCCAGATGCATGTGCCACCATGAACAGCTGGCTCACATGAGTTCTGGGGAATCTAACCTGGGTCCTTAGGCTTCATAGGCAAGTGCCCTAACCACTGAGCAACCTCTCCATCCATTGACTATTTTTAAAGAAGGCAACCTTTTAAGAGTCTCCTTGTGGATAGAATAAATGCAGTGGGCATTGCTGAAGATAATATTAAGCCAGAGAGTTTCAAAAGCCAAATGAAATTGTAAACTTCACCAATTCATCTATCTAGAGTTGTGGTAAAAATACCTCAGTTGTCTTTGGGACCAGGTAGGTAGGATATGAGAGAAAAACTGACCAGAACTAGGGTTGTGGGCAGTAGAGGAGGCCATGAAAGTAACTCTGAGTGAACAACCTGGGCCATTTTCTGAAGACAATGTAGGCCCAGAGTTTGTCCTTTTTTTTTTTTAAAAAGACAGAGACATTCTAAAGAGCAATGTACATTTTCATGTAAAAGTTTCTCAGATATAAATATGAGCAATCAGGACTGGAGAGATGGATTAGTGGTTAAGCCCTTGCCTGTGAAGGCTAAGGACCCCGGTTCAAGGCTGGAATCTCCAGGACCCATGTTAGCCAGATGCACAAGGGGGCACATGAGTCTGGAGTTCATTTACAGTGGCTGGAAGCCCTGGCACACCCATTCTTTCCCTCTTTCTCTATCTGCCTCTTTCTTTCTCTGTTACTCTCAAGTAAATAAATAAGAATGAAAAAAAATTAAATATGAGAAAACAGATAAAAATATTAAAATTTTGAGATAAGTAAAACATATCTGTTGGCTGAATTTATTCCAATAACTTAGTTTGTGAACCTATGATGCATGTCTTACCAAGTTTCAGGGCAACATTCGTGATCATTAATCACATGGTGTATGACTTGTGATTCTTTTCTATCTTTTGCATTCAACATTAACACAAAGTTGTGTCTTACATGCACTTTCTACCTCCAGCTCTTCTTAGGGGCTGCCAGAAATACAAGATTTTATCTGTCACCCTTCTTTTGTAGCTCCTAAATTGATGGTGATGCTTTAGTGTCTTAAAGAGAGTTTTTCCAACCATGCAATGCCTTTTTTCAAGTAGATCCTAACCTACCTTGCCCAATTTATTTGTTGACATTCTTCCTGGAAGTTCTGTGTTCTGGTTACACTTTTAAGTGCCCCCAAAGTAGACTGTGGCACCACTTATGAGGTCATGCTACAGTTCACATTCCTGGAAGTATTTTCCTTCCCTTTTTTTTTTTTTTTTTGTTAATATAGGAATTCTACCAGTTTATTGTTATTTTAAAATTCATTCTTCCAGGGATGGAGAGATGGCCTAGAGGTTAAATTGCTTGCCTGAAAAGCCAAAGGACCCATGTTCCACTGTCTATATCCCACATAAGCCTGATGCACAAGGTGATGTAAACCTGCAAGGTTGCATGTGTGCAATGAATGAGGTTCCCATAAGTCTGGAATTAGATTACAGTGGCTGGAGGCCCTGGCACACCAATTCTCTCCCTCTCTCTCTCTTGCTCTCTCTCACTCTTGCTATCTTGCATAAAAAAGGCCAGTCTGGGGCTGTAGAGATGGATTAGTGGTTAAGGTGCTTGCCTGCAAAGGCTAAGAACCCATGTTTAACTCTCCAGATCCCACTTAAGCCACAAAAAGGTGAGGCAAGCACAAGGTTGCACATGCACACTAGGCTGTGTAAACATCTGTAATTCAATTGCAGTGGCTGAGGCCCTGGTGTCCCAATTCTCTCTTTCTTCCTCTGTCTCTTTCTGTGTCTCCCTTTCTCAAAAAATGAAACAAGGTCAGTCTGTTAGGCTTACAAATTCATTCTTCCATAGGAACTTGAGTTGTTTGTGTTGATTAGGCACTTTAGGGGTAACTGGTCCCCTTAAAGTAAAAGCCAGAAATGTACTTGAGCCTTAATCAGGGCTGGGGGAGTGGGATCTGTTATTTCCTTATCTCTTTTTCTATAAAGGAGTCCTTGCAGCCTCTGCCTTGGTGGAGATCAGAAATGTCAGAAGATTCCTAGACAATCATTCCCTTCCAAGAAGGACAATTTCCCTTTTTAGGAATCTAAATGTGATTTCTCCCATTCCTGAAACCCAGTGGCACCTGGATGTCTGGTGTGGATGCTATTATGGCCAACTCAGCCCTTATCCAGTAAATTTCTATAAAAGGCCTCAAGTAGGGTCATTCAGGGGCTTTCCTATTTCTGGGGACCCCTCCTGCTGTACATGAACTCTGCATTCTCTCCTAGTCTTAAGCTCTATCATAAAATGTTTTTAAACTTTGCCCTCTATGGTCTTTGAATTTCATTCATAACTCCTGAGGTATAGTCCAACCAAGAGCTAGGAAAAGCTATGTTACTCTCAACGACACCCCAAGTTTCTGTCTCATCATTCTTGGTAAGATATATATATTTATTACTGATATGTGTATGCATCATATTATAGTAATTCATTTGGTTTAATCAAGTTGTGAGTTCATTGAAGTTGGTGTTATATTGTCAACCCTCAACAATTGTAGGTGAAATTCATGTTACTTACATTTAGCACAGTGCTCTAAAAGAGAAATTTAAGTGTCAAAAGTTTGATGTAACTCATGGCTTCCCCAAAATGTACCTATAAATGTAAAGTTTATAAATTAAAACACACTTTTATTTTTTTACTGAAAACCTTACATAAAAGCATTATTTTATAAAAAGTAGAATGTTTTGAAATGCCCTGGTCTGGATATAGGTATGTTGGGATAAGCACTTTTCAATACGTTGTAGGAAGACAGGGAGTGCTCGGGATTTTGGGTCTACAGTGGTGTCTCACAGAATTGATTGCCATTAACCACAGCTTCAAGCTTAAATATGCCCTAAGAAAAGGTAGGTGTAACCTCGATTTCATTTCCTCCCGCACCCTAAGCACACTTCAGGTTCCCACGAGTCTCATGTGGCTGGAAGTCACTAAATGGACAGAGCACATATAGAACATTGTATTATGGAAGATTCTGCCGAAGGACACTGTAATCAGGGGTTCTGTCAAGAGGTGGGGGCATGTAATGGAAGAAAAGGCAATTTGTTTTCTTGGAAACATGGTGAAACAGACAGTCATCACTCTCAGGTCATGGTCTACGCCAGGAGTAGGTTCATGATAACTGTTGGCACCAATATGGCCGTCTCCCCTTTTATTTATTTATTTATTTTGTAAATAGACTTTTATCTGAACGCAACGCCAACCTGCTCGTTTCCTTAGTTTCAGTGGATGCCTTCCAGTTTTCATGGCAGAGTTTAGTGGTTGAGACAGACATTGGATACTCCATAAGCTTAACATACTTGTCTCTTTGTGTGAAAGAAGTTTGCTGCTCTAGTTGATATGACTGTGCCTGTATTTATGTGGGCACCGAGGAACAAGAGAGGTTGAAGGCAGGAGCCAGGATAACTTAGAAGAGAGAGAGAGAGACAGAGAGAGAGAAAGATAGAGAGAGAGGAAACTTATGAGTAGTAATTTAAAATCAGGTGATATTGGGGAACTAAAGATGGGATTTCTACCATTTGCTTTGATTGCCTTGGAAAATAATGATAGTCACTTGTTGTCACTGGAGTTGAAATAGAAAGGATGGAAACTTAGGAAAACTTCATTTAATTTCTGTACAGTAAAAAAGGCCGACATATTTAATCTCTCTGAGAAAGTCATCTGAACTCTTTGGTAATTCTGAAATTTAAAAATAACGTTTTTATTGAAAAATTAAATCTGCTTGTACCAGGCCAGCCAAGGCTACACAGGAAGACCCTGTCTCAGAAAAGCCTAAATAGGGCTGGAGAGATGGCTTAGCAGTTAAGAGCTTGCCTGTGAAGCCTAAGGACCCTGGTTCGAGGCTTGACTTCCCAGGACCCATGTTAGCCACATGCACAAGGGGGTGCACGCGTCTGGAGTTCGTTTGCAGAGGCTGGAGGCTGTGGGGCGCCCATTCTCTCTCTATCTGCCTCTTTCTCTCTCTGTCTGTCACTCTCAAATAAATGGATAAGAATGAACAACAAAAATTTTAAAAAGCCTAAATAAACAAATAAATAAATAAAACAAGGAATGAAGACAAACCATTCTCTTAAGATCTTTTCTGGTGCAGAGGCCTTATCAGCACTTTTCAATGTTAGAATCTGAAAATTCAAGAGTTTAGCTGAATGGAGACACAGTCCTTAGTCTCTGATACCATCTCCCGTAAGAATGAGGTGTCCAGACGCTTGCATGTCATTTACACAGCAATGGCGTTGGCGGGTCCGTTGGCTCAGCGCATGCTGGTGCACAGCTACGTAGCCCAGATAGCAAAGGGATTTCTTCGTCTAGCTTTCACCAACCCTCCTTAAGTTGTCAAATCAGGGCGTGGGGAGGAGACACCTATTCACTCTGAGTTGCTACTTGTCCAAGGGGCTGTTTGTGGTACCTGGGTAATCAATCCCCTTTGTGCTTAAAATAGGATTCTCGGCTAGTTTTTTATTTGGTGCCGCACGTGGTAACAGCCATGGGGTCCGAGTGCCAGTCTTCCCGTCGCTCTTTCTTGACTTCATACTTCATGGAAACATGGCTGGGCCTCATCCCTGCTGGGCCGTACCCCAGAAGCACTAGGCAGTTTGCACGGGACAGATCTTTGTGGTGGAAGCTCAGGAACTGAGTGGCCTCACAGTTCCCGAAGGGTAGCAAATCAGGGCTGAAAGCAGACACAAGACTTTGGGGCACATTGTATTGTTTGGTCACTGATAGGTCACTCTGCAAAAATCTGGATCTTCGTTCTCAAGGACCAGTATTCTGGTTCTGTTTGTCATAGCAAAATAAAGAGAAGCAAAGACAGTAGAGAGGGCCTTGGGAAGCTTTCGCTGGGCTGCTGTTAGAGACACAGCCCGAATTTCCTGTGAGTTTCTCTCGGTACTCTTTCTTTCTGCCTCCTACTTAATTCTTTTCCTGGAAATAGTCCAATGTGTTGCATAAACCACCTTCTACAAAACAGGAAGATATTAACTCAGAGCGCGAGAGGTACAAGACACAAAGCAGTTCTCTAATCTATCCAAAGGAAGGAAGAAATAAACAGAGTCAAATTCTTGTTTACCTGTTGGCCAGCTGCTCATTTTCCCCCTCTGTGATGTTCCTTCTTTTTTTTCTTTTAAACCATCTTGGAGGTCCTTCCATTGTTGACATTTAGTTATTTCATCAGGAACAGCCATTGATATCTCTCTGCTTGGGACTATCACATAACATCATCTTGTGGTTCTCGTGTAGTTCTTAAAACCTTACTGATAAAATATCAAAAGGAACACTCAGACAGACCATCAGTTTTCAACAGACTCCCTGCTTCTGCCAATTTTTCCAAATAATAGTTTGGCATTTTTATCTTGAAATTCAAAGATAAAAGTCTTGGTGGCAGATTGAAGGGGAACTTAAGTAAAGGGAATTAACCATACATCATTACTTAATTACATTAACTTATAAACCATCTAGCTTCAGTTTGGCTGCTAATCACTAACTAGCTTAAAATTATTCTGTGAAAAAAAATTCCTGCAGATAAAATTTTATTTTTGATCATTTAAGCTAACTCCTTTAATTAAATTTCACTCATTTTAAAAAATATGAGGTCAAATATGACATCTGATGTGATCAGGTAAAATTCCAAAGTTTTAGATTTGAATTAGTCAGTTGAGAAACAAATTTTTCATGAGAACTCCCTTTTGGAACCCTTGATGAACACATGGTATTAGATTGAAAAGAAGGATAAATTTTAAGCACGCATATCTGTGCTCCAATTATTTGGAGGTAGTATGCTCATGAACAGAATTAAAAAAATAAACATAAGATGTGAATTTTCAGGAATAGTTTAAAATGTAGTAGGTGGCCCTGGGTGGTGGTGTTGGTGGTAGTCAATGGTGGAAAACTTTGATGATGATTAATAATTGAAGAGGGAGGGCTGGAGAGATAGCTTAGCAGTTAAGGTGCTTACTTGTGAAGCAGAAGGACCCAGGTTCAATTCCCCAGGACCCACGTTAGCCAGATGCACAAAGTGGAGCATGAGTTTGGAGTTCGTTTGCAGTGGCTGGAGGTCCTGGGGCACCCATTCTCTCTCTCTCAATAAATAAATAAAATTTACAAAGCATAATTGAATAGACAGAAAGTGAGAAGAAATCAATATAGGTCCTTAGATTTTGCAGTTTATTAGTAACCTTTGCATCTGACAGTATCCTGACAAGAAGCAACTTAAGTGGAAAAGGTTTATTTTGGCTCATGGTTTAGGGGAGAGCTTATTATAGCGAAGAAGGCATGGCAGTGAGACTAGCTCCTGCCTTTGGTGGTGAGAGGCTGCCGGTTCACATCTTGATGGATTAGGAAGCAAAGAGATGCAAATTTCAGTGTGCAGTTGCTTAATTTTTATCGTCTGCTACCCGCCCTGGAAAGGTGCCACTAACATCCAGGGAGGGTCTTCCTCCCTCAGTTAATCCTCATGAACACACCTAAAGGTATCAAAAAAATATTCACTGGAAAGGTGAATTAGTTGATAAGATGTTACTAGGTAGTGTTCATCTTTTTAAAAATTTTTGTTTCTTTTCAGATTTATTTATTTATATTTATTTTAGAAACAGAGAAAGTGAAAGAGCAAGAGAGAGTGCGCGAGAGAGAGAGAGAAATTGAGAGGGAGAGAATGGATGCGCCAGGGTCACTCACCACTGCAACTGAACTCCAGACGCATGGGCCACCATGTGCATCTGGCCTTACGTGGGACCTGGAGAATCGAACCTGGGTCCTTAGGCTTCGCAGGCAAGTGTCTTAACCACTAAGCCATCTCTCCAGCCCCAGTAGTGTTCATCCTAATGATGGATAACAATCTCCCTATGTAGATGTACCCACCAAGACTATCTGTAGGTTGGGACTGAGATTATATTTCTTAAATGAAGCCATGAAAATTCTGAAATAGGTTTTTCTTTAAACATTTTCATCTCTGAAAATTGTGGGCTTACACGTTATGTAGTTTCACTCCCCATCTTCTTATAAAGAACACTTCAGGTTCATTTCTCTTTATTATGGGAGGATGCTAGGTTTCTTTCTGTTTGCCTGCTTTCGTAATAATGACAGAGACCTTCTGAACTAACTTACACTGCACTGGCTCCAAAGTGACCTGAAGTGGATGCCATAAACTTCACCGAATTAATGAGGTGCCTTCATATGCTGTCCCCCCCCCTGCCCATTTTATAGTTCAGTAAAATGGGACAGATTATACTTTTGGTTGACTTTTACCGGTTATGCAATCAAGTCACAAAAAGACAGCGTTCCTTGTCTCCTAGGCATTTCAGCTTGTGGCCTACCCTATAGTGTCCCATTCATGTTCTCTATAAAGATCTGTAAACCTGGAAAGGGTCGCTTGTCACCCTTGACCCACACGCTATCAATTTCTTGTACAATGCTTGCCACAGTGTCAGACATATAAGGAGGCACACGTCATATGCTCATTTTCCTTTCTTTAGAGTGACAATAAGACTCAGACGCTCTTCTTAGTGTCCTCGACCCCCTGGAAAATTACAACCCGCATGGAGCCCAGATCAGGTGTCCTGAAACACTTGGAAAGTCTCAGATGTGTCCCTTAGCTAGATCATTAAAAAAAAAAAAAAAAACTTCTACCATATTCTGGGTTGGCTCCTTGCCAAGACTGTGTACCCAACAGCCTGCCAGGGTACATTAACATTTTCGTTTTCAATTTTTAGATATGTTAATGAACATGGAGTTAATTTATGGGGGGGTGCATTGTGTAGATCAGTGTGAAAAAATTAAGGCAGCAAAATCTATAATCAATGTATTTAAATAATCTTTTCTTTTCCAACGTATTGGCCACCAATAAGTCACATTAAACTGGAGATGGAAGCTCACAATAAGTACATTGTGTCCGGACCGTTGATCAAATACAGGCTAGGGAAGTGCTTGCTTTGACGACTTCTGTTTCTTTAAGTGAATATTGGGGCTCGAGGCTGGCTACTTGGATATAGAGAACAGTTACTTCAATAGTGGAGAATTGGAAGTGATTGGGTCCGTAAATACAGCTAGTACTAAAAAGCCTAAAACACTATTTTTATTTATTTATTTGCTTTGGTTTTCAAGGTAGGGTCTTGCTCTGGTCCAGGAGGCTGGCCTAGAGTTCACTATGTAGTCTCAGGGTGGCCTCAAACTCATGGTGAGTCCTCCTACGTCTGCCTCTCCAGTGCTGGGATTAAAGGTGTGGACCACTACATCCGGCTTAATTTTTTTAAGCAAAAGATGTGGTTGCTGTGCAGATCTCAAGTGATGGCAGATGTACGTGGCCCTTGTACACCGCAGAGAGCTCAGAGTTGGAGAAACTAACTTAGCTCCAATCCAAAAGTAAAAAAACTCAAAGCCCGGTATGGGGGCGCACGCCTTTAGTCCCAGCACTTGGGAGGCAGAAGTAGGGGTGTCTCTGTGAGTCAGAGGCCACCCTGAGACTACAGAGTGAGTTCTGGGTCAGCCTGGGCTAGAGTTGAGACCCTACCTCTGTAAAACCAAAAGAAAAAAAGAATCTCAAAAGACAGTTCGGTGGATGATAAACATTTTTCTCGGACTGATGGGGGAAGAGTTTTCTTTTTTTGCACTGTCCACTAGATGTCAGTACTGAACTGGAAAACATCTGCACGGCACCATACTATTAATTTATAATAAAAGGTATCTGACAGCTTTATTCGGATGAATTATGGGAATCCAAAGCACAATTCCCAGCCTTTGGTTTATAAATTGTCATTGATTTTAATGTTCTTTGTAAAGTTGTGGCATGCAACAAATTTTCCTGCCAAGAGCTGTTAAATAAATAGTCATCCTTCTCTGGGAGTACTCCATTGAACTTGTTAGAGTGACAAGCGCCGCCCATGATAGCTATCCATAAACCACTCACGACAGAACACGCAGCAGCAATTCAAGCAATTATTGAACGCACGCATTATATATTAAAAAAAAAATCCCAAGTGAACTAAAAGGAATATCACAGGTGGTAGACCGCAGCGATGCCCCAGTCTTTTATGTGATCTGCTCCTCCACTGACAGGTGACTAGGATTGCTGAAGGCCCATCAAACCTCGCCCGGTTCCCTGGTTTTCTCTATGGCGTGGTTTGACTCTCCACAGAAGTAGATCATATGCCTTTGGTACAGAATGATGGCATCGTAGAGACCTGGAGCATTTGCTTGGGTGAAGATTTCTTACACACTTGTGTCAGAACAAAAGCACACTTGTGCGGTGTGTGTGTGTGTGCGCGTGTGTGTGCAGCATGTGTTCATGGAAGCACAAAGTTTGGAGGCCTAAGATGACCGCTAAGCGTCTTGTCACTCCGAAGCAAGGTTCTGTCTCCGGGGAAAACTCTCCTGGACTTGATGCTATGGTACCCGAGTCCACTCGGAAACACTCAGCCTCCTTGGCGTTTTCCAGAAAGATCCTCCTCGTTCGCTTTTGCTTCGCGTTTGAAACTGTCCCCGCGTGCTCTGCTGCTGTGTGAAGGACCAGCTGTACTCCCCAGAAGTGGAGGTCTCTCAGGGATGCGGCCTGGAGTCGGTTGTTTGTACAGTGTTTTAAGACTTCTCTGGGAATCAAAGTCGAGTGACCTAGGCATGTAAAACTCTGTTAATGGTGCTGTTTGTGGAAGTGCGCCGGCGAGGTACCTGGAGGCACTCGGAGGGCTGAGCAGTACATTAAAGACTCGCGGGAGCTGACTCTAATGTTCGAGCCTTCATTTCTGTCTCTTATGTCTTTCCACTGCCCTGAATGTTGTGATATGACAGTATTGTACAAGCTAGAAATGTCCCCGCGGTTTCTCTTTGAAAGCGAGCTATCCGATTTATCCCAAATTCCTCCAGAAATTTGAAAGATAGTTCTCATTTAGTGCCATTTACTTCAGATTTAGAAATAAAGGGTTTTTTTTTTTTTTAAAGAAAAAAACATTAGGAAGACTAAGAGCTTGATACACATATGGCTGCCTTTTACAAGTTATTATCATCTGTCACATAAATACTGTATTTACTGACATTTCAAAATGTGGACTCTAATCTCCACACACACTTATTTTTTTTAATAGTCGCTTTCTTGTTGTTGTAAGCTTCCATCTAACAAATGAGAGTAAAAACATGCAACATGGGCCACGGGATCAGCTGCCAGGGATGTCACACTTCTGAACCTCGGTTAGAGGAGCAATGTCTAGCCTGACTTAAGTGGACTTGGGTGAGATCTGGAGAGGAGCAGCCATAATGCACTTTCCAGTGCAAGGGGTGTATGTATGGTGGCTGTGTGTTGCCATGTAGTTTTTAAAATTTATTTTTTATTTGAGAGAGAGAGAGAGAGAGAGAGAGAGAGAGAGAGAGAGAGAGAGGGAGAGAGAGAATTGGCACTCCAGGGCCTCAGCCACTTCAATCAAACTCCAGATGCCTGCGCCACCTAGTGGGCATGTGTGACCTTGTGCTTGCCTCACCTTTGTGCATCTCTGTGTAGTTTTTGAAAGCTATTTTAATGCTACTGGTTCCTTTGCTTATTCTCAGACCTTTCTGTCTCTTGTATTTACTTGTCAATGTGAGAAGTCTTGCCCTGCATTAATTACTTACAAGGATTGCATACAGGCAGTACTACTGAAAAAATAATGTTGAAAATTTTGCATTCTTTTTAAAAAATATTTATTTGCAAGCAGAGAGATATGGGATGGGGGGGAGGAGGAGGATGGGTGCACCCAGGCCTCCAGCCAGCCTCTACAAATGAACTCTGTGTATCCGGCTTATGTGGATGCTGGGGAATCGAGCCCAGGTCATTAGGCTCTGGAGGCAAGCACCTTAGCCATTGAGCCATATCTCCAGCTCCAAATTTACATTTCTTCATGTAACCTTGTGACTATGTGGGGGCAATCAGCTTGATGGATAGACTTGGTAACTGTCTCTCAGCTTCAGGCCAGTCAACAAGATTTTTCTCAGGTTATATTTCCGGGGAACAAAGACTCAAGGTTTTTAAAAAAAGGACGTGGGGAAATAGGATGGGATAGAAAGGGTGTTTTTCAGCTTACTGGGAGTCTATGCGGAGCCTTTTGTTGCATTTTGACTTAAGCAAATTACTCTAATCGTTCTCTTAAACATTGCTAAACTTTTGTATCTCAAGCTGCACTAATGCTAAGAAAAATGGTCAAAACTGGTCAAATCTTTTTCTTCTTTCTTTTCACATGTGTCGTGTGCTACGGGGTATATGAGTGTACGTGTGTAAATGTGTGTGCCTCATGCCTCTCGGATGATCTGTGTGTTTCCTTGCGATGTAATCTGTCACTGAACCTAAAACTACCATTTGCTTGGCTACGTGTGGCTGACTGGTGGGCCTCAGTGATTCTGCCGGCTCCACTCCTCACAGAGATGTGTAGCTAGAACTTAGGCTCTGGGAGGCCCCCTTGCTTGTATGGCAAGTGTCCTTACCTGCCGGGTCATCGTCCCAGCCCTGATGACTTACTTTGTTTGACAGATTAAAATGTAGACTTTTTGGGCTGGAGAGATGGCTTAGCGGTTAAGTGCTTGCCTGTGAAGCCTAAGGACCCCGGTTCGAGGCTCGGTTCCCCAGGTCCCACGTTAGCCAGATGCACAAGGGGGCGCATGCACTGGTGTTCGTTTGCAGAGGCTGGAAGCCCTGGCGCGCCCATTCTCTCTCTCTCCCTCTATCTGTCTTTCTCTCTGTGTCTGTCGCTCTCAAATAAATTAAAAAAAAAAATTAAAGTGTAGACTTTTCAACCAGTTCGTTCACACAGGGACTGGGTATGCGTCAAGACCCTGTAATGGGTCAGGCGGGTGGTTCTGGTCGTAGGAATCTGACGGTGGAGAGGAGGCAGTTCCGTTCTTAGTGGAACTGTCTTTCTACACTGTAGACAAGTGGATATGCCACATGTTCGCAGAGGTCACGAGTGCTGAGGCCGACACAATAGGCAAGGTGATTCGGGACTGCTGCAGATCAGAGCCGTGTGCTCTTTTAGGGAAGTGCTCTTTGCTGGACATCTGTGCAGAACAGTGAGCGAGGCAACAAGGCGAGGGCAGTAACCCCGCAGATAAGTAGCCCCCGAGTATGTCACCAGGAGGAAACTGTGTGTACAAAGGCTCCGGGGCAGGAGCTGGTGCCGGAAGGAGAATCAGAGAAGCTGGGGGGGCCATGGAGACCTCAGCGTCAGCATGAGACCTCGCGGTTTTCAGTCTGAGTTGCACGGAGAGCCTTCGGAGTGGACGGTCAAGGAGAACTCATGTGCATTTTAAAGGACCGTTTCTTTTCTTTTCCTTCCGTGACAGTAACGGAGCAGGAGACAATCGCCTATGTGAAGAGCTCAGCTGGGAAGTTAACGTCATAATTTAGGCAAGAGGTGGTAGTGACTGGCTTGGGGCAGGGAGTTAGGAATGGCCAAGTTCTGAATACATTTTGAAAGGGAAAACAAACGTGGCCTGCTTCAGGGGACTGCGGTGGGATGTGAGAGGAAGGGGAGACTTCAGGAAGACTCAGGGCATGGCTTGGGCAGATTTGCAAGTGTGGGTGCCAGTCATGGAGTCAGGGGACACGAGAGAACCAGGTTTTAGAATTGAAAGGAGAATTAGGTGTCATGGATTCAGGAGGCACATCCCGTGTGCTCAGCTGGGCGAGGCCCCATAGACGTCACGGGATGAACGGGGGTGAAGGTGGGAGAGGTGCAAACGTGAGGGAGCCGGTCAAGGTTGGCGTCACCCAGGAGTGGCAGTCCCAGCACAGGAGACCGAGGAAGGGGAGTTGCGAGAAAAGCTCCCCCACGGCTGCTGTGGTTCTATGGGCCTGGGAGGGTGTTTTCTAGATGTAAACCCTCAGACCCCATCTGCGCCTGCTGCAGGGAGCCCCAGGGATCTGGCTTCATAAACCGCCCAGCAGTTCTCTCATGAAGGAGATAACATTTGCAGAGGAGGCAGTCCCGTGTCAAATTAGATGTCCTTGCCGGTCGAGGCACACACCTGTAATCCCTGCATTCAAGAGCTGGAGGCAGGGGCATGCTACGAGTTCGAGGCCGGCCTGGACTATGGAATGAGTTCCAGGCTATCCTGGACTACAGTGTACAACCCTATCTCAAAACCAAGCAAAGCAAAACGAGCAAACAAACAAACACAAAACAACAAAAAAGTTTGGATGTTGTGATGGTTTATGGCGACTGTCAAGTGGACAGGAGCTAAAATCACCCGAGATGGGTTATGTAGATTAGGTTAGCCTCCGTGAAGGTCTGAGGGAAATTATTTTGATTGAGTTAAGGTGGGAGGACAGTCTTGGACTGTATATAAAAATGTGAGTGCTGCTGGGCGTGGTGGCGCACACCTTTAATCCCAGCACTCGGGAGGCAGAGGTAGGAGCATCACTGTGAGTTTGAGGCCACCCTGAGACTACAAAGAAAATTCCAGGCCAGCCTGAGCTAAAGTGTGACCCTACCTCTGAACCCCCCCCCCCAAAAAAAAGTGAGTGTTGTCTGAGCAGGAGTATTTCTCCCTTCCTGTTTCCTCCTGTTGGTGTGAGGATACGATGCCAGCTTCCACTTCTGCCACACTTTCTCTACCATGGAGAACTCTATACTCAGGAACTGCCAGCTGAAATAAACCTTTCCACTCTTAAATGGATTTTTATCACATATTTTGTCCCAGCAATAAGAAGTTAGCTAATACAGGTCTGGAGAGATGGCTTAGCAGTTAAGGCAACTCCAAAGTCAAAGGACCCAGGTTCAATTCCCCAGGACCCATGTAAGCCAGATGCACAAGGTGGTACATGCGTCTGGAGTTTGCTTGCAATGGGTAGATGCCCTGGTGTACCCATTCTCTCTTTCTCCCCCTCTCTCAAATGAATAAATAAAAACAAATATTACAACAAAATAAGTTGGCTAGTATAGATGTAAAATTGAAGAAAAAAAGTGTTCTGGGTGTACTGCATGAACAAATTAATGTAACTTGTAGAGATCCTTCCTATTTAAAAAATTCTCATTTTTGAAACTGCAGGATTTTGGATACAAAACAGTTGTACTTTCTTTTAGTGGTAGACTTTGAGACTTTGTATCCCAAAATGATCTCAGAGATCCAAAAGCAATCACCTAAGACATATTATTGAGGGGCTCGGGAAGATGGCTCAGTTGGTAAAGTGTTTGCTGTGCAAGCAAGAGCTGAGTTCAAGCCTACTACCAAGGCCAAAATGCCAGGCGTGGCGTGATGTCCCATGTCTGCAGTTTCAGAACTGGGCAGATGGAGACAAGTGGATATCTATGACTCGTTGGCTAGGCCAATCTAATCTACTCAGTGAGCTCCCAGCCAATGAGAAGCCCTGTCTCAAAGAGCAGTGTGGTGGTTTCATTACAGAAACCCCCATAGGCTCATGTGTTTGAATACTTAATCCCAGGTTGATGGTACCATCTGGGAAGGTTGTAAAAACCTTTGGAAAGTGGGGCTTTTCAGGAAGAAGAATGCCACCAGGAGTGGGCTCTGAGGACTTATAGCTGGCTTGGCATCGTGTCCTCTCTCTCTTCTTCCTCCTGCTAATAACAACATAGATGTCCGGCTCCAGCCGTGAATTCCCTGACGTGGTAGGCTCTACTCTCTGGAACTCTTTATTTTATTTATTTTTTTATTCCACAAGCTCCTTCTAGTTGAGCATATTTGTCCCAGCAAGAAGAACGTTATGGATACAGCAGGGGATGGTATCCCCGAGGAAAAACCACCCGAGGCCTCCACAGGCGCGTGTGCGCGCACACACGTACCATTCTGGAAAGATCAGTGGCATTCATCCAGGTGAACGTGACGATAAAGACAGGATAATAGTGACAGCAAGAATAATGACAGTCTGGATCCAGGATGACTTCCTATGGAGTATACCATTGTCTTCATCCCCCTATGCCCTGTGAATGCGCTCGGTGGCTTTCCCCTCCTCTCTGAATCACGAGGCATGGGTGGTATTATCTTTCCTTTGTGCGAGCGTGCAGGTTGTGGCTTGACTGGGTTTCTAGTGAATCAGTGACCCTTCATCACTCAGCAGTGGAGGATGAAAATCAACAGAGCTTCTCCAGCCTGCTGCTGAAGCAGCTGTTAACAGGCTGAGGCTGCCCGGCCTGGTTAACCCCCTGGCTGCCGCCACCTCGGCAAGTTAGCCGTGCTCCAGAGTGCCACAGCATTAGAGGGGAACCCTTATGTGCAGGGCCTGTAATGGAGTTATCATTATTATTATTGTCAGAAACAGCTACATCAGCCAGTGCTCTTAAGGTGGATAAAGCAAATAATGCCATTACCATCTGTGACTGGAGTGCTTTAGAAATATTGGAAATTTCGAATTCAAGAGAGACTCAGAAACTTCCTCTTTTTCCAAATGTTAGCCCCCCGCATCCCCCTTCACCACCTAGTTGTCTGCTGTGCCTTCGGCAAGCGCTGGAGTATGCCGGCCCACGACCGAGAGTTAACACCAATGCCTGCACGGCTGTGACCCCTCCAGAGTCCACGGTTCACCCTGCCCGTGGACCGCAAGGCAGTGATACCCAGAGACCACGGAGATTTTGTTGGTCACAGAGACCTCGGAAGTGAACTTTGCCCCACGATTAACCGTAGGTTTTCCAGTGGGGTGTGGTTTTTAAGGCCTCAGATGAGTGGTGTTTGTGGTGAAGGTTTTTTTTTTTTAATATTTTTTAAAATTTATTTTGACAGTACTGAGATATACTGTTTCATCTTATCCATTCCAAAATTTTTTTATTTTTATTTTTGGTTTCTCGAGGTAGGGTGTCACTCTAGCCCAGGCTGACCTGGAATTCACTATGGAGTCTCAGGGTGGCCTTGAACTCATGGCGATCCTCCTACCTCTGCCTCCCGAGTGCTGGGATTAAAGGCGTGTGCCACCATGCCAGGGTTTTCATTCCCAAAATCTTAGTAAGACTTCTTTGTGATAAGTAACCCTTTATTGGAGCATATAATTATATTTTAAGTGTCTCCCGCTTTGAAGTACCCTTTCCAACCTTGTCTTTTAATCAGGTCTCCACAAATATCTGAAATTAAAAAAACAAAACAAAACAAAACATGGGCTGGAGAAATGGCTTAGTGGTTAAGCGCTTGCCTGTAGAGCCTAAGGACCCTGGTTCGAGGCTCGGTTCCCCAGGTCCTACGTTAGCCAGATGCACAAGGGACGCACACATCTGGAGTTCATATGCAGTGGCTGGAGACCCTGGTGTGCCCATTCTCTCTTTCTCTCTCTGTCTCTCTCAAATAAATAAATAAAAAATGAACGACAACAATAAACCCCCCCAAAACAAAAAACAAACAAATAGACACTGTCATCTTGCATTAAAGAAGGAAAACTGTGCATTCACATGTTTCTTGCTTGCAAAGATGCTGAATAAGGTTTGCAACCATTCCCAGAAGCAGAAATGCTATTAAAATTTTAGATTGTAATCTAATAAAATTTCATCATATCTATTGCTTTTCTTAACCACCACCCCCTCTCCCGCCCAGCAATCAAGCTTGCTGTCTTAGTATTTGAGGTGAAGAAAAAAAAAAGGAGGTCATATATTGCATAAGTGTTTTCCAATAAATTTTTTTAAACTTGGAGGAGATGGCGTATATGTGTTTGGAGGGGGGGGGCTGGAGGGGGAGAATGGCTTCATGTAATTTTATTGGACCTTGGAGGCCCAGAGTTTTTAAGCAATCTTTCTTGATGTTTTTAGACAGACCATTAAGCTGAGGATAAAAGTCCCTGTGTTCAATATCTGGATACATTAAGCATTAGGTTTAAAATTTACAGCTTTCATTTTGACAAGGAAAATGACACGCTTGGTTTCAAGTGCCACCTTGAACTGTGGTTCAACACTGAGACAGGTTGTCAGGCTGAAGGTAGAGGTCTGTGACCTTTGTCCCTTGAGGCTCTGGGAGGTAAACTGCTCTGGCTCTCTAGGAAGTGCCCACCCAGCCCTGAGCCATGGGCTGAGGTCTGGTGGCAGCCGTGACAGGGTGCCACAGTGCCTTGTCCCCCCTGCCTCCCCCCCGGGGGTTTGGGGTTGAGGTGTAATTGAATGCTTACTGATGAGAATGTAAGTGGTGCAGTGGAGGGAAAGGGTTCATGCACGAGGGAGATTTCTACATAAATACTGAGCCTCAACACACCTCCATTTCTATTCTCCCCATGAGATGCTGGGCAAGCTTCTTCCTCTGCCGTGGGACTAGGACATGAGGGACCTGATGAACTAAGTCATGGCTAAGGATGGGGAGCGGGGAAGAGAGGAAGCTCTCAGGGTCATGCAACAGTGAGCAGGGAGGTAGAGGTATGTGGGTGTCGTGGTGAGCTTCTGGCTGCTGGAATCAGGCACCTGAGCAAAAGCAGCCGATGGGAGGACTGGTTTTTATTCTGGGGGAGGAGCTTCATGTTGGCAGGAGAAATCATGGCATGAGCAGAGGCTGGACATCACGTCTGCCGCAGCCGGTGGACAAGAGCAGCAAGAAAGCGAGCTGAACTGACTGTGGCAAGCTAGGAGCCAAGCAAGCTGCACGTCGGCTCACAGCGACACACCTCCTCCAGCAAGGCTCCGCCTCCCAAGTTGCCGCTGGGTGGGGACCAAGCATTCAAAATACATGCATTTTTATGGAGGACACCCGATTCAGACCACCACACCGGGTAAGCCTGTAGCTGAAAAACCAGCTGGGAGGTGACTCACGCATCCTGGGAGGAGAGCAGGCAGGACCAGACAGCAGTGACCTATGCTCGAGAAGGCTGACTGTGCCTACAAAGGGTATGTAGGTCACAGTTATGACCTCTGCCGGATGGGATTCATGATCCCTATGGAGGAAAAGGCCATATGGCTTCTTTTTTTTTTTTTTTTTTCTTTCAGCTTCCCCAAGGTCTAGCATGGAGAAAGAAACAAGATGATCTCTCATGTATAGGATGGAGGAGGATGCTTAGGATGCTGGCAGGGATCAGAACCATGGTCTGTCAGGGCTGTCCCCTTCAAAAGTCCACCCATGGGGACTTTACTTCTGCCAGCTGGGTCTCACCTCCTAAAGGATCCACAGCTTCCCAAAATAGCACCGCCAGCTGAGGAACCGATGTTCAATGCGTGAGCCCTCAAGGAACATTTCAGATTCAAGACAAAATACCTCCCATTCCCTCCTTCATCACCACCCCCTTTCAAAACGCCCCAGGAAACAGGGTATGCCCACCCACTGGGCTCTGGCTTTGCTTTGCCTTCTTTCTGCTTTTTGCTGGGTTTTCCTGCTGTGATGGTCTTACCCGTGTTGGTACCATCATTATCTCGCTGGAGGCATTGTGGTAAGTTACCTACACTCAGCTTCTATTCTTATACGTTCTCATCTCTCTTACTTTTGATTTCTTCCCCTTAATTTGTTCCCAAATTCATGCCTCCTAATTTAGGTACAATTTAATGTATGGAAAACTCGTGGCCTGTGAATTCTTTCTGTGTGAAAAGTCTGTGGCGGTAGCAAATACCGTGGCTGCTTTGCCAAATATACACGTAATCCAACATTTATTTCTGGCATTGTGGTTTTGAGTCCAAACTGCACAAAGACAATTAAGTCTTTTACTGATTTTCGACCTCAGGTGGTATCAATTCTGTGCTGCCCAGAATGAGATGATACAAGGGCTTATGAAATGGACATTCAGGAAGCAAACTTACTGTGCGAGTGTGTGTGTGTAGGTGTGAATGGAGAGAGGCTGCCCAAGAAACATGCTCACGCAGAACCTAAATAGCAACCATTTATTTTAACATTAAACTCTGCAAGTCTGCATTCGGAAAGAACGATTTGTCAAAGGGTTTACTGTCACCTTCTCCTTTTCTGTAAGAGAGGAAAGACAAATTCAACTTTTGCTAAGTCAGAGTCCATCTACCACAGCTTCCCGGCCTTCCAGAGCAGAACAGTGAATCAAATGGAAACGCACTGAAAATGAAAGTGAATATCAATTAAGACATTCTCTGCGACATGTCACCCCCTCTGGGTTCCTGGGTTCTTGCTCCGGTGCTGGCCCTGGTCCCCCGAAGGCACCCAGGCAACTGGGGTGGGTGAGCGTGTGATGAGAGAAAGAATCACTCCCAGGAGATAGTTTCCGTGAAGAGCTCTCTCAGTTTATTGTCAGGGAAATGGGTTTATAAGCATTTGAAGGTGGGGGAGGGTCCCAAGGGGATTGGACTACAATGTTCCTAAGGGAACATTCATTCCAGCATGTAGGCAATGGAAGGGGGGGGGTATCAGGTGATCTAGGGTCTCAGGGGGATGGGCTGTGTGAAGGTGCTGGCTGATAAGGAGTTTCCTAGGCAACCGGCCAAAGGTTACAGGGCTATGGACAAAGCCTAAGTTCAGGTGTGCTGGGCTTGGAAAGGCAGTGGCCTCCTGTAGCCCGGGGGTCCTCAGCCATGCCTGGAAGCTCAGGCCCCTCTCCTGAAGGCTCCAGCCTATGTCTGGCAGTGCCCAATAACCCCCCCAAACTTAATAGCATTATTATGAAAATAGCCCAAGAGCAAGTAATTTTTCCACTTGTAGCACATAAAAACATTATCTTAATCCTGGATATCCTGTCAGAAACACCAGTCCTTTCCCTTCTGTGTCCACATGACCAATTTGTGCAATAAGATTAAAAGAAGGAAGAGCTATCGTATGACTAGGCTATTTTATTTATTTACTTATTTGGTATGCTTTATTTTCTTTTTTGAAATAGGGTTTCTTAGATTCTTAGCCCTGGCTGGCCTGGTGCTTGCTACACAACCCAGGCTGGATTTGAACTCATGGTGATTCTCCTGACTCAGCTTCCGAAATTCTGGAGTGGCAGGCACTTGCCACCATCTCTTTCTTTTCTTTTTTTTTTTTTTTAAATTTTATTTATTTATTTATTTGAGAGCGACAGACACAGAGAGAAAGACAGATAGAGGGAGAGAGAGAGAATGGGCGTGCCAGGGCTTCCAGCCTCTGCAAACGAACTCCAGACGTGTGCGCCCCCTTGTGCATCTGGCGAACGTGGGACCTGGGGAACCGAGCCTCGAACCGGGGTCCTTAGGCTTCACAGGCGAGCGCTTAACCGCTAAGCCATCTCTCCAGCCCCCACCATCTCTTTCTTAACGGGCATTTTGAAGCTTTCTGTTCCTGTTCTTTTTGTTTCCTTCAACTATCTCATGATAAGGATAACAATGGCGAAACGTTTTTGCTTTTTTGTTTTTTTAAAGTGGTAAAAATGGGGGCAGCACAATTCTAGTTTTAAAGGTCCATGGAACACTCAATGTGTTCCGCATGAACACGCTGGACTGTTGGTTTGGAACCTTCCCCAGAGAAACACGCGTGTTCCTCCACAGTGCATGTACTGTTCAAGCGTTCTGCAGAGACGTGGAGGAGGAGCTGTCTCCTCCTGTACCGAATGTGGTTAAGGGATTGCCGCGAAGGGAGGAGGGGACGCCGAGAAGCAGCGGGGTGGAGGTCTTAAGAGGGAGTGAGCGATCGGCCAGGTAGGTGGTCTTCTGTAGGCTCAGTGCATACCATGTTATGAGGGGGTTTGTTATTTGTCTCTCATGACGTTAGGTCTCTGTTCCTTCCTTACATCTTGGAAATACTCGTGGACGAATATATGTAGGAGGTACACATAAGTGAATAACTTGTAAAGCACTGAGCTTTCAAACTCAGAAAAATTTGATTGCATTTAATATTTTGGGAGCCTGAGAAGTAGAAAAGGCTTACGTAATTAAAATCCAGCTTTGGTGGGTGAAGCCATTGGTTAATTAAATGAAAATTCCAGTGCAGGGGCTGAGATACCTCCCAGTGAGTTGTTGATCAGGGAGGTTACAGAGGTGCCTAAAATGATATAGGCTCTTTGCCCTTTTGTTAAAAAAGATTTTATTTTATTTATTTATTAGAAATAGGAGGAAAGGGAGAAGAAAGAGAGAGATTGAGAATGGGCACTCCAGGGCCTCTAGCCACTGCAAACAAACTCCAGACGCATGCACCACCCTGTGCATCTGGCTTACGTGGGACCTGGAGAATCGAGCCGGGATCCTTAGGCTTTGCAGGCGTGCGCCTTAACCACTAACCCATTCCTCCAGCCTGATACAGGCTATTTCCATTGCTGTTGGTGACCTGCACGAACTAGATGGTAAGGCCCTATTGCTAAAGACAGCATGTTCTTTGGTTGCTGGACGTAGAGGAGTCAGCTGGAACTGAGCTGGGAGCTTCTGCCCCGTTGGCTAGCTTTCCTCGTGCCACAGGGTGCTACCCAAGCTCCTGAGGGAGAAAAGTCACTAGCGGTCCTACGCAGCTGCGGACCCTGCGTGCTCCACCCCTGGCCTGCCACACAGGAGATATCCACTAGCGCAACGGTGGCATGAATGCTGTGGCCACAACCAACCAATTTCTGACTGGATTTGAGGCCCACTCCACAGGGGGAGCTTCATGCCTTGTGCCCTACACCAGGTCAAAAGCCTGAGACTAGGGACATAAAGCCCTAAGGAGAATGTGCTACTGTTGCTGTTGCTAAACAGACAGGTTGTGAAACTACCTTCTAAATATTTATGCTTGTTGCCATAGACTACCGCTACTTACAGCCTTCATGTGAGAAGCTTGATTCTCAAGGGGCGGGGATGTGTAGCTGGCAAGAATTGCCAAGCGTGGGCTGGAGGGATGGCTTAGTGGTTAAGGCACTTGCCTGCAAAGTCAAAGGACCCCGGTTCGATTCCCCAGGATCCACGTAAGCCAGATGCACATGGTGGCTCATGCTTCTAGAGTTTGTTTGCTGCGGCTGAAGGCCCTGGCATGCCCATTCTCTCTCTATCTCCCTCTCTCTCTCATATATCATACATTGCCCATACATCAGCAAATAACCTCTCACCCACCATTGCAACCCTGACTTACCTTAGTGAGCCAAGAAAAAAAAAAAAAAAAAGCAAGGCTGGGCGTGGTTGCTCACAACTTTATTTCCAGTACTCGGGGAGTTAGGGGGATGGCCATGAGTTCAAGGCCATCCTGAGAGTACATAGTGAATTCCAGGTCAGCATAGGCTAGAATGAGATGCTACCTTGAAAAACCAAAATAAATAAATAGATAAATAAATAAATACAAGTCTGGAGAGATGGCTTAGTGGGTAAGCACTTGCCTGTGAAGCCTAAGGACCCTGGTTCAAGGCTTGATTTCCCAGGATTCACGTTAGCCAGATGCACAAGGGGGCGCACGTGTCTGGGTTGGTTTGCAGTGGCTGGAAGCCCTGGTGTACCCATTCTCTCTCTCTCTATCTTTCTCTCTTTTGGTCTCAAATAAATAAATAAAAATGAACAAAAAAATTAAAAGCAAATAAATACAATAAATAAAACAAGATAATAATTAACTGAGAAGAAGAAGAGGGTTTTTTTGTGGGAGGGAGATGGTGATAAGTGAGGATAATTGAGGGAGAATAAGATAAAAATTACATTAGAGGGGCTGGAGAGATGGCATAGTGGTTAAGGCGTTTGCCTGCAAAGCCAAAGGACTCTAGTTCGATTCCCCAGGACCCACGTTAGCCAGATGCACAAGAGGACGCATGCACCTGCAATTTGTTTGCAGTGGCTTGAGGCCCTGATGCACCCATTTTCTCTCTCTTTCTCTCTGTGCCTCTTCCTCTTTCTCTTTTAAATAAAGAAAATAAAAACAAAGTTTTAGAAAAGCTTAAAAGACTTACATTATGTACATGTAGGAAAGTATCAAAAATTTTTAAAAAATACAAAAGCACAAAAAATCGTGCATTTGAAGAAGTTCCTGGAGAAAGATGTCAGAGTAACAGTGCTGGTGGCAATGGGACGCACTAACCTTCATTGCAGAAGCCGGGGGGGGGGGGCAGTGATGATACGGCACACACGAAGGGGGTACCTGTGTGTGTACCCATCTGCCCATGGGCACATGCTCATATGTCAGCCTTGCGCATACCTGAATGGCAGGTCTGCTTCATTTCATTCAATAAGAAGGGCGAGTTTAGGGAGTGTTGCCTTAGGACATTTGGGACAATTTGGGATTAAATCATGCCCTGTATCATTGTCAAAATAGCTTTTTATGGCTGGAGAGACGGCTTAGCGGTTAAGGCACTTGCCTGAGAAGCCTAAGGACCCATGTTCCACTCTCCAGATCCCATGTAAGCCAGATGCACAAAGGTGACGCAAGCACAAGGTTGCACATGCCCACTAGGTGACACAGGTGTCTGGATTTCGAGTGCAGTGGCTGAGGGCCTGGGGTGCCAATTCTCCTTCCGTCCCTCCCTCTCTCTCTGTGTGTCTCTTTCTCTTAAAAAAAGCTTTTAAAATAATTATTAAATCTGGCACCGGGGAAGATTGCCAGTTGGTTAAAGGCTTTTGTTTACAAATCTCATGGCTCAGATCAATTCCCCAATACCCACGTAAAGCCAGATACACAAAGTGTGCATGCATCCGGAGTTCGTTTGCAATGGCAAAAAGCTCTGGCATGCCCATTCTCAGTCTCTCTCTCTTTCTTTGTGCTTGCAAGTAAGTAAATTAAAAAGTTATTAACTTTGTGCTTAAAACCATTGGAAAACTCACATTTAGCTAAGGTGCTACTGACTTCCATGTGAAAAAGCGTTTCCATGTATTGACCCATGTAAGCCATATTCACTCCGAAATTTGGGGTAAAGCGTTCAGTAGAAGTCGCTGTCAAGACCAGACTAGCCCACGGGACGCCTCTGAGTAATGACTCTTCCTTCTACCCGTTCCTTCTGATGGCCTGGTAAATCTTTAAAAAAAGTATATTTATTTATTTATTTGCAAGGAGGGAAGAAGAGGGAGGATGCACCAGGGCCTCTAGCCTCTGCAAAAGAACTCCAGACTCATGCGCCACCCTTGTGCATCTGGCTTTACATGGGTAGTGGGGACTCAGATCCCGGTGAGTAGGCTTTGCA
The DNA here is from genome assembly GCF_020740685.1 of Jaculus jaculus. Taxonomy (NCBI): domain Eukaryota; kingdom Metazoa; phylum Chordata; class Mammalia; order Rodentia; family Dipodidae; genus Jaculus; species Jaculus jaculus. The sequence goes on from NC_059123.1 coordinate 5,379,684, forward strand.
GGTGAGAGCCTTGACTGTTGAAATATCTCTCCAGCCCCATGGTGCATCTTTTGATACCATATCTCAAGCCACAGATATCCAGGTACCTGCCTTACAGAACTTGTCCTGGAAATGGACACTTGGCAGAAAGGGAAATTCATTAGCATGCACGGGGTTTATCCTCCACACATGAACAGGGGATGGGGTGGGCAGTGCATGGGGCCAACAGAAGGAGGAAGAAGAAACAGATGAAAGGCACAGAGCTATAGCTTTTCTCTCTTTCTTTTTTTCCCCAGTGCATTCAAGCAAACCTGTTACTGGGTACCACTAGGCTTTCTGCCTTGGAATCTTTACATCTTACAAAGATGTATTTTCATTTAAGCAATTTACAATGGCTTTCCGTTATAAACCCCTGCATACAACAAAGAGAGAGAGAGAGAGAGAGAGACTAGGTGTGAGTGTGAACATCAGGGTGACTATACATACTCAAGCCCTTTAAGCATAGCTATTGTTTAGAGCTGCTTAAAGTATGGGATTATGTGTTTTACAACAGATAAGAAGTCTGCACCTTATAGATTACATACATATAAACCTGCATTGGCCCTCAGTCTGTGTCTACTAATGTTGTTGCTTGGCTACTCTGTTCCCAGTTCCTGGAATGTGTCACTATAGACAGGATGGATATTTGCTGTAGTTGCCTATCTCAAATACCTAACTCCCAGGCATCATTTTGGCTAGCTCCTTACTTCTTTTAAGTCGGCCTTTTCTTTAAAAAAAAAAAAGCTTTATTTATTGGAGAGAGAGAGAGAAAGTATTCCAGTGCCTCTTGCCAAGGGAAACGAACTCCAGACACGTGTGCCACTTCATGCATCTGGCTTCATGTGGGTACTGGGTTCTGGGGAATTGAACCTGGGCTGGCAATCTTTGTGAGCAAGTGCCTTCAGCTCCTAAACCATTTCTCCAGCCCTTAGTCTCCCCCTCAAATCACATCTTTCCAATGAGGCTCATAAAGCCAGTGTGGCCGTAAGGCCACCTGTGTCCTTCAGTTTCGATCTTCCTTATTTTGATTGGCATTTCCTTGTTTCCATAGCATTTATTAACTTTTCACATACCCTGTAATTACCTAATTTATTATTTATGTTACTTGCCTCTTTCTTGAGTACAGTATAGATTTCATTAGGTCTCTAAAAAAAAAGTCTCCAGCACTTTAAAGATCATCTGTCTTTGGAGGTGGGGAACTCCTTGTCAGGAGAAACTAGGTCCCAGAACAGGAAGTGAATGTTTAGGGTTTTGCCTGCAAGGTTTTACCAGGTGATCTTGTAAACTCTTCAAAGCCTGAGGGTTTAGGCGGGGGCGGTCCCACTGAACAAAACAAGTTCAGTGTTAAGCTGCGGAAACCCAGCTAAACTGACTTCAGGAGAAGAAAGTTCGAGGTTGCTGATCTCATTCTCGAATTCAGAAAACTTTGCATTCACCTCCCCTCTCCCCTCATTGATTTCTGCTTGCATGCGGGCTTGGCCCTTGTTACTGCCTTGGCTGTTCTGCTCTTTACTACTTATTCTCAAAGAAAACATGACCAAAACCAGCGAAAACCTTTCACTGTGAGTCTCAAGAGAGGGATGGGGAGGGGAGAGCTCTGCTCAAGCCACATGGGTCTTCAGTGAGGATATGCGTTGCTCACGGAAGGCAGGTTAGGACAGAAACTGAAAGACAAAAACGATTGTTTGCTGTGAGGCATGTGTGTGTGCCTGCACAAACACACACAGATACACACATGGTCTGGTTTTACTTCGCAGTATAAGCACTTTGATTGCACTGGCAATTTGGAAGCAGCTTTTAATTAAAAGGGGAGAAAAATCTGAGCATATGATTAAACTACCTTTTGAACATTGTGGAGTCACGGAGTTTTCCTTCCTCCCCCTCTCCCTTCCTCCATGTTTCCTCCCTCCCTCCCTTTCTTCCTTCCATCCTTCTTTCCTTCCCTCCCCTATTCCTTTCTCTCTCTGTCTCTTCCTACTTCCCTCTCTTTCTTCCTCCTTCCCTCCCTCCATTCCCTTCTTTTATCCCTCCCTCCCTCCTTCCCTCCCTCCTTACCTACTCCCTCCCTCCCTTTCTTTCTTCCATCCTTCTTTCCTTTCCTCTCCCATTTCTTTCTCTCTCCCTTCCTCCTTCCCTCTTTTCCTTCCTCCTTCCCTTCTTCCATTCCCTTCTTTCATCCCTCCCTCCCTCCCTTCCTCATTCCATTCCTCCCTCCTTCCCTACCTTCCTTCCTTCTTCCATCCCTCCTTCCCTCCCTCCCTCCCTCCCTCCCTTCTTTCCTTCCTAGCCCAGGCTGACCTCAAAGTTGCTATAAATTTGGAGATGCCCTTGAACTCCCAATCCTTCCGTGTCAGCCTCCCTGGGGCAGACCCCAGGGTTTCCATCGCACCCAGCTTTGGATGTTCCCTTTGCAGCATCACCACAGAAATGCATAGGAGGAGTGAAAGCATTCTACATCAAAGTCTCGGTCGTGAGGTGCATTAAAGTATTTGCTCATGGGATGGAGAGGTGGCTTAGCGGCAAAGCACTTGCCTGCAAAGCCAAAGGACCCAGGTTTGACTTCCCAGGACCCATGTAAACCAGGTGCATAAGCTGGCACATGTGTCTGGAATTCATTTGTGGTGGTTGGAGGCCCTGTGTGTCCGTTCTCTCTCTCTCTCTCATTTTGCCTCTTTCCCTCTCTCAAATAAATAAATAAATAAATATAAATAAAAATAAAGAATTTGCTCATGTCTTGTGTCCATCGTGCAAGAGGTTTCAGAGAACTGACCATGATATGTAGATTTTAGAACCAGAAAGACGAGTTCAAGTCCCATCTATTCCACCAACTGGATGGACACATTAACGCTATTCGTTAACACATTAATGTGAACTCACCTGCTAGCCTGTACCCTTGAAAAAAAAAAATAGCACTCAATGGTAGTGACGATTGGGAAAACCATGGATGTGTCCTAGGTTCCTCTTGCAGGGAGTCCTAGATGACATAACTTGTCTGGGAGGGGCTGCCAGGGAGAAAGAGTGGCTAGACTGGGCTAGAGGAGGAGGAATGGCAAATGCAAGGAGCCTCACTGTGGCTGCAACTGGGTGGTTTCACCTGCTGGAGTTCCAGAGGCACGATGGTGGTCCTACTGTGGGTGGGATTCTGGAGCTCCCTCTCCCTTCATTACCGAGCTTTTACACTTTCTTTTCTCTGAGAGGCGTCTGTCTGCTCTACTCTGTCATTAAACAGCCTACTTGGGGCAGATCTTAAATGGCACAAGGATATAAGAATCTCAGAGGGCTGGGGAAATGGCTTAGTGGTTAAGGTGTTTGCCTTGGAAGCCTAAGGACCCAGTTTTGATTCCCCAGGACCGATGTAAGCCAGATGCACAAGGTGGCACATGCGTCTGGAGTTTGTTTGCATTGGCTGGAGGCCATGGTATGCCCATTCTCTCTTTCTCTCTAACTACCTCTTCCTCTCTCTCTGTCTCCAGTAAATTTAAAATATATGTCTCAAGAATAGCTGGTCTTTGTTGGGTTATTGTTGTTTTGAGATAGGGTATCACTATGTAGCTCAGGCTGGGTTTGAACTTGTGGTGATTCTCTGCCTAAACCCGGCAGGGTTGGGATCGTAGGCCCGTGCCACCGCGCCTCACTCCATGGTCTTGCATTGATGCGGTGTGGGTGCCCTTCGGAGAAGAGCTGACATCCAATGCCTTGTTAGGTGCGTCCAGGGCTGGCATTCCAGATGAGGCCGTGTGTGCTCTGGCAGACTTAGGACACATTCCCTCCCTCTTGCTCAGCTGTGGAGACAGGGAGAATTTCCCTGTTGTGGCAAGACGGGAGGAGCTGGACCCCCGACTGCTCCAGGGACCCACAAGGTGAAGAAGAGGTGACACCACAAAAGTAATCAGGGTGCAGTTAGGAAGAAATGTCTGCTGGGACTTACCAACGTCCTGACCAGAGCGCCTTCTTTGTTGCATTCAGGAGCTCTGTAAATTTCCTTAGGTTTGTCACTGTACAGATAATATCTTCCAATGACTCTTTTGACCATTTATTGAAGATTTTTCATAGTTACATATAATGGATTTTGATCATAATCCTCTCCCATTACCTTCTTTTGTGCTCCTTCCCTCATTCTCCTTCCACTGAATCCCTTCTTCCCAGCCAGTCCTTCTTCTGTTTTGATGTCTCTTATTTTTTGCCCTCCCCTATCATCTGTTGATGGGCTCAACATCATTTGAGTTTGTGCAGGGAAGGCCAGTTGCTATGAGGCCATAAATGCAATGGCCGCTTCACGTCTAGAAGACAGCGTTTCAAAGTTCCCCTCTCCATCCCCTGGCTTTTCTGCCGTTTCCACCCCATCTCCTGCAATGTTTCCTGAGCCTTGGAGGGCGTGATAGAGAGGTCTCACTTAATGCTGAACGCTCGGTGATCACTTATTCCCAGCACTTTGTTGAGTCCTGATGGCCACCACCATCTTCAAAAAGAAGCTACTCTACCAAAGTTGAGAGCGGCACTAACCTAGGCACAAGCAAAAAATACTTAGATGGTAACATGGTGGGTGTTAACATATACATTTAGCCAAATGACAGTAGTGTGGTCTTCCATAGGGCTGAAGACCTTCCTAGCCATAAGCTTTTGATTAGGTCTTCCTTTCCATAGAACATGCCTCAAACCTAATCAGAAAGTAGTTGGTTTCCCACAAAGCAGTCATACCACTATTGTGCCAGTGAGCACACCTTGCCTGCATAGTTGCTCCTATAGCTATCAGGACCCTCTGCTGCTTATGACTGTTGATTCCTCTTCTCTCACAGAAGCCTGCATAGAACTTTTGTGGTACTATGACAGCTAACCACTAAGAAGGAAACTTCCAGCTCGGTTCTAGTTTGATTTCTTAGTGTCTTACAACCAAAGCATGTGGTGTCTTCAACAATAGAATCTTGCTACCATCTTGCATGTGGGCAGCTGAGAGTATTGCCAATGGCCAGTATTGCTTTGAGGGGGGCGCTCAGGGGCCTCTCTGACCAATGACCCGCTGGAATGAAGGTATTCCAACACCTGGTCCTGAGATTTTCCTACAACAACTTATGACTTCGGGATGCAGCATTATCCAAGATTAAAGGGTATTTCTGCCCAAACTCTTCTTTTAAACTATATATTAGAGCTGGAGAGATGGCCTAGCACTTAAGGCATTTGCCTGCGAAGCCTAAGGATCCAGGTTCAAGTCCCCAGAACCCACATAAGCCAGATGCACATAGTGGTGCATGTGTCTGGAGTTCATTTGCAGTGGCTAGAGGCCCTGATACACCCATTCTCTCTCTCTCTCTCATAAATAAATAAGTTAGAAAGTTTAAAAATTATATTTAAAATTAGCTAATGAAAAAGTAGGTTTCCAGATGGCTTTTGCATAACCTTGTTGATTATGGTTAATCCTTTCCCCATTCCTTTCCTTTACTCTACCTCCTTCCCTGACTCCACTTAAGTTTTTCTATCCCCAATATTGATTACTCTTGTATTAGTATACGCTCCAGAGTTCATTTATCTCCTTCTTTCCTCTTTTCCTTTCCTCCCTCCCTCCCTCCATCTCTCCTCTTCTTTCCCATTTATTTGTCCTGACAAGATCTGGCTGTGTTGACTTAATGAGCTTTGAACACTTGACAATCCTGTCTCAGCATCCCAAGCACTGAGATTACACTTCCACCACCGTTTTAAGCTTCAGAGTGTATTTGTTTCTTTGCACATAATTTGGATCTGTCACAACTGTCTTTTTCCAGGAACAATTATTCAGGTAAATTTATCATCTTTTTTATTTTTATTTTTTGTTTATTTTAATTTATTTATTTGAGAGTGACAGAGAGAGTGAAAGAGGCAGATAGATAGATAGAGAGAGAGACACAGAGAGAGAATGGGCGCACCAGGGCCTCCAGCTGCTGCAAAGGAACTCCAGATGTGTGCGCCCCTTGTGAATCTGGCTCATGTGGGTTCTGGGCAATGGAGCCTCAAACCAGGGTCCTTAGGTTTCACAGGCAAGCGTTTAACTGCTAATCCATCTCTCCAGCCCAAATTTATCGTCTTTTAAAATACAGAACTTCCAAGAACTTTTCCAGTGAATTCTTCGTCTATATCATCATGGTGTTTTGCATATATTTATATTAACATTTTAAAATATTTTTATTTATTTGCAAGGGGAGAGATAAAGAGATAGAGCAAGTGCGCGCGCGCGCGCGCGCGCGCGCGCGCGCGCGTGTGTGTGTGTGTGTGTGTGTGTGTGTGTGAGAGAGAGAGAGAGAGAGAGAGAGAGAGAGAGAGAGAGAGAATGAACCAGGGCTGCAAATGAACTCCAGGGACATGTGCCACTTTTTGCGTCTGGCTTTTGTGTGTACTGGAGAACTGAACCCCAGGCCAGCAGGCTTTGTAAGCAAGTACCTTTAACTGCTGAGCCATCTACCTACCCTTAATATTTTTTCTCACTGTCCTGAAATTATGTGTTTACATGTTTCTGAGCATCACAATGAAATACTGAGGTCAGTGGCCTTTATATTTAAATCCTCACTGTCTGGCGTATAATAATAGCCTCACAATGTTTATCGCTTTTACCTTTAAACTTAAACTGTTAACAGATTATCATTCTATGTTTGAATGGTTTTTTTTCCCTCCACAAAGAGTATTCAAATGATATCACCCCTTCCATTTAAGTAGGTTAAACACTGTAATATAATTTTTGTTCACGGATGAGTGAACACTACATGTTGTCAATGTAAAAACAGTTGTACTGCTTTGTACCTATTTAATTAAAGCAGAAGTCACTTGCTGATATCTTCGTGCTTAATCAGCCGAATGCTGAGAAGGAAAGTAATATGTTATTTTTATCAAATGGAAATAGCTGCCCATGCTTCTTCTAGGATAGTGCTTTCAGAAACCAAGGCACTTGGAGAGAGTCATCGGTTACGACAGCATCCTCCTTGTCCTGATACCCTTGCTAGATTTTCCAGGTCTTTACTTAATGTAAGTGAGTATCATCTTTAAACAGTAAAACATTATCTAAAACAAAACCATCCATTGCTAGAGGATGATTGGAGATTATGTGAAAGAGTTGAGCAGCACTTTCCAAAATTTAATTGGAAAAGGAATAAAGACTATTGGGAAATATGGAAAATAATATGCTTTCATCATGGAAGGGCATATTTTTATGATTCTCATCCTTTCCCCTTATCCCTTTATGTGACTACTGTGGGAGAAAGCCTGCCAACTCATGTCTTGCTTTGTAGCTGTGTTTACAACAGAAAAGGGAAAAAAGATGGCAGTAATTTATCTGTATCTCCCTATTATGTCTCTTCCCAGCTCCTCAGTGAAGTTTGGTTTGCTGTTTTGCCATGTACCAAAAAAAAAAAAAGTATATCTCAAGGCACTGGCTGGCTCTTTGACATCTTCTCTCTCTCCCCAGCTTTTTTCTCCATCTTTCTCCTGTGGAGTTTTTTAGCCCAAAGTTGGGTGACTTTAGGTAGGAATACAAACAGGTTTATGCATCACCCTATGGTCCAGCTGGTGGAGCAGCTGTCCTTGAAGTTGGTATGTAGGACAACCCAGAGGCAGGCCACTGCTGGGTGCCAGAGCTCCTTGGTGTCTATAAAAACAAAAGCCAGACATCCCTTTCCTGTGCTCTTGGCTTGTCAACAATAGCTGACTGAGGCGTGGTGTAATTTGTCAAGGATTAGTGTTAAGTCCGCACTATAAGAAAAGAAACAGTGACGCTAGGCAATCTAATGTAATCTCTTGGTTTCCTCTTAGTTCACCTGTGGGAAGTACTTTAGTGTTAGTCCTCCTCTTTTTCCTCCTTGGAATAATTCCTGCTATTAAATTTGCAGAAAAATGGATGGATCTGGAAAGGATTATACTAAGTGAGGTAACCCAGGCCCAGAAAGCCAAGCGCCACATGTTCTCCCTCATATGTGGATTCTAGCTACAGATGATTGGGCTTCTGTGTGAGAAGGAAAAACTCAGTAGCAGAGGCCAGTAAGCTAAAAAAGAGATATAAAGGGAAGAGAAAGGAAAGGAGGATGGTACTTAATAGGTTGGTATTATGTATATGTAAGTAGAATGATTGAGATGGGGAGGTAATATGATGGAGAATGGAATTTCAAAGGGGAAAGTGTGGGGTGGGTGGGTATTACCATGGGATAACTTTTATAATAAAAATTGTGAAAAGATAAAAATAAACAACAACAAAAAAAGTAAGGCCAGAGGCACAAAATGGCACATGAAAAAAAAAGCTATGTTCACACTCTTAAGGAAACAATAAAACCTTTTTCCCCATTAAGAAAAAAAAAATTCTTCCATGATCAGCTTTTGTCTCAAAGCACCGACTTGAGTGAACAGGCCTATAAATCTGTCATTTATTATACCAGATTACAAAGTAGGACCATTGGGTTTCTCTAACTGGCATTTTCTGTGTTTTGGACCACATTCTCTAGTCATTTACTTGCACTTTCTCTTCTTATTTATAGTAGTGACTCCTGTGGCAACAGGCTGCTGGTAAACAGAGGCTAAACTTATAATCAGCGGGGAATTCCTCTTATTCATAAGAGCTGTACATTTTCTGGTTCCAACTTTGAGAGAGGATTCATAGTGCTTAGTCATGGAGCTTCAGGCAAATGTAAACATCACGAGTACATACATTTCTGTTCACATAACTAGTTCTTTTTAAATACTTTGTTTTGGAAGTATTTAGACTATTTGCTGCTTTCCGGGGAATATTTTCTAGATTGCTGTCTGTCTTTTTTATGTCATAGTATAAGGGTTTGGCAGATAATTTACTGTTTTCTTATATTTCGAAACGTTCCCTTGTGTGGTTCCACAGTGCTGAGTCATGCCTCTTAAACTCATCTGCTCCGTGACAGGGACACACATGTGGCGTGAGGAAAACCACATCGTAGCATCTTGACCATAAGGTGGTGATTTGTGGCCCTGAGACTTCAAAGTTCTTAAGCAATAGTTGCCTCAAAATATTAGTCTTTTTTTTTTTTTAACTGAGGCAGTGAGGTAGGTGCACATTTTGCTTCATGTTCAGAATACACACACACACACACACACACACACACACACACACACGGAGACTTGAAACAAAACTGAAACAATTGTTAACTTATAGACCCTGCTATAAACTCTACATTTTTTTTTTCTGTTTTGTAATGTTGATTAAACTCACTACAGTGCTTTTATGACCTTCTAATCAGATTGAAATATATTACATTAATGGAGAGGGAAGCAAAGAGCTTTGTAAATCATATACATAAATGTAACTCATAAACAAGCATAAGTATGCTGGTGTGTATTTAAAATGTTTTATTTTAGACACAAAGTGGTCATGCTATTCCTGACCACAGTGACTGACACCACTTAGACATAATATCTGCAGAGTAGGAAGAGAATCATGATAACATCAAAATAGAAGAGAGGGATGGAGAGATGGCTTAGCAGTTAAGGTGTGCGCTTGTGAAGCCTAAGGACCCAGGTCCAATTTTCCAGGACTTATGTAAACTAGATGCACAAGGTGGCACATGTGTCTGGAGGTCTGGAGTTGATTTGTAGAGGCAGAAGGCCCTGATGTGCCCATTCTCTCTATGTATACTTGCCTCTTTCTCTCTCAAATAAATAAAATAAAAATAAAATAATTTAAAAAATAGAAGAAAGAATACTTGGAAAGAAAGTCCTCAGTCAAGGGGATCTAGGTCAGAGAAGAAAAGGGAGGGAGAGGGTTATGAGCATGGTATGTTGTCTATATGTATGGAAGTTGTCAATAAAAACTTTAAAAAATGAAATGTATTCTCATCATAAGAATAGTTTGCAAGTGAAGAAATGAGAGAAATGAGAACTGGCTCAGAGGGAAGTGAGGGACAGAGTAGGCATTTCTCACTGTGAAGACAAGCAAGGCTTGTTTTTTTTTTTTAATTTATTTTGAGGTTGGGGGAGAGAAGGAGGCAGAGAGAGAGAGAAAGAGAGAGGGAAGGGGAGAGAGAGAGAGAGAAAGAGAGAGGGAAGGGGAGAGAGAGAGAGAGAAAGAGAGAGGGAAGGGGAGAGAGAGAGAAAGAGAGAGGGAAGGGGAGAGAGAGAGAGAGAAAGAGAGAGGGAAGGGGAAAGAGAGAGGGAAGGGAAGAGAGAGAGAGAGAGGGAGAGAATAGGTATGCCAGAGCCCTCAGTGGCTGTGAATGAACTCCAGGTGTGCTCACCTCCTTGTGCACATGTGTGACATGGTGTGTTTGGGTCACTGTGCGTCTGACTCATGTGGGACCTGCAGATTCGAACATGAGTTCTTAGGTTTTGCAGGCAAGCACCTGATTTGTAAAGGCAACTCTCCAGCCCACAAGCCTCATTTATAATTGCTTATTTTTGTTTCTTAATTATGAAATCAACTCCTATAATTTGTTTCATTGTCTCATGAGTAGTTGGAGTCTTAACAGTCCTGTTACAGACACAACTGTGGTCAGTTTTGATTACAGGGATAAAAATGATTTCTTGATTCTGAGTCTAATGAATAAGTCTTTGACATAATTTTGTATACATTATCTTGAGAGAATTTTAAGATTTTTAAATAGCTCATTAGGGCTCCCTTTGCAGCTACAGTGAACAAGGGTTAATACATATTCACACTGGGAAATGGAACCTCTTTCATTGTTTCTGTATTACAGATCCTGAGGGCTGTATTCACGACAGTGAAAAAGATAAATTTAAAAAGCTTTCATGAGGATTGACATATTGTTCATAAAATGTTAAATATAATTCTAATGAATGAATAAATTGCTGCTGCAGAAGTCTGTGCCTATTAAAATGAGAAGCCATGACTGAGTGTCTCAGTGTCTGACTACATGCAACGTAAGGCTCGACTCACATCAAACATGGTGTTTGCTGGATGTGGTGGCACATGCCTAATCCCAGCACTCAGGAGGCAGAGGCAGGAGGATCACGGTGAGTGTCAGGCCACCCTGAGACTACATTGTGAATCCCAGGTCAGCTTGGGCTAGAGCGAGACCTTACCTCCAAAAATTTATAATAATAATAAAACCAGGGCTGGAGAGATGGCTTAGTGGTTAAGTGCTTGCCTGTGAAGCCTAAGGACCCCAGTTCGAGGCTTGGTTCCCCAGGTCCCACGTTAGCCAGATGCACAAGGGGGCGCATGCATCTGGAGTTCGTTTGCAGAGGCTGGAAGCCCTGGCGCACCCATTCTCTCTCTCTCCCTCTATCTGTCTTTCTCTCTGTGTCTGTCGTTCTCAAATAAATAAATAAAAAATTAAAAAAAAATAAAACCAACATGGTGTTCTTGCTGGCCTTTGAGGGTTTACATTCTGGGCTATCAAGTCTTAAAGAATATATATATTTTTTAATCCTAGGTAAAAGGATGTTATGAGAGATTTTGTCTTCATGATAGTAACCTACCTCTCCATGTGAAAATCCTCTTCTTCATCTGTATGATATTAAATATATTACATTCTCTCTCGACTGTTTATCCAACTACCAACATTTCTCTCCCCTTCTCTTAACTGAGTGAGAATGAGAGGTCTTGCAACCATAAGATCCAGCACTCAGACCCCTGAGATAGGAGGATTGCCATGAGTTTCAGGCCAGCCTAAGGCTACAGAGTGAATTCCACGTCAGCTAGGGTTAGAGTGGGACCTTGCCTCCAAACAAATAAACAAAAGGGGAAAATTAGAAATCCAGGTGAGACTTTCAGGGTTCCAAATGCACATGCACATTTTCGCTGGTGTTGTTTGTGTGTGTGTATTTTTTCATTTATTTATTTATTTGTGACACACACACACACACACACACACACACACACACACACAGAATGGGCAGACAAGGGCCTCTAACCACTGCAAATAAATTCTAGACTCTAGATGCATGCACCACCTTGTGTATCTGGTTTACGTGGGTTTTGGGGAATCAAGCCTAGGTCCTTAGATTTCGCAGGCAAACACATTAACTGCTAAGCCATCTCTTCAGCCAATGTGCATACTTTTAATACACGCTGCTAGTTACTTTAAATGTGCACACACAGGGTTCAGTGTACTGCTCCACATATACATATCCACACATACACACAGAGGGAAGTTCATAAAACCGTGAGCACTATTTGTAAGCTCAGAGTGCTGTTTGTTCCAGTAGTGTATAGGCTTGGATTTTTTTTAAGCTAAAAGTTGGGGAAACCAGGATGATCATATCCTGGTCATTGGTTTTCAGCAAATAGTAGCAATTTTAAAATTAATCCTGCACTATTTGTCTGTGCCATGAATTGTGGGGCCAGGAAAGCTGACCTATCCACAGCACTGATTTCTTCTGGATATACCTTTCTTGTTAGAGTTTAAAAAAAAAATTCTGTTCTAAAGCAGGCGTTGAAATCCATTCAATTCCAGCAGAGCTTACTCAATTCAGTTTAACAAGACTTCCTGAAAACCTTTGATGTGCTCTGAATTTTGATAGATCCTTGAAATACAAAAAAAAAAAAAAATTATATATATATAGCACAGTCTTCAGGAAGCTGCACTCTGTTGAAGAAGACAAGTGTCTAGGCCTCCCTGGTATAGGGCATGCTATTTAGACTGAGTTTTTACGTTTATTTTTGAAGCACCTAGTCATGGCTCATTCATGTTAATTTGGCTGATTTACTATACTCACATGTTTGGTTGAACTTATTCCAGATATTTCTGGAGGAACTTTTAGAGACAGAGTCTCACGCAGCTCAGGCTAGCCTCAAACTCGCCATACAGCCCAAGATGACCTTAAACTTCTGACCCTCTGCCTCCATCTCTGGAGTACTGGGATGCCAGGGACTGATCATCACACCCAGTTTTATGCAGTGACAGGGAACAAGCCTAGGACTTCATGTGTGCCAGGGTAGCACTCCACCAACTCAGCTACGCCTTTAGCCCTGAGCAGAAATTATTGGTAAGACTCTTACGTAAAATCTGGGCGTGGTGGCGCAGGCCTCTAATCCCAGCACTCGGGAGACGTTGGGCCTTGAGAGGCCTGGATGTGAGGCCTAGTGGAACTTCCTGAGCCTAGCTAAAGTTTGCCAAACTGCCTCCGGCCAGCTATGACTCAGCAGGGGCCCAAATGGCCTCTGGCCTGCTACTTCCGCACAGGAAGTTAAGAGTTAGAACCAATCATCTCAGAGGTCGCGGTATGCTATTGACCCTTACATCTCACCCCATCCTAAAATCCCCGCCTTCGCTCTCAACATTATATAAACACCTGCTGGTAACCACAAAGTGAGTTCCTGCTTTGACGAGAATCCCGGCTCCGTGGTTTTGTCCCTGGCCCTGGACACCCATCCTCCTCCTCCTCAACCTCTTGGGAGGAACCAGCGGGCCTGGTCCTTCCTCGGCACTACCTGCCTGGGGAGGGGGGGAAGCCCCGCAGGGAGGCAGAAATAGTAGGAACCCTGCCAACAATGTCTATAGACTTGAACTTTGCTGCAATATTGGCTCTTCCCTGGGTTACCAGAATCACATGAGCTGATTTCTTTAAAATAGGACTCAGTCTCTCCCTGTGTATTCACAGTTACATTCTACTGGTTCCGCTTCTCTGAAAAAGCAAACACATACCCTATCATACCTAATATTTTAAATAAATACCTTTATATCAATTGATTCCATATAAAATGTGAGCTGTCACATGTACAGTCCAATTTGGTGCCTTCTGGGGAAGCCTCAATGCTGTGAGTTCTTTGAGAATATTTCAGTATTTTGAAATTCACGTACCTTGGGGCTGGAGAGGTGGCTCATCAGTTAAAAGCGCTTGCTTGCATGTCCACTGAGCCAAATTCAATCCTCCCCCAACACCCAAGTGAAGTGAGATACAAAGTGGTACACAAGCCTGTAATCCCAGCATTCTTAGACCAATGGGAGGTGGAACTAGGAGAGTCTGGACACTTTTGTGTCTGGCCTCCACAGCCAAACAACAAGAGAGACCCTGTCTGTCACCGAGAAGGTGGTGGCACACACTTGTCATCTCAGTATCCTGGAAGCGAGGCAGGAGGAACAGGAGTTACATGAATCACCCTTGACTACATCGGGGTCCATAGGGAGTCCCAGGGCAGCCTGGACTACATGAGAGCCTGTCTCAAGAAAAGAACACCCAGAAACCTCAAGTTTTCGTACCTCCAACGTGCCCATGATCGAACTGAGCCACTTGTTTTCTGTGTGTCTTTGGTCAGATTGCTTTTATATCATTCAATGGCAACTTTCTAATGTAGTTACAGTGGCAAGTAAAAGTAAGACAAGGGCTGGAGAGATGGCGTAGCGGTTAAGCGCTTGCCTGTGAAGCCTAAGGACCCCGGTTCGAGGCTCGGTTCCCCAGGTCCCACATTAGCCAGATGCACAAGGGGGCGCGCGCGTCTGGAGTTCGTTTGCAGAGGCTGGAAGCCCTGGCGCGCCCATTCTCTCTCTCTCCCTCTGTCTTTCTCTCTGTGTCTGTCACTCTCAAATAAATAAATAAAAAATTAAAAAAAATATATTAAAAAGTAAGACAAGAAACACTTGATAGAACTGCCCCTTGGCATTGATGGAGCTGCGTCCACAAAAACGGTTCGCACCGAGCCCTCGACACATGCACTTATTGACGTACATTTTCTCAATGGACCAGTTGGAATATCAACTCGCATCCACGTAGTGAGTACTTGATGATCACTCACTCAATACAAAGTTAGGATGGTAGCACAAGCCGGAGGAGACTGTAACCACGGTGAGGAGTAACTGTAGAAGTTTTAGCTCAACATATACATGAGAGACATGGGGGTAACTAAAGTCATTGTTAACGATCTAGCCTGCTATTGTCAAGTGCTTCTTGGCGTGTTCTTGGTGTTCCCCCGCTGGGTAGCCTGACTTTAATTTTGCATCGTTTGTAGCTGTTTTGTTGTGGCCGTAATTTGTTCTTAAAAATCACATTTTTTTTTTCTAAATTCTGCATTTAGGAATGGATTTGGGTGCTTTGAACTGGTAATTATGTATAATAAGAAGGGACTGTGCTGGGATTATGAGGTTAGAGTTAAATATTAGCAGGTTAGGACTATTTTTAAATAATTTTTCCTTTTGTGTTTTTACTAATAAGGGAGAAGTATGTTTGGGTAAAATTATGTAGTTCATCAGTGAAGGAAAGAACTCAAAATTGAAGATTAGTTTGCAGATAATTATCTTTTGTATTTAAGGGGTGAGAAAGAAGAAAGCGGTTGATTACATTTTTACTCAACTCTCTTCTTTGTCTAGAAATGTCAGCTTGTCAAACACACACTATGGAAAGTTACATATGGCAGCAGGGACTGTATAATTTTCTATGTTTTAAAAATTTGCAAACTCTATAATGATTGCAAGAAAACAGTGGCCTAACCTCTCAATACAGATTTAATAATAGTGTACTCTTATTGAGGTCTCTCATTAAGAGATTTCTTTGCTTAAAAACAATGCGGTTCAGGACACCTACTGTAATTCTAAAGCCTTGATTAATTATAATTAAATAACAGTGGCTCAAGCCTTTTACTTCTTTTATTCTTGGATTATTTTCATCATGTTTAATATCAACACCAGTGGAACTGCTATGGCATAATAGGGAATCTGTTTTAACATAGGGTAAAAATTCATCCGCATGGGATAAGAGAGTTGATATGCTGTATCAAACTCTGTTAAGTTTATCATTTTATAATGTCAAAAATTAACATTAACTCTGTACCAAATGTAGGGAAAATTATCAATCCCTTATTGTGGTGACATGAAAAACAAAGCAAACACACACACACGTGCCCACACACAAAACCAAAAAGCTACTAATTTTTTCAACTTCTTGCTTCATTTTTCTTTTTTTAAACATTAATAAAAGGGGGGCTGCAGAGATGGATTAGTGATTAAGGTGCTTGCCTGAAGGTTCATTCCCCAGGATCCATGTAAGCCAGGTGCACAAGGTGGCACATGTGTCTGGAGTTCATTTGTAGAGGCTGGAAGCTCTGGAACGCCCCCCATTCTCTCTTTCTCAAATAAATAAAATAATAGTAAAAAAAAAGTTTTGAATACTTATTTTAGAGAGAGAAAGAGGGAGGGAGGGAGAGAGAGAAAGAGACAGAGAGAGAGAAAGAATAGGCATGTCAGGGCCTCCAGCCACTGCAAATGAATTTCAGATGCATGCACCACCTTGTGCATCTGGCTGACATGTGTCCTGGGGAATTTAACCTGGGTACTTTGGCTTTACAGATAAGGTAACTGCTAAGACATCTCTCTAGCCCCACATCTTTCTTTTAAAACATATTTTTATTTATTTATATATTTATTTGCAAAGAGAGAGAGGGAGAGAGAGAGGGAAAACATGGGCATGCCAGGGTCTCTTGCCACTGGAAACAAAGTCCAGATGCATGTGCCACTTTATGGCTTCACGTGGGCATTGTGGAATTGAACCCAAGGGATGGCAGACTTTGGTACCAAATGCCTTTAACCACTGAGCTGTTTCCCCAGCCGCATACGATGTCTTTCTACTATCACCTATTTCACGTATCAACATTGAATATCCACCAGATACATGAACCCGAGTTTTCTCACGAGGCTCGCATTTCTAGCCAGAGCAGTAGGATGCAGTAGGAACAGGGCCTCTGCAAAGCAGTGACATCAGAGGTGAGCAGTGAGTTTTAGGGTGTGTGTGTGGGGGGGGCGGGGGGAGAGCAGAAGGCAGGCTTATCTAACTGCTTTCTCCAAATGACACATATGATAGCCTATTCTGATAAGCAGCGAGGACACTCTATCTAAGCCATGACCTCAGATTTTCACTTTTAAAAAAATATTTTATTTTAATTTATTTGTGAGAAGGAGAGAGGCAGAGAGAGTGAGAGAAAATGGGTGTGCCAAGGCTTCCATGCGCCACTTTGTGCATCTGGCTTACGTGGGTGTTGAGGAATCAGACTAAGGTCCTTTTGGCTTTGCAGGCAAACACCTTAACCGCTAAGCCATCTCCCCAGCCCTCAGATTTTCACTCTTATCCTCTTCCCTGTAGCCCACCCATCCGTCCTTTCCCCACTTCCTTCTAATGTTCATCAGAATTCAGAAGGCTTGCAAGGCACCTGGAACCCAAGAGGTAGGTCTGTGATTTCTAGTGTCTCAGGGTAGCTGCGGATGTCCTTGTTGTTCCGAGGAGACGTGAGGCGTGGTCTTGTGAAGTTGGAGGGGGCTCTCTGCCTCTGTATCTCTGCCAGAGCAGGAAGCTGCTTTGTGCATAGGTTTTGCCTTTGTGGGTGACTCCACTCTGAGTCTCTCTGAGGACAGCTGCTTCCATGGAAAAGTGCCTCAAGGCAGGGCAAAGAGAAAGGCCCTTCTTCCTTCTCTTCCAGCCTGAGCTCAGTCCCTTTCCTCACGCTTACCTTACCCTGTTACTTCTGTAATCTTTAATAATACATTAGGGAGGACATTGTTGAATCCCAGTAATTTTCACTGGTTGAAATTGATTACATGGATTCTTTTTTTAAATATATGTGTGTATTTATGAGAGAGAGAGAAAAAGGGAGAGAGAGAGAAAGAGAGAGGGAGAGAGAAAGAGAGAGAGAGAGAGAGAGAGAGAGAGAGAGAGAGAGAGAGAGAGAAAGAAATGGGCGTTCCAGGGCCTCCAATCACTGTAGATGAACTCCAGATGCATGCACCTCCTTGTGCATCTGGCTTACGTGGGTCCTGAGGAATGGAGCAGAGGTCCTTTGGCTTTGCAGACAAATGCCTTAACTGCTAAGCCATCTTCTCCAGCCCTGATTATAGGAACTCTGTTTTTTTTTTTTAATTGGGAAGCAAATATGTCTCTTTTTATTGTTTCTTAACCTCCAGAAACTCATTGACAGAATAAAATTTTGGTGTTCAGAATAAGAACCAAGGGTCAAAATCTCTCAGGGTCATATTTTTATCTTTGCCAGAAGAGCAGTTCAGATGCACGGTCTAAATTTTTTGTATATGTTTTAAAAAATATTTTATTAGTATGCACACAGTGTGTATACAGCCACGCTGGTACCATATTTAGCCTCCTCCCTCTCCTCCCCCCTCTGCAGGGACCCTCCTCATTGGGGACTGTGGGCCATGCATTGTGGGGTTAGCCATCACTTATGGAGAAGAGGCAATGTCTGTCTGCATAATGACCAGATATGTGACCTTTCATAATACTTTGCTAACGCCAACCTAAGGGTAGTCTAAAGACTCCCTTTTGTGTGTGTGGGGGGGGCAGGTGAGAAGAATTGCTCAAGTATTCTATGCCTAGCACAACAGAGACAGATAAGCAGAACCATTGCATTTGCACAGTAAAGAGCCTGAAGGCTCATGCTTTGCTGTAATAGTCAAGTGGCTAGTAAAGATTCTAAATACAACCCTCATAGGCGAAATTCCTCATGTTGGCCAGGGAACACTGTGGAAACTCATTTCTTTTTTGAAAACCTAAAATCCCCCTTTCCACTAAGAGCTCAGGGTTATCAAAACTTTCCACTAATAGTAAGCGAAATTTCATAACGGACTATGCCTTGGGGTAATCATTGTCTCACAATTGTTCTTATAAACTCTCTCTTACCTCCTACTTTTCTTTCAGGTGATGTTGTCTGTTTGAGTCATGGTACATATTTTCAGGATTAAAAAATTAGGTAGGGTAATTTCTACATAGCCTACTGGGCATGTGCTAACTGAAATCTCCAAGTTATGTAGCTTTTCCTAATCACTAATAGTTCGATTAAAGGAAAAAAATAGCTTTAATATTTGATTCTTACATAAATCATAAATAATAAATTATATGTGGCATGAAGGCATTTATTAATCACATTTTAATTAGTGCGTAGGAATGGACGTAAAGGCGCCATGGAGATGGATTAACGAGTCAGGGCCCTTGGCGCACAGACATGAGGGTGTGGGTTTGATCCCAGGTAAAAAGCTGCGCATGTCTGTGCGTACCCGTAACCTCGGCGCTGGGTGGATTAGGGGCAGCAAGGTGGCTGGATCTCAGCGACCATCCAGTCTGAATGGAAATGGCAGGTACAGGTTCAGGGAAAGGCCCAGCTTTAGGAAGCAACATGGAAGAGGAATACAGAAGGACAGGATGCGTTCCCCCAGCCTCTGCACATGCGTGCATGGGGCGTACCACACGTTTGTACATGCATACACACAAAGAAGCAGAATATAAAATTAAAATTGAAATTATTATAGTATTCTTATGTGTGTGTATAGGTGTGCATTCATGTGTGTAGAAGGCAGAGGTTGATGTCGGCTATCTTCCTCCGTCACTCACCACTTGTTTTACAGGGTTGGGGTCTCTCACTCTAAGATCAGAGCTCACTGATTCAGCTTGCCTAGCTACTTAGCTTGCCCCAGGAGCCCCCGGCTCTGCTTCCAGAGTGCTGGGATTACAGATGTGCAGCCACACTCCCCTGGCATTGATGTGGGTGCTGAGGATCTGTATCCATTCCTCATGCTTCTGTACTAAGTACTTCACCCACTGAGACATCTTCCCAGTGTCCGCCCACTGAAGGATCCTCCAAACCCTGTGTAGTTCTCTCTTACACTTGTCTGTTAAGTGGAGGGAACCACATTTCACCGACTAGTTTCTCCAGGTATCTGTAATAGGATGTACTTTTCATATTTAAGAGTTAGAACCAAGGATGAATAAAAGGCTAGTGGTAATCTCACCGCCAGCATCCAAATTCCAGATGCCTCCTCTCACATCCATGCCAAAGTTCAATACAGACTTAGTTAAAGCCCAAAGGCTATTCTTTTTATTTTTAATTTATTTTTTAATTTGTGTGTGAGAGAAAGACAAAGAGAGAGAGAGAGAGATTGAATAGGGGCACTTCAGGGCACCCTGCTGTTGTAAATGACCTTCAGACATATGTGCCACATTGTGGATCTATCTTTCCATGGGTACTGGGGAATTGAACCCTGGACTAGTAGGTTTGCAAGCAGGTACTTTTAGTGAGTTATCCATCTCCAAAAACTCAGAGATTTTTATAGTAATAATTTAATTGTTGGTGAGATCAACTTCTAGATAATACACAACATATAATTAAATCTAATATTTTATGTTTTATTCTTTTAAGACTTAAAAAAATTATTTGTAAGAGAGAGAAAGAGAGTCAGATAGAGAGAATGGGCACACCAGGATCTCCAGCCACCACAGACAAACTCCAGGCACATGTGCCACCTTGTGCATCTGGCTTACATGGGCACTGGGGAGGGGGGGGGAATTGAACCTGGGTCCTTAGGCGTCCCAAGCAAGTGCATTAACCACTAAGCAATTTCTCCAGCCCCAAGGCTATTCTTTCCGTCTGCTAGTTTTCACTGCCCTACTGATCTTTAGTCCACATTAATCTAGTAATCCCTTTAATTCACCTTGAACTGGTTATCCATTCATCATGGTACCACACTATGTTGACTTAGTGATTAAACCCTGAACAGTTCATCCAACATTAATGTACCTAGAGCTACCAGTTTTCGTTTCTTCTTAAACGTTTTACTAATTCTTAGTAAAGTCTTCCAATTCCTTTCTTTCGGCTTTCCTGGTGGGAAAAGAGAAATCCATTCTCTGCCAAAAGCATCCCATATTGGATACTAAACAGAGTCAAGCAACAGCTGTCCAGTTTAAACTTTGGTGGATAATTAGCACATCCAATATCCAGAAGAAACAAGGTAATTGTTGCGATTCATGAATCTGTTGCCAGGGTGGATATCTTACAGCTCACGCATCTTTCCCTTAAGAGAGGAGCTACCTAGAGCTGTGAGCAGTAAAATGCTGTTTTCTTCCCATTTAAAGAAAATTGCTGTTTACTTTGGGGATGTTCTTGGCATTCAGCTATTTTTTTTATTTATTCTCTTCATTTTTTTTTTTTTTTTTTGTTGTTGATGATGTTCAGAAAAATTACAAAGCATGAAAGCCTCATGGAGGCCGGCCTGCAGAGCAGCTCTGTTGGAGGGAAACTGGAGCAGCTCTCTCGCTGCGTCCTGCTGGGGACCAGGTGAGCAGCTGTGGCGTGCCCAGCTTTGACGTGATATCTGAAAGCTCCCAAAACATGTGTACTTGATACACGGGCTCTGCTTATTACTATTCTGTTTATAGCCAAGTAGCTTGAGGTTTGTCCATTTCCCAGTAAGGCAAGGGCAGGAGGAGAACACAGGCCTCTTATGTTTTCTCTGTGGATCTGCCCATGCTTTCCAGGGAAGCAAGGCGTGAAGGTGTGTTCCTGACCACCACTTCCCTCGTAGTCTACCAAAGGGAGCGAAAGAGCAACTGCTGGCAATTGTTTCTGCACCAATGTGTCTAAGAAGACACGGTGAGATACCTGGCGATGTGGCTCAGTGGTAGAATGCTTGCCCACTATGCACAAAACCTTGAGTTCAATCCCCAGCACTGGAGAAAGAGAAAGAGAGGGAGAAAGAGAAAACAAAGGGTGGAGAGAGAGAGAAAGCGGGGTGGGGGGGGGGAGGGAAGTTTCAGATCTATACAAATGAATCATCTACTATTTTCATTCTATAAGTATCAGCAAGTGACACGTGTGTGGTCGATGTTCAGTAACATTAGTTCCCTCCCCCGTCTCTGTAACTCAGGTGAACAGAGACCCGTAAGGCCTTCTTGAGGGTCAGTGTCCAAGGAAATTACTGGAAGACTCTATAGGTTAGATTCTTTAAGAGCTTCATGCCGGTTTTTTAAAATGTATTTATATATAGAAACAGACAGAGAGAAAGTGTGCACCAGGGCCTCCTGCCACTGCAAACAAATTCCAGATGCATGCACCACTTTTATACATACGGCTTCACATGGGTACTGGGGGACCGAACTTGGGTCATTAGGCTTTGCAAGCAAGAGCCTTAACTGCTGAGCCATCTCTCTAGCCAAAGCTTTATGTTTTTTTCTCATTTAAATGGGGGCCTTTCTTTTTTATATTGTTTTTTCTTTTTATTCACAACTTCCATGATTATAAACAATATCCCATGGTGGGCTGGAGAGATGGCTTAGTGGTTAAGTGCTTGCCTGTGAAGCCTAAGGACCCTGCTTCAAGGCTCCATTCACCAGGACCCACGTTAGCCAGATGCACAAGGGGTGCACGCGTCTGGAGTTCGTTTGCAGTGGCTGGAAGCCCTGGCATGCCCATTCTCTCTCTTTATCTCTCTCCCTGCCTCTTTCTCTCTCTCTGTCACTCTCAAATAAATAAATAAGAATGAACAAAAAAATTTATTTTAAAATATCCCATGGTAAGTCCCTTCCTACCCCCACTTTCGCTTTTGAGACTCCACTCTCCATCACACCCCTCCTCCTTTCAATTAGGGTCTCTTTTATTTTGATGCCATCATCTTTTCCTCCTATTATGATGGTCTTGTGTAGGTAGTGTCAGGCACTGTGAGGTCATGGATTTACAGGCCATTTTGTGTCTGGAGGAGCACGATGTAAGGAGTCCTTCCTTTCCTTGACTCTTACAGTCTTTCCGCCACGTCTTCCGCAATGGACCCTGAGCCTTGGAAGGTGTGATAGAGATGCAAACTTTATGTTTTTTTTTTTCACGAGGTAGGGTCTCACTCTGGTCCAGACTGACCTGGAATTCACTATGCAGTCTCAGGGTGGCCTTAAACTCATGGCAATCCTCCTATCTCTGCCTCCCGAGTGCTGGGATTAAAGGCGTATGCCACCGTGCCTGGTACAAGCTTTATGTTTTAATGCCATAAACAATTCATCAAAGTTGAGTGCCAGAATCACCTCTGTAAATTATTAACACTATATACGGTGTTAGTAATATATAAACCACATTGTGTTATTTGCTATTACTTCTTGTTTCTTCATTTCTATAAATTAAAAATATTTTATCTGCAGAAAGGCTCAGAGAAAAAAATCCCTTTTATTTATATGACACGGTATAATTTTCTTTATCAGTGGTTCTTAAGGAATGGTTCTTGTCCCTGGGGCACTTGGTGATGTCACAAATGAGGGTGCTACCTTTACATACAGGCAAAGGCCACAAATGCTACTGGGTATCTCCACAACCAGGAGATAAAGCAACGTCACTAGTTCCTTGGTTGAGAAACTGATTACACCCACTCTTGTGCTCTTCACCTGGGTGGTTGAACCATCTAAAATTATTTACTTTTGAGACAAAAGCTCACATATCCTACGCTATCCTTGGATGACCTTGAACTTCTGACTCTACTGTCTCCACCTCTAGAGTGCCCACCATACCTGGCTTTTGCAGTGCTGGGGATCGAACCCTATGCTTCATGCATCCTGTGCAAGCTCTCTCGCACGTGAGCCACATCCCTGGTCCCTCTGTAAAATTACTGATATCCAACGCTGTTAGATCTACCACAGTGCAAATTTGAAACGAAACGTTTTTCTAATAGAGGAGAGAAATTTGATCATTTTAATTTATGGCTATATTTTTCTGAACCCATTTTAAAGTTATGGGAATCATGACATGTCACTATTATTTTAAAATAATGTATCTCCGGGCTGGAGAGATGGCTTAGCAGTTAAATGCTTGCCTGTGAAGCCTAAGAACCCTAGTTTGAGGCTCAATTCCCCAGGACCTATGTTAGCCAGATGCACAAGGGGGTGTACGCGTCTGGAGTTCGTTTGCAGTGGCTGGAAGCCCTGGCGCGCCCATTCTCTCTATCTGTCTGTTTCTCTCCCTCTCTCTCTGTCACTCTCAAATAAATAAATAAAAATGAAAAAAAAATATTTAGAAAATAATGTATCTCCTAGGATATATATGTGTGTGTATGTGTGTATACATATATATACCTATATATATATATATATTTATTTATCAAATTTATCAAATGCAAGAAATTCAAGATTGATAAAATCAAATTATTTGGGAAATAGTCTCTGATAAAATAAAGTTCTTTCTTCCTCCTCTTTCCCCAAATCATTACTATTCCCTCTTCCCACCACAGTCCAGGCACTATAGCCAGTTCCTTCCTGTTGTCGGGAGTATTTTTCATGATAAACGTTACTGGGGTCCCACAGCCTGCATATTTCATGTTCGCAGAAGTGCAAAAGCGGACGCACCGGGCAGACGGGCGCCCCTCCATGACACACAGCCGGGCGCGGCTCGGGAGAGCGGCAGGTGCGTCACTGCGGAGAAGGATGAGCGAACGCGCCTGGGGTCCTTTTGCATTTGGAGTTCAAAAACCCCAATTAAAGCGCTCTCTCTCTCTCTCTCTCTCTCTTTCTCTCTCTCTCTCTCATCATGAGTTTTTTAGTTATGAATTTTGTACCAAGCCAACTTTAAGGACAAGGTCAAAAGGAATCGTTTTAAAGATTACACACCACTCTCATCAAGTCCATTTGTTCAGAAAATTAACAGCAGAAGGGATGGAAAAAGAGAAGGACCTTGGACCGTTTCCAGTTGAATCTTGGATGGAAGGAGTCTGATAGATAGAGATTTTTACATGGTTTTCCTGGGCTCAGAGCTGAGCAAGCGAACCACAAGTGGTTCTGGTCATGCCGAAGAGCCTGTTCCAGAGCCTGGGTCACTTGGGTCAGCACTCACAGTTCGTGTTTTCCCAGCAGAGGCACTTGGACTTACGCAGTGACAGGTCTGGGTCTATTAACTCTAGCTGCTAACTCCTCACCGAAGGTCTTCTCTTCCACCATGAATTTGGAGTCGTCCATTTCCACTGCAACCTGGACTGAGATTTTGAGAGAACACCTCAAAGATCTTCTTTATGTTTAACACAGGAAATAACTTTTCTAGCTAATGCCATCTTCAGTTTACATGCTGTGCATCTATGTATATATTTACTCCATAAAAACTTATATATGTGCATGTATTATAATATGAATGAATTTCTATTTTTATAGTTGTCCTCACACAAATTGTACTTAAAAGCAGCAGTTTATCTGGACTTTTAAATGGACTGATTAAAAACATAATAGGCAAAAATAAAATAAAATTCATTGGATAAAAGCATAAGCTTTTCTACATATAATATTGGGAGAACTGGACACCTCCATGAAAAGTAATGAACAAATTTGGATTCTTACTTAAAACATATATACAAATTAGTTTAAAGTAGATTATAGATTTAAATGTGAGAGTTAAGATGATAAAGTCTTAAATTAAAATGCAAGAATATGCCAGGTGTGGTGGCACATGCCTTTAATCATAGCACTCAGGAGGCAGAGGTAGGAGGATTGCCATGAGTTCGAGGACACTGATACTCCATAGTAAATTCTAGATCAGCCTGGGCTAGAATGAGACCCTACCTCAAAAAACAAAACAAAACAAAACAAAACAAAAATAAAATAAAACCCAAGAATAAATCTTAATAGTATTGGGTAAGACAATGATTCTTAAAAATGCCATAAAGAAGTACAACAGATAACAGAAAACTGAGAATTAAGCCTAAAACAAAAAAATAATTTCAATGCATGCTATGAAGAAAGTGAAAGAAAAAAATCCCTGAAATAAAAGAATATCTGTGTAGCTCTTATTTCTCCCAAAAGACTAATATACAGAATGTAAACAATTCTTTTAACACAATAGAAAAGACAGGGGTGGAGAGGCAGAGGAAAGGAAAATAATTGTCTAATTCTCTCAGAAAAGTCAAGAAGTAATTACCCAGACAAACAGGTCACTAAGAGAGAGGCTGTATTAGTTACTTCTCTCCATGTGTGTGGAGTGAGGCTGTATTAGTTACTTCTCTCCATGTGTGTGGAGTGAGGCTGTATTAGTTACTTCTCTCCATGTGTGTGGAGTGAGGCTGTATTAGTTACTTCCCTCCATGTGTGTGGAGTGAGGCTGTATTAGTTACTTCCCTCCATGTGTGTGGAGTGAGGCTGTATTAGTTACGTCCCTCCATGTGTGTGGAGTGAGGCTGTATTAGTTATGTCTCTCCATGTGTGTGGAGTGAGGCTGTATTAGTTACGTCTCTCCATGTGTGTGGAGTGAGGCTGTATTAGTTACACCTCTCCATGTGTGTGGAGTGAGGCTGTATTAGTTACGTCTCTCCATGTGTGTGGAGTGAGGCTGTATTATTTACGTCTCTCCATGTGTGTGGAGTGAGGCTGTATTAGTTACGTCTCTCCATGTGTGTGGAGTGAGGCTGTATTATTTACGTCTCTCCATGTGTGTGGAGTGAGGCTGTATTAGTTACTTCTCTCCATGTGTGTGGAGTGAGGCTGTATTAGTTACGTCTCTCCATGTGTGTGGAGTGAGGCTGTATTAGTTACGTCTCTCCATGTGTGTGGAGTGAGGCTGTATTAGTTACGTCTCTCCATGTGTGTGGAGTGAGGCTGTATTAGTTACGTCTCTCCATGTGTGTGGAGTGAGGCTGTATTAGTTACTTCTCTCCATGTGTGTGGAGTGAGGCTGTATTAGTTACGTCTCTCCATGTGTGTGGAGTGAGGCTGTATTAGTTACGTCTCTCCTTGTGTGTGGAGTGAGGCTGTATTAGTTAGTTCTCTTCATGTCTGTGGTGTGAGGCTGCATTGGTTACTTTTCCTCCATGTCTGTGGTGTGAGGCTGTATTAGTTACTTCACTGTGTGCCTTTGGCATTGAGGCTGCTTTTGTGAATTTAGTCTATGTTGTGACATGCATGAAGCAGCTTAAGGATTGAGGAGGTTCATTTCAACAGCTCTGTGGGTTTTATTGCAATATGTAGGGATGTCAGAAGCTGGAATCTCTCTTGCCTCATTTCATTGATGGTGAAGAAAAATAACGTGCCGCCTTTTGTGGTTCAGGTGATGTCTAGCTTCTGCTCTGCCATGTTTTCTCTGCCATCATGGAGTGTTCCTGAAGTGTGTAAGCCACATTATACTTTTTTCTCATCAGCGTTCTTTGATCGGGTGCATTATTCCAGCAATAGGAAGGTCATTGCCATAGCCATTATAAAAAACAATCTGACATTTTCTCAAAATGTACAAAATCCCAAAAAGAATACTATTGTAATTTTATTTATCTTATTTCTGGAAATATATTCAGATGCCTCAAATCCATAACTTAAAGAGATACCTTCATTCCCTTGTATATAAGTGCATTATTTGAAATGGCCAAGGTATGGTATCAATTCCTTGGCAAATGAATGGTTAAAGACCATGTGGTTTACGAAATCAACAGACACTGTGCAGTCTTACATGATGTATCTGTACAAAGTATATTCTTAATTGAGTCAAAACACAATGAAAATTCTGGTTTTTGGGACAATGTAGATGAATGTAGATTATATTTTTATTTTAATTTTCAATTGGGATGAAATATTTGTAGATCTTCCAGTGGAATATATACATCTCTCTCTCTCTCTCTCTCTGTGTGTGTGTGTGTGTGTCTGTGAATGTGAAGTTTAATAGAAACTATAAACTTCCTCCTTTTATTTATTTGTCTTCTAATTGCTTCGTATGTCTTTTGTTCCTTTCTGCTTCTGTCATTTGTCTTTGGTAGTCATCTGTCATGACCAGTTTTGACCATTCTCTTTGTCTCCTTTGTATCTGTTCTTCTGGTGTGTCCGTTTCTTTTCATGATGATCTTTATTTTGTGCCTAGTGTAGTGTTTCCTTTAGCATTTCCTATAGGGAAAAGCTGGTTCTGATGAATTCCCTCTTTCTGCTCACATGGCAAAGATTTCCGTTCAACATTATCTCTGAACAATATCATCCTCTTCTATTTTGGCCTGTGAAGATTCCTGCTGAGAAATATGACATAAGTCTAATAGGGATTGTCGGTAACTGTCTGGTGTTCTCTTGTCATTGATTTTTTTGGGGGTGGAGGGTTGAGTATAAGGGATCCTTTGAGCTTTTCATATCTGGATGTTCATTTATCTGTGAACCCTTGGAGAGTAGTGAACTGTTATTCTGTCAATGAAGTTTCCAATGCCTTTCCCTTCCCTTTCTAATTTCCATAATATGAATATTTGTTGTTCAGTATTACGCTATATTCTTGTAAATTTCTTTACTCTCTGAAATTCATTTTTCTTTTATTTTGTCTGGTTGACCTCAAGTGTAGAGTTCTTTCTTCTGCTTTATATGGTCTACTCAAGGGTCCTGGAGAAGTTACCCATTTATATCCCATAGCCTCAAGGAACTGACCTCAAATGGTACTGGAGCTTCAATAGATGAATTGTGCCATCCCTCCAGCCCATGGGGTGGGCAGGTGTCATCGTATGTAGTGGCCTCTGTGACAAGTCTGGTGGTGAAGGAAATCCTTTCTGGGTCCCACAGAGTGAGTGTGGCCAGAGTTTATCTTATCACACTGGGAGCCATGTTTTTGTGGTGGCAGGATACAGATGTCACTTTCCTCAGGTCCTGAGGGACAAATGTGGGAAACACAAGGGATTTGCATTTGTGTAGAGACAAAGAAGGTGACTTTGGGCTTCTGTCTGTGGCAGTGTTGGGAGGGGTATTGATTACTAGCCAGGAAGGCATGGCAAAGAAAGCAGTGGCTACCAGAGCAGCTTAGCTGCCTCTGGTGAATAGGAGAGGCCAGTGTGCCTCCAACAACTCCCCAAGATGGATGGAAGTCTGCAGGAACTGTGGGATTCTAGCCCAGCCATTCTTAGAATGAGGCTTGCTGGTTCTTTCCCTCTGATCTTTGCCACATTTGGAGCGGTCCTTGCCATTCCCAGCCCAGGGAGCTTGGGTTGAGGTTGTATGCGCCCTGTTCCTCTCTCCAGGTTGTTTTCCAAAATCCATGCTGTTTAGAATTCTGGTCACTTTCTTGTTGATTTCCAGAGTTCTCGCTCAGCTCAGTCCCTCCAGTCAACTTAAGGCATTTCCTTTGTTGCCCTGGCCCCTCTCTGAGGCACAGCATGCCTATATGGCGTCCTTCAGCTCTTCAGCAGTCTTGTGCTAAGATGACACAAACCAGGGCAGACAAAGTCGATGATGACGCGACTTACAGGTAGAATCTAAGGGAAGGGCAGAGTAAAGCCATTGCTCCCGGGGGCAGGGGATGGGCAACGAGGGAGCCATTTTATCTACACGGGAGAGCTCTTCCACGGAGAGGTTGCTGTAGTAAAAATGACGCACTGTGAATTTCAAGTATATCACTCAGGAGAAAAAAAAAGTCAAGAAAAATGATGGAGAGGTTAATTTGCGTGATTTAATTACTCTACATTATGCACGTAGATCAAAACACCTCATTGTTCTCCATGGATATAAAAAGGATGATTTGTCAATCAAAATACTATAAATAAAATGTAATGAAACCAGTAAATCAATCATGAAATGAGCAAAGGGTTTGGATAGACAGTCCTTTAAAGCCGCCTAAGTGGCCGATAGCTCATGAAAATATGCTCGGTGTCTCTAATTATCGAGGAAATGCAGACTACCATTACAAGCTGCTGGCACACACACTGGAATGACTATACTCAAAAGACAGGTATGGTGGTTTGAATGTGGGACAGCCTCCATAGCCTCATGTGTTTGTGATTAAGCCTCATACTTAATCCCTAGCTGGTAAAGCCTTTGGGGGATGGAGCGTTGCTGGAGGAGGTGTTGGTGTGAGACTGGGTTTATGAATCTAGCCTCACTGGTGGTTCACTGCAAGCTTACTCTTACTGTTGCATCCCAGCCAAAGTGACAAGATGTGATGCCCTGGCTGTCTGCTCCTGCTGTGCTTCCCTCTCTAGGATGAAACTTCCCATCAAAACTACAAACTGTAAACAAACCCTCTTGTCCCATAAGCTGCTTCTGGTTGGGTGTTTTGTCTCAGCAACAAAAAAGTAACTGCTACAACAGACAATTGCAAGAATTAGAGATTATTATTTGGCAAAATGAAACTCTGAATCTGCCTGTAAGCTCAGGAGGTTGAGGCAGAAGACTTGGCATAAGTTTGATGCCAGTGTGGACTACATAGTGCGATCCTGTCTCAACTCTCTCCACTAAACACACACACACACACACACACACACACACACACACACACACACACACGAGTGCCCTCAAAACAACCAACCAAACAAAAACAAATCAAACCAAAGAAAATTCTTTTACATTGTTGTCTATTGTGTAAAAACAATGTTAAGAATAAAATAACTATATGTCCCAGAGCATTAGAAAAGTAAGATGACAAAGACCAGAAGTTCTTCTCAGAGAAGACACTGACCTTCTGTGTATTTGAAATACCAACAGATGGCAATGGACAGAAACACCTCTTTTTATTTTTTTTTCTCAATGGCTATGCTCCTTGGAGAAGCTAGAACCAGCCTGTTCTTATAGGGGGTGCACTTAAAGCATGCCCAAGCTCTTTCAGGTTTGTCCTCAGGGGTCATGACTAAGCACAGGATCTTGGGCTGTGTTACCCAGAGCATCATCCTTTGGGGATATTTCTTCTAACTAAATGCATGAATGCATGGTCCTGTCATAGAGTTCCTCTTTTTGTCTTAGATGCTGGTTTTGTCTGCTATGATCATCTTAAATCTCTTTATCTATTTATGAGAAGAGAAAGAGGGAGGGAGGGGAAAAAGGAAGGAAAGATAAAGAGAGAGGGAGGGAGAGAGAGAGAGGAGAGAGAGGATGGGTGTGCCAGGACCCATTGGTATTGCACATGCCACTCTGTGAATCTGCCTTTATGTGGGTACTGGATAATTGAACCCAGTCCAAAAGGCTTTGTGAGTAACTACTTTTAACTCTAGAGCCATCTCTTCAGCCATTTAGCCTTTTTTATTAAAATAAAAGGAATGAGCCGGGTGTGGTGGCATAGGCCTTTAATCCTCACACTGGGGAGGCAGAGGTAGGAGAATCACCATGAGTTCGAAGCTACCCTGACACTACATAGTAAATTCCAGGTTAGCCTGGGCTAGAGAAAAACCTACCTCAAAAAACAACAAAAAAATTAATAATAATTGTAAATAAATAAATAAATAAATAAAAGGAATGCACGAAAAACTGCCTCACGTATCAATGTTGGCAGTGTCTTTAAACAAAAGTATAAAATTGTAGGTCACTCTTTGTAGTAATTTTTAAAATATTCTTCTTTATTTATTTATTTGATAGCAAGATTGACACACAGAGAGAATGGGCGCGCCAGGGCCTCCAGCCAGATGCGTGCGCCCCCTTGTGCATCTGGCTGACGTAGGTTCTGGGGAGTTGAGCCTCGAACCGGGGTCCTTAGGCTTCACAGGCCAGCGCTTAACCGCTAAGCCATCTCTCCAGCCCTCTTTGTAGTCATTTTTGACATTTCTTTTACCATCTTGTCTTCCCTCTGTCAGCTCCCCTCAGAGAATTCTGCAAAACGCTTCTCTCTGCCTTGGTAGCTGCGTCGGTACACTTAAAGCAATTCAGAGGAGCATCTGAGCAAGCTTCTGCTCTTGCACAAGTCGTCTGAACACCGAGCCTTCTTATTCGCACGATTTGAGTATTTGCTCTCCATTTGGGGCTAATGACTCCTCACTTAGACTCCCGCTGTGCAGGTGGACAGCCCTGGCCGCCAGTGTCTACCAAGTACTCCTCTTCAATGGGGACTGTGATGGAAATTTCACAATCATCTTCCACCCATGGCTACCATGAAGAGCTCTGGGATTTGAGCTGCTTTTGAGAAGGAACAGAGTTTTCAATAGAAGCGACGAAGAGGGAGAGACCAGCGGTCTTTTTAACAGGGCTTCAAAGCTGGTCCAAGCTTATTCACTTTATGTATTCCAAAACGAATTCCACTCGCAGCTGGACTGTTTGGTACCAGCAGGGCCGATAGATTTTTTTTCCACCCCTCGCAGGCCTGGTGGCCATGTTCCCATTAAACTCATCTGATGCGAAGCCAAGGGAGGCACACGCATCTTAAGTCTAACTCTCAGCTTAATTATCTCTCTCTTTTAAAAAGCTACTCCTTCAAGAAAGAATGATAACTCCAGCACAGCTAATTTTCACATTGAACTGTTTATGTGTTGTTAAAGAGGAGCTTCTGGGAAGAAGCAGAAAGAAGAATTAATAAACAGAGATGCTGTGAAGCTTCCAAAACCCATAAGCAAGATGAAGAGATGGTACGTAATTCAAGATCCCAGACAGGTAGATAACAGGAAATGACAGGTTTCTTTTTGGGGGAATGGGACAGAGCCCTCTGAGTGGCCTCCAGGAAGGTATCCACGGGACATCCTTGTTTCTTGACAACCTTGAGAGCTACTGTCCTGTTACAAGCTGGGCATGGCACACTGTGGTTCAGGGTGGCTGTGAGATAAAACCCCTCCTACATATGTTGGATGGGTGTGTGCCTCCTCCCTTTGACATTCGGGCACATGCTCTTTAGTCACTACTGATTTATTCTTTCCTGTTTTCCCTAGCTCTTTTCCAGGCATCTTTGGGCCAGTTGAGTATTTTTCATACTGTCTTTTCTGTCTTAATAAATTTCTATTTGTATGATTTTCTGCAACACACCACCTACCCCTCTTTATTTATTTATTCATGTACATATTTATTAAACTGGTATATATCTATTGTACATAGTGCTTGGTTTCATGACCACAGCCTTTTTCAATTATATCAGGTATTTTGACATTTATACCTCATATTCTTCCCTATATGCATGGTTCTGAGTGATAGTGGATACACAGCATTAAGTGAGACATCTCTATCACACCCTCCAAGGCTCAGGGATCTTTTCAGAAGTGGAAAGAAAGAATCTAAGAGCTCAAAGAAGGGGAAAAGTGCTTACAATACTGTCTTTCAAACACAGTGTGGCCTTCATAATCCTGACCTCACAGTGACTGACACTACCTACACAAGACCTGCATAATAGGATGGAAAAATGAAGCCATCAAAATAGAAGAGAGGCTAGTTGGAAAGAATGGATCTAGTGGAAGAGGGATTTAGGAGAGGGAAAAAGAGGATTGTGGGAAGGGATTATGATCATGGTAGTTTATATTTATGGAAGTTGTCAATAAAAATGTTTAAACAATAAACAGGTTTATCTGTGTATAGAGAATCTTGAACCCACAAATGAGAGAAACAGGCAATATTTGTTTTTCTGAATGTGGCTTATTTTGCGATTTGTGTTGGCCTCCAGTTGCATCCATTTTCTAGCCAACAACATAGTTGTATCCCTTTTTTTTTTTTTTTTTTTGCGGCTGAAAACCTGTCTATTGGGTACATATACTACATTTTCTTTATTCACTTACCTGTCGATGGGCATCTGGGGTGATTCCATATCTCAGCAACTGTAACTAGCGCAACAATGAACGTGGGTAGGAAGCCGTCTCTGCAGTAGGCTGACTTTGAGCGCTTCAGGCGTGTACACAAAAGGGATGGTGCTCTATTCTCCCACTTAGGGCTGACCTTTAGCCACTGTGCAGACATCTTGGGCAGAACTGATTCCCAGGACGTCTGCCTTGGAAGCTGTCCCCTGCCAGGCGGAAGGAGGTATTCGGCATTCACTGTGGCTATAGGGCTAGTCCCATAGATCTCTGTCCACCTCTGAACTCTCCAGCCCTTTTTTTTTTTTTCCATTTTCTAAACATTTGCAGTCAACACTAGACCTTTCAAAAATGTAATAATAGTTGGGTCTGGAGAGATGGCTTGGCATTTAAGGCTTTTGCCTGCAAAGCCAAAGGATCCCAGTTTGATTCTCCAGAACCTACATAAGCCAGTTGCACAAGGGAGCACATGCATCTGGAGTTCGTTTGCAGTGGCTGGAAGCTCATTCTCTCTCTTTCCCCCTCTCCCTCTTTTTCTCGCTCTCAAATAAACAAATAAAATATATTTTTAAAAAAATGTAATAGTTGTGTCGCCAATCAAGCTTCCACTTCCTGTGGACTTTCACAGGTGGGCACAGGGAAACCTTTTGCTCATGTCTCTATTCTTGTCTTTCTATTTCACTGTATATTTAAACAGGCATAAAAAGGAATGGCTTGCCCTCCTTTATTTACTGTACCCATTCCAGGAATGTTACATTTTCTTCCAGGTTATAGTTGTCTGTGACTTCTAATAAAAAGTTAAAATCTGGCTGGAGAGATGGCTTAGCGGTTAAGCGCTTGCCTGTGAAGCCTAAGGACCCCAGTTCGAGGCTCAATTCCCCAGGACCCACGTTAGCCAGATGCACAAGGGGGCGCACGCATCTGGAGTTCATTTGCAGTGGCTGGAAGCCCTTGTGTGCCCATTCTCTCTCTCTCTGCCTCTTTCTCTCTCTGTCACTCTCAAATAAATAAATAAAAATGAACAAAAAAAATTTTAAAAAAAGTTAAAATCCACTCATTTGGGAATAACTCGATTTTTGCAAATACTGAATGACTCGAGGGAGAAAATAAAAGCACCATTTAGAGTCTCTCTACCCCAACTATTTAGTGAAAGCTGTCACAGGAGGGATGAGTGACACATTCGAACGAGTTCTTGGTGTTTTCCCCGCACGAGGCGAGCCCGGGCTCCAGCAGGAGGCAAACCAGCTGTAGCTTGTCACCTATTACTCAATTATACTAATGATTTTCTGCCCCACTAGAAAAAGCGTAGATCCAGGTTGCACTTATATTTTAGGAAGACTTGACTTTGTCTACCGTGCAAATATTAATTGGATTCTCTCCATGTTGACTCCAGCCTCTGGGGTGTCAGGGTCACTGCAGGTGCCGGAGGGCCATGGAGGGGGAGTGAGGAGCTGCGGGAAGTGCCTTCCTTCCCTGCATCCCAGGCCCCTGCTCCTGCGAGGACAGCATTTGATTAGTCCTTTACAACCGGTTTCTCCTCAGCTACAAGGAAAAATACCGGAAACCACTGTGCCAATTCTGGCTGTCGCTCCTTTGAACACCGTGGGGTTTGCTAGGGGAATGTGAAATAAATCCAAAAAAAAAATAAAAAAAAAAAACGGAAAAAGAGAAAAGGCTGCTTTGCGGATCTTTGAATGTGGTGGCGCAGAAGGGAACTGTCTTAGAAATCAGCTGAAGTTGGATCATTAGTTAATTCTGTGAAAAAAAAGAAATATTTTTAATTAGAACTAATCTTTAACTTAGGCATCATTTCTAGCTGATGCCAACCACTCAGTACAAAAATGACCATGGTACTGAGATGTAATTGACATCTAACATCCAGACTCACACCTCTGCCAGGGGCCGCGCTCTCTCTCTCTCTCTCTTTTCTGTACTTCACACAGCCATTATTCTGGTGGCCAGGTAATGATCACATCAGAATCCTGAACACCTGTTGTCATGGGTTTTTTTTTTGTTTGTTTCTTTTTCCCTGCAGACTTAAATAAATAACATTTATTTTTGCTCCCTATTTACGTTATCTTTGCTCAGCACTCTGGTGAGGATAGTTCAGTTCAGTCCTTTAAACCCTTACGTTCAAATGGCCAGTATTGGCCATTTGCATCTGACACTATGCCGACCCATCACTCCAGAATAAGGCAAATATGATGGTCAAGTGAAATCTGACACCAATAATAAAAATGTAACTTAAAGCTTGCTTTCACATAATGACCCGGAGCATTAGTTCAGTATTTTAAGGACTATCCCACTGACTTGTGGTTTATTACAGAATAAGGGTTACTTCAGAAAGAAGGTAAGCTTTAATTAATTATTTATTTATTTTTTAATTTTTTAAAATTTGTTATTTATTTATTTATTTGGGAGTGACAGACACAGAGAGAAAGACAGATAGAGGGAGAGAGAGAGAATGGGTGCGCCAGGGCTTCCAGCCTCTGCAAATGAATTCCAGACACATGTGCCCCCTTGTGCATCTGGCTAACGTGGGACCTGGGGAACCAAGCCTCGAACCGGGGTCCTTAGGCTTCACAGGCAAGCGCTTAACCACTAAGCCATCTCTCCAGCCCATATTTATTTATTTTTTAAGGAAGGGTCTCACTTAGCCCAGGCCGACCTGGAATTCATTATGGAGTCTCAGGGTGGCCTCGAACTCATAGTGATCCTCCTACCTCTGCCTCCCGAGTGCTGGGATTAAAGGCATGTGCCACCATGCCTGGCTGCTTTCATCATTCTTAAAAAAAAAAAAAAAAAAGAGAAAGACGTTCAGGGCTGGGGATACAGCTTAGCTGGTAGGATGTTTGTTTAGCATGTGCACAGCTCTGAGTTCAATCCCCTGGCACTGCATAAGTCAGGTGTGGTGGTACATGTGTTCAATCTCATGCATCACCTGTCATGGAGTGTTCATAAAGTTGGGTCATATAATTTTTGTGAGGTGGAGGTAGTAGGATAAGGAATTTAAGGTAATTCATGGCTACTAGGGTGGATTGCATGAAGCCCTGTCTATAAACAAAAACAAACAAATCTCATGTTCTTTGCCCTTAAATACCACTACTTAAATGCATAACGAGATGGAAGTACAGTGGTTCCAACTAAGGATTAGAGACAGTGAGTGAAAAAAAGTATGATCTGTAGTAAAGGACAATGGAGTAAGATTCCACAGAACTTACTTCTAATATGACCCCTCTTACTAGGCAATCGGGCCGGGGTGAGTCGACTGATGGCTCTATTCCAAAGTGCTGGTCTTCACAGTGGGAAATGATAGCTGTCTTTGGTTGTTTACAGTATTTTAGGTAAAAATGAGAGATCAATTGTGAACACCGCGTCTTACACATCAAAAACAGGATGCGCCTACATTTCCAGTTTAAGTGTGGTTTCCTTATAAGGGTCCACTCTCTTTTAGGGAAGGGTTGATGTCAGCCGACCACAGGGGATGGAACTGTTTCTGCAATAATTCGGTCACATGACCAATGAACTCTCCTAGGCTGTAGGTCAGTCTGAGGTGGAATTCTGCCAGACACGCCTTAGTGAATCCTCACCAATGCATTCTAAGTTACACCCACACATCACTGTGTGCCGGGCACCAACCTGCTTTAAACACCAAGTCAGGTCAGTGTGATTCACTCATTTCCTTCTATTGAAGAGCAGCCTTCTCACTTGGGATATCCACAATGATGGGAGTTCTTCAGTGTGCATTTTAGAGAGCATAAGTGTCCGCTGCACACGTACCCACTGGTAGCGATAACTCAGTATATCCCATACTCTACAGGGTTGTGACGTCTCAGAAGGTGCATTTGAGGTCAGGCAAGATCATAACTTCATACCTGCTTCCTTTTTTTTTTTTCAAGGTAGGGTCTCACTCTAGCTCAGGCTGACCTGGAATTTATTATGGAGTCTCAGGGTAGTTTCGAACTCATGGCAATCCTCCTACCTCTGCCTCCTGAGTGCTGGGATTAAAGGCGGGTGCCACCACGCCCAGCCATACCTGCTTCTTTATGTCGAGTGCTCATTAGTCTTCAGCAGAACCCCAAGTTGACTTAGAAAAAAAAATCTGTGAACCCAAATTAGAAATTAAATTATTGTGGAATCATAAAGAAAGGTACCCTTTGCACACCTGTGGTCTGCATTTCATATCTTGTATAAAACATTTATTTTCTTTCCCTCATGACTGAATTCCATGGGCTTACAAGAGGACGTAACTTCTATGTGGATAAAGACCCTTTATAGCTATAATGGCAGTTCACAAAATGTTTATTGTTGGAGAAGCAGACCTCAGCCCACCTGGTCATTAAGTAAATGCCACAAATCTTGGCCAAGACCAGGTTTGTGCATGAAGCGGTGGCAAGGCCGTCTGCTATTACGAAACCAGTATGAATGGGGAAAAAAAAAACCCAAAAAACAAAAAACAACTTCTCTATCAGCATTGGACCTACCATCATGTGCTAGTTTTTAATTCCAGTGGAAATGTGCGGGCTGAACAGTGTGGAACCTTCTGCCTTCTGGTCAGAAAGATGCTCTGCTCAGTTCAACCCAAGCTAAGTATGGAGGCCCACGTAACAAGAAACCACCACACATCTTGCTGCCGCCAGGGGCTTAAGAACGTCATGATTACCTCACTTTGGTGGTGTGATACTTTAGTCAAACAAAAAATGGCAAACTGTGGAACCCTTCCACACATATATTCTTAAAATCCTAAATCTTATCAATGCAGTTTTTAAAATTTAAAATACTTTATGGATTTATTTGCAAAGAGAGCGAGAAAGAAGTAGAGAGAAGAGAGGAGAGAGAGAGAGAGAGAGAGAGAGAGAGAGAGAGAGAGAGAGAGAGAGAGAGAGGGAACACATTTTAAGGCTTCCTGCCACTGCAAACACACTCCGGATGCATATATATTACTTTGTACATCTTGCTTTGCGTGAGTACCTGGAAGTGGAACCATGATGGTCAGGCTTTGCAAAAAGCTCCCTTTAAGGGCTGAGCCCTGCTCTCTAGACCTCCTAAATGCTTTGCAGGCAAACGCTTTAACTGCTAAGTCATCCCTCCAGCCCTTGATTTGTTGTATTGCGAATAGCTTCTCTTCATCTACTAGAAGTTTTTAAAACCTTTGTCCAGGATAAACTTCTTTGAACTTAAATTCAAGTGTTCTGTATTCTTAGAGCCATTTTTTTTGACATTGTACAAGTTCCCAGAAATTACCTCTTTTGTTTATATGTCCTCAACTCATTATCATGTCATTATAGTCATTGTATTTCTGAAAATATCTATTGTGCATGAATTGTTTCCCTCATGTTCTCTGTATTTTGCCCCTTGTCTTTTTCCCTTAGTTATCTCTGAACTTTACTAAATTTGTCAAAGAACTGGATTATGGTTGTATTAAACTTAGCTGTGTGCTTTTAAAAAATATTTTATTTATTTGTGTGTGTGTGTGGGGGGGGGTGAGAGAGAGAGAGAGAGAGAGAGAGAGAGAGAGAGAGAGAGAGGGAGAGAGAGAGAATGGGTGTGCCAGGGCCTCTAGTCACTGCCAATGAACTCCAGATGCATGGGCCACCATGAGCATCTGGCTTATGTGGGTCCTGGGGAATCGAATCAGGGTCCTTTGGCTTTTCAGGCAAATACCTTAACCACTAAGCAATCCTCTCCAGCCCCAACTGTGTGCTTTATAAAATGATAAATTTTATGGATTTTCCCCCTGATCTTTGTGATTTCCTTTCTGCATGCTTCTGTGTTTATTTACTGCTCCTTTTATGGCTTTATTTTGGGCTGAATATTTGCTCATTTGTTCATACTTCTCTGATTTCTGATAAACGTAGTAAAAGCTGTAACTTTTCTTAAAAGTAATGGTTTAATTACATACCAACGCTTTGATGTTTTACTGCTACTTAGTTCAAAATATGTCACAATTCCATTATAAATAAAAAGGTTACCCAATAGTCTATTATTTCATTTTCTGATATTTGAAATCATGCAAGGCTCAGATTTTATTGCAACATGTTATACACCACTATCTCCATGATGCTAATTCTGCGGAACTTAATGGTCCTTCCTTTGTGACCCAGTATATAGATAACTACAAATATTAATGTGTGTTTTGCATGTGTATCAGTAAGTCCAGTTTGGCCATGAAAGAGCTACCTAACTGTTCCATGCTTTCCCATTTGGATTTGAACTGTCGATTTTGTGAAGGGAGCCTTCAGATTACAAAGACTAGGCTCTGTGTCTCAGATCGCGACTGGTCGATATGTTCCGTGGACACATTGCAAGGTGGAAATGCTTGTGACAAGTACTCCTTCTTGACTCATTTTATCCTCTCCACGGTCTGGCACATTGTGACCTTCCTGCCACTAAATTTTATTTTGCTTTGTTTTATTTTGAGATAGTCTCCTTCTGTAGCCCAGCTGGCCTGGAATGCATTATGTAGTCTATGTCTCCAACATGTGGTGATACATCAGCGTCAGCCTCCCGAATGCTTAAGATTTCAGGCAATAGCCACCATGCCTTACTCAATCCATTACTCATTATATTTTTCACATGTAACATGTCCAGCTGGTTTCTTTTTGTGTTCTGGCCATACCACCCTGACATACCTGTTCTCATCTATCTGCAATATTTTCCTTATGTCTTGAAGCTTATTTACAATCATGGTTTGGCCTGATCTTTTCCTTCTGCCTTCTCTGGCATGGGGTGTCTTCTTAGCTACTTTTTTCCCTCATAACTAGTGGATTGACAATTATCTCTGGAGGTCATGCTCCATCAAGTTGTTGGCCCCTTCTCCAGGTGATGGGCACGTAGTCTTCACTTGTGTTAGTTCAGCTCACGATGTTCTTGTTTTCTAATATTGTGGGATCTTATTAAAAACTCTGGATTTTGGAGCCGGGTGTGGTGGCGCACGCCTTTAATCCCAGCACTCGGGAGGCAGAGGTAGGAGGATTGCCATGAGTTCAAGGCCACCCTGAGATGACAGAGTTAATTCCAGGTTAGCCTGGACCAGAGTGAGACCCTACCTCGAAAAAACAAAACAAAACAAAACAAAAAAATTCTGGATTTTGATCTTTCTCCTGAGTTAGTGATTGACTGTGAGACGTTCTTTTCTGAGGCCAGGCAGGGAGCTGGAGTGATGAGGTCATGGGAATAACCAAATGACGTTACAGAGCGCTGCTTGGTGAAGTCATGACTTAGCAGTACAGGGATAGCAAACATATTTCCAACTTAGCAATACTTTGGGCATGTGGTGCATTCTTTTAGCATGCAACCCGCTAAATCA
Organism: Jaculus jaculus; assembly: GCF_020740685.1. Classification (NCBI taxonomy): domain Eukaryota; kingdom Metazoa; phylum Chordata; class Mammalia; order Rodentia; family Dipodidae; genus Jaculus; species Jaculus jaculus. Next base: position 5,420,076 of record NC_059123.1, read on the forward strand.
AGGAGCAACGGCTAGGCAGAAGCAAGAGATACCTGGTTTCCAGCTAGTAATGTGCATCTGGGAAATAACAAAACCTCACTCACTAGAGAGTGTGATCTGCAGATCTGCTGTTCGTGACCTGATATGGCTCCTGCGCTCTTTATTTAGAGACATTTATTTAAAAATATTTTATTTTTATTTATTTATTTATGAGAGAAAGAGAGAGAGTGGGGGGGAGAGGGAGAGAGTGAGCGAGCGCCAGGGCCTCTAGCTGCTGCAAATGAACTCCAGACGCATGTGCCACCTTGAGCATCTGGCTTACATGGGTCCTAAGGAATTGAACCTGGGTTCTTTGGCTTTGCAGACAAATGCCTTAACTGCTAAGCAATCTCTACATCCCCTGGAAACATTTTTTTTTTTTTTTTTTAGATTAAAGAATCTACATGGCTTCCAGGCCATCCTCACAAGTGGGACTGAAAATGTAGAATTTTCCATGAAATCCATCTCTAGAAAGGAAGAATGAGAACTTGCCTGGGTATGGGCAAATTTCCAAACATTGTCTTGTATAAATAAAAAATCACACACAGGGGCATAGAAACCTCTAGAATACATCTTTGGTTTGGAGTCAAGCTTCATTACCTGCCTTAGGAAATATTAAGCTGAACCAGAAACTAGCCTGGACTGGGGGAATTGCAAAAGTAACAGTAATGACCAAACACCTTCACAAAAAGGGAAATGAAGCCGGGCGTGGTGGCGCACACCTTTAATCCCAGCGCTCGGGAGGCAGAGGTAGGAGGATCGCCGTGAGTTCGAGGCCACCCTGAGACTCCATAGTGAATTCCAGGTCAGCCTGGGCTAGAGTGAGAGCCTACCTCGAAAAAACCGAAAAAAAAATAAAGGGAAATGGGAGAAGTTAACTTGTGTGTGTGTAGCATGTCTGGCTTGGTGAGTGATATGCTGTGTGTGTGTCACATACGCAGCTGTGCATGCCCTGTGCACGTGGGGGCAGAGGCCAGAGAACACTGGACCTAGAATTCAGAACACATTAAGTTTATGGGGGACTCCTGAGTCAAACCACCACAGATGTGGATCATGTTTTCCTGGACATTTTTTTTTTTTTTCCTGTGTGCATACTTGGCTTCTGAATACACCCACCCATTATGCATCATTAAGCAGGTCATGTCTGAGCTTTTTCCTCACACGTAAAGGGAAGAGACTGAGGCATACCTGACAGGGCTTTTGTAGGCACAGAGGGGATAACTTACTTCAAGCACCGTCTGCGGCCTTAGATCCCTAACAGTCGCTGTTATGATGGCCGACTATAGCTCGTGGACTTAACCTTGTGGGCAGCCTGTCCTTGGGCCACATCCTCAACCTAGCCCTGCCTCAGTGTCCCCCAACATGAAGTGGGGTAATGACTATTTCATAAGGTTGCTACGTAAAGTGCACTGTGCAGTGCCAGACATGTAAGTGCTCAACAAATGGTAGCGATCTCTTTTTATTATTGTCATTATCTTTCTCTTTAGCAATTTCCTTCAGCTTCCTTATCCTGAGCCCTTCTGTTGAAAATTGGCCAAGATGCTCCCACTATTATTCCTTCTCCATAGTCCTGCTGTGACATTTGAGTCACTGTGTGATTGAGTCTGCCAGGCACGCCGCTCAGATCCGCATGTGGAGACGCAGGGATTCCTGCTGACATCAGCCCCCAGGGACACTTTCTGGGCCTGGGCCAGAGCTCCTTTCTTCTCTCTCAAGAGTCTTGGGGATCGGTCCACCCACTCTCTTCTGCCAGCCACCACCTGTTTTCTCCCCTCAGTTCTCTTCTCTTCTGTTCTGGGATGGGACGGCATCTTTAAAAAGTTTTAAAAAATATATCAACTAAACCCATCTACTGATATAAGAATATAAAAAAAGAATTAGAAGCAGGAGATGCTGGCCTTAAAGTTGGCTTGTATAGTCTAGATTTGCTCCAGTTTGTGCAGAACGAGTGATTTCTGTGTCCGTGTGTTGATGCCCTGTTATGTTCGGAGCATGGCATTATGCGTGTGGAAGGCAGCATAGGAGTGCGTGTGATGAGGAGGGTGCTCTGCAGGCTCCTGGGGGCTCACACGGCTCATGGAAGAGCTTCTGGCTGAGTCTGAAGTCGGATGGAAATTACTTATCTATCAACCGGCCACGGGTATCATCAGAGCGTCCATCAGCACAAACTGGTCATCAGGAGTAATGGTTCAGATGCTATACCCCTCCTGTATAGAGAACCCAAGGAGTCTTTTGCTTAGATTTCAGGAGAACCTGTGAGACGTTTGTGTCTGCAACCCGTCACTGTGCAAAAGAGAAAGAATGAGTGGCAACGAAGAAGTCAGTTGCAACCACTTCTGTTTTCTTCTGAGAACTGATGTTCTTGACCATCAGAGGATTTCTTTTGGATTCTTCCTTGACCCCCATGTACAGGGGCACAATTCATCTGTGAAGAGATCTCAATATCAGAAAAGTATAAATCAGTGTCCTTATAAATGTGAGTGCCTAGCCCAAAGCAATTCCATAAGATATCTTAGTTCTTCAGCATGTAATTTCTTATGAAAATCACTATTTCCTGTTTTTTTCTAACTTCATTTCATGGCATGAAGGTAAGCTGTACCCCAGAAGTTCATGTGTGTTAGCTCCTGGTCCCCAGCTGTTGGTGCTGTTTGGGAAGGCTGAAGAGGTAAAGATTTGCTGGAGAAGTAAGTCTCTGGTGGTGGGACCTGAGGGTGAATGTTCTAGCCCCACTTCCTCTTCTTTCTCTACTGTGAGACCAGCTTGGCCTCTCCTGTTTTAGCATGACGTCTTCCCCACCATGATGTATTTCCTCAAAGCTGTAAGCTGAAAGACGCTCTTTTCCTCCCTCAAGTTTCTTTTGACCAGATGTTTGGTCACAGCAATGAGAAAGTAACTAATACACTTATTTATCCTCCAGTGCATGCAAAGGAACATATTCAAATATTACATGGAAGTGTACTTTGTTTTAATTGTGTGTGTGTGTGGTGTGGTGTATATACACTTGTATATGACCATGTGGTACCCCTGGTGTTTCTTGCCTCAGGGTGATTTTAATAGCAGTGAATTGAGGGGTGCATCCTGCTTCATTGCTCTTCTGCCCATTCTTTTAAAAAATATTTATTCAGTATTATTTATTTATTTGAGAGAAGGAGAGACAGAAAGACAGACAGGCAGACAGGGAGAGAGAAAATGGGCTCACCAGGGCTTCTTGCTGCTGCATACAACCTCCAGATACATGTGCCACCTTGTGCATCTGGCTTATGAGGGTACTGGAGAATTGAACCTGGATCCAGCAAACACCATTCTCCTGGTGATAATGTCCCTTGATTTTTCTGTGTCTAAAAAAGTCATTATGTTTTCTTACTCTGAAAAGATGGCTTTACCAGGTAACGTGTTCTTGTTTATCCACTTTTTTTTTTCCTTCTTTTGGTATTCTGAATGTATCATTCTACTATTTCCTGGCCTGCAAAGTTTCTGCTGAGAAACCTACTGAAAATCTCCCTTACAGAGGTCTCTTTGCATAAGATAAATTACTTTTCTTAGCTTTCAAAATATGTTGTCTTTAACTTCTGACAATTTAATTACAACATGTCTCTGTGTGTACCTCTTTGAGTTTAATCTATTTGATGTCTTTTAGCCTTCATGAATCAATGTGTCCATATTACTGTACAGGTTTGGGAGTTTTCACCATTTATTTTTCAAGTAGTGTTTCCTCTTTCTTTTTTTTCTTTATCTGGAAACTCAACAATGTATATATTGGCTTGCTTGCTTGCATCTCATAAGGTCCATAAGCATTTTCTCTTTTTATTTTTTGTCTCTGGAGCTAATTTTGAGTTACTTATCTTTGAGGTCATTAATTATTCTGCATGATCAAGTCTGTTTTTGAAGCTCTGCTAAAATTTCCATTTCAGTTATTGTAGATTTTGGCTCTAGGATTCTGACTTGACTCTTCATGGCTTCCATTTTTTAAAATTAAACTTCTTATCATGTTTAAATATTGTATTCCTGTTTCATCACTTGCCTGCGTTCTCTTGTAGCACCCTGAACTTCCTTAAGATTATTACTATTTTATTCCCTGTCACACAATTTTGAATTTTAAATTTTAAATTTAAAAGTTCAAGAATTGAACTTCTTTAACATTTTAAATTTAATACTTATTTATTTGTTTAGAGTGATAAAGATTCAGAGAGAGGAGAGAGAGAGAAAAAAAAGGATATGACAGGACATTGAGCCATTGCAAACAAACTCCTGATGCATGTGGCTTATGTTAGTCCTGGGGAATCAAACCTAGGTCTTTTAGCCATACATTTCTTGATGGCTCATTCCTGAAGCTTCGTTTTCTTTCTTTGGTTGGCATTGTCATGTTGATAGGAATTAGGAGCAAAGCAATTATAGTCAGCTACTCAGGATTACAGGTCCAAAGGGAATAAACCAAGAATCTATTTGTGATGACAGAGCTGATGATTGCAGAGGTCTTTAGAGAATGGGAGTCATGGAACTGAAATCCAAAAAGTCCTGACTCATGTTGACCCACTAAAAAGCCAAAAGCCTTCATTTATGCTGACTCACCAGGAGACCAGCTGTCCCACACATACAGAATAACCAAACCTTGGTCTAAAGTATCATGAATCCCCCCCTCACCCACAGCATCTACATTTAGAGTAACCAATCCCATCCACTCTGATTTGATGCCCAATTTACATACCCAAGTGTATACAATTGTTTCTCTTCCTCCTCATCCAAGTCACTATGTGGCTTCAAGCTCAGAGCTTTTCTTTCTTTCATTTTCTGCTTTCTGGTCACTTTTATTTCTAACCAACCCTTGTTCAACTTGCCTTTCAGCCATGCGGGCAGTGGTTATTCTTACAGCACTCTAACCTGTAACGTAAGCCTGTCCAGAGTCAGGAAAGGTTCTGTTGTCTCAAAACCCACAACATTTGCCGGATTCTTCAGGGCCCAGGCAGCTTTGTATCAGACGGAGTAGAGTTCCAGACTTATAGACTGGTTTCTGTAGGGAAGGAACTTCTACTGTCAGGTCCCTGGATTGGTCCCTCACCTCCAGGATTAAAGTCAGGTGGGGCTGGATCTGGGTCATGTGACTGCTGCCAAGTCCACAAATGGCTTTGTGGTTGGTGGGCTCCAACCAGGATCATGGCTGGCTACAATTCCCGCCATGTTTAGAGGTGGACAGAGCTGCCCTGGCTAGACTCGTCTGGATTATGGAGTTGGTACTGGGACTGAAGTCATGTCTGTGAATGGTGAACCTGTTATGGCTCAAACAGAGTCTTACGGTGGATTCTCACCAGGTCCCTGGGCAGTCAAGATTGCTTCTTCATTGAAAGGGACTAGAGAAGGAGGCAGGCCAAAGGGCTTCTTCAGTGTTTGCACTTGGAGCTCAGGTCAACAGGCCTGTTACCTGGGCACAGGTGTGCCTTTCCCCTTTGGGTCTCGGAGCACATCTTTTCTACTGTTGGTGGACACCTGGGCTGTTTCCGGCTCTGAGATGTTGGGCCGAATATTGTTCTAAGCTGTTCTATACGTGTGTGTAGCTCCTATGGACATTTCAGTCATTTCTTCTATGAGTCAGTGCCAGGGTAGATTGCTGGATTGCAGTGTAGGTAAACGTTTACCTCTGGTTAATACTGTGAGTAGTTGTTCACTGTGACTGCTGTTTTCCTCCAATCAGCAATGCATGGTTAACACCAGCTGCCCGTGATCCTCTCCAAACATCTTTATTATTTTAGGTATTCTGATGTCCATAGAGACACTTTAGAGAAGAGATACCCAGGTGTTTTTTTTTTTTTTTTCCCAACATGGCATGCTTAGGTTCAAACAGAGCTGGCTTTCTATCTTAGAAAGAAAATAAATGTCAAAAAGATCCGTGTACTCCTCTTAAATGTGTATGAAAACACAAACCGGAGATCCTGAACAGCTAAGTTTAAACAGACTTCTAGTTAGTCAGAGAGAACGGGGAGACTGAAAATATTATTAGGCTGTTGCTAGAGTCATGCAAATCATTGAAATCCTTAGGAATGTGCATGAGCGTGGAGATGTACATGACAAGATACTTCCCAGAGCCCGCAATCCACACGAAGGGGTGGGGTGGTCACGCTTGACTTCTATCTTCATTGTTGACTTAGAGATATCAAATGAGTCTTCTGTGTATAGTGGGATTATGGCCTTCAGACTTGTAGAATCAGCTTGCACAACTATATTTACACACGGCTGGCCAATAGCTGTTCTTTTTTTTTTTTTTAAAGGGGCATACTAAAATCTTGATGTAAAATTCTTTTCATCACAAGTTCATTTGAGATGTGGATAAAAATTTACAACCAGCAACTGTGCAGTTCATTCCATCATTGAGCATGTATTGTGTAAACATTAGTAACCTGTCCTATGCTGAAAAACGCTAAAATGTCATACACATGTTTGATAGACTACATACAACTATTTTAGCCAGTGAGACATTGCTTTTTAGAGCAAAATGAAAAAGAAAAACTAAAAAAAAAAAAAAAAAAAAAAAAGACAACAACCTGTATTTGTTTGCCTATTTGTTTAAGCATTACTTTCTGTATGAAATAAAAGCGACTTGTAATTTGTGCCAGTGCTCAGAAACTGGGTGTGGATAAATGACTGTCAAAAGTAAAACACTGGAAAACGCGTGTTGTTTTTTTACAATGCTTTTAATATTGTACACACGCTGTCAACTAATGGAAATAATGACCTCAGGGGTGTGTTTACATTGGTTTTAGCCCACTTAAAATACATTTAGCTTTTTGCTTTTCCTCAGGCCCAAACCACATCAAATGGGCCACACACAGACTCATGAGTAAGGTTCTATCTACTTGATGGTGACTTTAAGGAGAAAAGTAAACAGTCTCTTTACATTCCTTTTCAGGCTAGGATTTCCCATGAGAAGAGTAAATGTACACTCTTTTTTTTTTTTTCTTTTTATTTCCACTATTTCTTTCTCTTGTCACACTGGGTTACCTGCCAGTCCCCCTTTTCCTAAAGGTAGATTTTTTTTTTTTTAAGCCTACAAATTAATCTTTCAGGCCAGTTTCAAGGGCCTTCACTGTGAGTACAAGGAGCCTCCTAATCCAATATGACCTCACTGGGAAGCCATATCCTCAGAAAATAGAGACAATTCCACGGACTGTCATTCTTTCCACTCGAAGGCCTCAAGTTAACTCGTGGACTTACTTATTTCTGAGGACCCTTGACAAGTCACAGCACTGTGCAATCACCTGGAACCAAAGGCTGCATCTAAGTACTGCATCCCATCTCCAAGGCGATCTATTAAATATTGTAGGGTCGCTCCTGATAGGATGGAGAGACCAAGAGCAAGAGATGAATGAGATGGCGGCGGTGGGGGAGATAGGAGGATCACGTCCATCCGGACAGCTTAGTTGACACAGGCACCCCCTTTTTTTTTTCCTGTTTTCACCGAGAAAGTGCACGCAAGTTTGCAGTGATCACATCCGGGTGCGCTCAGTTCTTCCCTAAGGAAAGGCATGCTGTCAAGTGGCCCAGCAGAAGCTCCTCATTTTTCTCCTGAGCACCTCCCATTCCTGCTGAGCCTATCTCTACCTCTTCCCAGATTTGATGAATGCATAGCCCAGAATGATCAGCTTCAGGCCACAGCTCTGCCAACCTCATTTCAGATACCACAGAACGCCTGGAAATACGTTTTAACCCATGCATGGCATAGGGGCCGTACCACTGACTAACACAATTTACAACTTCAAAATTAACTAGTTAATGTTATGTCTTCTAGAACTCAATGGTGAAGTCTTCTTCTAAGCTCTCTTTTATGATTTTTTTAAAAAAATGTTTGTTTTTACTTATTTATTCGAGAGTGACAGAGACAGAGGTGGCGAGAGAGAGAGGGAGGGAGGGAGGGAGGAAGAGAGAGAGAGATAGAGAGAGAGAGAGAGAGAGAGAGAGAGAGAGAGAGAGAGAGAGAATGGGCGCATCAGGGCCTCCAGACTGCAAAGGAACTACAGACGCATGTGCCCCCTTGTCCATCTGGCTAATGTGGATCTTGGGGAATCTCGAACCAGGATCCTTAGGCTTCACAGGCAAGCGCTTAATTGCTAAGCCATCTCTCCAGCCATCTTTTATGGTTTTTAACAAAATAACTTCAGAATTTAAATTTCTCTTCTTTCAAATTTCTTTTCTTTTGTATCTCTCCACTTCCCTGTACATAGGAGTGAAAATAATTGTCTTCCTGGGGACACTAGGGTTTAATGTCTAATTGTAGTTCTGCCTTTATCTCCTTCTCTGACCTAACAAAAGCAATAGTGAAATATTTAAGCCAAAATTTATCTGAAGGAAGGAGTCTATTCCTTGTGATTCTTTTGATATTTGATCTATATTTCAATGATAACTTTAGCGATATAATGACATCAAAAAAAAAAAAAGAGGAAAAGCCGGGTGTGGTGGCGCACGCCTTTAATCCCAGCAGTTGGGAGGCAGAGGTAGGAGGATGGCTGTGAGTTCAAGGCCACCCTGAGACTACATAGTGAATTTCAGGTCAGCCTGGGCTAGAGTGATACCCTACCTTGAAAAACAAACAAAGAGAGAGAGAGAGAGAAAGAGAGAGGAAAATGAGTCTCTTGATACTTGATATCTTATTGTACATGAATTCAAATCTTATTGATAGCTCATAACCGAGAACACTGAGGTTTGATAAGCTCTCAATTAAAAAAAAATTAAGTGCTGGGCTGGAGAGAGATTGCTTAGTGGTTAAGGTGTTTGTCTGTGAAGCCTAAGGACCCAGGTTCAATACCCCAGTACTCACGTAAGCCAGATGCACAAAGTGGTACCTGTGTCTGGAGTTCATTTGCAGTGGCTGGAGGTCCTAGTGTACCCATTCTCTCTCTCTCTCTCTCTCTCTCTCTCTCTCTCTCTCTCTCTCTCTCTCTATATATATATATATATAATGTATGTATCTCCTCTCCTTCTCCCTCTCCTCCCTTTCTCTTAAATAAATAAATAAATAAGTGAATAAATAAATAAATGCATATTTTTAAAATTGAGTGCTGTGTTGGGAAGGGACGCAATTTATTGCAATGACTTTGTCCTAGGATGTAAGTGTGTGGAGAAGGGTGGGGGGTTCAGGGAGGGCAGAGCACGGGGGGAAAGCACAGGCAGGCTAGAGAAGGTTGGGGGGGTGCAATGTGGGCACCCCAGCTGGAAGTGTTAGGACATGGATCATGCCATCTTAATAGAGGACATTTGAGGGGTCTTGCGGGTTAAGGTCACACAGGCAGAATCAAACTGAACCTTACTGCGATCCCCACTCGCTCTGTCTTTACTGTCATTTATATTACTTATTTCCAGATACTTTAGTTAACAATTTTTTTTAATGGGCCAATAATTCAACACTTGTTGGCTTGCTGTGGCATATAGTGACTTATTACCAATTATTATAATTAGAAGAGGATGAGGGAGAAGACATAAAAAAATGACAAGGGTGAAAAAGATTCCCACCTATTACAGTAGGCGATACAAAGACCCTTGATGTTTCTTTGTGTGGAAAAGGATGGCTCAAAGCCTTCTTGGATAAGAGCATCAAGCCTGGCATTTATGAGGTATTAGGTAAATATTTGTTGAATTAATTAATAGAAAAAAAAATTCAATAATTGTTGTAGCACTTATTGTTGGGACAAAGCACTTGACCCAAAGCGGTTGATAGGAGGAAAGTTTTTATTTTGGCAAATAGTCTCGAGGGCAAGTTTCCTGCTGGCGGCAAAAGTGTGGCATGAGCAGCGACTGAACAGCATCTGTTTGCCAACAGCAGGTAGAAAACAGCAGCAAGGGACTGGGCCAAGCTTTGGCAAGGGGGAGCTGGCCAAAATATCCCTCAGCCCATCCCTCAACAACCCATCTCCTCCAGCAAGGCTCCACCCCCAAAATCTCTTATCAGCTGTGGACCAAACATTTAGAACACGTGGATGCCTTTATGGGGGACATGGGATTCAAACCACCACAGCTGCTTACCGAACAGAATTACACCTTACTGTTTGCTTCTGACGAAACACCAGGCGAGGCGGTTGTTAGCAGGGTTAGGTTTCTAAAACTGGACAGCTGTCCTTCAGATGGGGACAGACCCCATCTCTGGTGGAGCTGGGGTGACAGCCACCCAGTAGCATGACCATCAGCAGGAGTCAGTTGCCTTGGGGTAAATGAGAGGACATACAACGCTCACACCCTGCTCTTGTCTCTAGCATTTGGACGGTCTTAGGGCAATGGGACTGGGTCCTGCAGGAGGAACAGCTGCTTCAGTCTTCAGGAGAGTCCTCTGTGACTACAGACAAGAGACTCTGGAGATTTAGCCTGTGGATGTTTCTCTGTAGAAGGAAGGGAGCAAGGAGGGTCATTAGATCCTCAGCTCAGACTTCAGACAGCCACCGTCCCAGCTCTGCATAAGGACCCGGTGTGGTCTTGTGACCTCAGCAGGAGATAGAGTGTACGGAGGGTCAAAGAGCAAGGAATGGGGAGCTCTATCCATGCACTAGGGAGAGAGGGCCTCTTCCATGCTGGGGCAGGGCTCTGCAATGCTGTGCCTGCTCTGGGGTCTGCGTCTGCTCACACGCTGTAGAGAATCCCATTAAACTCATTGGTTTGTCAGGGCAAGCTTTGGCATAGAGGGCCTTTATTCTGTCGGGGTGCCCTCCTTGTGGGGAGCAAGCATTCCTTGGCTTTTTTTCCCCCAGAAAAGAATTCACGTTATATATCATTTTGCTTATTCTTGCAAGAAATTCGTGTGCTAAAGAAAAAAAAAAAAAGATGACTGGTTTGGACCAGACAACTATCAAGGTGAGGTACATTGCGAGAGCAGGAAAGCTGTGGGATGACATCGGAAGAGAACCTCCCATGAGAGACCAGAAAGAGCAGATGGCGCTGGGATAGATGTAGGACCCAGCTTTGAAGTTCAAGGCGTGAAAGACGGTGCTAGGCTCACCCCCACCCGCGGAGTCCTCTGTAGTGACCTCCAGATCCCTAGGGAAGAGGTGAGGCCCTGAGAAGTAAAACAGGACTCTCCTAGGTGGACGGGCTGAGGAGCTGGGGCTCTGCAGAGCCCCTGGGTCCTTTGGCTCTGTTCCGTCGACGCAGTCAGCTGCTTCTCACCTCTGGAAGACAGACACTGTTGGTCTGGACCCAGTGAAGAATCCTCATTGAGACAAGAGCCTCACACCACGTCCTTTGCCTTTATGCCCCCCTGTTTTCCTGAACCAATAATTAAGGTCCAGTCATGGATAAGCCTGATTAGAAATTATTATGTTATTAAATTAAAAAACCTTTTAATTAACAATTTCCTTAAGTGTAGACAATAGTCATGATAATGTCTGCCCACCACCCACAATTTCCTCCTCCTAGTTGAGTCCCTTCTTCTTTCCAATTAATCTTCCTTATACTTAAAAAAAACCTTTTTATTTGAGAGAGAGAGAGAGAGAGAGAGAGAGAGAGAGAGGGAGAGAATGTGCATGCCAGGATCTCTAGCCACTGTAAGCAAACTTCAGATGCATGTGCCACTTTGTGCATCTGGCTTACATGTGTTCTGGGCAATCAAATCCGGGTCCTTAGGCTTTGTGGGCAAGTGCCTGAACTGCCAAGTCATCTCTCCAGCCCCTCCCTTCTTTTTTGATGTCCTATTTTTTCCTCCTATTTTGAAAGTCTTGTGTAGGCAGTGTCAGCCCCTCTGAGGCCATGAATATCCAGGCCACATTGTGTCTGGAAGACAGCATTGTAAGTACCTCTGCCCTTTCTTCGACTCTTAGATTCTTTCTGCCGCCTCTTCTGCAATGGACCCTGAGCCTTGGAAGTTGTGAAAGAGGTGTCTCAGTGCTGAGCACTCCTCTGTCACTTCTTCTCAGCACTATGGTGCGTTCTGAGTCTCTCCAGAGGTCACTGCCATCTGAAGAGAGAAGCTTCTCTATCCAACAGTGACAGTAGCATTACTATATGAAGCATAAATCTAAGTGTCTAGAGGGCAGTTTGGTGGGCATAAAATATCCATTTATCCAGAAAAGAGTGGTTGTTACATCCCAAGCCATGGGCTTTTAACTAGGTTTTCGGTACCAGGCCTGCATTCACTCTTGTGGAGCAGGCCTCCAGTCTAATCAGAGAGAAGTTGGTTTTCCTCACAGCAGACACGCCGCCATTGCGCCAGTTGGCACATGTGGACTGGTTGGCCAGCCATAAAGCTTGCAGGGTCCACTGCTGGTGAACACCATCGCTGATTTCTTTCTCCCAAAAGGCTGCGTGCTGCACAGCCCTTTCCAGCGTCCTGGCAGCTAGTCGACAGTGGCAGTTTCCAGCTCAACTCCAGCCTAATTTCCCCCAAAGTGGCACCGTTTTATATTATCAATACCATATTATTCTAAGGTTTTCATTTCTTCACTTCTCTCAATCTTATGTTCTCTGTGTTTTTAAAGATATCCATTCTAGTAAGTCTTAATATGTAATTTATTTTTAAAAAAATATTTTGTTTAATTATTTGAGAGACAGAAAGTGAGAGAGAGAGAGAGAGAGAGAGAGAGAGAGAGAGAACAAAATAATGTGCTAAGGCCTATTGCTACTGCAAATGAACTCCAGGCCCATGTATCAGCTTGTGCATCTGGCTTTACATGGATACTAGGAAATCAAACCTGGGCCATTAAGCTTTGCAAGCCAATGCCTTTAACTGTTGAGCCATCTCTCCATCCCTCACATGTGTAATTTCAATGTGTGTTGTTATTGTTAATGAAGCCAGGTAAGATACCATGGAAAAGACAATTAACATTTCTTCTTTGTATTCCTATTTTCTTCTACTTCTTTATATGTTAGTTCCTAAAGAAAATTATTTAGGGCTGGAGAGATGGCTTAGTGGTTAAGGCATTTGCCTGTGAAGCCTAAGGACCCTGGTTTGATTCCCCAGGACCCATGTAAACCAGATGCACAAGAGAGCACATGTGTCTGGAGTTTTCAGTGGTTGGAGGCTCTGGAATGCCCATTCTCTTTCTCTCTCTCTCTCTGACTCTTTTTTTTTTTCTCTTTCTCTCTCAAATAAAAATAAATATTTTTTTTTTTTAAAAAAGAAGATATTTAGAGAAGACATTAGAGCCCTAGACTTGACTTGATTTCTAGGATAATATCAAGAGTGAGAGAAAACACGTACATGCTTCCTTACAGGTTTTAGTCCTGGGAAACACTCTTACTATGACCCAATGGAAGTGGTGATTGAGGAATGCCCTAGACAGGATAAAAGGGGGTCAGGCAGGATGATTGGCCAGGAGTCAGTCGAAAAAACCTATGTTTAGAAATATATATATATATATCAAGCTAACTGCAAAAGATAATACAAACAAATGTTTAAAAATTATGACGCAGCAATAACTTGATTGAAGACGAAGAAAAATAATCAGAGCCAAACGTGACTTGGGATTTCTTGCCCCGGACCTTGGGTGTGCTGTTAGCAGAAATCAATTTGTAATTTGGCTTCTGTTTCTGCCTGGAGATTCTAATGCACAAATGCTTCTAAGAGAGTTGTTCTGAGAATGTCTTTGCCCTCAGATAGAAACAATATCTATCAGAGTTCAACTTGCAGCAGGTTCTGAGACAGACAAATATAGGAGGCATTTGGCTGTGGGGCTGAGAGGAAGGTATAGTAGATTAAAGGGTTCCAACAGGGAGGTGAGAGCAAAATGACCAAGTTCACATCATTGGTTTAAGTGACTGCGTTAGGTAGGGTGTTCTAGAGGAACAGAACCAGTGTGTGTGTGTGTGTGTGTGTGTGTGTGTGTGTGTGTGTGTGTGTGTGTGTTATAAAAGGTGATCCACTACTTTGTCTTCCATGGCATACATGATAGAGGCTGGACAGTCCAGCAAACACCTGTCTGCAGGCTGCTTAGGCAGAAAGCCCAATCCACAAAGCTAGATTCCTTTGCAGTTCTCATCTGTCACTGAAAGTCTGGAAGATGCTGGTCTTTAGTCCACGTGGGAAGGCCAAAGAAGCTGGAGTCTGATAGCAGCAGAGGATGGCAACAGCAGCTGGAGCACCAAGAACATGCTCGTTAGCTAGAAACAGGGACCAGCCAGTCACGATATCTTTTCCCCAGCTTTCTTTATATCTGGGCTGCTGCTGGAAAGGTGCCGCTCATTCTGGGGGCATCTTATTCAGTCATTTAATGGTACCTGGAAATGGTCTCACCCACCCAGAGTCATACCTCTTAGTTGATTCCAGATCCAATTGAGTTGATAATAGAGATTAACTATTACAGTCTCTGGTAAGATTTGGGTGTGGCATGTCCCACAGGCTTATGTTTTGGTCCTTAGCTGGTGGTGCTGTTGTAATGGGAGTTTGTTGAACCTCTGGGAAGTGGGGGTCTAGCTGGAGGAAGCGGGTCATGGGAGCAGAGCGCTGAAGCGTATAGCCTGATCCTGCTTCCAGATTACTCTCTGCTTCCCGACTGCTGACATGATGCAAACGCAAACTTCATGTTCCCTTTAGACAGCGAGCCGGGCTAAATCCTTCCTCCATTAAGTTGCTTCTTGTCAGGCATTCTGTTACGTAATGAGGAAAGTAAAGGATGCAGCCGTCTTCTGTGCATATGGTCTAGAATGGAAAGCAGTGTCCGATCTTTCTTCCTGCCTATGACATTTCGCCAGAGCCATGCTTTTTGCAAGAACACAGAGCATGCAAGAGAAGAACTCGAATTCTTCCTCTGGCTTCAAGCCTAGCTGGATGTGGGCGATGAAGTGTCTGTGAGCTCCACAACTCAGGTCCGACTGTGTTTTCTCCTCTTTGACTTCCTTCCCGTGCTGCCTTGGTCTGAGGAGTCCCAGAGATGGTGCCTGCCACCTCTAGAATGACGTGGTCTTTGGCACTTTATCACAAAGAGAAGGGCTGCTCTCCTAAGCATCTCAGTGCAAAGGTTGGGAAGCAGTAATCCCTCCAACTGGCCTGCTTTGAACCAGCCTGGGCCATCGGGCGGTTCACTGAAATCACACCTGGAACAGAGGAGGATTTGTACAGAAGCACTCAGGGTAGAATGAGGGCATCTCATGGTTTCCACATGTATAATGCTTCTGGTAGGCATGGAGTGGCTGAAGGTGAAATCCAGCGTGATCGCTAATTTCCAAAGTCGAGCGTGACTGTATGAAAACACAAACGTGGCTTTTCTTGCCCCTTTCCTGATCTTAAATAGACATTAGAAACTGGCTTTAAAAACTCACATTTCTGTTTCAAAAGTTTTGGATTTCCTAACGGACAGTTTTGCTCACTGGTAAAATAAAATTAGTTGATCTCTATAGTGAAGAAATGAAATCTGTTTGTTTATTTCAGGCAAGACATGTTGCCAACATCTGTGTTGAGATGTGATGTGATTTTCTTAATGAACAATCTCAGAGCCTGTGAATAAGCTAAAATAATAGAATCTTCTTGTCTCTAGTCAGTGTGTTGACAAGGAAACAAAAGGGAATTGTAGGGTAAACACAGGGCAAGATTACACAAAGACAGTAGTTAAAAATAATAAAAACACTGAGCAATAAAAGAACGCTTCAGAAGCAGCAGACAATGTTAAGTGCTTTTCCAATTAAACCCTCCCTTATCCATATGGAGACACTAAACTCATTTCTCATTGTTTAAAAATCAATTCTAAAGGGCTGTCCTTAAGTTACCTTAACACACTTCCTAAGGATGTTAATTCAAGTTACTTTAAAGGCAGTTTCCAAGTACTTACCCATCCACTGGATTTAATGAGGAGTCTTTTTTTAAAATAATTTTTAATATTTATTTATTTGAGAGTGACAGACAGAGAGAGAAAGAGGCAGATGGAGAGAGAGAGAATGGGTATGCAGGGCTTCCAGCCACTGTAAATGAACTCCAGATGCGTGTGCCACCTTGTGCATCTGGCTAATGTGGGTCCTGGGGAATCGAGCCTTGAACCAGGTCCTTAGGCTTCACAGGCAAGCACTTAACCACTAAGCCATCTCTCCAGCCCCTTTTTAAACATTTTATTTCTTTATTTATTTGAGAAAGACACACACACACACAGAGAAAGAGAGAGAGAGAGAGAGAGAGAGAGAGGGAGAAAAAGAGAGAATTTGTGTGCCAGGGCCTCCAACCACCACAAATGAACTCCAGCTGCACATGCTACCTTGTGAATGTGGCTTATGTGGGTTCTGGGGAATTGAACCTGGGTCCTTTGGCTTCGCAGGCAAATGCCTTAACCACTATGCAATCTCTCCAGCCCTAATGAGCATTCTTACAACTTACCTCAATACAACTTTCTGAGTGCTGGAATTGCACTTCTTCCACAGTTGCCTGGCCTCTACAGAAGTGCCCAACTTCATACTTCATGGGCCTGAACTTCATACTTCATGGGAAGCTGCTTTTGCAAGGCCGGCAAAGCGCACAACTCCTTCCATGTATCTGCGCTGTTTTGGGAGTTTTCCAGCCACGCCAGAAAGTGGTGTAAGGAATGCACCCACGCACTTCTCCATCCTGTGCGCGGCAGCAGCCGGGATCACTTTCTATGATCATTTCATCTAACATGAGGCTTATTTTCTCATCAGAACCACCTGGAGACAGTCTCTGTTCTAACAGGTATTAAGTTTGTCTCTGAAAACAGTGAAGCCCTTGGGGTGTAATCTTCATATTTGTGTCATTGAAACATAGCTGTAGATAGATGTGTAACTGTGGATGATTTTTAATTCCCCGAGGGAATTTCTCCCAGGGAACTAAGGACAATGAAGACATGATATTTTAGTAAAAATGTATTATTAAAATATTTATTTGGGCTGGAGAGATTGCTTAGTGGTTAATCACTTGCCTGTGAAGCCTAAGGACCCTGGTTCAAAGTTCGATTCTCCAGGACCCACGTTAGCCAGATGCACAAGGGGGCGCATGTGTCTGGAGTTCATTTGCAGTGGCTGGAGGCCCAGGTGAGCCCATTCTCTCCCTCTCCCTCTCTCTCTCTCTCTCTCTCACTCTCTCTGCCTCTTTCTGTCTCAGTCACTCTCAAATAAATAAATAAACAAACAATAAAATATTTATTTATTTGACAGAGAGAGAGAGAGAGAGAGAGAGAGAGAGAGAGAAAGAGAGAGAGAGAGAGGGAGGGAGGATGGGCATGCTAGGGCTTCTAGACACTGCAAATGAACCTCAGATGCATGTGCGACCTTGTGCATCTGGCTTACACAGGTCCTGGGGAATCGAACCTGGATCCTTTGGCTTTGGAGGCAAGTGCCTTAACTGCTAAGCCATCTGTCCAGCCCATGAAGATGTTTTGAATAGCACTTTTCAGGTTCATGTTTTATTGTTCAAGACCTTTCTTGAGTTGACAATTAATATAGAGATTAAAAATGCCAGTCCCATGTCAGTAAGGTGGCAGGAAAGGGTGAGCACGTGCTGTGGTGCGTGACTTGACAGCTTCTGTCTTCGTGGGCATCCCCCCACATCTGTGCCAGTGCCCCCCACTTCCGGCAGCACACTAGCTTTGAGAGCTCCTCTCCCATCCCTCCCAGACTCCTCTGGCTCCCTCTTTTCTTGACCCAGGGTGATACGAGTGTGGCCGTTTGGTTGTGGTGAGAACAGTTCAAAGGTGAGTGGTTTGGTTGCTGGGGAGATGGCTCAGTGGCTAATACACTTGTTTACAGGTTCAGTTCCTCTGTACCCACCTAAAGCTGGGTGCAAAAGTGACACAAGTGTTTGGAATTCCATTTGCACTGGCAAAAGACCCTGGCACACCATATACACATGCAGCCGTGCACGCACATGAGGAAATAAATATTTTGAAGGGTAAGTGATTTGCAGGCAGAACAACCGGTTACCAGCTATTAGTGGTAAATTGTTGTTTGCTTACATGATATCAGCTAAATAAGTTATTCAGTGTCATTGAATATTAGCATGCTAATCGGTAATATGTAGACAATGCATTTCTCTGCCTGATTAGGATGTTTTATAGGGAAGGAAGTAGTAGTTTGGAAGAACACTTCCCTCCCATGCTGGGTTTAACCAAGGAGTCCCAGAGATGGTGCTTGTCACCTCTCGAATGACGTGGCCTTTGGCACTTTATCACAAAGAGAAGGGCTGCTGTCCTAAGCATCTTAGTACAAAGGTTGGGAAGCAGTAATCCCTCCGACTGGCCTGCTTTGAACCAGCCTGGGCCATCGGGCGGTTCACGGAAATCACACCTGGAACAGAGGAGGATTTACACAGAAGCACGCGGGGTAGAATGAGGGCATCTCACGGTTTCCACGTGTGTAATGCTTCTCCTGGTAGGCATGGAGTGGCTGAAGGTGAAATG
Source organism: Jaculus jaculus (assembly GCF_020740685.1). Lineage (NCBI taxonomy): Eukaryota > Metazoa > Chordata > Mammalia > Rodentia > Dipodidae > Jaculus > Jaculus jaculus. Next base: position 5,438,390 of record NC_059123.1, read on the forward strand.
CCGAAGGTTCCGTAACTTCAAGAGTCGAGCTTGAATGTGTAAATACACACATGTAGTATGAAAGTAGTAGAATCTGAAAGATTATAAACCGTTTGCAGAAGGCAGAATGACATTACTGTGATGATGATGAGGATGATGAAGGTGGTCGATGGTGACAACAGTAATGATGGTGATAATGATGGTGGTGATAATGGTGGTAATGATGGTGACAATCGTGGTATAGGGAAATAAGCCAGACTCATTTTTTCATTATCTTAGAAAATTAATTAAAAACATGGTTTCAACAGGATTTTTGAAATAGATGGATGGACTTTGGTTTTCAGATCATATTTGGTTGATCTTTCCCAATGCGTTACCTTTTTAATGAAGTTTAGACTTTTTCTGTCTTTGTGATCCTGTCTCTTCCCATTCTTTGAGTGTGTGTGTGCAGGTCTGTGGGCAATCTCGAGTGTCAGTCTTTTTCTTTGCTTGTGTCTGAGATAAGATCTGTTATAGTTCAGCACTGTTCACACCAGGCGAGCGAAAGAGAGAAAGAGGCAGAGAGAAGGAGAGAGAGAATGGGCGCGCCAGGACCTCCAGCCACTGCAAACGAACTCCAGATGCGTGTGCTCTCTTGTGCATTTGGCTAATGTGGGTCCTGGGGAATCGAACCTGGGTCCTTTGGCTTTGCAGGCAAATGCCGTAACTGCTAAGCCATCCCTCCAGCCCCCTGTCTCGTTTCTTGACAATGTCCTTTCCTCTTCTTCTCTTGGCAGTATACTGTCCCTTGAGCACATTCCAAGCTCACTGCATACTTATAGCAGAACCACTGAAGACAACCAAACAGGCTAACTGGCCCAGAAGACACCCTTTAAATTTGTGGGTAGAATGTTCAGAGGTCTGGGGGTGGAGAGTTTAGGACTGCCTGACAACTATTTTGCCACGTTTCATCTGTCAACTGCTCACCCCACTTTCAAGACACCCATCTCTCTTTCCGTCTGATCTCCTTCCTCAGACTTCCCATATCCCACCCTGCTCTTCCCTGTCATAGTTCATTGTGTCCCAAGGCAATTCTTCTTTGTCCAGTGTGTCCCAGAGAGGCCAGAGGGTTAGACAACTCTTCAAACTCATTTCCTCATTGCTTACTATATGGAGGAGGTAGAAGCAATCAGTGGATAGCTTGTAATCTTTTTTTTTTTCTTTCAAATTTTTTTTTTTATTTTCATTTATTTGAAAGTGACAGAGAGACAAAGAGGCAGATAGAGAGAGAGAGAGAGAGAATGGGCGCGCCAGGGCTTCCAGCCTCTGCAAATGAACTCCAGACGCGTGCGCCCCCTTGTGCATCTGGCTAATGTGGGACCTGGGGAATCGAGCCTCGAACTGGGGTCCTTAGGCTTCACAGGCAAGCGCTTAACCGCTAAGCCATCTCTCCAGCCTGCTTGTAATCTTTTTATGCTGCATTTTCCCACTCACCAGCGTGGTGTCCTGTCGCTCGAGCCCTGCCCCCTGTTACAGCAGCAGCAGGGAGCTGGACTCTATACCATGGCATCCTCCCGAGGACTCTGCCTCTGCCAGCACTATCTCCTCTGTACCCTGTGACCCTGTGTTGCCGTAGCTGAAGCCAGGTGTCAGAGCCCCTTAAACGTCAACAGAAACCACCACCATCTCCACTTACCTTCTCAACAACCAAACCACCTCTGTCTGGTTGACAGCAAACTCCCCCTTTTGATCACCCTGTTTCCATTTTTGCTCTTTGTTGAGCCACGGGTGGTTCAGGTGTATGTTGTTAAAAGTTCTGCCCGTTAGATCAAAGTTAATAATTTTACTATTCATATCTCATATGAATAGTACTGAATGCTTTTGATCTGTCATTTCTTGAGAAAGTAGTGTTGTATGATGAAGTATCCTGTTACGAAGATAAATTTTTCTATTTTTTCCTTCACAGCTTTATATTTTGAGTATACATTTTATAATCTGCATGGGATGCTAAACATTTTATCACAACCTTTATCTGTAGTAGATTTTCTTTAAAGAGTGCAAAGACTAATATTAATACATTCTTTTTCACACTGTTTCATTAATTACTATTGAGTTTTTTTCTTACAAGTGACTTTAAACCTTTCAGTGTTCTTTTAAAAATTTCAACCATGTTTTGTTGACTGAGAATCACATGTAGTCAGTGAGGTACAGCCCGTGTGAGTCTGAGGCAGTCTGAGATACACTCTGTAATCCTTCCTTGGTCAAGTTGTAAAACATTTGACCACTTCTCAACTCAAGATAAGATAAGATAGATAAGATAAGATAAGATAAGATAAGATAAGATAAGATAAGGTTTCTAGTCCTTTATCAATGTGGCCTTGTGTAAAACCTCAATTGCCATTTAAGAACTCAAGGGCTGGAAAGATGGTTTAGTGGTTAAGGCACTTGCCTGAAAAGCCAAAGTACCCAGGTTCGATTCCCCAGGACCCATGTAAGCCAGATGCACAAGGTGTCACATGTGTCTGGAGTTTGTTTGCAATGGCTGGAGGCCCTGGTGCACCCATTCTCTCTCTATATCTGCCTCTTTCTCTTTCTCTCTCTATCTCAAATAAATAAATAATAAAAATTCTTTAAAATATTTTTTTAAAGAACTCAAGAGGAAAACAAATAGTGCAGAATTTAATTTACACGCGACTTACCTTCATTCATTTCTGTTGGTTTGATTTTATATATCTGTGTCCTATGATGGTTAACCTCTGCTGTAAACTGGACAGGATTTAGAATCACCATGGAAACAAATTTCTAGGCATGTCTGTGAGGGATTTCTGGATTCGGCTTAGTGGGGAAGATACACCCTAAATGCAAGGGACACAATTCCATGTGCTAGGGGTCTTTGACTGTGTAAAAAGCAGAAAACTGAGTTAAGCACCAGAATTTCATATCTTCTCCCTCTCTCTGTCATGAGTGTGGACTGAATGTGACCAGCTGCTTCATGGCTCTGTTGCCAAACCTCCCAGACTATGATTGACTGTGCCTCTCAAACTGTAAGCCAAGATCAACCCTTCCTCCTTAAATTGTGTTTGTTGGGTATTTTGTGGCAGAAATGAGAAAAGACACTAATGCATGTCCCTTCCCTTAGGCTTGCCGAACTTTCGTTTAACACAGGTCTTCCTGAAGCTAGTTTTCTCAACTTTTGCTGAACAAGAGCTCCTGTTGTACCCTCAATTTGGTGGGCTTGTCTGTGATACGGAATGCTGAAATGAAAACTGCAGTTTTCATGTACTACTGTCCCATTGTCTTCAGAATTTCCTTTTTCAGATGAAAAGTCACAGGGCATGCTTATCCCAGTTCCATGATGTAATGTATGTTTTTTTGCCCCTTGTGGTTGCCTTCAAAATACTGTATTTATCTTTTCTAGAACGATCTCCAGTGCCAGAGAGCAGCCGTTTCCTTTTGCCACCTTCAAAACCGTTATCCTCTACCAATCCCTTCCCCATCCCCTGGGGCCTTTGGTAATAATGCCAATTTTATTCAAGGTCTTCAAACTAGAGTTTCTTTTCCTCCATACTTCTGAAAAGGTAAATGTGGGTAAGAGTTTTGTGTTTGGCTATTAGAATTGGGGTAAGGACTAGGCCCCAGGTTTTCAAGAAACAAACCTAGGATATATCTTTGTTTTTTTTTTTCCTTTACTCCATTCTCCTCTTTATCCTTTCTTGATCATTTTTGTGAAGATTTTTAAAGGTGAATGAAAAAAGGATTTCAACTCTTGTTAGTACAAGGCAGAGTCTTTGTGGGCAACTGCAGTTCCTGATTAACATGTTACTAGGATTTTATTTCTTCTTTTGCCCTGGACTCCTCTGAAATTATATACATTAAAAAAATTAAACTTATTTTTATTTGTTTGTTAGACACAGAGAGAAGAAGAGACAAAAAGTGAGAATGGGCAGGCCAGGGCCTCTAGCCACTGCGAATGAACTCCATATGCATGCGCCACCATGAGCATCTGGCTTACCCGGGACCTGGAGAACTGGACCTGGGTTGTTATTCTTTGCAGGCATGCACCTTAACCGCTAAGCCATCTCTCCAGCCCTATATTTTTCAATTTAGTTTTTCTTGCTCATTCATGAGTCTTATTCTGCAAGGCGGAGCTCAAGCTGAAGGACTTCTTGCCATGTTATACCCTCTGGTCCTTCGAATGAAGGAGTAGTGAGTGAGTTTCTATATCAACTGTTGTTTTTTAAATAGTGACATCTTTGGAAAGAGGCACTAAACTGGGAGGAAGATAATATATGAATTCCCAACTCTGTGACCTTTAACCTTAAACTTCAGGTTCTTTTTATTTTATTTGCATTTGAGAATGCCCTCACCACAACTTAACTATCACCCAACAGGATTCAGATAATGTAAGGGACTTGAAGATGCTCTATAAGGTTATTAGGATTATAAAAATCATAACTGACCCACGACAGTCCCCTCACACCTACACATTGATTTTCTGATGCACATTTGCACTCTCCTAGCTTGGCTCAATGCTCTCACACGCGAACTTTGCTAAAGCGTAGTAACGTAACAGAGGCTAGGGCATCCCGAGTAAGTAAGGGGAAGATTTACTGTTCTCTAGCTTTCCTTGCAGAAGTTTTTGAATGCTCGAGAGAGGGACATGCATTTTACTTTTATTCCTTCCATTAACCTAGCATTGAAGTCCCCACAATTTGGCATAAAAATTGCTGCTTGATGCCATATATACGAAAGGATGTATACTCTGTGGATAATTTGAAGGATGTTTAAGGGTAATTTTCACCTCACCTGTTAGATTTGAACTTAACTCCTAATAACATTTGACTGCTCTGTGTCCTCAGCATGCTTATGCTGTACAGGTGGCAAGGGGAAGAACTTTTATATTATGTAAAAACAATTCCTGGAAGAGAGCAAATACAGTTAAAAAGAAAAGGCCAGCAGTGTTTGAATGGTTCATACATTCATGGGATATAACACATTATTATCACTTACATTTTCATTTTCTGAGAATAACAGCGAAGTTTTAAGACCCCAGTGAGAATCAGTTTGTTTTTTTAATGTTGTGAATTTCTTTATCTAATACCTGTATTTCAACCATGGATGGCTCCTACCTGTGCTTTCTAGGGTGATACTTATGGTTCACGTCACAAAAGTCTAAATCAGGCTACCGGAGCCCAAACCAAGCATTCTCCTGTATAAACCCCCCCCCTTTTTTTTTGTTTTGTTTTGTTTTGTTTTTAATGCTTTCATTCTTTTAATAGCCTTGCAGGCTTTCTTTGTTTTGTGAGAGTGGGTAGTTCATTTTTTCTTGTGCTTGGAAATCACGCCAGTCGCTTATGTGGTCTCAAAGCAGGTTTTGAAATGAGTGAGAAAAGACAAGACCTAGTTATTTTGGCAGAAAATTAAGAGCGTGCGCCAGTGGAGGGGAATAAAGGTGCTAGGCTGGCGTTTGGATGGCTCCCTGCCTTTGAAGAGGCTTATTTAACTCTTGATGACCATATTTGTCTTTAGTAAGATGTTTCATCCAACCGAGGGGACAAGACAAGTTTCTGTCTTTCTGGGCCGCTTGAGTCTTGTATGTATACCCCTGTTGTCCTGCTTAGAATTGGGAAATTTGACAGGAATCACTAGAATTAATCTTCCGAGAAGGGGGAAGGGAGGGAGAAAAAAAAATATATATGCAAACATACATACGAGAGAGAGAGAGTATTTACTTCCAAAGTTTCTGTGTTTTTACACTGCTGTCTCAACCTACACAAGGAGTCTGACCTGGCTCTTAATTAACTCAACACTGTAAATTATTCTGGCCAGAGGGAAGTAACACATCCACCCAAATATTAACAAGTGGAAATTGTTTTACATAGAAATGACCAGTTTTTTTTTCTTCTTCTGATGGACTCCAGAAGGTGGAGTCTATCTGAGGTATTTGTGGTTTGTATTCCAGGCTTCTACAGGCCAAGATAGGGTAGCTACCTTCAAGTGATAGCTGACAGATGCTGTGACCTGCTATAACATTTCTGATGAAAATCCCCCGAGTGAAATCTAAGAAGGGAGAAAGGGCAAGGGTTAAACACAATAATTTCTAGATTCTTTTTTTTTTTTAATTAACTTAATTTAATTTATGAGAGAGAGAGAGAGAGAGAGAGGCAGTCAGATAGAGAATGAGTGCACCAGGGCCTCCAGCCATTGCAAACGGTCTCCAGACATATGCACTGCCTTGTGCATCTGGCTTATGTGGGTACTGGGGAATCAAACTTGGGTCCTTAATCTTCACAGGCCAGCACCTTAACCACTAAGCTATCTCCCCAGTCCTAGATTCTTTTTCAAGAATATTTTTATTTGCGAGCAGAGAGAGAGAAGACAGACAGACAATGGTGTTCCAGGGCCCCCAGCCGCTGCAAACACACTCCAGATGCAGGTGCTGCCTTGTGCATCTGGCTCTGCACGGGCACTGGGGAATCGAACGCTTGTCATTTGGCTTTGCAGGCAAGGGCCTTGACCACTGAGCCATCTCTCCAGCCCAGTTTGTGCATTGTGCTGTGATCTCTGTCACAGCAAGCCCCAACACGTTGGAGTTATAACGCTCTGCTGGTAGGATAAAAATAAGTGCTTTAACCTTTTAAGTGCTGGTAATTTGGAGAGCTTTTAGTCTGGTTCATCCATTTTTAGTTCGAACACATGAGCACTGTAAAGCTCAGAGGATAGAAATGGCTAACTGACTAAATTTGGAACCTTAAAAAGGTCAGAGTAAATCTGGCGTTATCCTGTCTTTTTTTTTTTTTCTTTCACCAAGTGCATGCTACATTCTTTAAAATCGTGAGTAAGAACATAAAAGGACAAGCGATGACAAAACTTGAACCGTGAAATATTGCTACAGAAAAAGATTTTTAAAAAAGGTGGAACATCTCAGGCTGATGACTGTGGTCACGTTGAAATGAGATTTATAATATATTATTTCCAGCTTGCGATGATTGGTAGAAGAGGCATTTGGTATGCTACAGTACTTGATTCCCCCCCCCCCATATTTTAGTAGCCTGGGAATCATGAGCGTTATGAACTTCCAGGTCTCATACTCAGCACAACTTAGATTTTGTTCCCTTACTGCCATGTTGGTAGTTAGCAATCTTCTGAAAGAGGCTGTCTTCCTTGCTGAATGAAGTCTCACCTGGCAACTACCTGGAATCCATAGGCGCCAGAGGGATCTGTTGAGCAGGACAGATTTTGCAGAGAAATGGAGCTTGATTTTTATGTAGATCCCTTGACCTTGTTTGTGGTATTCTAAAAGGATAGAAAGTATGGCTTCTTTTCTTAGGGTTTATAATCTAACTAGGCAGGTCAAAGACGAAGAGATCCACTGACAAAGAGAAACTTCTGGTAACATGAATGAAAGCACACAGGGTTAAAAAACAAAAAAACAAAACATGAAACAAAAAACACTGGGGCTGGGAAAGAGGTCAGTCAGAAAAGCCTTTGACTTACAGACATAAAGGGCCTGAGCTTGATCTTCAGAACCCATGTGAAAAAGTTGGGAATGATGCTTACGTAATCCCAAAGCTGAGAAGAGGAAGAAAAATGGATTCCCTAGGGTCTTCTGCCCAGGTAGTCTAGTCTGTTTAGTGAGTGCCAGGGCAACAAGAGACACCGTTTTAAAAAATGTGGATGAGGGCTGGAGGAGATGGCTTAGTGGTTAACTGCTTGCCTGTGAAGCCTAAGGACCCCAGTTCGAGGCTCAGTTCCCCAGATCCCACGTTAGCCAGATGCACAAGGGGGCGCCCGCGTCTGGAGTTCGTTTGCACAGGCTGGAAGCCCTGGCGCGCCCATTCTCTCTCTCTCCCTCTATCTGTCTTTCTCTCTGTGTCTGTCACTCTCAAATAAATAAAAAATTTTAAAAAAAATTAAAAAAAATGTGGATGAGTCCTGATAAATGATACCCAAGGTTGTCCCATGGTTCCACATGCATGCACATATATGGGCATCCATACACACATTTACATGCACACACACACTCACACTCACAAAGGCTACAAGCCAGAGAGGCTGGTGGTGACCCGGGCTAGAAAGGTAGAGGACATACATTTTCTTCGGGCTTCATTTCTGGTCAACCCTCCCTGCATCTCAAGAGCAGACGGCTGCTATATCGTGAGAGTTGCTGCCTTCACCAGTATCTCTGGTTCTGCCTGTGGTCATGTGGTCATGGTTGTGTGGATGCTTTCCAGCATATTCTGTCTGTGGAAGCTTCACTGCCCAGTCATCTCAGTATATAAATATATGTATGTGTGTGTGTGTGTGTGTGTGTGTGTGTGTGTGTGTGTGTGTCTCCTCTGGAGCTGTTGCTGGTCCAAATTGGGTTGTAACCCTTTACTTGGGTAACTTTCTTCCACACTTCACACTGAGTGTGCACAAGGCTTCTCTTTCGATTAGCTTACATCTCGTGTTCTTAATGGTACTTAGTTCTCTCTATATATATCTATATCTATTTATATATATATATATATATAGATATAGATATAGATATAGATATAGATATAGTTGTAAATGGTATCGACTTATCCACCAAATGGAGCAATATCTCCAAAAACGGAGGGACTAACTCATTGCTTCATAGTAAGCATTTTAAAAAGTTTATTCATTTGTCTGTGGATGAGGGATATGCATGTGTGTGAGCAGATGTGTGCCCTCTGTGTGCACGGGTGTGGAGAACAGAACAGACACTGGAGATTCTCTTTCTGTCACTCTTCTCTGCCTTATTGCCTCGAGAGAAAGTCTCTCATTGAACCTGGAGCTTCTGCCATTTTCCAGTCACGCTGGCTGATCAGCGAGTCCCAGCAATTCTCTCCATTCTGCTTGTCCCCTCTCCCCCCGTCCCCCCGATCCCCGGCAGCGGGGGAGCCACACTGGGGGCTACGGTGTGTCCAGCTCTACATGGGTTCTGAGGATTTAACTCAGGTTCTCATGTACCACGGGCTCTCTTGCTCACTGAGTTAGATCTCCGGCTCCTCACATTAAGCGATGGCACACATGTGGTTATATCTTGTCTTCTTTGTGTCAACGCTCTTTAGACTCGGTACGGCTGCCTTCGTCATGAGGCAGCTCAAGCAGCTGCCACCACGTGGCCACCAAAACTCTCCCTTTGCAGATGCTTCTCTCGTAGCATTTCATGGATATTATAGGATGGAGGAGATTTGGCAACTGAAACTTGATTTCTTTGGTACTTGTGAATTCCAGCAGCAGGATTCTTTTTCTTTGTAACTTTTAACTGACAATTTCCATAAATATAGACAACATGACATGACCATAATCTCCTCCAGTTCTCCCCCTTTCCTCTCCCCAAATGTCCCCTCCACTGAATCTCTTCTTTCCAACTAGTCTCTTTCTATTGTGGCGGCATCATTTCCCCCCTGCCTATTATATAGGTCTTGGGTAGGTATCATCAGCCACTGTGAGGTCTTGAATATAAAGGCTATTTTATGTCTGGATGAAAGAGTTGTGAACAGCTCTTCCCTTTCTTTGGCTGTTACATCCTTTTGGCCACATCTTCTGCAATGGCCCCTGAGTGCGTTAGGGTGTGATAGGGATGTCTCACGTAGGGCGGGACACTCCACTGTCACTTCTCTGCACTTTGGCCATTTTTGAGTCACCCAACTGGTCACCATCATCTGAAATGAGAAGCTTCTCTAACTAAAGTGAAAGTAGTGGGGGCTGGAGGGATGGCTTAGCAGTTAAGGCGTTTGCCTTCAAAGCCAAAGGACCTCAGTTCTATTCTCCAGGACCCATGTAAGCCAGATGCACAAGGGGGTGCTAGCGTCTGGAGTTGCTTTGCAGTGGCTGGAAGCCCTGGCGTGCCTATTCTCTCTCTGCTTCTTTCCCTCTCACAAATAAATAAATAAAAATAAAATATTTTTTAAAGTGAAAGAAGTATTAATATATGGACATTAACATGATATTTAGAGGACAGTTTGGTGACCATAATGTAGCAATTTAGCCAAATAGCAGCAGTATTTTCCCCCTTATGGCTCATGACCTCCTAAGCCATTGATTTTTGGCTGTGTTTTTCAGCCAAGCATGAATTGCCTTCCATGGAGTAAGCCTCAAATCCAGAGAGCAGTTGGTTTCCTCTAAAAGGATGTGCCACGCCAACCAGAGGGTTATTTAAGCTTCTCTTTCTTTTAGGAAGAAATAGCCCAGCTCCTACCAACACCTATAGCATATTTACTTCTGAGTAAAATAAATACAAAAAAATAAATTAAAGGCACCCCGAAATGCTTTCTCTTTATTTTTCTTTATTTGAGAGAGGGGGGTGGGAATAGTGGGTGCATTAGGGCCTCTTGCCACTGCAAACAAACTCCAGATATATGAGCCACCCTGTGCATCTGGCTTACATGGATACTGGGGAATTGAACCTGGGTCCTTTGACTTCACAGGCAAGCGCTTTGACTGCTAAACCATTTCTCCAGCCCAGAAAATGCTTTCTTAGCTAAACACGAGCAAGGCTAGGGAACTTCTCTCCCTCTGGTACTGGTGATGTTTGGGACATGTTCTTGACCAACCTTCCTCTATTGGCATCTCCCTGAACCTTAAGGGACCAGAATGATTCTTGCTGACTCTCTGTACTCTGCTTAATGAGCTGGCAAACTGGGTTTCATCTTAGTGGGTTTTCCTAAAAAAAAAAAAAAAAAAAAAAAAAAGGATGATTTAATTATCTTTCTTATTTTTCAAATGAAAGGTCTTCATGCTGGTTCTTCCACATGAATGCTCTTCGAATTTTCATTGCAGGTCATTCAAATTACTTTGATTTCTTATGCATTTGGTGAAAAAAAAAAAACTCTACTCAGATCCACCTTATTTTTTTTTTTTATACAATCTTTGGCAGTACTAAGTTTACCCCCCTCCACGTTTGAAATCAAAGTAAAAGCATGCCTTTGGGATTCCTGGCTTCGGAGAAGAGCTAGGGCGCAGTCATACAGGAGCCAACTTTTCTGCAATGCTAATGAATTCAATGACTAGAAATTAGTTTCATGGCAGTCAATATAATTCTCTCAATACCTTATTTCAAGGCTCATCCCTATGATCAATTTGGAGGGATTATTAACGGAGACAAAGAGATTTATTTTGCAACAAAACTGCATAGGGGATGCAACTGAGGAATTCAAATGACTCCTGGATTATACTAAGGCATTTTGGGACCGTCTCTCATAATGCGTATAATATACACCACTGGAGGTATTGTTGAGCGGAACATTGACTACAGACTTGTGTTTGCCAAGTGTTCTAGATGTGTCCAGGTAGTCTATAATTAACACACCTACAGCCATCCACAAAGGACTTCATAAGCTGTCTACTTCTACGGCAAGCAGCTGGAGTGGCACCACGTGACAGTGACAGGGACAGTTGAGGAGATACACACACACACACACACACACACACACACACACACACACACACACACACACAGGCTGTGGTCTAACTAGAAAGCTTAATCTTTCGTGGCATGGAATGACTCGACTGAGATGTCTTTAGAAACTGCCGGCATTTTATTCTGTGCAAGAGGCTGAGGCGGAGGTGATGGGGGTTGAAAGCGGGAGAAGCAGCCTGGTGCCTGAGTAGTGGTTAAATTCGATAGAGAATCAATCGTGGTGTGAATGGGGTGTGCCGATGCCCGTGGGTTGGGACACAAGGAAAGGGTACCAGGCCTGGTCTGCCAAGGGAGTTTCTAGAAGCGATGTTTATCCCAGTTTATCCTCTGCCAGTCTGTATTCTGATTTGCCACATTGGTGAAATTTCAAAGATCGCTGAGCAAAATGTAAAAAATAAATAAATAATAAATAAATCAAAAGGTCCTTAGAGGCAATCTTAGTTTTAACTCTTAGGTCAAATTCTTACGTTACGCAGTCACAGATATGAACTACCTCAGAGCATTTATTTGAGGCACGGGAGCTGACGTCGCCATCTTCAACATCCATCATTTATATGCGTTGTGGTTTGGATCAGGTCTCCCCCTTCACCTCACGTGTGTTCAACGCTTGGTCCCCAGGTGATGGCAGTCTGATGGAACCTTGCTGTGGGAGATGTGTTATTGGGGTGGTGGTGGTCTTAAGGGTGTTACAGCCCAGCCCCCCTTGGTCGGAGCTCACCTCGCTCTCCTGCTGCTGTTTCCACCTGCTGTGGCAGAGGTGATGTCCAGCTTCTGCTCATGCCACGCTGTCCCCTGACATCACAGAGCTTCACCTCCGGTCTGTAAGCTGCTTTATGACGGGTGTTTTATCCCTGAGATGTGGCGGTGATGATGACAGGATGGCGTCCATTACAGGATGTGTAGCGTATGGGTAGGGTACATAAGGTGCGTGTGTCTGTTGAACCCTCACACGGTCAGCTCAGAAAACCCAGATAATTTGCAAAGGGAATGGCACTGGCCTAAATTAGTGGGCTGGTGGATGTGCTCCCTGGATACCACTGCACATCTCCCTGTGTTTCTTAGGCTCTGGCCATGTGATCTCTCTTCCCAGTGGAGACACTCATCTTCCCTCAGGCCTTGATACTTTCTACTTTTCCCAGCTTCTCCATGGCTATGGCTTTCACACGTTCAGACTTCAGCTTAATTGTCTCTTTTCTCTAGGATGCCTTGCCTAAAACCTTCATAGCTGCCTAAGCCATCTGAGTTACCGTGAACACTGCTGTGACCAAATACCTGATCAGAAGCGAATGAATGAAGGGAGGAAGGGTTTATTGCTGGCTCCTGATTCGAGGAGGCCACAATCTACTGTGATGCAGAAATCACAGAGGGAAGAACAGTTCCTATGTGTGGTGGCAGGAAGCACGAGGCTCCTTGCTCAGACCTGGGTGGATGAGGAGACAGAGTGCAGTGGGAAGGCAGGGCCAGGATCAACCTCCAAGTGAGTCCCCAGTGGTCTCCTTCCCCTGATGAGGTTCCACCTCCCAGAAGTTTCTCCGAGACAATGCGATCACCTGGAGACTAAGTGTCCAAACACACGAGTCTATGGGGAACATTTGACACCCAAACCTGCAGACGCCACATATGCTTGTTTTAGGCCCTTTGTGACTCCTATGGCCAGCTGACGCTGCTTTAGCGCATGTACATTTTCTGTTTTCCTTCACGCGATTCCAAGTTCTCTGAAGGCGCGGACTGCTTTTGCTGGTCACTGCCAGCTCGATGAGTTAAGAAAGAGGCAGCTATGGTGTAAGCACTAAACAATTACACATAGAATTAATGAAATGTCACTCTAATTCCTGGGAGGTAGCTTGACATTAAGGGTAGTGAAAACCCATTAATAAAACTGTCAACTTGTTATTAGATATGGGATTGTATTGGGTTTTGGTTCTGGAACCCCCCGATAAGTTCATAGGACAGCAAGGAAAGGAGAGAAGAAAGAATGACAAGAATTTGATAACAAAAGAGCCACAAAAATAAATGATAAAATAAGGAACATAAATAGTCCTTATTTTCAACAATTGTGCAGCAGGATTCCATGTAGCCGTTTAAGACTTTTGTCCCAGGCATAATTGTTCAAAATGTTCATTTTCGTGCACAAATGTTTTCCTGCTCAGACAATAAGAGCATATGGCCTTCTTATCTATGGGCTCAGCCCGATTCTGGCCAGCAAGGAGCTGTACTGTATGAGAGAGACTCTCATACAGTGGAGCTTATAGCTCAGCATGTGGGTTGGGGGTGGTGGGGGCAGCCACCAAAACAATACTCCAAGTGCGGAATCCGACAGGCAGAAGTGTTTGAAGTTTCAGTTTTCGGTGCACCTTTACGTGCAAATCCTATTTGATCCCCCGACCAATCCCATGATAGAAAAAAATATTTACACTTGCCTTTTCAAGGAAGAGAAAACTATTGCTAAGAAGTTAAGTGAGTTGGTCAAAGCTAATTAGCAACTGAGTCAGAACAAGAGCTCAATTATGAAATGCTTGCATTCTAGGGAGACTAAACTTTGTCCCAAACAATGCAACAATTAAAAAAAAAATTAGTTGCTAGAGCCGGGCGTGGTGGCGCATGCCTTTAATGCCAGCACTCGGGAGGCAGAGGTGGGAGGATCGCCATGAGGTCGAGGCTACCCTGAGACTCCAGAGTGAATTCCAGGCCAGCCTGGGCCAGAGTGAGACCCTACCCCAGAAAGAAAAAAAAAAGTTAGTTGCTAATAAAATCTTATGTCATGTAGCTTAGAGTCTTTCCAGATATTTTGGAGATTCCCCTCATGAGAATCATTACCTGGGTTCTAGTATTTACACCTAGTCCCACTTTCGTTAGTGTTTGCTGTAGACAAAGTTAACTTTTAAAAAATACTTTATTTATTTTTTGAGAGAGAGAGTGAGATAGGTAGATAGAGAAAGAGAGATAGAGATAGAGAGAGAGGGAGGCACATATGTGTGTGTGTGTATGTATGTATGTATGTATGTATGTATGTATGTATGTGTCTTTGTATGTGTGTATATGGAGAGAGAGAGGATAAGAGAACGGGCATGCCAGGGCCTCTAGCTACAGCAACTGAACTTCAGGTGCATGTACCTCCTTGTGTATCTGGCTTTATGTGGGTACTAGGGAATTGAACCTGGGTCCTTAAACCCTAGAGGCAAGCTCCTTAACTGCTGAGCCACTTCTACAGCCCAAAAGTTACTTTAAAATTTTCTTTCCCATGTATTTATTTTCAGGAGCATTGTTTTGCTTTGGTCAAATCAGATTTCAATTCCGGCTCAGTTCTGCTCGTCAGCGAGGACAAGCAGCAGTGAGAGCGTAGCGTAGCTATGGGCTGGGTAGTGGTCTCCAAAGGTGTCCCCTACTGAGTCAGGTTCCCCTCCCTTTGAATCTGAACTGACCCCCCTGACCTCTTCTCTCTCTCTCTTTTTTTTGACAATTAGATTGCAGCAGAAGTGTTGATGCAGAAACTCGAAGGCTAGGCAGATAGAAAAGTGAACCTTCTTCTTAGATCTTTTGAATCGCTCACAAAGGGAAGCCGGATGCTAGATAGAAGCGCGGTGCTGGGACTGGGAAGATGGCTCATGTGCCTGCAACTCCAGTCCTTGGGGCACGGAGACGGGGAGTCCCTCGAGTCACTGGCTCGCTAATCTAACTGAACCGGTGAGCTCTGGGGTCAGTGAGAGACGCTGTGGTGGGAGAATAAGATGGAGAACAATTGAGGAAGAGCCCAGATGTGGACCGCCGGCCTCCGCATGCATGGCTGAGTGCCCATACAGACACACACACACACACACACACACACACACGCACACGCACACGCACACGCACACGCACACGCACAGGCACATGCATATTCTACAGTGCTGAGACCATACACTGAGAGGAAGCCTTAGTGTCCTCCCGGGACAGTCTCTGTGGAGAGAACGTGCACACACCAGACCTTATCCAGCTTCGACCATGTGCCAAACTTGGGTGAGAAGCCATTCTCCATGTATCCATCCTAGAACATCTCATTGAGCTCCTGTCCTGGCTGTCTACTGATTCTAACTGTCTGAGGGATCCTGAGTGGGGCCACTTGCTGAGGCTCTGACCCTACAAAGCTGTGAGAGCTGACAGTAAGTTGTGTTTGGTCACGGCCATTGCACTGGGGGCAGCATTCAATACCAGAACAGCAGAGTCAAGAGCCAGTGGCTTGGGATCAGTGACTTAGTTTCCTCATTCATTTCAGGGATCAGATGCATTAATAAAAATATACATCATACATATATCTCATATATATGTATGTATATATATATACATACATATATATATACATATATATACATACATATATATATATATATACATACATATACACACATACACAGAGAGAGAGACAGGATCTGCCTTATGGATTTGTTTCAGGTATCAGTTGCATTTATTATACATATACATCATACATATATATCATATATTATATATGATATATATGTAAATATGCATATATCTCATATATATATATATAAATATAAAGACAGGATCTGCCTTATGGATTCATTTTAGGTACCAGTTGCATTTAGTATACATATATATCATACATATATCTCATATATTATATATGAGATATATGTAAATATACATATACATATATACATATATCTCATATATATATACATATATATATATAGAGAGAGAGAGAGAGAGAGACAGAGACAGAGACAGAGAGAACCAAACTGTGCCATATATACACATATATATATGTATATATATATATATATATATATATATATATATATATATATATACAGTAAGAAGCATTCAATAAAATGGCAGCTATTATTAGTATTAACTATGCTGCTAGATAAGTTTGTTAACGATCTGTGTTTTTTGTTAAATGCTTCTGGATATTGGAAATGCTCATGTCCTCCATTCTAAGAGGGTAGGCACTGACATGATGCCACAACAAGAATTCATGGTCCCAGAGCCTGTGCGAGATCCATACACTACTACCGCCACACGACACGAGGTGACTGTGGGGCTGAGGGAATTGCTGCTCGTGAAGTCTCGGGCACAGAAAGTCCCCTGCCTCTGCCACGGGCCAGCGCTGTTTCCCCCCAGCTTACGCCTCTGCCCCCCGCGTTCTGCTCAGGATTCCCGCCCCGTTAGCATTAGGCACGGTCTCTTCTGCAGACAACTGATTCTTGGTTTCGTGCGGACTGCAAAGAGACTCTCATGCCGCTTCTGAGTTCCTTGACCTCCACAAGCTCTTTTTCGCGACGCTTCGGAGCTGGAACGGTTGAGTTTCAGATATAGATTGGAGAGCTTCCTCACTAACTCCAGCGAAATCGCCTGGAGTTTGGCTCTCACTTTTAAATACTATGCAGATGGCGCTGAACTCCAGCCAAGCTGGCGGCAACTCGATTTCCTCTGGTGATGGCTGGTGGGGTGTCCATAGGATGGCATTCGTTCCCTTCTCTCATTCCTGTTCCCTCTCTCTCTCTCTCTCTCACACACACATACATAGCAAATCTTCCACACACATTCTGCATTTCCCCTATCAGCCTGAGTACTTTTTTTTAAATAATGACCCCACCAGCAATAATTACTAGATCTCTGCTTTCCTGCCTGAACTTGTACTTATGTTAGCTATCTCATCGTGTCGAAATTTTCACATCAGTGCCAGATCAACACATCCCCTTTGTGGTTCCCCACTGCCAGGAGAGAAAATGTTCGCAAAAGGAGATCTAAGGAGCTACCCACCGATTTAGAAGAAACAGAAGAAAAGGCACTCTATGCCAGCTGTGAAGGCAGCTCTTATATGCTGATCAGAATGTTATGAAATGTCTGTAAATTTGGATCTTGTTTCTGCGAGCTGCAAAGCCTAACCGCATGGAGTGGATTTTTGAACACTCTTAAAATAAACACAAACTAAGCTTTGATAAAGGGACCCCCCCCTTTTTTGTTTGATTTACTGTTGTCCTATAACAGTTTTTGCATATAACTCCATCATGTCTCCTGGGCCCGGCAGATGGGCTTGGGGTGGTTCATCTTGTGGTAGCTACTGGGTTGTCTTTTCTTGTCATATTGATGGATCTTGGTTCTCCCCAGTTTTCACTGCCATTTATAAAAATAAAAAATGTAAAAAGCAACAACAACAACAACAACAAAGTAAAGCAGAATCTCTAATCAAGGGCCAGAGCAGCATGGATTAAAGGGGATAAGAATAGTTATTGAAGAGACACTTTGATAGGGGTACCCACTCTTAGCCAAAGAACAGTGTGAGATTCTCTCTGGAGTCTGCGACCATCCTATCCCTGGGGCTTGGACTTGGTTCTCAGTACCAGGCATGAATTCTCTCCCACTCACTGGGCCTCATATCCAGTCAGAGCTGCTGGTTACCTGCGCAGGCTGTGTGCAAGTTCGTGGAATACCCCTGGTGAAAGTCCACATACCCAGCTTCTTGCATTGGACACGCTCCATTCCTAGTTGCGATATTTTCTGGTTATATTTTCATCATATATTATTAGATACTTATACTCTTCTATTGATAATACGTTTAAAAATGTATTCAAGTTTCTATTCCTTGTTTTGTGACCTCTTGATACTTTTTTCATTCTCCAAACTGAAAGTTGAGAGGAAGTCCACCCTCACCTGCTCTATTCTGCATTCTGTTAGCTGCACTTGTATATTCTCATGGTCGGTGATATGGAATTTCATTTTGTAGTTACCACTATGAATCTTGGTCGTTTTTGTGTTAACCTAAAATTTTAAAACCAATAATCATAGATATATGCATGCCTAATTATCTATAACTGTGTATCTAGTATTTATTTTGGGTCATCTACTCTTTCTACCCAGTTATCTGTCTAGTGATTAGTTAAATATTCTTCCTTCTGTGCCAGTTTTTTAGAGTTTATTTATATCTCTGCAGGTCCAGTGTCACAAGACAGGAAGGAAAAGTTTCCAACATAAAAAAATCAAGTGGGGGGCTGGAAAGATGGCTTAGTGGTTAAGCACTTGCCTGTGAAGTCTAAGGACCATGGCTTGAGGCTTGATTCCCCAGGATCCACGTAAGCCAGATGCACGGGTGGCAAATGCATCTGGAGTTCATTTGCAGTGGCTGGAAGCCCTGGTGCGCCCGTTCTCTCTCTCTCTCTCGCACTCTTTTTCTTTCCGTCTGTCATTCTCAAATTAATACATAAAAATAAAAAAGTCAAGGGGATCTTCTTTTCTTACATGTTTCTATCAAGGTCTACAGTTTAGGCCTCTTACATATCATTTCTGTCCTAGAGCCCTTCTTTACATTTCATAAAGTCCATCTCATTGCTGCTCTGGCTTGCTTCCTCTCTAGGTTTAAGTGTTGACATTTCTCATGACTTGTCCATTCTACTTCCCATGTTGACTAGAATATATTTCAAGCTAACTTCCAGGTCAGGCAAGAGGACGTGGGCTGGAGTGATGGGTCAGGAAGTAATGTACTTATTATATGAGCATGAGGATCTCAGTTCCATATACGCTGGCATCTGCAGAAAAGCAGACCGTGGAGATACACACTTACAACCCCAGTACCTGGAGAGACAGATGGTGGTATGTCTGGGACCTGTTGGCTTAGCTAGTCTAACCAAACTGGCTTAGTGAGAGACCCTGTCTTAAGATTAAAGGGGAAAGAAATTGAAGAAGATTCTGGCCTCCACACACATGGGCACACACATGCATACACACCTGTACACATTTGTGTGCCCACCTCTGTTTGAACACCCTGCACACCTATGTCTACATAACATGCAAAAATAAATAGAAGGTGAGAGGAGTTATTTTTCCTGAACCCATGCATACATGTAAAGAGGAGTTATCTTTCCTGAGCCCATGCATACTTGTAAATAAAAGACCAGAGGAGTTATCTTTCCGAGCCCATGCATACATGTAAATACAAGATGAGAGGTGTTATCTCTCCTGAGCCCATGCATACATGTAAAGAGGAGTTATCTTTCCTGAGCCCATGCATATATGTAAATAAAAGACAAGAGGAGTTATCTTTCCTGAGCCCATGCATATATGTAAATAAAAGATGAGAGGAGTTATCTTTCCTGAGCCCATGCATACATGTAAATAAAAGACCAGAGGAGTTATCTTTCCTGAGCCCATGCATACATGTAAATAAAAGACCAGAGGAGTTATCTTTCCTGAGCCCATGAATATGTGTAAATACATTTCCTTTCACCCCTCATACTTGATTGATCGTTTAGCTGGACATAAAATTTTAGGATGGAAATATGTTTCCTTTGGAATATTCTGTCTACTCCAATGTCACTGATGGAAATTTTGATGCTTGTTGGTCACTTGTTACTTGGCTTTGGAAGCTTCCGGTATTTCGTCTGTCTTTGTTGGGCACTCTGATTTCTCATACATGTATCTGAGTCTGGCCGTTCACCGTGTGCCGGACATTGAGTAAAGAAACCCAAAGTACATACATAAGGTTAATTAGCCTGAGAAAATATCTTCGGCTGTTTCTTGGATAGTTCTTACTACTATTTCCTTAATTCTCTCTAAACCTGCAGATTGCAATAATTGAATGCATTGCTGTCATGTATAAAACTTCTATTCAAGAAGTCAGGTGTGGTGGTACACACCTTTAACCCTAGTATTCCAGAGGTAGAGGTAGGAAGATCACCATGAGTTTGAGACTACATAGCGAATCAGCCTGGGCTACAGTGAGACCCTACCTTGAACAACCAAAACAAAACAAATGAACTTTTTCTTCATCTCTGCCTTTGCCTCTCTGCTGTATATTCTATAACAGTTCCTTGATTTATATTGCTTTTTAATAATTTTTAAAAGTAATTTTTATTTTGGATCATTCTGTTTTGTTCTATGACAGAACTTTTTTTTGAAAATCATAATTCCTATTCCTGGAATATAGCATTTATTTAAATGTCCTTGAATCTTTATTAGATAGTTAAAATTTTCTTTTGTTCTCTGAATTATCTCCATGGTGGTTTCCTGCCCATATGCATTTATTTGTCCCTACTGCTGATTCTCTTCATGTTTTGTTTTGTCCACTTACATTTCTTAAAAATATCTATATATTAGCTGGGCATGGTGGCACGCACCTTTAATTCCAGATCTCTAGGAGGCACAGGTAGGAGGATCTCTGTGAGTTCAAGGCCACCCTGAGACTACATAATGAATTCCAGATCAGCCTGCACTAGAGTGAGACCCTATCTTGAAAAACCATTAAAAAATGCATATATGTATAGAATGGTGTATGTATCCTGGGGTGTTGAATATATAAGCCAGTTTCTCACTAGTTCTCTCTCATACTTGACTATCACATGCGAAGGTGAGTGGGGTGGTATGAGATGTGTCCCTTACAAGGCTTTCCTTTAAAGTGAGTGGGCAAAGAGCCCGTGGGTGGGCAGAGGATTCTACAACTTCCAGAATACTGTAATTACTCTGGGAAAGAATATCCTCCACTGAATGCTGAGATTGTTTTTTTTTTTTTTTTTGAATAACTTCTGCCATCAATTATACATAAACCCCCAATTGCATTTATCTTTTAATTTTGTGTATTTTGCCTAGAGGTAGCTGACAGCTGCCTGATAGGTAAAGGAACCTTTAGTTATGCATCTGTTTATGGCCTCAGTTTTGATCTTACCTCCACAGGACTTGTCAGTTCTGACCCCAGATGCTGCCTCATGTACCAATGGTCAGGTCTGCATCCATACAGTTCTGACCCCAGACCCTGCCTCATGTACCAATGGGCCTGTCAGCACCCACCTCCTGTGAGCTCTGTAGACAGAATTCCCCTCACTATAGTTTTTCTCTGTTGCTTCACTTCTTTTTCAGCTTGAGTTCTATCACGGTACCTCCTCAGGGGATGCTTGGCCACAATATGTGCCCAGTTTTCCTCATCAAGCTAGAACTAGATTTGGAGGACTGAAGTTTTAACATTTATTCAGATTTTTATGAGATAGATTTGTTTGTACTTGGTTACCTTTTCCCCAGGTGAAATAACTAATTTCTTTATGTCTTACTCACAAAATATATGATGTAGACTTAGTTTTCACTTCTATATTTTCTCCAGTTTTTAGAAGTGTTGTTTTAGGAGGTCTGTTTGCAAATATGGAACCATAAAAACAGATTGAAATCCTATAAAAATATATATAGACAGGTTAAGGAGCATATCATTACTTTAGAATATAGCTATAATTACCCAAATCTATATTTCATTTTCATAAGATTTCTCACACAAGATTTATAATGCTTGACCAAATTGATGCCAACCAATAAACCTATAATGACAGACAACATTAAGTTTTAAATTGCATTAATACTAACACCAATAAAAGACTCCATTGGTCAAGCCTCCAAATCTAAATCAGGTGGAATTCTTATTAAATAGATGTATGAGGATAGGCATGCTGGCACGTGTCTGTAATCCCAGCACTTGGGAAGTGGAGGCAGGAGGATCAAGTTCACCCTTTACTACATAATGAGTTTCATTGGGCTACCCATGGGACCATGCCAAAAAACAAAACAAGCCGGGCGTGGTGGTGCATACCTTTAATCCCAGCACTTGGGAGGCAGAGGTAGGAGGATCACCATGAGTTCGAGGCCACCCTGAGACTTCATAGTGAATTCCAGGTCAGCCTGGGCTAGAGTGAGACCCTACCTCAAAAAACCAAAAAAAAAAAAACCAAACCAAAACAAAACAAAAGCACTAAAATAGCTGTATGAATGAATGACAATGTAAAAAAGAAAATTTGTCATCTCACATTGTGCAGATTATTGAAAGGGATGAATTTTAAATTTGGCTTAAGACATTTCTGGGAGATTTAAGTAATATTTGTAAATCTAGAAATTTTACAAGAGAAATGTGTGTGACAGTGAAGTTAGTTTTCTAGCAAAAGGGATTGTAGGGGCTGTGGAGATTGCTCAGTGGCTAAAGGTGCTTACCGTACAAGCTTGCTGTCTGGAATTCTAATTCCCAGCCTCCACGTAAAGCTAGGCACAAAGTACCACTTATGTCCCTGATCCCAATGTACCTACTGAGCTTGCAGATCAGCTAGTCTGGCCTCCTCGGTGACAAACACAGAGGTCCTGCCTCAGACAAGGTAAGACAAGACCAACACTTTGAGGGTGTCCTGTGATCACCACACATGTACATATTCATACACTCACACACACACACTGAAAAGAAGAAATATTCTGAAAAAGTATCCGGTAAAATTTACGTGACTTCAGGAGAGCAGGCTTAAGCAGAAAACGTCATGAGCGCTATCAAAAGTCTTTAATTACCGTGATGCTCTTTTGTCTACCAGCCTCGTAGGTGGCTCCTCCTCACACCTTGACTGCTTGGTGACTCTCTTTTCCTTCACAGTGTTTCCAGGGTTGATTTTCCTGAACACAGAACCTGAGATTACCTGGGTCTCATTCTTGCCTCTCGTCTGTAGTCAGCGAAGGAGAGATTTGCTGAAAGTTATTGCTCTTGGCTTGAACAAGTCAGCAAGCATGAGAATCTGTTCTTTAGGAAATAATTTTAGTCTGCCACTGAGGCTACATGGCTCTTGTTGGGGCCTTAAAGTTTACCCTAGCACATTTATGTAGACATTTTCCCCCTGTGACCTTAGGGATCAGACCATCATGACTGTATCACGTTCATAGTAAGCCTCTTTTCTTATTTCCTTATTTTTTTTTTAAATACCTTTTCCCTTTTATAATCTCTGTTTCCATTTCTCTTTTCCCAACTGTTTCTGCATAAGCTAACACCTTTATGTTTAACATATATGGGTGTTTTTAGTGACCAAGGAAAAAAGAATCAAGATTAACCCTCAGATTTATTTTAAATTTAAACGAGCTGCTTCTGAAGTGGAGACTTGGAGAATGTCACATATACTTATTAGTTAATTGGGACTTAAATGAAACTGTGTACCCCCAAGTTAATAATGAAATATACATTCATGTTATCACTTAGAGTCTTGAAAACTATATAGGTTTTATTTTTATTTATGTATTTTCAAGGAGGAGAGAAGGAGAGAGAGAGAGAGAAAGAGAGAAAGCTCAAATATCCAAGCATGGATGTACTAGGACCTTTAGCCATTGTAAATGAACTCCAGATGCACACACCACTTTGTGCATCTGGCTTTACGTGGGTACTGAGGAATCGAACCCTGGTCCTTAGGCTTTGCAAGAAAGTACCTTAACTGCTGAGCCATCATTCCAACCAGAAAAACATAGTTTTGTTTTGTGGTAGTGTCTCACTCTAGCCCAGGCTCACCTGGAACTCATTTTGTAGGCTTAGGCTAGCCTAGATGTCCCAATAATTCTTCTATCTCTGCTTCCTGGGTGCTGGGATTGAAGATGTGTGCCACCATGCCTGGCATGGGTTTTAGATAGTTTATTTATGTAAAATATTTCACAACGCAGCTCTAGTCTCTTCAGATTCTATGGATTCAAATATTTTTAAGAGATAAAATCCACAACAATAAAGAAGATGTAGGTTAGACGTGGCATATTTAATAGCTCTAGTCAGATAATAGTATGTTAGATAAAATGTACTGTAGTTTCATACGAAGAATAGGGATAAAAACTTCTAAAGAAAAGGAACTTTCCTGTTTTTCTTTTTCTTGTTAATGTCGGAAGATTTTTCCCAATCTTTTAATCTAGTTTTTAAGTTGTTTATTTAGACTTTTGCCCTGGCCAGACCATTTTCCTTGAGAAGAGGCTAGCCCATAAAGTTGTTGGTTTCATGTAAAAAAAAAAAAATATATATATATATATATATTTGGTTTTTCAAGGTAAGGTCTTATGCTAATTTAGGCTGACCTGGAACTTGCTATATAGTCTCAGGGTGGCCACAAACTCATGGCAATTCTCCTACCCCTACCTCCCAGCTTATTTACATTTTTTAAAGGTTCTATTTCTAAAAGAAATTAGTATGTGGAAAATAAAGAAATCCTATGATGTTATTTTGCATCTAATTACAAAAATATTATCTTTGCTGGGCATGGTGGGGCACGCCTTTATTATCCCAGCACTTGGGAGGCAGAGGTAGGAGGATCACAGAGAGTTCGAGGCCACCCTGAGACTCCATAGTTAATTCCAGGTCAGCCTGGGCTAGTGTGAAACCCTACCTCAAAAAAAAGAAGAGAAAAGAAAAGAAAATGTAAATAGAGCATTTATAGTGCCATACAGTATTTCCTAATATATTTCACGTTTCCATCCTATGTCTTTTTTTGTAAAGTTGTAACAGTAAAGAATATGTCATTTACACCTACTTTTTTTTTTCACCAGAACTGCTAGCCTATGTAGGTTCTAGAAAGTCTATAAAACACTAAAGTGAATAGACATTCCGCCATCATTGTTGACATTTTACATGTTATTATATTTAAAATCTGATGTGCCACAAATGCCTCTCTTAGAAAAGAGAGACCTGAACATTCCTAATGTAACTTCTCTGTGGGTGCAGAAAAGCACCTCAACCTGAGAGTAAAAAAAGGCAGAACAAACCAACGACTAAAGCCAGTGAGCCAAAAGTAGCCAGAGCGGATGAAAGAGAGAGTCTTACAGGCAAATGCGGCCCGGTTCTGTTGAGAGCCCAGCTCAGGCACCACGTGACTCGATGCCCAGGAGGCAGGGGAGTAGCTGTGTGTAGGAAGGAGAAAGTTTGATCTAGCCTGCTTCACACCCACATTTCCTCCCCAGACATGGCCAAATGCTGAAGTCCACCAACACTGTTTCCTCCTCTGAGAAACTGTCCTGTCTGCAGATCTGGGCGCATCGTGCAGAAAATATTTGAGAAATGCCTGGGTAAGGGTGGAGGAGAAAGTTTCCACGGCATAACATTAGAAAAGCGTCTGCTCAACTCTCACAGTGGAGGTCAGGAAGAAGATGAGGGAAAGACCAACAAATAAAACACAGACATGGGGGATTTAAACATGTCAAATGAAATTTGAAGTCATTTTGGTTTATAGATGGTGTATTTTGTTTTAGGGTTTTAGACACAGAATCATGATATAGTTTCTTAACAGATTTTTATACTTTTTATTTATTTTGGTTATTTATTTATTTGAGAGAGAGAGAGAGAGAGGGAGAGAGAGAAAGAGGCAGATATATAGAGAGAATGGGCGCTCCGGGGTCTGTAGCCACTGCAAATGAACTCCAGATGCGTGCACTCCCTTGTGCATCTGGCTCACGTGGTTCCTGGGGAATCGAACCAGGGTCCTTAGGCTTCACAGGCAAAAGCCTTAACAGCTAAGCCATTTTCCCAGCCCCTCATAACAGATTTTTAGTTTTGGTATGTCAAAGTAGGCTCTCGCTGTAGCCCAGCCGCATGTGGTGTGTCGTCACCCGCCACTTTATTTCTGTTGCTCTCTCAACCAGATTCTGTGACTAGCGATCTAAAAACAATGGTGTGGAGACGGCAGTGGACTGATGCGCTTTTTTTCCTCCGTGGGTATTTTCCCAAATTTCCTATCAACACTGAAACTGTGAAGTGTGCAGAATTTAGAAGAGGAAGGTGGGTGGATAAAGAGAGGAGAAGGCGGGAAGGAGGATGGTTGGGGACCAAAGCAAAGGTGTGGTGTTTCCTGGAATGGGTTTCCATGGTTCTTTCCCAGACCCATCATGCCCTTTCCCCCATGCCCCCCTCAGCTCCACCGCCAAGTCCGTGGTGAGGCATCCATGGACTCACCACACTTCCATTTCCCAGCCTTCATCTTCACTCCTTCCCTTTGCAGACTGTACCTCCCTGTTGGAATGCAACGGCTATTTCCGTGTAATCTAACTCTAATGTCTCCTTGTCTAGCATGTACCCACGTAAAGAGACCAGCCAGAACGGAGTCCTCCTTAATCAAGTTTTAGCTGATCACGTCTTCTGTAGCTTCATACAGGGTGGTGGTGGATGGAGGGTACGGGTTCAATAACACTGGCAGAATATAGATTGCAGCAGAGAGCAGACAAACCAGTCAGGGAAGTGGAAAAACCGAGAGGTCATGAGCGAGGGCTTTTCATTTCATTGGAACAGACAGGGCCCTGCTGTTTCGTTCCCCAACTTACCCTGCATTCCAGATGGGGAATGCACTTGGCGACACACCGTGGTGGAGGCAGTGCAAAGATCACATCGGCCACCCACAACTGCCGTACGCTCTCTCCAAGTATACGCTGGGATGATAACTATAAAGAAACATTTAGGTTCTGGGACTTAAAATTTTTCAATTTGGCCTTTTAATTGTATTGTTATGATATTTTGTCCCCTAAGATGTCCAGAAACCAGCTATGTATTTTGGCATTGTTTATATTTTTGCTTAGCAACCAATCGAGTGTGGGTTGGAATCCAAAGGAGAACTATTGAACAATGAATCCATAAACCCAACAACTGAAGAGAGTCAACAGTCTTACAGAAAACAAGTTCAATTGCTTTTCACTTCATGCCCCTGGGTAGCCAAATGCTTGTGCGCACAATTAAACCTGTGCAAACTAGCCACATTTGTATGTCTCAGAATGAAGCCCGGTTAAATTACTATGAAGCAATAATTTTCTCATTCACCGAGTCTATCAATGATACAAGAGAGTAGAGCTGGATGGATCATTTATAGCTTAGATCCCGCGCCACTCTCAAGGTGTTATCTGGGAGCCTGATGATGTTTCCATGGACTAGACAGGCTAGAGAGTTATTGATACATGACTTATGAGTCATCGCCCAAAGCCTCAATGAAAACAGACAAACAGCTTCAAAAAGGGAATTCTGACTCTTGTCAACTATGGTTATTGTTGATTTCTATCCTTCTATTTGTTTTCCCTTGGCGGTCCAATGACAGTTCAATCTGAGGCCGTAGCCAGCTCCATATCCATGCAGAGTTGGTCCAGAACCAGTGTATTAGTTTTGCCACATGGTGTCATGCTTCTTGAAATGTAAACCGAGACTGAACTGGGCATGGTGGCACATACCTATAATCCCAGCACTTGGGGGGCAGCGGTAGGAGGATCCCCATGACTTTGAGGCCATCCTGAGGCTACCTAGTGAATTCCAGGTCAGCCTGGGCTAGAGTGAGACCCTACTTTACAAAAAGAAGAAGAAGAAGAAGAAGAAAACAAAGAAAGAAATGCAAACTGAAAATGTGATCTCGGCGTAAGTGAATAGATAGAGCAAGCATCTCACTTGATATGAGGGTCAGAGATGGATGTGGGTAATTGTGGTCAGAGAGCAGACTGTCCCTGGTACCACCTATTTTTAAGTCTGCCTTTGTAATTATTGCTGTCAGGAGATAGAGCCTCTGTCCCACTCTTTCAATCTACAGTGGCCTTGTGACTTGCTCTGGCAGGGGAATTCAGTGGCCATGTCGATGCCAGCACCAAACGTAAGTTTCAAGGGACCCTGTGGACTGCTTCTACTCCATGGGAACAAGTGTGACCTGACTTAATGAATGACGGCAGGCCACATGGGACAGAATGGGACCTGCCTGGCCAATACATTGAGTTACCCCTCCCGCTGGGTCCTTAGCTGACCTGCTAATTCAGACTCACGAGAAAGTCAGAAAAGGTTATCCAAGTTCATCCTGAATGCTTGCTGGCTGTACCCGGTGAGCCCGTAGGCTTACGTAAAATGACGATTAACACTGGTATTAAGCTAGTGAGATTTGGGGGGTGTTACTCACTATAGAGTAACAGCCCTCCTTTTTCTTTTGTTGTCCTTCATTTTGCTCTTTCCATAGAAAGAACTTTCCTTGTGCCTTGTATTATTTTTTTTTAAATTTTCATTTATTTATTTATTTATTTGAGAGCGACAGACTCAGAGAGAAAGACAGATAGAGGGAGAGAGAGAATGGGTGTGCCAGGGCCTCCAGCCTCTGCAAACGAACTCCAGACGCGTGCGCCCCCTTGTGCATCTGGCTAACGTGGGACCTGGGGAACCGAGCCTCGAACCGGGGTCCTTAGGCTTCACAGGCCAGCGCTTAACCGCTAAGCCATCTCTCCAGTCCTTGTATTATTATCGTTAGTAATTGTTATGATTACTTTGGCATGTCACATGTGTGTGTTGGGGCGGGGGATCAGAGGACAAGTTAGAGGTTCTTACCTTCAGCCTTGACGCTGTTCACTGTCTCATTTTCCAGGCTAGTTGGTCCGCAAGCTTCTGAGAGATTCTCCTGTCTGCATGCCTCTTCTTTTCCTAGGCATGGTGCAATCACAGGCACCCTCTACAACGTCTGGCTCAGTGAGGGCTCTGGGTATCCAAACGTGGGTACTCATGCTTACCTTGCAAGCACCTTATCAATTAACCCATCTCCCCAGCCCCCTGGAGTCTTATGACAATCAGCTAGCCCGCGCAGGTAGCAGAACTCAACTGGGGCTGAATCATGGCTGCCTTTCCTTGGGGAATGTCTTGACAGCGACGTCCCATACGCAGCTTAGCGAGATGCCTCTGGTATAAGAGTGCTTCAAGAAATATGCATTGGTTATTAATATGTTATATTTTTCTGAACATCTGTGCATTTAAGGGTATTATTACTTAGGTTGCAGTAATGAAGTATCTCTCCCTCTCTCTTTATTGGCTGAAATTTGCATATGTGGCGACAACTGTGCCATCTCTCTGTGCCAATTACCCAGAAAAGATGTAGAAGGGTTTGAATAAAGCACCCCTCCCCCACTCTTCCTCCTAACTCCTCCCAGCTGGGGTATTGTGGATCATCAAGCCAAACTAAAGCATTCCGGGTGAGAATTTGCTGGGGGTGGAGCGGGGCCCGCTCAAGGGGCCGATGGCCAGGGACATGCCGTGTCCGGCAGCGCTGATGCGCCTGTCACGGCAAAGTCGTTGCATCCCGTGGACCCAGCCTCCTCTGGCGACTGACAAAGCGCTCTCGTTTCCAGACGTCCGATTCTATCATTTGCAGTTGGGGGTATCCTCTTGACATTCCTGTTTCTTTACGCGAGATCGCAGTGACTTTAGATCAGTGAGTCTGTCCATGGGCCCTGGTCTACGTCGACAGGCGGAGCACTAAGTGGATATGGTTCAGTTTTTAAAAACAATGAAAAAGTGACTGGGGAGCCGTTCCTTTGCGCATTTCCTGTGTCTCACAGAACATCCTTCCATATGCTCAGAAACAGCTTGTGTCACGTGAATTTTTGGTGAGGCATGAGAAGGCTTTAAGACATAGGACGGAGTTGGTTTAGTGACACACGTTTGTTTTGAACAATGTTGCCTTCCATCTTAATTGTGAATAGCAAGTGCACAAACGTACATTAGGGCCATTTAATTGCCACCACATTTCTTGATTATAGGAAAACACCAACCTACATGGAAATCGCTGCTTGCCTACAGTATCTCTGGAGATAAGTATTTTTTTTTTAAATTCTGTTTTTAAAGGAGAAATTGAGATCAGATAAACTAGATTATTTCCTCCAAGTGACCCAGTGATTACAAGGTGGAGTCAGGGTTTGAATTATGCATGTGCAGTATCAGGAACCTGGCTGTATGCCACCGTTCCGTTGGCCTGACTCCATTAAGTCTTAGGGATGATCTTTCAGCACCTGCTGCCAGGCCACCCGTAGGCTGCCTCGACTTGCTGTTGCTGTTCCTTCACTTCGGGCTTCTCAGGTGCCCACTTCTGGGTCCTTCCCAGCTTAATCTCTCTTCCCTGTATGTCTATCTTCTGCTGTAGAGTCTCTCATGATTCTGCTCTGAACCAAGTTTCAAGTCCAGTAATGTGGCGTGAAGGATTTTTTTTTTTTTCTAGTTTACTACTGACCTAAAAAAGAGCCAAACTTGAATGGACTAAATGTTACCTTCTATCTAATTAAACATGCCCAAACCCTTTTTGTGCTATTAGTACTAAATTCGGGAACTCAAAGGTAGCATGTATTCACGGTGAAAATGTATAGAATCCTTTACACCAGAAACAGGTGGTGAAAAATGAGTTGTTACTGATTTTATTGCTGTGTGGACATCGCAGCATGTATTTATACAGACCTAGATGGTTATATTTATTACCAGATATCTGACAAAAAGCAACTGAATGGGAGAAGTGTGTATTCTGGCTCACAGTGGAGGTGAGGAAGAGATGGAAGCAAGACTATGAGGTCGCATTTCTTTCAGAGTCAGGGAGCAAACACCAGATTGGAAGTAAGGCCAGGCTATCAAGCCTCATTTTGCACCCCGAGTGACTCACTTCCACCAGCAAGGCTCCACAATCGTTCAAAACAGTGTCACCAGCTGGGACCAAGTATTCAGACACATGAGATCATTGGGGACATTCCACATTCAAACCATAACAGTGGTACACTGGTTTACATCAATTTCTTGGCTATAGCACTAGGCTAATGTTCTGTAGCTGAATTACATTCTAAAGATCCTGATCCTAATGTCCTTTCTTGTCTCCCTTCCTTCCCTCCTTCCTCTCCCTTCCTTACCCTTCTCTTTCTCTTCTCCTTTCCATTTCTTCCCTCCCTCCCTCCCTCTCTCCTTTCTGCCCTTCCTTCCTTCCTCCCTCTTTCCTTCCTTCCTTCCTTCCTTCCTTCCTTCCTTCCTTCCTTCCTTCTTGTGTTTGAGACAGTCTCATGTAGCTCAGACTCACAGTGAACTTGTTAGGTAGCTGAGGACGATTTTGAACTCAGAAGATTTTCCTGCTTCCATCTCCAGAGTCCCAGGATACCACACCTGCCTATCATGACTCTTGATTGCATTTTGAAGTCATGTCCAGGGCTGGAGCTTGGAAGGTAAGCGTGAGAGCAAAGCTGCTCATCAAATACCCATTGTTTGAGTAACTGTAAGGCTCATGTGTGTTACATCCACACACACACACACACGCACACACCCACCCACCTGAAGTTGCTTCCTCTAAATGACCAAACTTTAGATAAGTCCATCATAAGGTAAGTGGATTCATAGCCTAATGTTTTTCCCCCTTTTTCCACAAGACTGTACTAAATTAGTGTTGCAAACTAGGGCTTTATCTTAGAGACGTTTTTTCATTGAATATGAGATAGATTAAAACACAATGATCAGAAAGCTCTGAACATGTTTTCTCTTCCTTTGAGTTCAATACCAGGTTTGCCCAGTGGTCAGCTTTGCAAGTGCCTTCACTGCTGTTTTAATGGTCACATAAAGATCATTACATTAAAATTAATTCCCACCAGGGTTTCCAAATATCCTACCCCCGGTTGAGATTTTAGGAAAGCTGTGCTATTCAGAGGTTGAGAAGAAACCCAAAGAAATCATTATGTCTGGTTAAAGTTAAGAGATTTTCACACAGGAAAAGTAATTGAAAAGTATATGTTTTGCATAATGAGGCAGATGACAAACTGCACGCTGGCCTGTTAATGAGCCTCCTGGAAAGCCACGAAGCCATCGGAGCAGGGGGAAGATGCGTGCAGAGAGAAATCTCTGATCTCAACTTTTAACAACCATTTTTTAATCAAACCATTTGGCACACTGAGTTCTTAGGGCCCTGGGATGGTGAGGGCATTCTGAAGGAATGAAGAAAGACGCTTCAGATGAACTGCAAAGTCATGTGACCAACTTGGAGTTATGATCAGGAAAACTTAGTTTAACTTTGGGTTCTGTATGAAATTTCATGTTTATTAAGGCTGAGACTACTGTCTTCCTTAAGGGGTTAGGTGATATGATCATAGCCTTTTGAATGATACTTCAGATGAAAACCTAAATACAAGTTTGGCATTGTGCCTTCTACTGTGTCCCAGCACTTGGAAGGCTGAGGCAGGAGGATTGCCATGAGTTTGAGACCTGCCATGGCTATACAGTAAGTCCCAGGACAGCCTGGGTTATAGAGTTATATCTCCAACAAGTGTAAATATAAAATCAAAACCCTAAAATAAGGCAAAACAAACAAACAAAAACACATCAACAGAAACAAAATACTTAAAGATGTCATTTCTTTTTGGAAAGATCCACCCAATTTTGAATTGAAGCAACATTAACTCAGGGGGATGCAACATTAACTCAGGGGGATGCTAGAAGCTACTATATATATATGTGTGTGTGTGTGTATGTGTGTGTGTATATATATATATATATATATATATATATATATAAAAATTCAACTCACCCTCCTGTTACTATGACTTCACAGAATTAGGTGTTTCAACACTCCACTGTGTGTGTATGTATATATATATATATATATATATATATATATATATATATATATATATACACACACACATACACACACACACACATATATATGTATATATACATATATATGTATATATACATACATACACATATATATGTGTATATATGCATATGTATATATGTGTATGTATGTATATGTATGTATATATAGTATTTCTATAAATGATTTTATATATATATATATAATTATTTAACTTGTACAAATATTACGCTAGTGACTGAGTCACCAATAATAATTGCCTGGAGATAGCTTCCTGTCAAACAAATATATACATAAATCATTCCTTCAGCTGCTAAAAAATTTAAAAAAAATCTCTGTTTCCTATTTTCTAAAGGCTCAGTAAAAGAAACCATTCTTGGTAGGTGATGTACTTTTCTTCTGACTTGTCCAGATTGGCGGTATAATTATCTCAAATTCCTGAAGAGGGGCCAGCTGTCCACTTCGGCTCATATTGCAGGAGCGGCCCTTCCTAGAAGAAGCAGTTTGCTAATGTAAACTGAAGTGCGTCTCCCGGGCAAGAGCAGGTCCAGACCCACCCACCTGGGATCCAGTTACCAGTTACAGGGAAAGACCGGATTAGAGTTCCACGGGCAGGAGGCTGACTGGCTTCCTTCTCTGTGCTCATCAGTCCTGGCCATGCCCAACAGCATCATCACCTGTCACGTGGAGGAGCTGGGAAAGGACATCAGCCCACCTCCGGGGAGCCAGCTTCCACTGGCCTGGGGGAGGCACCTGGTGACGGTTTGCATTTCACACGGCCCCAGATGAGCCCAGAGAAGCGTCATTTGCGAATCACTGAATTAATCTAAACTGCCGTGTTGTCCTGGATGAGTAGAGAGATCCTGAAGGCTAGGCACATGGCCAGGATCCAAAAAAGACAGCAGCCCTTAAAAGAATCTCATGTGCCTGAACTTGCATGGCCCATATTAATGAGTGCGCCTAATTCCCTTCCCTGTGAAAAGGAGACGTGAGGTCTTCATTGGACAGCTTCATTTCCCTTCGGTGTGCTATCCCGGGGATTCCAACCCCATCTGATACTTTGTGTTTGTTTTACTTCTACGTCCAGCACTTGCCGCAGTGTTATGTACGTGGTAGAAACGTCAACATTTGCCAAAAAAGTGAATATACTTCTGGTGGGTCCATTTGCACTGTGGTTTTGCAGGAGTTATTTGAAGTGTTCGTAGTTTGTTAATGGAAGAGATCGCAAGAAAGGTAATAGCAAATTATGATATGCTTGACAAAAATTCAACTCACCCTCCTGTGACTATGACTTCACAGAATTAGGTGTTTCAACACTCCACTGTTTACTTGGGGGAAAGCTGTTTGCAGAAACGAGTCACCTTTGTCTAATATCATTTTTTTTTTTTTTGCATTTTTCCTCTCTCCTTAACTTATTTTTCCTTCCTTAGTGTGCAAAGTCAATCTCAGTATTTTTTTTTTTTAATTTGCTCAAAACCTGCTTTTTGGTTCCTCTGGGTCATGACCACATCCAGGCTCCAGGCTTTGCATCCCTCCCAGGCTTCTTTTCTCTGCCTACGCCACACAACTGCTGAGATTTCTTTTTGTCTTTTTACAAATATGTACATATACATTTGTGTGGAAGTGCATGTGTATATGGGTATATGTGGATACAAGAGGATGTATGTGTGGGGGTGCACGTGTATCTGGGTATATGCATATGTGAGGGTACGTATGTGTTGGGGGGCAGGTCGTTTATGTCTATGTTCAGAGGACAACCTTTGGTGTCTCCATCAGGAAGTCTGTCCACCTCTTTTGACAAGGGGTCATCATTGGCCTTGAGCTCTCCATTTAGGTAGACTGGCCAGCCAGCAAGTGCCAGTAATCCAACTGTCTCTACCTCCCCAGCATTGCCATTATAAATACGTATTACCATGCTTGGCATTTTTATGTGGGTGCTGGGCATCAAACTCAAGCCCTGATGCTTGAAAGTCGTTCACTTTACTGTCTGAGCTAACTAAAGTTTCTTTCTTTTCTTAAAAAAATAATTTTTACTGTGAACTTTAATATATGAGCATATTGTAAATTGGTCACGTTCCCATAATACTTTTTGTTTTATTGTTTTTATTTACTAATACCATGTTTTCTACATTCACTTGCTAGTCTTTTGTGGTCACTCAATATTTCTTCCAAGCTTTTGTGCTTCTAATTCAGATCCATGGTAATGAGTATTATTATATTTTTTTATAAACATAGATTTTCTTTCTGTGGCCCATTCCTAAAACCTTTCATTAGTTTTGCTTTTGGAAAGTTGCTGACTCTCATTACTCTAATGACCTGCCCATTGACCCTCCACATCTGGTCATTTGGTTGTAAAGTTCTCTTCTCTGTCTTTAACTTCCTATTCATTATTGAAGCCTCTTCTGTGAAGCCTTTCTTGAACATTCTTCAGGTTTGAGACAGGGGCCTCATGTAGTCTAGGCTGGCCTTGAACTCACTATGTAACCAAGGAAGATGATGAACTTCTGATCCCTCTGCTTCTATTTCCCGAGTGCTGGAATTACAGGCGTTCAACATACCTTCTTTCTGTGGAACTGGGGGCATCATGTTAGTTGGACAAATATTCCACCAATTGAGTTACATCCTCAGACAGAACTTTGAACCTCTTTTTATAATTCATCCATCTACCATCTATGACTTAGCATCATTGAGTTATTCTGATAACATAGACTATGTTAGGCTAGAAGTGGGAGGCAGAGGTAGGAGAGTCACCATGAGTTCAAGGCTACTTTGAGACTACACAGTGAATTCCAGATCAGCCTGGGCTAGATTGACACCTTACTTTGGAAACCAAAAATTAAAAAAAAAAAAAATTGGGAGGGGAGTGATATATTTTGAAGAAAGAAACATCCTGGCTAAGCAATTATTGCAAGCAGCAAATGACTGTCTCAAGGTCATGAGTTATGAGCAGTTAGGTATGTACTTGCCATGATATCATTTAATTAATGTCTTCAGTCCTTAAAGTGGTCAGAGCAAAGTTATTCTTCCAAACACTAATGGCTGGAATCATATGATAGGCAGGATTCCTTTGGTTTATGTAGAAGACCACCTCAATGCAGCAATAAGAAAGACAGATGTGAAGCTTTGCATTGAGAGCACCTGCAGTTTCATTTACCAAAAAATACAACTTAAGCCTACACTGCTGTGATTTGAATGTGACATGTACCCCACAGACTCCTGTGTTTTGAACACTTGCTTCCCAAATGGTGGCACTGTTTGGAAAGGTTCTGAAGATGGAGCCTTGCTGGAGGGAAGTAGGTTACGGCAGGTGGTCCTTGAAGTTTTACAGCCCCGACCCACTTCCTGTTCTCTTCTTCCTGATGCCAGACGTATGGCTGCCCACGTCTGCCGCCTGCCTTCTCTACCCTGATGACTAAAGGCCCTGGAACAGTAAGCTAAGGTAAACTCTTCCTTATGCTGTCTTTTCTTTCTTTGGTCAAGAGTAGAGTAACTGAAACTATCTCTGTAATGACTACCTATGCAGCGCTTCTTCAAACAACTGGAGAAATCATTACATTCTCTGGCTTAGCTTTGGGGGATTTTTAAGTTGACCCGTCACATTACTGCTTTTGTTTTAGGACATATGGATGCCAGGGCCAAACCGGGCAGAATTCAACCTGCCTGTCATTTCTCCGCCAGTCACACAGCACCGACCTTTGGCAGAGCATAGGTGCATTGAAGAAGTTTTTCTCCTTCCAGTCTTGAGCTTATAAAAAGGGTTAATAAGACTACCTAAGGTAAAATCCAGCAGTAAATGTCATTGTGTTGGTTGATCTGTGTTCTTCTGTTGGCATTTTCATTTGCACCCCGGCTCCCCGTTGATCTGTGGGACCAAGGCCCTTTCTGCATATTGAAGGTGGTAAAGACCATTGACCAGCATAGCTTTTAAACTCATGACTTTTTTACCCCATATTTTTAAAAATAATTTATTTATTTGAGAGCGCAAGAGAGGGAAAAAGAGAAAGAGAGAGAGAATGGGCATGCCAAGGCCTCTAGCCATTGAAAACGAACTCCAGACACATGTGCCTCCTTGTGCATCTGGCTAACGTGGGTCCTGGGGAGTCGAACCTGGGTCCTTTGGCTTTGTAGGCAAGCTCCTTAACTGCTAAACCATCTCTCCAGTCCCTTACCCAATATATATATGTTTAAAATTTCCTATCTAAATGAATACACGTCGCAGATCTATATGACTAAAATTATCTATTTTGGAGACTCTTCATGGGGTCAGGAGAGAAATGAGGAGAAAAGTGCCTCTTTAATTAGATCAGTCTACCCCTTGTCTTTGTCTTTTTAACTTACACTAAGCTCCTATGGGGTGAATTATTTCATGATAGGCATCTTAAAATCTTTCTGGAATATTATCCTGCCATTGTGTGAGTCAGCTTATTACCCACATCAGTATTTGGAAGCAGCTCCTAAATGGTTTGACATTCCCTGAGTCTCATACCATCACAGTGCTGATACCACACACGGACAGCAACAGGCTTTCCACCGAGCAGACCGTGAACATGCTCAGGAACACGACTTTTGTTTAACCCCTCAAAAGACAGCAAATATTTTCCCTGGCATTCTACTACCTGGGTCATCTGTGATGCCAACCGGATGCTATTTATTTATTTATTTTGGACACTGCTCTTAGCTGCACATCACTGTCATGCAAGCAAGCACAGGCTTGAAGAACAAGAAGAATGTGAGTGTAGACAGGGGAGAAGAAGACGCTTACTGCTTGCAATATTCAAATTTAGTCTTCGTTAACTATCATTTAATTAGTCTTTACTTTAAACCTACAAGGCTCTTACGTACATTCCAGAGGACACAGAAGATGAAGATGTGAAATACAGTTGCTTGTGAGTTCACAAAAAAGAATCCAAAACATGTATGTACTGATGGTGACATGCCACATTAGGGATTATTTCTTCGGGAGGAAGGAGTGTGTCCTTTTTGCTACTCAGGAGAGGCCCGGCATGGGGAATGAGCAATTCTGATTGAATCTAAAGACAGACAGGCAGAGCTGGGTTAAGAAATCAGTTGTCAGCTGGGCATGGTGGTACGC
Source organism: Jaculus jaculus (assembly GCF_020740685.1). Taxonomy (NCBI): domain Eukaryota; kingdom Metazoa; phylum Chordata; class Mammalia; order Rodentia; family Dipodidae; genus Jaculus; species Jaculus jaculus. The sequence goes on from NC_059123.1 coordinate 5,476,002, forward strand.
ACCTTTAATCCCAGCACTTGGGAGACCGAGGTAGGAGGATTGCCGTGAGTTCAAGGCCACCCTAAAACTACATAGTGAAGTCCAGGTAAGCTTGAGCTAGAGTGAGACCCTACCCTGAAAAACCAAACAACAACAACCACAAAAAAGAAATGGGTTGTCAAACCAGCCCACCAATATTTAAAAGACAATGCACTCCATTAGACACATGGTACCCTTCAAATTATACCTACTTTATACCTATTTCTTAATTGGAAAAATAATGTGAATTTGTACCATTTTCTGCAAACTCATATACTTCTAATCTTGACCTATTTTTGTTGCGTATCTTTTGCAAAATGTGTGTGCAACTTTCATAAATCTCACCATGGACTCTGTAATTGCAGCATGCTCACTATCAGAACTCACTGGAAAGCCTTAAGTAGGTCAAATGCGTGGCACAGTGCCTTTCTGGGGGGAATGACTTATGTATTCCTTACATTCCAAGCGCTTGAATATGTCCCCCAACTTTGTAAACACAGGACTATTTAAGTTTGCTAATAAAACATGCTTTTTTCCCCCCAGTCCCATCAATTAAACTAAAAGCATGCTTTTTGTTTGTTTGTTTGTTTGTTTGTCTGTTTTCATCTGGAGGGGAGATACCCTATTTGTGGATCTGTGGAGAAGTAAGCAGTTGAAAAATAGTCTGTATACAGAGTTACTGGATCCCCTATGAGCCACCAACTGAGGGAGCCTGTACTCCATCCATGGTCTCTCTTGGTCCACAGTGCTTGGCAAAATGTGAGGCTGCTGTACTAAATCATACGTTCACCTCTGAGCCTGCTCAACAAGCAGACTTAAAAAGGGTCGCCAGATCTTTTCAGGGACCCATAATTTGTTAGAGCCAGAAAGAGATGCATTTGAACAGTACGGCTCTCCTGCTGTAGAGATCAAACCCATTGTCCGGGCTGTGTTTTGTTAACTTTGTACATAGGGTCTTTAGTGACTAGGGAGAAACAGCTGCTCTTTGTATCGAGAAGTGAAAGGAGTGAGTCTGAATGGAAAATACAGGCTCTGCCGAAAATGAAACATTTGCTTTACTGAGAACTTGGGGCTCAACCCTGCATGAGGAACTTCTGCCAGAGCTCAAAGTGGAGGGAAAAAAAAAGGGGAGAAAGCAATATAATTTGTTTGAAGTTGTTAAGCGTGGGCACATGCATGCACATGCGTATACACACACACACAGACACACGCCTAACTGGACAGACAACAGATGTGAGAAATGTGAAAGATATTTTAATTTCTGGTTCTACATCATTAGTTAGCTGACTCAAACAAAAGATGGTGACGGGGTGGGGGGGGAGCTGTTGGTTAGTTCTGGATCATTCCAAAATTTGTCTCTGTTCAGATCATATAGTTGCTTCTCCAATTTCCATCCAAGGATTAGACAATCTGGACGTTTGATTTGCAGGCCCTTCTTTCTTGTCCAGAGGAAATCTGCTTTCTAATAGATTTAGAATCTATACTTGACATTCCCAAGTCCCTTGGGGACAACGTAAACAAAGGGCAGGAATCACAAAGAGCCACCTAAGGAAGAGATTCTCTTTGTGCTCTGTGAAGTGACTTTCATTCTTTCTGCCCACGAGTCTGCATTCACTGCTGCAAGTTACTGGTTTTGTTCCAAGAGTAATTGAAAACAAGGGACATGAAAAAATAAGGGAGCGATTTCATCAAATGTGATCAGCTAAACTCATCTGTTGACAGACTCATCAGCCATCCAATTCTTATTTTTTACTTCTTTTCCTTTTCCCCTGTTTCTACTTTGTTCTTATAGTCGTGAAATATTTTGCTCACCACCTAACAAACGAGAAGCACTGGTTATTGCTACCTTGAAAGTCTAACTTGCAACGTTTTTATACATAGCCATTGATATGGTGCCATCAGAGGTAAATTATGTTAAAAGTATACGTAAATAAAAATGAGACTAAGTTGAGAAAATACTTAGCAGACAGGATGTGAAAACCTGCCTTCATGCTTTGGATAATTGAGTAAGGATATCACATGGATAAATGGAAACCTTCATAGACTAACTTATTGAATCTTCTTTTCTTTGTTGATTGTTCAGTAAAAAGCAATGTCTAGAAATATTAAGAAGTGATTTCTAGTCTACATAAACCTTGTATATCTTCTAGAACCATTTTGTGTGTGTGTCTGTTGTTACATTGCCAGTCGTTACCTTTTCTCATTTATTATCTTCTATTTTCTCTCCTTTGTTTTCTACCATCTTTTTTTTTTTCAAAGCCTTTGCTTTATTTCAGGAGAAAATATTTCTTTGCTACTCATTTAAAATGAAGTGAGGGGTATAAAGTAATATCCAGGGCACAAATTGAATAAATTTGGTGGAGATTTCTGGATTCTCCTGCAAGACATCAGCACCTATCACTGTGGATATAAAATCTAATCACTTAGCGTATTAGAAGAGGAAAAAAAAAATAAGCTTTCCCGTATTTCACACATTGACTCACACCCTTCATATTTTATCCTCAATAATGTATGCATTTTCCAGCTGGCTAAGGCTGCAGTCTTTCTGTAATTTGGACATTTGTCACTCGGCTCAGCCAGGCAGGAGAAACCCCGGTGTCGCAGGCTCCTTGCACGGCAGGCGGAGCATCTGTGGAGGAGTTGCTGACATCTGATGATTCAAATTGCAGAAATGATCCAGGACAAATTATGAACGTCTGGGTAGTGCCCAAAGATTTGAGCTGAAATGACTTTGCCCTTGGAGTCTTGCGGATTTGGCGGACTCCCGGGGGCCACAGCTCTCCCGTCCACAGGCTCTGCTCTCTGTCAACTCTCCTCCCGGCCAGCCGAGTGCCAATTTAGCTTTCCTTGGCCTGAAATGGAAAGGAAGTGGTTCAAGTTTTAGCTTACAAACCCTCAGGGTTAACTGGAGCTTTCTTTGAAATGTAAAGCAGTCCTCTATCAAGCACGGCTTAGGGCATCATCCGAGTATCAAAGGCAAAGATGATTTGATAGACCCTTACAAATCCTCATAATCTTTGGTAAGTAGTGGTCACCAGGGCCCTGGCTCTGTGTTTGCACACAGGGGAGAGGCAAGAGGATAATTTATCCAACTTTAGGGTAATGAAGTGTTAACAAAAACCACATGAAGCTATTATGACAACCACAGGCCACAGACTGCTGGAGGAGAACTCTCTGGAGACTTACCTACTTTCTAGGAACCTTTCTCATCTCAGCTCACCTGAAGGCATTCGCTGAACCCCAAGGCGAGACAGCCCAGGTAGTGGATTCATTAGACTAATGAACAATGCCGAGCGCATTGTCTCTAAAATATAACCCGCTGACATTGATATATGTGTACTTTAACTCATTCGTCCCGACTTTATTAGGTGCATATGTCTACAGCAGACACAAATGAAACAGTGTACAAGTAGGCTCCAAGCCAAAAACTAATTTATTCTTTAATGTGCTAGTGATTACTTGGAGGTTCCTTGAGCAGAGATGACAGGTCTGAGCTAATGGAGTTGTACTGTAAGTTAATATAAATCATGACAGAGCAATTAATTACAGAAACCACCGCAAATCCCTTTGTTAGTTTTCCCCATCACCAGAAGGATTTAATAATATTCATTTTGCTAAGTTCCAGTGACATTTACAAGTGTTCGGCCATTTTTAATCAAATCAATATCACCAGGCTGCTAAATTTAGTCGAGCTCCTTTTGCAAGGACTGAAATGCATCGATACCGCTGCTCCCCTCCCTTCAAAGAGATCCCATTGAAAACCCACAGTTCCTCCTTATTTGTTTACATTGAGTCATTGGGATCTGAAAACAAAACAAAACAAAAACAAAAACAAAAAACAAAACAAAACAGAACACACCAAAAAAATCCAGAATATCTAGGGAGCCCTGGCTGTCAGCAGGAAGGGATTAACAGGTGGAAGAGGAGACTCATGTCAGATGAGGACTGCTTCCGTGAGCCTAACATCCTTCATTAGTTTCCCTTAATTAACCTAAAACAACAACAACAGCAACAAAACAAAACTTGACAGCAGAAATAGATTCACATTTCGGTAGACTCTCTCAAATGTGTTAGATCAAATATAAAATAAAATTTAAAAAAACAACAACAACAGAAAACAAAAATGGGACTTTGTGGCCAGTGCTACATGTTTTCATGACAAAAGAATATGGCAAATGTTCAACCCCCCCCCCCCACTCAGCTTCATTCCTGTGTCTTCTTTGTGCTTTAGACATTTCTAGTTGGCAACCCTTCAAGACAACTGAATAGGCAGAAATTAGTTGGTTAGCGCAACTGTAGAAATGTTAAATTGTTTCTATAAAGAACAATACAAAAAAAAATCTTAATCAGGAATTGATTTCGCTATGGATTTGTGGAGCAAAATGACCTGCTGTTCCTGGGTGCCTTGTTGTCAGATCAATACACCAGCTCTGTTCTTCTAGGTCTGTTTTTCTCTGTCAAAGCTCTGTGTTTGATAAGAGCTCTGTCCCTAACTGCCACATCTCTGGATCTTCCGTGTTGCGCCCTGCCTTCTTTTGCGTCACTGTAGATTTTTATTAAGTTTTTATTGACTTACTTTCGGCTGGATTTGACACGTCCCTGAATCCAAGCCTTCACACGTGAGGGAAGCATTCTTTCCACAAAGGGCTCTGTTCCCATGCTTTTCTGTTTGTCCTGCCTCTTAGGTGCTCAGCAATCATTTCTGTTCATTATCTCTTTCTTACCAGACTAATGCCTTTCAGTCCTTTTTCCCCTGTTTTATCCACCTTTTCTCTCTCCTGTCGATACCTAGCAAGGGTGTTTTCACACGATATTGTTCAATAAATGTTCAGTAACTGAATGAACATATGCTACCCAGATGGGAGAGTAAGGAGAGTGGAAAACTCAAATTAGTTCATCAAATAGCTTGTAAGAAAAAGAGGGGGCTATAAGAAGACATTGCTAACCTCTAAGTTTAGTTGTAGGCCTAAAGTTAGAGGCAGGGATGCATTTGATGCTGTCTAACGGCAAATCTTCAGTCATTCTGATGATTATTGGTCTAAATGGTATTGCTGTAGATTTTTGTAAAGGACTTGTATTAACTCATCTCAGCTCTGGGCACTGTGGTATATCACAGAAGTCTGTTGGGGAGTCAAAGTTTGCACATTTTGAGGTTTGTGAGCTTAGGTTAACCCAGATCTGCCTACTGACCTCAGGGAAGACATGTAAGGTGTTCTGATCTCATTTCCCCAGACTCACAGCGACAGTAAGCTGTTGTAGCACACTCACTGGTAAGGCAGTGTCTGAGTTCTCCGAATGGCAAGGGGCAGAGAACACAAACCTTTTGCAAGCTGTGTAATACTTCCTGGAAGAGACAGATGAATGTCAGCTTTCTCTGTGTGTTGTTTACCGACATGACAGTGTGTTTGGTGAGCATGTTGCCCCGTCTGTGGGTCCTGGTTTCCAACAAGGAGGCCACTCATTCCTTCTTTGTTTTCAAGTGCACGTTTCAATGGTATTTAGTGTCTATGAAGAGTCTTGAAATAATTACCAATACCTGTTTTTAGAGTAGGTTAGTGCTTCAAAAAGAAATCTCCCACCCACGCCAATCCCTTGCTTGCTTGCCTTCTTCCAGCCCCTGGAAAACACTCATGGTTGTGGCCACCTACCCATTTCTGACACTTCATACAACCAAATCACATGGTAGGAGGTCTTTTGTGTCAGGCTTCTCTCTCTGATCTAAATAGCTTCCCATTTTTCCTGTAGTGCCTTGTATGAGCACTCCCTGCTTTTTTAATGGGCCAGTAAGTTTTCATTGCACAGAGGCGCCACATTTCCCATGTCCATCAGTTGATGGACATTGGAGGTTGTTGCTACGTCTGCATTAACATTATGTACATATTTTTCATGGGACAATCTTTTTTTTTTTTTTCAGACATACACCTAAGGAATGGAATTTCTGGATCAGGTGGTAAATCTGTGTTTAACATTTTGAGGAACTGTCAAAAGCTACTCTCCAAAGTGGCTGTTCTGTCTCACCATCTCACCTGGGACATAAACTTTAAAAAATGCAAAGCTTGTTAAATAGAAAGTGATCTTAGCTTACCTGCATTTGGCAGGCTCCTACTAGGAAGCTACAGATTTTGGGGAGTCAGGGTTCAGCTTATTATGCACCCAGAGCTATCGCTTTTATATGACAGACTGCTTAATTAGGATGGAAGGATGGCTGTCTGCAATGCTAGCTAACCTGACTTGACCATGATCTTCCTGAAGGCAGGTATGAGTCTTCCTTGTATCTGTGCCAACAGGGCTACGGCACATGACCTGGCACAGGGAAGACACTCTAAGAGCCTTTGAAAGAAACAAGGATGACAGGCCTGCTGAATTTTGAATTTCCATCCAAGCAGCTGACCTTTCCATTCCATGAAGTGAGCTATTTAGAAACACTCTCTAGCATATGGATTATCTCTGTCGATGGCGTCCATTCTTCCTCCATCTGTTGAGGAATTTTATCTCCTACCAAAGTCACATGAGGAGGCCTTGGTGTGTACTCTACACATGATATGAGTGATATTTTCTTTTAAAAAGCATGTAATCATATCACCTAGACTTGGCCGGCATCATAGGAAACTTAATTGGGAGATCAATATCTGGTTTTCTTCCCCTTGACAGAATATGTTTAATAGGTACTATTAAATCCACACCTCAACACGCATAAAAAACTAGCACTATTCGGTGTCTGGTTGGTTTGCTTTTATTCTTTAAGATGCTGAAGGGATTTGACATTTTGTTTCATTCATTCACAGTCTCTTTTTTCATATCTAATGAGCACACTCCACAACAATGGTCCTCAGATCCCCTCCGTCGGCAGGGGGACGGCTCTCAGGTCACAGGCTAAGAACAACACGGCATCCGTACTGAATAAAGAAGTAGAACTTCAAAGGCAGAGCTGGCTTTGAGGTCTCTGCTTTCAGGACCTCATAGCCAGTTCCTCCTGTTTATTATTTCTTGTTTGATTGGATGATAATGTAGTATGTCATTCCCCGGCCCGTGACCTGTGGTCAACTCCCTAGGGAGAAGCCAGAGTGGGGGGTATTTTTTTTTTTTATCAGCATATTTGTCCCAGTGGGGAAATAATAAAAACAGGAAGAGTGAACACAAAAGAAGTATGAAGAAAGGGAACAAAGTCCTTCATTATTGGGGGGGGTGTGAAGATCTTGGGGACTCTGCCAAGAGACTTTTTATCAGGATGGTGATAATAATAATTATTTTCTCTGTAAATAGTGTAGGCGAAAGAGAGGTTATTTTGTTGGTTTCTTTCCTTTTACTTATCTGCAGCGTATTTCCCCTCTTCACTGTGGCAGGCAGGCCACACTCACCCTCACGCTGCTGTGATTAGGAACAATTTGTACCTCTGATAACCCAGGCATCTTGTTTTTAAAATGTTCAGCTAGTGGATTTAGTTTTAATGGAAAAATTTTCTCTTAATATAGGACCTACCAGGGCCATGAATAATTAATGTCAATTTATAGCTCAGGGGATGTCTCAGAGGGATCAATATAGTAAATTAACATTCCCCCCACAACCTCTAACCAACAAAATATCTTTTGGGTATAATTAAACTTCAGAAAGGTCTATATCCTTTTAAAACAACAACACCTCACATACAAGTAACATTAGTTTTGTTTTCACCACATCTTATATTTTCCTTATTAAGATATAATCATTTTAATAAATATGTTCTAAAACCATGAGCTGTACAGGACATCTAGGCTCTCATGGAACAATAAATTAAATGATTTCTGATTGCCATGAATGAATCTCTGGCAAGACAGAGAATAAAATGAAAAGCAAACCGTACAAGTGTTCTAAACCCAATCCTCTTGGCCCTTCTGCACGCTCTTCTTAAACAAGAGTTGGAGCATGTTATTTTCAAAGTATAATTTTCTATGACCAAAGAACACCCAGGCTTTTAGTGGAGATGGCAATACTTGGGAGCTCTGACTTTTATTTTCAAAAGGGTCGTGTCTTTGTCTGAAATATCAAGTCACGTTTGAACATGGCTCCCGCCTGTTTTGTGACTGACAAGGATGGGGATTCCATTGACAACCCCTGTTCTGACATTCCTAAATCTCCCATTTGCCCCGGTCCCTCAGCATCTACCCTCACCCTGCAGCTCGGGGCAGCCCTTCCTTTCTGAGCAATCTCGTCCATCATGGGAACTGTCAGTTGGGTGCCTTTGAGGCCTGGGGCTTGCAGAAGATGTTCTGAGGACATTGTCCATCTGTCATATATGATTACCAAGTTTCTTGAGCCCTGTAGTTAGGAAGGAGTAATCCTGGCCTAGGGAAGTTGCAGAAAATGAGAAAAGAGGCTAAGATTTCTTGCAAGTCTGATTTTCTTTGTCTACATGTCCCTTCTCATTGTCATACTTTATTCCAAGGCGGGGAGGGGAAGAATGTGTCCTATACTGAGCTGGAGGTGAATGACGCGGGGCTCCTACCTACCTGGGGGAAACATTTCCCCTTGTGTAGGAGGACAGGCTTGACAACAAATAACAGATTCCCTTGGCACAGGAGCTGGGAGAAAACGCAGGCTCTGGGCAGCAGGGCACAAAGGAGATGTTGGAAGGCTTTTCCAAGGAAGTACTTAACTGCGTCTTCAAAACTGAGTTGATACCCGCTGGGTAGACAAGGGGCCAAGGGCATCCCCAGCCCGGAGCAAGAAGGTGAGGGCAAGTGTGGAGGCGTGGACCCGGCTCAGCGCCGGGACTTGGCAGAGCCTAATTGCTTGGCTCTTCCCGGAGCCCGAAGTCAGGATGGAAGCCGCGCCGACCTCCCAGGCCAGAGGCAGATTTCTTTGCAGGCCTCAAAGTAAGTGGTAGCCACCCAAATCTTCAAATCTCTCTGGGAGGCCGCAACTCCCACAGATGAAGGGGAAAGGAGCTTTGAAGAGTCACAGGCCCTTTGTTCAGATGCGCTTCAGGTAGAGACTTGCCTGTCAGCCGTGTCCGAATACCAGCCTGCCAGATGTGCATAGCCTGGCTCCTTGCGTCTGTCGCGCCACCCAAGAGCAGGAGTCCTGCGCATCTGTTTGCTGGACCACCGGCAAAGGCCGCCCGCGCACAGTGGGCATCATTACAAATGATAACAGGCTCTCCCACTTCACCTGGTAGACACGGTTCTATCGGGTGTCCGCTGGTTTTGGGAAAGTTGGGACAAAAATATCTTGGGCCAGGCGTCGCAGCAGTAACGGGAACTCACTTCTGTCAGGTCTGGGGACTGGGAATCCCGAGATCAAGCCTTTGAAAGGTTTGGTCTCTGATGCAGGCCCACGGTCCGGTTGGTAGAGGGCACCTTCTGCCTATGTCCTCACATAGCGGAAGGGACTGCTGAGCTGTCTTGTGTGAGGACACGAATCGCACTTATAAAGGCGCATTTTCGGGACCTGGTGTCCTCCACAGGTCTTACCTTCCAATTCAGTTGCCTTAGGGATTAAGCTGCAGCATATGAATTTGGGACATGGGAAATATTCTCACCATAGCCTGTGGCTAAAACCCTCCTTGGCTGGCAGAGAGAATATGAGGCGCTGTTGTTTGGTTGTGGGAAAATGGAAGTAAACATCCTAAATGAATGAAGCGATCTCAGATAGACAAATATCCTAGATTTGGTTCCGGAGTATTATATAGTCACCTAAAATCTTGTAGGTAGATATACAGTGGAAGCACAAGAGAAAATGTCTAGGAAAACAAAGGGACTCATAGCAGGAGAGAAGATGGAACAAACAGAGTTTAGAGAAACAGGGCAGGAAAAATAAGACCAGCATACAACATATACCCGTAGAAAAATTAAAATAAAAGACCAAAAACCAAACAAACACAAATACATCTTCTGTGGAGCCAGGACTTGCCAGCGCCCACATACCTGTGCCAGGGAGCTTACATTTGTGTAAGAGTGGGACTCCTCCTATTTCCCAGAAAACTAATTCCTTAGTTATGGAAGTTTCCAAAGAGGCCCTCACATTCCCCCCCCCCGGCATTTAACTTGTACCGATTCTCCTGCCTCAGCTTCCTGAAAGCTGAGGTTATAGATCTGCTTCCCCAAGCCTAGCTAACTAGCCCTCACGTGTCTTCCTTGGCACAAATCTTCCAGCTTCAGGGTCACCTAAATCCACTTCCATCTCCACCCTGTCCCACCTTTCTGGGAGACAAAGTTACTGTACGTGGCTTAGGCACCCAAGGGTGCTGGGTGGGCATAGCCCTGTCTGTAAAGTACTTGTCTTGCAAGCATGAGGAACTTAGTTTGATCTCAGAAACCCATGACAAAAATACCAGCATCACTCTTACTTTTGGTTAGAGAAGCTTCTCTTTTCAGGTGGTCGTGGCTCTGAAGCATCTCTACCATACCTTCCAAGGGTCAGAGTCTATCGCAGAAGAGGTGGCAGAAAAAAATGTAACAGTCGAAGGAAGGGTGGGACTGCTTACAAGGCAATCATCCAGACAGAAATTGGCCTCAGTTTACATGACCTCGCAGTGTCTAGCAAGATCTTCACAAGACCCCCCCCCCCATAATAGGAAGGAAAAAATATGATAGCAAAATAAAAGAGAGACTAATGGGGAGGGGGAGGGGGAGGGGATATGATGGAGGGTGGATTTGTGAAGGGGAAAGGCGGGGAGGGGAGTGAATTATCATGGTTTATTTTCTATAAATATGGAAGCTGTCAATAAAAAAGTTAGAAATATTACCCGCATCTGGCACAAATCTATAATCCCAGCTCTGGAGAGGAAGAAGAAGGTGGATTCTTGGGGATCAACTGGCCAGCCAGGCTTAACTGGTAACTTTTAGGTAGTGAGAGAGAGAAGGAGGAGGAAGAGGAGGAAGATGTAGGTAGGGGGAGGGGTGGAAGGATGGAAGAAGAAAGGGAGGGAAAGAGGAGGGAGGGAGAAAGAGGTCGGGATTTGGGTGTGGAGGGGGATGTGGAGGGGGAGAAGTTTGATTGTGTCCAGCATCTGAAAACCAAAATTTCTATAGCTCAGATGATTCTGTTAGGAGCAATCAGCACTTTATCTATTCTTTCTTTCAATCACAGTTCTAGAACACCGATTTCTACCATTTGTTAACTGAGATAACCAATTATTTTCAACAATATTGTGCATTTGCAGTCCAAGGTTTTTTGTTTTGTTTTGTTCTTAAATATGAAGATTTCTTCCATCCCCACTATGGGGGTAACATTTTGCACAGTTGCATGTGGTAGTTATAGAAGTGGGAGATGCGGAAGACAGCAACGTGGAGTGGCATATTTCAACTTTGTAGACCATGGATATGGCATGGTGTGGTGACTCTTGTTCAGAGGATGAGGATCTGGGGGATGAGCTCAACCACGGGACTGTAGGGGGACCTGGGAATTTGTTCATCCTATGCTGAGACCCAGGTGTTATCTGCTGAGTCTCGAAGAAGGCTGAGGTTAGACCAATAAATTCCTTACCCAGTAGTTATCATACTTTACAATTTCTTTTGTTTAATTTTGGGGGTTCATATTTTAGTAAAGCTTATTTTTCTTGGGTAACAAAAATTAGGTTAAGTTTCTAAGGAAGGCAAGTAGTTAGGACTCTAGTTCCAGCAACCTTAAGTACAGAGATAGGAACTAACGCTATTTTGGACCCTTATATAAAATATTAGGGGATACCTTTTACCATTAAATATATAAATGGCCCAATCATTTTGGAAAACCGTTCGATGGATTCCTAAAAATGAAATATGTGGGCTGGGGAGATGGCTTAATGGTTAAAGTGCTATTCTGTGAAGCATAAAATCCAGGTTTGATTCCTCAAGACCCACATAAGCCAGATGCACATGGTGGCACATGTGTCTGGAGTTTGTTTACAGTGGCTAGAGGCCCTGGTGCACATTCTCTCTCTACTGTATCTATCTCTCCCCTCCTTCCTTTCTTCCTTCTTTCCTTCCTTCCTTCCTCTCTCTCTTTTAAATAAATAAATAACTAAATATTATTTTTTAAAAAAGAGAAACATGCTCCTCACATGACCTAGATCATTTTAGTCTAGGTGGTAATCCAGGAAAAGTCGACCTCTAAGGAAACACAGTCTTGCCCAAGAATGGGTGTATGTTGCTGCTGTGTATTTTTATAATTTATCTTCACTCAGCTGGTTTTGTTTGTTTGTTTTCTGAGACATAGTCTCCTACATTCAAGGATGACTTCAAACTTGCCATGTAACTGAGGCTGGCCTCGAACTCTTGATCCCTGTATCTTCACGTCCCAAGAGCTAGGATTCCAGGCACGTGCCACTGTGTTTGAACTACTGCTGTATTTGTAGTAGTTCCCAGCTGGATGCAAACCCAAGCTTTCATAAGAAGAACAGAAGAAGCACAAGTCACATGAAATGATGGTAAGCAGCAGTTAAAAAGAGTGAACTAGTAAAAACCAACAATATAGATTAATGTTCAAATGATTACACTGAATGAATGCTGTCACTCACCCTAGAACGGCGCCATGTAATTTCTCCTAATATTTACATTTTAGGAAAATATAAACTCGTCTATAATGAAGTGAGCAGATCAGTGGTTGTGGAAGATGGTGGGAAGTGGGACTGGGGAGTGATGGGGTCTGTGGTTGCAAAGAGGTTTGAGGAAAATCTGGGGTGATGAATACGTCAAGGATCTGGTTTATAGTGACAGCCATAAGCAAATGTCCCAACACTTCACACCTTGCAGTGGAAGTATGGAGTTCATTGTGTGCTAACTAAGCCTCAGGAAGCTGTACACATCCTTTCACATGTGTGTGTTTGTGTGTGTGGGGGGCACGTGTGTAAGTGACGTGGGAGGGCCCGAGGACAACCTCTGATGTCATTCCTGGAAACACCGTCTACTGGGTTCAGACAGGGTCTCTAGTTGGCTTGGGCCTCACTGATCAGGCTAAACTGGATGGTCTTCTATCTGTGCCTCCCCAGAGCTTGGATTACAGGTGTGTGTGTCACCATGCCTGACATTTGTATGTAGACACTGGGTCCAAAATTAGGTCTTTATGATTGTAAAGAAAGCACCGTCTCAATCGCGTTATCTTCTCAGCCCTAAGAGAGTTCTTAACAAAAATACTAAAAGCTACTTTCCTCTATCTCAAAGCTATCAAACAAGTTATTCTGTTTGCTCTCTCTCTGTCTCTCTCTTTAAATATTTTTATATTTATTTATTTATTTATTTTGAGAGAGAGAGAGACAGAGAGAGAGAGAGCAAATGGGTGTGCCAGGGCTTCCAGTTGTTGCAAACAAACTCTACACAGATGCGCCCCCTTGTGCATCTGGCTTACGTGGGTCCTCGTGAATCAAACCTGGGTCCTATGGCTTTGCAGGCAAGTGCCTTAACTGTTAAGCCATCTCTTCAGTGCTCTCTCTGTCTTTTTTGTTTGTTTGTTTAACTTTATTTATTTATTTGAGAGCGACAGACAGACAGAGAAAGAGGCAGATAGAGAGAGAGAATGGGCACGCCAGGGCTTCCAGCCACTGCAAATGAACTCCAGACGCATGTGCCCCCTTGTGCATTTGGCTAACGAGGGTCCTGGGGAATTGAGCCTTGAACCGGGGTCCTTAGGCTTCACAAGCAAGCACTTAACTGCTAAGCCATCTCTCCAGCCCTCTATGGTGTTTTTTTTTTTTGAGGTCTAGAGCAGGGTGTTCTGGAATTGACTCTGCAGTCTCAGGGTGGCCTTGAACTCAACAGCAATCCTCCTACCTCTGCCTTCTAGGTGCTGGGGTTTAAAGCATGCTCCACCATGCCCAGCTTTCTGTTGGCTGTTTTGATTTTAATTTAGCAGAACCTATGCCGGAACCTTTACTAGAAAGACCAATTCTAGTCACACTTGACTATAGTAATAATGATAACTTTCTTTCACTGTGCACTTTCTGATCAACAGTGATTCAACAGTGCTTTACCCATATTATGCCACAGGATGCTCACGAAAACATCCTGATGTCGATTCTGTAAATAACTCCAGAGGAAAGTAAGGCAGCGAAGTTTGGTAATTATCATAACATGGACTAGGTGGAGAGAGTCCCAAGGCACAGCCATATATGGTCCTTCTCCTAACTCTCATTCATAGGACGTAAATATGAAGCTATTTGGCAGAGGCAAAGACTTAAGGCAGAAGCCGGGTCTTGTGGCCGTAACCCTGTGGCTGTTTCCCATGCCCTCTGTCTGGCTTTCCTGGCTCTCTGGAACGGGAAATTCTTTTCTGAGCTCTAATTCCCCACAGTGAGGCTTCCCTGTCTGTGTTCAAACCCCTTCTGCCCGGCTGAGCGCCGGGGTTCTGAGCTCGTGGCCTTTTTTGGTCTTCATGTCCACCTGCTTTGCATCCACTCCCTCTTGGCTCTGATTAGCTCCAGCTGCCCTATTTCTCAGGTGGGAGAAATCTGAGGCCCAGAAGGGGATGGGTCCATCTTAAGGTCAGGATACATGGCAAAGTCTTTCTCAAGGCACATGGTAGACAGATCAAGCAAGAGAAGGCCTGGGAGGAAAGATGAGCAGAAACACAGGTAGAGGCCAGACAAGGAGACCTCACGTGGTAAAGCTCACAGCAGCTGGGAAGTCCTCAGAGCCAGGCGTGTCCCTCAAGGCATGCTGGGTAAGAACCGACCTTCATGAGAGACTGGGTCAACATTTCATTTTCTAAAAAGCTCCTGGAACGTCCTGTTTATGTAAAGAATGGAAGAAACCGATGGATCCTGGCATTGGGCTAGCTTTGGGTGGATTGACGGGAATCACTGGGAGTGCCTCCAAAAGAGAGCTCGCCAGGTGTGCTGGCACCTGCCTTTAATCCCAGCACTCGGGAGGCAGAGCTAGGAGGAGCGCTGTGAGTTCGAGGCCAGCCTGAGACAACGTAGTGTATTTCAGGTCAGTCTGGGCTAGAGTGAGACCCTACTTCAAAAAACAGAAAAAAAAAAAAAGAGCCTCATGGTCTTCTTATAGTCCTGCCGACCTCCAGATGGTTTCAGGTTCTCTTTCTCTCTCATTAGTAGGAAATACGGAATGCTGATGTCACACTGAGAGGGTTCAGGCGCAAGGGCTGTTTCTATTTTTCTTATCAACTCTAAATCTGACTTGCTAGAACTTTGGAGACTCTGATATCTTGGTGTGTGCCAGGATTGTTTTCTGGAAGCTCTTGTGTGTATCTACTTAAAAAACAAAACAAAACAAACAAGCAAACAAAAAACCCCACCAGAACAATATCATTTAAGCAGAAAGAAAATTCAACAGGTTTTCAAACATGGATTTAAAGTGGTTGCATGTGAATTGTCAACAGAGAGAACTTGTGATCCAAGTCGCTGGAAAGTCTTCAAGAATCAACACACCAAAAAAAAAAAAAAAAAAAAAAAAAAATGAAAAAAATAAAATAAAAAGTGGGTGAGTAACTTAACAGCTTTAGGGAAACTGAGTGTGTTCACTCAGCTATTCATTCTTCCTTTAATTTGGTAACTGAACACATTTCCAGCAGTACCAGACATAGACAGATAGACGCTGAGGATTCAGAACTGAAAACTGGAAGTGGGCTTAGCAAGTGAGTGATGGTGGAGAGAGGAAGAGGGAGAGAATGGGCACACCAGGCCTCTATCCACTGCAAACGAACTCCAGATGCATGCGCCCCTTGTGCATCTGGCTTACGTGGGTCCTGGGGCAGTGAGCCTTGAACCCGGGTCTTTAGGCTTCACGGGCAAGTGCTTAACCGCTAAGCCATCTGTCCAGCCCTCAGGGCACATTTCTTAGTCATTCTATCCCAGCAGGATTCTCCCCTTGGTTATCAGTAAAAGCATGAATAGAAGGGCCTTGGCACAAAGACATTTCTTCCCTCTGTTTGTGAAGAGCAGTAGAAATATATGAGATTGGATGGACAAGGGGCACATTTACCTGTGGCTCGATAACTTCGTGTAGTGAAACATTGCAAATGCATGCTTGTGGTGGCTTGATTCAGGTGTCCCCCATAAACGTAGGTGTCCTGAATGCTAGGTTCCCAGGGGATGGAGATTTGGGAATTAACACTTCCTGGAGGCAGTGTATTCTTGGGGGCCGGCTTATGGGTGTTATGACCAGCTTCCCCTTGCCAGTGTCTGACACAGTCTTCTATTCTTGTTGTCCACTTGATGTTGGCCAGGGGGTGATGTCCACCCTCTGCTCATGCCATCGTTTTCCCCTGTCCTCATGGAGCTTCCCCTTGAGCCTGTAAGCCAAAATAAACCTCTTCCCCCCGCCCCCCACAAGCTGCTCTTGGTTGGGCAATTTCTACCAGCCATGCGAACCTGACTGCAACAGTGCTCATGTAAAATGATACGCAATTTAAAAATTAGTTTCAACTGAGGCCTTCAATGAAGTACTGATATTGAAAGCAGCACTTGTCTCGGAGCCTATCTGGACGTGTATGCCTCTCCCACGGTTCCCTTCAGGAAGAGGGGGTACCGCGTCTCGAAGCCTGTGAGTCTGGTCTTGGTGCTTCCCGTAAGCCCACCGCGCATCAAGCTGGAAGCTGATCTTGACAGGGAAACTTGGAGCAGGTCTTGGGGAAAGACCTGGCATCGTGTACTGGAGTGGAAAATGTTCGCATTTCAGCAGCTTGGGCTGCTGAAAGAAAGGTGGCCACTGGCCGGGAGACAATGAGCGCAGGAAAGTCTCTGTGAGGCCCTGGGGAGGGGACCGTACCTAGAGAGGGAGAGGAATCCGCGGATCTTGTGTTTGCATGGGAATCAAGAGGAGTGACAGTTACACACGCCAACTTAGGAAAAGAACACCATCACCAGACCCTTCCACGGCAGTGTTTCTGATCCAAAACTCTTCATGTGGAAAAACACCGTGCCAGGAGAAGAGCGAATACTTCAGTGGTTTTAAAAAATGAAGCGTAGAGTGAAGTCTTGGGCTCAGGCATAGCAGCTCCTGCAAATGCAAAATAGGCAAGCAGACAACTGGGCGGGAAAAAGCCTTCCATTCCTTATGGCCAGGATTTCAATCTATCTGTAACAATTCTGAAAAAAAAAATAGTTTTATTGTTTTACGTAGGGGCTTAGTTGATGAGAAGTAATTTTGTTTCTTTTTGGTAAGATTGAGATTTTTGTTTTCATCCACCCAGGAGCCCACTGAGCTCTGGCACAGATAAATACTGATGTGGAGTCCTAGCTTGAAGGGTATTGTGGTTGGCTGATTGCAACTCAGAAAAGGATATTTTAAGTGCCAGGGAAGGGACTTTGCTTGTCCCGAGCCTTTTGGATTGCTCTCCTTGAGAACAATAGAGAATGTACGGCCGTGCTCCATGGGGCACTGATGTCCAGGGTAAGAGTGATATCTGATTAAGGCAAAGTGGGGCATAGAATCACTTGAGGGTGCTGGCAGGGCAGAGCCAAGGGCAGGTGAAGGAGTTCCAACAAGACTGAGGCAGGACAGAAAAGCCAATGGGGGGCTATGGCCGGGCCAGCGTGCATCGACGAGGGTAGAAAAGGCAGGCTGGAGAGAAGGGTCAGGCCCTAGGAACAGAGGATTAACTTACCATGGGACACAGTGGGGACAGAGTGGCTGCCACTCCCTCATGTATAAATTATGTAAAAAAATATTTACTTCATGGAGGCCAGCAGACCACACGGATGGTCTTCGGATGGGTCTTCTGGGGACAGTTGCCCTGTCCTTCAGGTTCAGGGAGCATAAACTGTCTCAGATGTATGAGCGTGAAAAATGGAGTGTAGACACCCCACCCCTAATATTAGTGGGCAGGGTAGAGCCATAACCCTCCTTGTTCCTGGGACAAGACACCTGCTGGGATTGGTAGAAGGAAAGGGTTTGTTTAGTCTCATGGATTGTTTTTTTTTTTGTAGAGGGGAAAATTTCATCATAATGGGTAAAGCATTGCCCGGGCAGGAGACAGGAGCAAGGGTAAGCTAGGTGGCACTAGGAAGTTAAATCCCAAGAAGATTCCTTCCCCTCCCCTAGTGGAAGGTCTCCTCCAGCGAGCCTCCGACCCCTGGGGACTTACAGTGAGGTTTAATCGCAAAGACATGGGGCTGTGGAGGACAGCGGGTTCAAAGGGCCCAGCAGGGCGTGCGCCATGGAATTCAACGGTCACTGCCTTAAGATGGAAGAGCTGCGTTCCACGTGCATAGCCTGGGGCCCAACACATAGATATCAGTTGTTAAATGGAAGTGGCTGTTGACTGTTTCCAAAGAGAGAGGCAAAAAAAAAAAAATAATAATAAAAATTAAATTAAATTTAAAAAAGCCTGGCGGAGTGACAGAAACTCCAGTAACTGGAGGCCATTCTGAGTTAGAGGTGGCACATAATGACCCCTGGCCATGGTGGCCTTGAGAGGGTCTGTGAGGGAAAACTTTAAGCAACACATGGGAGACGAGCTTCAGTTTGGGGGTGGCCTGAAGTCTGAAGTAGAATCATGCATGCACACACGTGTGCGCGTGCGCACGCATACATACAGGCGTGCACAACCATGGCAGATTAACCACACAAATTCACTTTCGTACATTTACGGGGGTCAGAAGTCTAAAGTCAAGGTGTCACTAGGGCTAAGTTCCTTCTAGATGGAGACAGAAGGGATAAATATTTTCCCTTTTATTTGGCCCTGTGTCCGTCAAAGCATCTAGGTAGGGTTTTCAACTAACTCCTGACACCTCTCTCCTCTGTCTCCCTCTCCTTCTCACTCCTTTTTCCTCCCTCCCCACCTTCCTGGGTCTCTCACCCCTGTGAATTTACATCTGTGTCTTTCTCTTTCTCCCCAGACTTTCTTTCTCTTCCTCATGATTCTGACCCCCTTCCCCGTCATTAAAAGGATCCTTGTGAGTAATCTGGATGCACTGGTTATCCATGACAATTTCCCCATCTCAAAATCCTTAACTTTCCCCATCGGTAAAGTACCTTTTGCCACGCAAAGTTATAGTTTCATGATTCCTGTGATCAGGATAGAGAAAACGTTGGCTATTTTATAAACAAAAATGTTTATTGCTCACAGTTTCTGGAGTCAGGCAAGATCAAGATAGTAAGCCCTTCCTGATAACTTCCTTTGCCCGCATCCTTCTTCCTTCCCCAGAACTCCTTCAGCTGTTACTGTCTGTCACATTTCTTACTGATTTTGTTACTCTTATGAGCAACTCTTTCATTTTTGTGTTCCCATTGGCCTCTTCAGTGACCTTAGCATCTACCATGTCATAATCAGAACCTCATCATGACCAATGACAGAAACCTGCTGATGTTGTCCATGTTAAATTTCTGCTAACTCTCTCTCCATTCTAAAATCTGTCCCCTCCCCCCCACATAGACTCTGGAATTCATTGACCTTATTATTTATTATTTATTTACTTATTTATGAGAGAGTGAGAGGCAGATAGAGAAAATGGGCACACCAAGGCCTCTAGCCACTGCAAATGACCTCCAGACACCTGTGCCACCTTGAGCATCTGGCTTACATGGGTATTGGGGAAATTGAACATGGGTCCTTAGGCTTTGCAGGCAAGTGCCTTATCCACTATACAATCTCTCCAGTCCTTTGCCATCTTTTCATTATGGTTTGTACTTTCATGAACTCACAAATCTCTCTTCCTTGTTTATATTCTATGGTCTAATGTCAGATATAATGTGAGGAATTAACACTGAGAGACATTTGAAATCATTTGTTTAATGCTGATTTAGAGGTGAGATCTTTACTATATAGCAGGGATTCTTAAACTTTTCTACTCATAACCCCTTTTTGTCCAGAAAATTTTTACAGCACCTCGACTATATAAGTATATAAGATAGGTATATGAATCAGACATTTACTAATAACAAGACATCAGGAAATTTGTTATACAATAATGCTTTGGTATGCAATATACTTCTTCAAGTTATTAAAGATGAAAGCTAAGTTGCATACCAGTGAGGTGGATGTGCTTGCTTATTTAGATCAAGTCTTACCTGAATATTTGATGGCACAAGATACAAAGCATCTTTAAAACGAGTTGATCCATAGATTATTGGATTTTATTATCAATGTTGAGAATGTCGCTTTGAATAAATACTTAGTACAAATGGTAGAAGTGAGTTGTGGCCATTTCAGAAATTGTTGGAAATTCTGTTGAAACACTGACCCCAAATCTATTCAATGATTTATTAAATTATTGTTTATTTATTTATTTGAGAGTGACAGAGAGAAAGACACACACACACACACACACACACACACACCCAGAGAGAGAGAGAGAGAGAGAGAGAGAGAGAGAGATAATGGGCACGCCAGGGCCTCCAGCCACTGCAGTCGAATTCCAGATGCATGTGCTCCCGTGTGCATCTGGCTAATGTGGGTCCTGGGGAATTGAGCCTCAAACCAGGGTCCTCAGGCTTCACAAGCAAGCACTTAACTGCTAAGCCATCTCTCCAGCCCCAATTCAATGATTGTTTTTATCTTTTCTTTTTTTTTTATTATCAGTTACATATATAGTGTGTATACAGCCATGATGGTACCATCATTAACCTTCTCCCTGTTGTTCCCCCCCTCTGCAGGTTGTGGGTGTTGCATTGTTGGGGTGGCCATCAGTTATGGGGGAGAGGCAATGTCTCTGTGTGTAATGTCCTAACATGTTGCTCTAACAATCTTTCCAGCCCCTCTTCCACAGATTTCCCTGAGCCATGTTTGGTTCATTTTAGGCCTCTTTCCGTGATGGGAGGTCTTGGGAGTCTCCGTGTCTCTGGATCTCTGATTTGGTAGGAATTGAGTGTTCTCTGTATTTTTCTCCTTCACCCTTGTACCGGTGACAGGTTCACCAAGAAAGCAGCTCTTGCTCATTACCCCACTAACTCTTTGGCTTCAGCTGGGGGGCACGATGGGCTGAATCTCTCCTCAGGTTCTGCATCCATCTGAAAAAGAGAAGCAAATTCTCCAAGGGAGAGTGATGTCAGTGCAAGATACATGGATACCCATTATCATTTAAAAAATTTTTTTTTTGTTCATTTTTATTTATTTATTTGAGAGTGACACACAGAGAAAGAGGCAGATAGAGAAAGAAAGAGAGAGAGAGAGAGAGAGAATGGGCGAGCCAGGGCTTCCAGCCACTGCAAACGAACTCCAGACGCGTGTGCCCCCTTGTGCATCTGGCTAACGTGGGTCCTGGAGAATTGAGCCTCGAACCGGGGTCCTTCAGCTTCACAGGCAATCGCTTAACCACTAAGCCATCTCTCCAGCCCCCCATTATCATTTTAGAGAGAATTGAATAGGTGTAGGCCCTCTTGTAGCCCACTATTAATGAATTTTTAAAAAAGTGAAACTCAACTTATCAACTCAAATAGTATTGAAAAAAATAAAAAACCAAGCATTCAAACACAACAATGCAATCCAAGGGGATACTAATTTGATACTTAAATGCTTAGGAATCATAGAAGGGAAACAGTGCCTTTCTTTTACACAGCTAAGCCGTTATTTTCTATAAGAGTGGAAAACGTTCTATGGACAGGAACAGCACTGCAGTTGATAACATGCAATGATAACCTTGACTCTGAGCAGAAGAGTGGCAGGCAATGCCCCCTGCACAGCCATGAGGGCACGGGCATGCTGTGTGGTCAGCACCAGAGCTGTAGTGGAGACACGGGATGCAGCCTGGGTACGGATTGCCAGGACGATCTCGGATTCATTACATGTTTGATTTCTTTTAGGAAACATTTTTTAATATATTTGTTTATTTAAGAGAGAAAGAGAGGGAGGGAGGGAGAGAGAAAGCGAGAGAGAGAGAGAGGGAGGGAGGGAGGGAGGGAGAGGGAGGGAGAGAGAAAGAGAGAGAGAGAGAGGGAGGGAGGGAGGGAGAGAGAAAGAGAGAGAGAGAGAGAGGGAGGGAGGGAGGGAGGGAGAAAGAGAGAGAGAGAGAGAGGGAGGGAGGGAGGGAGGGAGAGAGAAAGAGAGAGAGAGAGAGAGGGAGGGAGGGAGGGAGAGGGAGGGAGAGAGAAAGAGAGAGAGAGAGGGAGGGAGGGAGGGAGAGGGAGGGAGAGAGAAAGAGAGAGAGAGAGAAAGGGAGGGAGGGAGAGAGAATGGGCATACCAGGGCTTCCATCCACTGCAAATGAACTACACACTCATCCCCTGCACATCTGGCTTTACCTGAGTCCTGGGGAATTGAATCTGGGTCCTCTAGCTTTGTAGGCAAGTGCCTTAGCCGCTAAGCCATCCCACCAGTCCCTACATGCTATTTTTAAGCACACTTTTGGTGTGTGTGCATTTAGAATCCTTTTGTTGGTGATCCCAACCTCTCATGGGTAGTGCAGGAGTCCCATTCCAGAACCTTGTACTTGCCAAGGAGGAGACCCCAAAGCTCCCACGGAGCTGGATGGCCAGGAAGCAGCGATACCTGACCTCTCTTCCATTGAGGAGTAGATTCGGCCAGCATTCTTTATACCTCCGTGGTTCTAGTTTCCCTCTAGCTGCTCTCAGTCTTCTTTGTCGATAATTTGGGTGGAAGGTGTTTCTTTGGGATTGTGCAAAGTCCGGGGGAAACTCCTAGTGCTCCTTGTGGATTGAAGTTGTTGGCTCTGGTCCCGTTGTCTCCCCTTCCTTTTGGCTTTGAGAGTTAGGGGAGACATTACACAGAGTGGGAGACGCTTGAACTTGGATTTGAAGGGATGCTAGGGTTCTGCTGGAAGCAACATAAGAATTCTCACTGGCAAGGAAGATATTTAATGGAGACATTTTTTTTCCCTTCCTTATGATATTTAGGAACATTTAGACCTCAATTCCTATGTGTTCATACATCCTATGCTTATGGCTCAAATTAAATATGATTAACCAGATAGAACCAATTTTACAAATCCTCTTTTTAACGTGTAAAGTAAATATTTTTAAGAAGGAGGCTTGATTTATTTACATTTTTAATTAAATGAAAATTACAGATAAAAGATGCTATACCACTCGTCTTCTTAGGAAAAGAAAATATTGCAATGCAATTAAAAGGACGCCTCAAATTATAATTAGATTTGAAATTTAATTATGACTGGAATACTCCATCCTTATGCACACTGACACCTTGTTGATACATAACCTTCAAAGCATTTTTATTATATTTACTCCAAGATCTTAATCGGTGCACTAAATAACACCCTTAGATCCCTGAAAAGTAGTATAATTTCAGCAACGAATCGAACGTTTGCCATTTTTTTTCTGAGAATAAAAGTACTGCATTTTAGGATTCATGGTCTGACCATTCATGAATCTTCCTACAACCTCTGGCAGAGAACATTGGGATTCTGTAGCAGAGAGGAGTGGCTATAGCCACCATGTCCCTAGCTAGGGTGAGCTTGCTTTGGTGAATCACCATAGGCTGATTTCTTCCCCATTGAAAGAGCTGTGCAATTTCAGTGTCTACTTAGAAATCATACATCCAGAAACAAAATTCTGTTGTGGAAAGTAAATATTTTTTTAAGAAAGAGGCTTGGTTTATTTATATTTTAATTAAGTGAAAATTACAGATTTCATACACACATACACACACACACATACACACACAGATCTACTTGGTGGAATGTATTTTGCTGTGAGCTCTGGTTAAATACATTTGCTATAATTAACTTCCTGTGGCATCGTTTGACACTTCTTGCAGCTTAGAAAACAATAACTTTCACAGTAAAAATTATTTAGCTGCAGAATAATGTGCACTGCTAGAAATGTTTTGAGATAAAGATTTCCCAATATGCAATTATTATTAGCTTGATTTGGAAAATATTGTATAAGAAAAAAAAACTATTTAAGGAATTGCTACTTTAGTTTATCCAGCATCAATGCATTTGACATAAATAATGAATTTTCATTCATCTGTAAAATTCTGAATTCATAGTCTGGAACTTTTCATTGTAAAATAGTTGCTTGTTAACTACATAATTGAATATATACAAATGTTTACAAGCAACTTATGTGCTTGGCACTTCCTAAATTCTATACAGTGCGTGATTGCCTGTCAACATTAAATTGATTAGTTGTTCCTGGCAGTACACATAAAACATATGCTTTTATGAACCCAAGGAAGAAGAAATCAAAGAAACAACATTTGGTCAGATAATGGACTCATTTTCATCCTACTGAGTTTGAACTCAGCCCCTCCTAACTGAACCAATTTTCACCAGACAACTATATGAACTGAATATCTACAAATGGCCTGCCTTTGCGGTCCTCTGTATAGGCAAACCTGTCATTGAAGTCCTTATCTCTTTTGAAGGGACTTCAAAGGTCCATTGAAATCCAAAACTTTCCTTGAAGTTAAGTCAAGTTTTGCCTGATTTAGGGCTGCAGGATCTCATCCAGAAAAGCCTAGGTGGTTAACAAGGAAAGGACATGTTAACCTGGTTGGGTTTCATCACAAGTGGAATTTGGTCTGACAATTTTGGCTCCATCAGGGGGGTTGAAAGCATATTCAGCTGTGGAAATGATAAAAGGATTCCCCTACCTGGTTTCCTAGCACAAGAGCTGAAAGACCAGCAGGTATTCCCAAGCATCTTTTAGCGCATATCCCAAACTGCTACTCCAGCTGGCTCTTCAGTGAATGAACGCTCACCCTGCCGGGAAAGCGCTTGAACCCCAGAGTCATGGACAGTGGAAATGCAGGTGCCTATGTAAATCAGTCATTTCCTTAAATAGGAATTCATTCGAGTTTCTCTAGGTGAGTTCGGCTGATAATGACCACCGACGTCCAGGTAGCCTGTTTCTGTTCACAGAGCAGCTTTCATGGTGCACCGACTCGATCAGGCTCCAGTCAAATCCCAAGAGATGAAGAAACAGACATTCAAAGGAGCAGGTGACTCGCTCAAGGTGACAGAGACAGTAAGGGCGATCCAGGATTTGAACCCAGACGTGGGGACACAGTGGGCTATCTGGTCGCGTATGAGTCGCTGCTGGGTGGGCAATTATTGACTCAAAGAACTCGAGTTCCTTCGTCTTCTCCTTTCGGGTTATGTTGGAAAATACACAGTGTGAGTGGCTGAAGGCCGAGGCAACACAGACAGATTGTTATGAGAGCTTTCTGACTTTTTAATAGTTTTTTTGCTGGTTTTTTTTTTTTTTTTTTTTTTTGAGGTAGGATTTCACTCTAGTCCAGGCTGACATGGAATTCACCATGTAGTCTCATGGTGGCCTGGAACTCATGGTGATCCATCTACCTCTGCCTCCAGGTGCTAAATATTTTATTATTTAATTGCAAGGGGAGAGAGAGAAAAGAGAGAGAGAGAGAATACGAATGGGTGTGCTAGAGCCTCTTACCCCAGCAAACTCCAGACACATGGGCCACTTTGTGCATCTGGTTTGACATGGGAACTGAGGAATTGAACCCAGGCTATCAGGCTTTGCATGCAAACACCTTAAGTGCGGAGCCATCTCTCCAGACTGTTTCTCACTTTTTAATGACAGCATTGATGTTTGTGTAATATATGTGTAATATACATATTATATCTATTATATAGGTATGCTATATTTTGTTCATTATTACATCAGGTACATTGATTTTTTTTAATTTCATATCTGAGCATTTTTAATTTTACACCATATTACTTGTTACCATTCTAAATTATTTGATTCCTAATCTGGGGAAAGGGCTAGTCCATTCCATTTTGTGCATAGGGGTTCAATGAAGTGATGACTTTGATAATGGCTTAGGCAATTCCTATAACCTCATTTCCCAACCCTCTCTTTCTCATAAACAGAGAAATGACAGATAGTTACTTATATCCACTGTTTCTCTTTATTTGAAGGGCGCTAACGTATATGCTTGAATATATGTGGTTGTAGCATGTGTGATGGTATGTGATATGTGTGTGTGTGTGTGTGTGTGTGTGTGTGTAGCATGTGTGGAGGTATGTGGTACATGTGTGTAGCATGGATGGTGCTGTTGTACATGAGTGTAGTGTCTGCGTGTGTGTGTACAGAGCCAAGGCCAGTGGAGAACTTCCGGTGTCCTCCATCACTCATCCCCAGTGTTTCCCTGACGTGGAGTCTTGAACCTGGAGCTGCTGCCTTCCATCAGACTGGCTGTCCCATGCCTCCCCGACCCTCCTTTGTCTGTCCTCGCGGTACAGGGGTCATGGGGGTGGTCATTCCCAGAGGTCTTCTCAGGTCCTCATGCTTGCATGGCAAACACTTATCCACCAAGCCTTCTCCCCAACCCCCTCATTCATATCGTGGGATGTGAGTTCATGTAACAACAACAACAACAAACCCAAAACTCCTGCATTTATAAGAAAGCTAGAAATTCTCATTTTTACAGAAACCACCCCGTTTTGATCTTAGTGACTGTATCAGTTTGGTTGGTGTTTTCAGACACCTTGTTGGTTCTCGGCTCGGCGGGTGGGGTTTGGACTGACCTAAGCCTTGTGGGAAGGTTAGCTGCAGCTTCAGGACGAGGGCTTCCTTTCCCACTCCTGTTCAGCATTTACCTGGGGAAAGGCCCATGGCAGAGAGGAGACAGGTGGAACAGACTGCAGCCTTACCTGTAGTTTGGATCTGAGCTCAGCCAATCTTAGCAGATGCCAGTGGAAGCCTGCAGATTCCAGCAGCTCCCCAGCCAGCAGGCAAACCTGTGAGTAAGAAACAAACACTCGTGTTTGTAAGATATTGGAAGGTTGGGGTTATTATGTAGTGGAATCTCAGCAAACTTGACAACTTAAAACACTTTTTTAAAAAACCACTATAGTCTAACTTAGGCATTACCTGAAGGTGAATGTACATTGTAGCCCACCAGCACAGGTTTTGGAAAATGAATAACAGTCAGATCTCTGGGGTGTGGGCAGGAGTTATGCCAAGTGTTGGATGCCTGTAAACTTCAAAATATCAGGGCTGTGATTTTATTTTAGTTTTTGTTTATTTTTATTTATTTGAAAGTGAAGGACAGAGAGAGAGAAAGAGGGAGATAGAGACAGAGAGAATGGGCGCGCCAGCCTCCAGCAACTGCAAACAAACTCCAGACATGTGCGCCCCCTTGTGCATCTGGCTAATGTCGGTCCTGGGGAGTCAAGCCTCGAAGTGGGGTCCTTAGGCTTCACAGATAAGCGCTTGACCTCTAAGCCATCTCTCCAGCCCTGTGATTTTATTTTATTTTATTATATTTTTTATTTTTTTTTGAGAGCAACAGACACAGAAAGAAAGACAGGTAGAGGGAGAGAGAGAGAATGGGCGCGCCAGGGCTTCCAGCCTCTGCAAACGAACTCCAGACGCGTGCACCGCCTTGTGCATCTGGCTAACGTGGGACCTGGGGAACCGAGCCTCGACGGGGTCCTTAGGCTTCACAGGCAAGCGCTTAACCGCTACGCCATCTCTCCAGCCCGTATTTTTAAGAAATATTTTCTTTACTTATTTGAAAGCAGAGAGATAGAGATATGAGAGACAGACAGAGAGAACAGGCTCCCCAGGGACTCCAATCGCTATTCCAGAAGCATGCACGACTTTGTGCATCTGGCTTTGAGTGGGTACTGGGGACTTGAAACTGGGACCTTAGACTTTTTAAGCAAGTGTCTTAGCCACTGAGCAGTCTCTCCAGCCCAGGGTTGCTACTTTAATGACTGACACCCACATTTATCTGCTTCTTGTCAGGACAGGTGTATAAACTGAGGCTTAAAACTCATAAAGATGGAGTGAAGTGAGGGTTTTTTCTTTGGTACTGCTGTTTAAATAATCAGTCTTTCCCTCCCTGTGTCCACACATGCAGGCCTCCTCCATAGAGGGAGAAGCATCCACGTTTTCCCCAGACAAAATTTTCCAGGATGTTCTGAGAAAATCATGACAATCAGTTTTCACTTTTAACACTCTATCCACCTTCATTCTCAGAGAGCAATCTTAATTATTGAAAGAAATATGGCATGCTTACTAGGTCTTAGGAAATACAGTAATTTCTTTTACAGATAAAATATCATCCGGGGAATGAAAGTAGATTGACTTTGCTCAAGAACTCTAAGGGAGATTAGCATATGGTGTCACACAGCGGAGAGAGAGATGTCAGTAGTTTCCCCTTCCTGGGGTGACAGCTCACTGAAGGTGATGAGACTGGAAGAGAGAGAGAGGGTTGAAGCAGACCATTTTGAACTACGTGACTATTGCCCCAGCAAAACCATCTAGGACTTTTGGACCTAAGTCTCAGTGCTGCTAAATCTGGACTTGGCTGGGACCCTTTTATTGGAACTGCCTCATGGTTATAAAAGCCTGAAGCGATGAGACCGGGCTGGTGGGTAACCAACTCTTGTATGATTTCACTCCACATCCATCACTCCTTTCCCCACCCCCATGACAAGTCTCTATATGATCCCCATCACACACTAGTTAGCCTGGTCCAACAGGCAGCTACCCAGATCTCTATGGTAACTCAGGTTCCCGGTTATTAGACCTATCAGTAGCTTCATTCTGTTACTCAAATAATGGTTTTATTTTAATTGTGATATGTGTCCCCAAGGAGAAATGCAGAGTGCTGTATGGTTGTATTGATATAGGCCCTAACCAGGGAGTGTCACCAATGAAAGATCGCTAATGACACTTAAAAATGAATCTGGGAAGGCAGGTGAGTGAGACATAGTGAAAAGGGAAGGGGTTATGTGAGTTGTGTGGGAACAGAGAGAGAGAGAGAGAGAGAGAGAGAGAGAGAGAGAGAGAGAGAGGAAAAGGAGAGGGAGGGAGGAAAGGAGAGAGAGAGAAATTGTATGCTATTTTTCTCAGGGAGTTTGTTACAAGGACTGAGAAATATGGTCCATGGATAGTTCTGGCACCCTCCTCCTTCACCCCCCAATTTAAAACCATGATCTATTCCACAAACGGAAAAAGCACATCCGAGGAGGTTAAACACTGCTGGACAAAATGAGAAATAAAATCAATAAGCATTATGGGTAAGAGCCTGGAAATGAATGTCAAATAGACCTGGTTTAAATCACAGTTTCCTGCTTTCTGGCTTTACGACCTGGGACAAGCTACTTGTTTAACCTCTCTGACTCTCATTTTTATTATTATTTTTTTTTCATGTGTAAGACAAGAAAAGTCATGCATATCTCAAACTGCCACAGAAAGGCCAGACACCGAGCTACATGGGCAGTTATGGTGACTGGGCCCACGAGAGTCTCCTGTGTAGTCTGCACTTTGCAAGAGGCCAAAGTATGATCTGATCTTCTTCTCTCTTCCCTAGATCTGTTTGTCCATGATCATCCTGGGCCCCTCCTGGGAAGGAGCTCTTCTTTCATTGGATTTAATCCTAACAGTGTGGTTGGTCACATTCAGCCCCTCCACCCCTGAAACCTGGCATCAGGCTAGCCTCTTCCTGAGTCAGCCCCTAGCCCAGACCAATCAGCTGTCTGTCTGGCTCACCTGAGCTGGAAGGCATGACACACCTCCTTAAGGTTCTAAATACATTGACCAGGGGAGGGCAAGCTCTCTGGGCTGTCTGACCACTCATAATAAACCTCCAAGTTCTGGTGAGTTTGAAAACCCCCTAACCCCTACTTTCCACATGGGCTCTCTCCCTTCTGCCCTCCACTTTCTTTCCTTTCCTCTCTCTCTCTCTCTCTTCCCCACCCCCTCCCAGGCTCACCATGTGGGCTCTCAGACTGCCTGGGTACATCCATTTTCCTTCTCTTGGTTCTGTACATCCCTCAATAAATATAATTTAATAATTATCCTTCTCAGTCTTATTTTAATCCATTCTAGGGTTTGGGGTTCACTTCACTTCCTCCCCTTGGCTGTGTGGTGGTAATTAGGCATCTACAAGGTCAAAACCTACTACCCTCCCTACGTGGTCTGTGAGATTAAAGGCGGATGAGGACAGAGTAGTTTCCTCACATCCCCCTCAAGGACCTAAGAGAAGTCTGAGGCCATCAGTCAGCTAAGGGCTTCATCCTGGTCTTCCTCCCTCCCCTCCAGCTGGTCTTTCCTTCAAGTCCTGCTCTTCAGCAGAGTTTCATCTGACCTCAAACAAAAGGTCCAAGTCCTTGCTCAGTCGATTAGAGGAAGAAATCTATGTTTAAACTGGTGACTTTCACATGCTATTTATTATCCCTCAGTGGAGATATTTTTTATGGGGATGGACACAGCAGCTTCTCGTAGGAAAATGGCTACAATCTGTGTTTCCTGTAGTGGAAGAATCATTGACTGTTAGCAGCTGGAAGATTCTATCCCTGGTTGGGGATTTATGCGTGGAGTCCCTGAGAAACATCTCAGGAGAAGATAGCACTCCTCCAGCTGGTCAGCTCTGTGGCCACCCGGGGGAAGATTTGTGACCTAGGACAATTTAGCCTCTGGGATGGCCAGTTTACTTAAGTGTAGAACTTTAAAATTAGAAGCAAAACACTGAAAGGAACGGTGACGAAGGGCTTAGAAATACCACTGTTAGTTTAATGGTGGGCAGGGGGAAAAGAAATCCATGCTCTTTCACTTTGGGCCGGAATTATTCCTATTGTTGTCCCCTTACTCTCAGCCACATTTCCTTTACTATTGCTTTTAAAGTCAGGTGAATAAGCATGTGCAAAATGAACATAGTCAAATATTGAGGAAAACCTTTAGAGATTCAAGTAAGGGATTGTTGAAAAGAAATAAGGTGGGGAAAATAGGCAAACTGCAAGGATCTCAGTTGAAATTTAAAAAAAAATAGAATATTTAATAAAATGAGAAGCCTGTCAATAAGTGAGCAATGATAAATCCACTTCTAACATAGAAATACCATCGTTGCGGCCTCAGTAGGTAAAGTACTTGCTTTACAAGTATGAGGACCTGAGTTTGGAGCCTCAGCAGCCATGTGGAAGTCAGACCTTGCATGCACCTGTAATCCCAGTGCTGGGCAGGTATACTCCCGGCTGGTTGGCTAGCCAGTGCAGCCAAAGTGGCGAGCTCCAGGCTCAGTGAGAGACAATGTCTCAGAAAATAACATGTAAGGTATCCGTGTGTGACCTCCACATGTGCGCACACACACATGCATGCGTGCCCACACATGTACAAACATGCATATGTGTACTCACCAAACACGTGCAACACAGGAATAAAAACCATACATATTTCTGTTTAAAATTATTTTCAACCATTTAAGTGGGAAAATTGAAGGAAAGAACACAGAATATATGAGAAAGATCAAACACTAACAAGAGCAGTCTAGTAGAGTTTTAAAATTATTTATTTAATTGTTTGTTTATTTTAGAGAGAGAGCAAGCAAGAGAGAATGAGTGTGGCTGCACCAGGGCCTCCAGCCACTGCAAATGAACTCCAGTATGCTCCACTTTGTGCATCTGGCTTTATGTGGGTACTAGGGAATTGAATCTGGGTCATCTGAGCCATTTCTCTAGCCTTCAAATAGAATTTTTTAATAAGGTTTTCTTTTGAGACAAGGTCTTACGTATTCCAGGCTGGCCTCAAATTCTCTATGTAGCTGAGGATGAGCTTGAACTTATGATTCTCCTGTCTCTACCACCTGAGTGCTGGGATGGCAACCACGTGCCACGATTCCCAGTTTATACAGAACTGGGGATTGAACTAGGGCTCTGTGCTTGGTAGGCAAACATTTCCAGCTGCACCACATTCCAGCCCATGTAACTTTATTATGGGTATATCATAGAGTTATCAGTGTTATCTTTGTGAAAAGCTGTAGTGGTACTCTTTTGTAAAATTTACTTAATTAATTTTTCTTATTTGAGAGGCAGAGATTGA
This sequence comes from Jaculus jaculus, assembly GCF_020740685.1. Taxonomy (NCBI): domain Eukaryota; kingdom Metazoa; phylum Chordata; class Mammalia; order Rodentia; family Dipodidae; genus Jaculus; species Jaculus jaculus. Next base: position 5,507,648 of record NC_059123.1, read on the forward strand.
GAGATGAACGGGCACACCAGGGCTTCCAGCCACTGCGGATGAACTCCAGATGCATGTGCCACCTTATGCATTCAGCTTACATGGGTCCTGGGGGACCGAACCTAGGTCTTTGGGCTTTGCAGGCAAGCACCTTAACCACTGAGCCAACTCTCCAGTCCTGATACCCTTTTTTTTTTTTATACTTGAGAAACAAAAGCTGAACTATGTTAAGTGATGGGCCACAGACAATCTAGCAAGTGAGCAGGAGGGGCACAGGGCAGGAACTGAGAACTCCAGATCCGCCCAGCCGGGAGTCCGGGCTTTGACGGTCTGCGTTTTGATGGTGCTGTCTTAAAACCGCGTCTTCCAAGCACGGGATAAGAGTTCAGCACCCGCCATTCTCCGGGAGCGTAGTAGAAGACGAAAAGGTTGCAAGTAACAGTCATCCGAAATAACACTTCCCGAGATGGGCTCAGGTAGCTGAATGTGAGGAGTTGTGAAATATTTGCAATTTCCGAGTGTGCAATGACCAGCAGTAAATTCAAAACCAAGTGTGTGATGAACCCAAGGTATTTCTGGCCGTGTTCACGCATGTTGTGTGACTCGACTTCGCTGCGGCCTCGGTCCTGAGCACACAGCTTGCTAATGGTGAGGTACACGTCGTCATTACGTTGTCTGTGGTCTCCCGGTGTTTCTGTGATCTTGGTGTATCACTCAAAGAATTGAAAAATGGCACATGCAGGTAGTTAAAGCAGCAAAAAAACTTAAAATTGGGCTGGAGAGATGGCTTAGCGGTTAAGCGCTTGCCTGTGAAGCCTAAGGACCCCGGTTCAAGCGAGGCTCGATTCTCCAGGACCCACATTAGCCAGATGCACAAGGGGGCGAACACATCTGGAGTTTGTTTGCAGTGGCTGGAGGCCCTGACATGCCCATTCTCTCTCTCTCACCCTCCTTCTCTCTGTCTGTTGTTCTCAAATAACTAAAAATAAAAATAAACAAAAAATTTACAATAATAACAAAACTTAAAATTCTTTATTTATGCATGTGTGTGTGTGTGTGTGTGTGTGTGTGTGTGTACGATTGCATGCCAAGTCTTCTTGCCACTGCCAACAAACATCCGATGCTTGTACCACTTTTGGGCTGGCTTATGTGAGTGCTTGGGAACTGACCCTGGACTGCCAGTCTTTGCAAGCAAGGGCCTTTGTAACCATCGGTTATCTTTGCCGTCCTAAGAAACTTTATGAAGAGCAAAGTGATATTGAATATTTGAACATGCTGCCAAAGGGGCAGTGGGCCATTTGAGTGGAGAGTACTCAAGGGCTCCCGGAGGGGGTCTGGACTTTTGCTCGTTGTAGATTTTAGGGGGTAGGTTGCTAGGGGTGTAGTTTGGGTGGTCTTCTGGTTTGATTGACAGGCTTAGGTTATGTAATGCTCTCTCTCCTGCCCATGTTTCCTCCCATGATGCATCTGATCTTAACCATGTGTACATAGGCCAGGTATCTGTAGGCATGTGGTAGTAAATAAGGGCTTCCCTGTAAAAGTTCGCTTAGAGGACACAGTTTGCCCCTGCACCAGCTCAGGCTGGATAGCCCTCTGCTGTTCTGATCCTGGAAAAGCTAGGACTATGTTTGAGTAGATAACCGGGCGTGAAGAACAGTCACCGGCAGGAAGAAAGACCTAGCTCAATGCTTCGGGCAGGTTGCACGTGTAGCTGGGCACAGGTGTTTTTCCCCAGGTGCCCAGCAGGTTGGCAGTGTGCTGTTTAGAAGGCTGCTTACTGCTCCCATCGAGCAGTGTCCTCCCTGTGTGTCTGTGCTACGGACAGTAATGCTGACCAACTCTGCTTTGCATACCTTGGCTTGGATGGTACCTTAGGACTTAGGGCACTTTTACTATATATTCTAAGTTTTCTACCCTTACAGAAACATGATCATGGAAAGCAAAGATTGTTTCTTAATATTTTCCTATCGCCGGGCCTCGCCGTGTATGCGGGTGCTAGGGATTGAACCCAGGTCTTCGTGCTTGAACCGCAGGCATTCTTACCCACTCAGCCGGCTCCCCAGTCCCAAGACGCCTGTCTTCTGACCTGGCATTTTGTATGAATCTGCAGTTGTCAAATAAATTACAGGACATCTTGTTCTATTTTGATTTTGGATAAACAGGAAATGTTATTTAGTAAATGTATGTACTATGCAATATTTGTGACATGTGTGTATATTCTTCAAGCATTTATGGTGTGCGTGAAATTCAGAGTCCACTGGGCGTCTCGTGCATTTATTTGGTACACTGAACACTTCGGTAGCTGTTTCTGGGAAATGCATTGCAGACGTCCCAGACAAGTCACAGCTCTCCTCTCAGGGACGTCACAAACCATGCAGCAGCCCTGAGGTTGGGCATGCATCTGGTCTGTCTTGGCCACTAATCAAGATGTGGGCTTTCCTGTGACAAGCCATGTTGGTCACCAGGGAAAGCTCCTGCCTGATCCACCTTTGAAATCTTCATGGCCCCGGACTTGGCCTTGACTTACCCTTGGCATGAGGGGAATGGCGGTTCTCACGTGATCCTGGGTGACGGAGGTCGTTTTGCCCTTACGGAGTTGGGGAAGCTTAGTTGGTTATACATCTCCAATAGATCTAAAGCCGCTCGTGATATCTGCTCACAGGAGCTGAGGTTACACCGTGGAGAACAAACCCAGAACCTTCCTTATTCAACCATGAAGTTCCTTTCTTCCAAATACCCACCTTGTTCCTTCAGAATTTTGTCAGCACTGACTTCCCTCAAGATAGCACCCTATGGCACAGATGAACCAACAACACACACACACACTTACATACACACACACACACACACACACACACACACACACACGCACACGCACACAGAGGAAGAGAGAGGCTGTCATGCCTATCTTTCCACTCCTGAGAGGGAGAAGACAGGAGGGTTTTGGAGGCTCCCATGAGCTCCAGGCGCAGTGAGAGACTGTGTCAGGAGTAAGAAGAAGGAGTGATATAGGAAGACACCGGACATCTTCCCCATGCCTCTGCATCACACACACGTAACAGAAAAAAAATACATATGACTTACTGTCTCAGAGTAAGAAATTTGTCTGAAGAGGATAGACTATTTGAAAAGCACCATCAGATCTTGAAACCCTTTCTTCTACATAAAAGAGAACTTGACATAATGCAGCACTCTGCAATGTTATTTTCTTCCTTTCCTCCTCTTTTCTCTTCCTTTTAATTATTAGTATTTCATGGTTGTGTGTATTTTCTTCTTTGTTTCTGTTTCTTTTCCTTCTGTCCTTCTTTTCTTTCCTTTTCTCCTTCCTGTCTTCTTTCCTTCTGTCTTCTTTTCCACCCTTTCTTTCCCTTGTCTTTTCTAAAGGATTTTCATTATATTGAAGTAAATGTGACTCCCACACAGGGACCCACTTGCATAGCCATAGCTTATATTAAGGAGAGAGTTACTACAACCTGAGGCTGGGGACTCCAACAGATTTCATGGTAGGACTGTAGGACTGAACAGAAGAGCAGAAAGTGAGACCCTGGCAGAAGACTAAAGTCCTTTACTTGGTAAATTTAAGAATCCTATTCCTTCACCGTGCCATTATCAGGAATGGGAAGTCCAGACAAGAAGAGATAAGTTCAAGCAAAGTTAGACAATTAAGATCCCCAGCTACATACCTGCAAACATTTTGCTATACATTTTTACCTCCAGGGGTCATGGATATAGACGCTGTTCTATAAGATTGTGTTGTTAAGCTGCTGGTCTCTAGCGTTCATTTAAGCCAGGATGGTACAGGAGTTCTTTTGCTCTTTCAAAAAAAATTTTAATTTGGATTAATTATATCTTACCTCGCTTTTCATCTGTGTGACCCTGGCTGTGGTTCCTGATGTATTGGTTTGTTGCCTGATAGATGACAGTCTTACTCTTTGGGTAGAAGGCTGAACATTTTGCTCATTTCCCTGAGCAGCAGACATAAGTGAGGATGAGGTCTTTGAGCTTACGCATGACATGAAGCAAACCTTATGCATCGATTCATACATGCGACTGTCATCCCGGATATTTCCTCTTTTGGAGGGGGTGTTCAAGTGTGTGAATGAATGAATATGCTGAGGTCGAAGATGACTTGGGGAGTCAGTCTTCACCTGCCTTGTTGGAGGCAGAGTCTCTAGCCCATCACTGCATTGGAAAGGCCAGCTAATCCATGGGCTCCGAGCAATCCTCCTGTCTGCTTCTCCCTTCTGGCCCTAAGCATGCTGGGATTGAAGCTGCTTAGGCTACCAGGCCTTATGTGGGTGCTGGAGGCCTGGACGCAGGTACACACCTTGTGCAGCTTACGCACTGAGTATCTCCCCAGCTTGTTGTTCTAGATAGTTTAGTACCTGGCCAGACTGAATGATGGAAAGGACGGAAAAATTAAGGAAAAAAAGAAAACAAATCATACAACATGGTACATTTTACATCGAGATGGAGTCTTAGAAGTCATTTATCCTGGGCTGGGGATACGGTTTAGCAATGAAAGACACTTGCTTGCAAAGCCCTGATAGGCTGTGTTCATTCACCAGTACCCATAAAGGCAGAAGAACAAAAATGCTTATGCTGAGATGGGGAGGGGATATGATGGAGAATGGAATTTCAAAGGGGAAAGTGGGGCAGGGAGGGAGGGTATTGCCATGGGATATTTTTATAATCATGGAAAATGTTAATAAAAATTGAGAAAAAAATTTTAAAAAATGAACAAAAATGCTTATGCATCTGGAGTTTATTTGCAGTGGCAAGAGGTTTTGGTATGCCCATTCCCTCTCTTTCTCTCCCTCTCTCTTACACATGCTTTCCCTCGGTCTTGTTCTCTCTCTCTCTCTCACACACAAGTAAATAAATAAAATACATTATTATTGTTGGTTTTACTAGGTAGGGTCTCACTCTGGCTCAGGCTGACCTGGAATTCACTATGTAGTCTCAGGGTGGCCTCGAGCTCTCGGAGATCCTCCTACCTCTGCCTCCCGAGTGCTGGGATTAAAGGCGTGCGCCACCACACTGAGCAGTAAATAAAAATACTTGAAGAAAACAAATAATTCATCCTTTGGATTGACTTCTCTTTAGCTGTGGTCTGTGCCTAGTGACAGTGTCATTTCCCACCATAGGTACACTGGGATTTGCCATTCTCCCTCCCTTGCCTACCTGTATTTTACTCAGATAAGAAGCACATCTCATTACAATGAATTTGTCTTTGTTTGAAGTTGTATTACATAAATGACTCATTTCGAACAGGATATACATGACTTTTTTTTTGTTCCAAAGATTTTACTTCTGTGCCACATTTCTCTGCTCACATCAGTCCATTTCCTTTTTTTTTAAATGACAACTTCCATGTTTATAAACAATATCCCATGGTAATTCCCTCCCTCCCCCCACTTTCCCCTTTGAAACTCCACTCTCCATTCTATCCTCTCGACCTCTCAATCAGTCTGCCTTTTGTTTTAATGTCATCATCTTTTCCTCATATTATAGTGGTCTTGTGAAGGTTGTATCAGGCACTGTGAGCTCATGGATATCCAGGCCATTTTATATCCAGAGGAGCACGTTATAAGGAGTCCTACCCTTCCTTTGACTCTTACATTCTTTCTGCCACCTCTTCCGTGATGGACCCTGAGCCTTGGAAGATGTGATAGAGATATTTCAGTGCTGAGCACTCCTCTCACTTCTTGTCAGCACCATGGTGCCTTCTGAGTCATCCTAAGGTCACTGCTATCTGAAAAGAGAAGGTTCTCTAAGCAAAAGTGAGAGTAGCATTAATATAAGGGTATGAACATTAAGAGAAGTGCTTACTGGGCAGTTTGATAAGCATAGTATATACATTTAGCCAGACAGCAGCAGATGTTACACCCCTACGGCTCATGACTACCCTTGTTGTAGGTTTTCAGAATCAGGTATGTATTCTCTCCCATGGAGCAGGCCTCCAGTCCAATTAGAGGGCGGTTGGTTTCCCCCACTATTGCAGCCACTGGCTCATTTGGCCTGGCTGGCCAAATATAAGTGTCCATGTATATTTGCAGTGTCCACTGTTGAGCATCTTCACTGGTGATTTCTCTCTCCCATTGAACTGCACGCACCACGGCTTTTTCCAGCTTTCTGTCCGCTGGTCTACATGCAGGAGGTTTTTATATGAATTCTCAGTTTGCTCTGTATTCAATTTAAACACATTCAGTGGACAACTAAAGAGTATATGAACTCTTGCAAGAGACTATAGAGAACACAAAGTCGCCTGAGACAAAGTTCTTACCTTCAGGGAGAGGCAAAAACAAAAACAACAACGAAAAAAACAAACAACCAAACAACCCCCACATGCTCAGGTCTGCGCCAATAGACCATTCCTGAAAGGGTAGTGTCACCAAAGAGTCTGGGACCTCAAGGTGATGCCAGCAAATAATCTATGGGACAGGCCCTGAGTTCTCAGACCAATAGGTTCCTGTGAGCTTCCACAGGACAAGTTTTCTATCCTGGGGCATTTCCACGGAAACCCCAGAAGAAGTAAGGCAGAATTCATTTGTTTCTCTGGAGAACCTCTTCAGGATTCCCCATGTACATAGGATTTTTTTTTTTTAATATCATCTTGAGGACAATTCATGTATAGGAGAAAAAGAAACTTTGGGGGACTAGGGAGACGGCACAGGAGATAGAGCACTTGCTGTGTAACTGAATACCTGAATTGAAACCCCCAGACCCTACCTAAAAAATAAAATAAAATAAAATAAAATAAAATAAAAATAAAAATAAAAATAAAAATAAAAATAAAAATAAATCGGATGCTGTGGCAGGCGTCTGTAGTCCCAGTGCATCTATGGTGAGAAGAGTCTCCCAGAAGCCCAGGGAGCGGGGAATCAGAGATTCTGACTCAAATCAGGCAGAAGGGGAGGACGGGCCCACACGCTATCCTCTGACCTCCACACATGCACTGTGACATATGTGTGCCCACACTAACACCCGGGAACACATACAAACACCTGATCCGAAGCAGCTTGTATGAGCAAAGGTTTATTTCAGGCTTACAGATTCCAGGGGTCACCACCATCAATGGCACAAGAAGCTGGCTCCCTTTAGCACCCTCAGCAGAGAGAGGAACAGCAGCGAGCTCTACAGCCAGAACTCAGAATGCTCTGAAACACACCTTAAGGCTGTCCGCAGTGACAGCGCCTTCCACTTGGGCTCTGCCTGATGGAAACTCAACTTGCAAGACCAATCTGAATTAAAAAAAAAAAAAAAGTCTGAGTTGGGTGTGAAGAGATGGCTCAGTGGTTAAAGGTGCTTGCTTGCAAAGCCTGTTGTTATGAGTTCAATTGCCACACAAAGTGGTACATGCATCTGCAGTTTGTGTGCAGTGGCAAGAGGCCCTAGAGCATCTTTGTCCATTCGTTCTCCCTCTCTCCCTTTTCTCTCCTTCCTTCCTTCCCTCCCTCCCCCTCTTTTTATGTGTATGTGTCTCAAATACATAAATAAAAATAAATGTCTGAGTTTATGGGGCCATGCATGCAAACCAACCACCACATGTATCACGTGAAATTAATTTAAAGAGTACATTTTGGATAAAGCATATTTTCAAAGAATAATCCACTCTGAGAGAATTAGCAAAGTCGGGGCGTTTTATTTCCCCACTGTTCCTCCCAGGGCTGAAGGAGCAACTGCATCATGCTCTGAACAGGCTTAGGTGGAACGGGAATGTCTGACGCAGCATGGGACCAGCTTGGGAGGATTAGAACCCAGAACAGGCCTATAGAGTTCATGTAAATACAGGCACATAAATTCTAAGTAGGTCAAGAGAGACTTGTTTTTTTTTTTTCTTTATTACCCACTGGTACTTTAGTATAAAAAAAATGACAAAATACTGTGAATTAAATAAAACAGAGAAGGTTGGTGACATTTACTGAATAAAAGGACTTACGCTATAACCTTTATATTTAGATTAAAGCTGTGATGAAAAGACAAGGAATTTAAGTGAGTCTTTCTTGGGAAACTTGGAGAAAGCCAAGTGAAGATACTGTGTGGTAAGAAAGATGGCACCAAGAATGCAGGAATCACGTGGGAGGAAGCAGAGATGACAGCCTTAAAGGTACTTGGTTGGATCTCACGTATTTGGGTGGAATAGAGAGGTGACAGGGAATAAGTAAGTAAAAGAGAGTAAGAGGGGCTGGAGAGATGGCTTAGCGGTTAAGCGCTTGCCTGTGAAGCCTAAGAACCCCTGTTCGAGGCTCGGTTCCCCAGGTCCCACGTTAGCCAGATGCACAAGGGGGCGCACGCGTCTGGAGTTCGTTTGCAGAGGCTGGAAGCCCTGGCGCGCCCATTCTGTCTCTCTCCCTCTACCTGTCTTTCTCTCTGTGTCTGTCGCTCTCAAATAAATAAATAAAAAATTTAAAAAAAAAGAGAGTAAGAGGATTGGAGAGATAGCTTAGTGTTGAAGGCACTTGCCTGTAAAGCCAAAAGACCCAGGTTTGATTCCCCAGGACCCACGAAAAGCCAGATGCACGAGGTGGCTCATGTGTCTGCAGTTCATTTGCAGTGGCTAGAAGCCCCCCGGTGTGCCCATTCTCTCCATCTCTTTCTCTCTCTCACACTCACAAGTTTTTTTTTAAATTTTTTATTTATTTATTTGAGAGCGACAGACACAGAGAGAAATACAGATAGAGGGAGAGAGAGAATGGGCGCGCCAGGGCTTCCAGCCTCTGCAAATGAACTCCAGACGCGTGCGCCCCCTTGTGCATCTGGCTAACGTGGGACCTGGGGAACCGAGCCTCGAACCGGGGTCCTTAGGCGTCACAGGCAAGCGCTTAACCGCTAAGCCATCTCTCCAGCCCCACAATTTTTTTTAATATATATATTTTTTAATTTATTTATTTGAGAGCGACAGACACAGAGAGAAAGACAGATAGAGGGAGAGAGAGAGAATGGGCGCGCCAGGGCTTCCAGCCTCTGCAAACGAACTCCAGACGCATGCGCCCCCTTGTGCATCTGGCTAACGTGGGACCTGGGGAACCGAGCCTCGAACCGGGGTCCTTAGGCTTCACAGGCAAGTGCTTAACTGCTAAGCCATCTCTCTAGCCCACAAATTTTTTTTTTAAGACAGTAAGAAATCCTCCCACCTTTGACCCTTGAAGACTGTTCTCTCGGTACAGAGCTGAGGAAGTGAGGGAGTGAGGTGTTGGGAACAAGGCAGTACTTCCAGCTACTTAGTAAAGAGGAACTGCTGAGTTGTCATGTATTTCCCATTAGTTTGCTCTAACATTGTTCTTTCTTTTCTCTTTTTCCTTCTTTTCTTTCCTCCCTCTCTTTCTCTCCCTTCTTCCTTCCTTTCCTTCTTCCCTTCTCTGTCCTTCCTTCCTGTCTCTACCTTCCTTCCTTCCTTCCTTCCTTCCTTCCTTCCTTCCTTCCTTCCTTCCTTCCTTCCTTCCTTCCTTCCTTCCTTCCTTCCTTTTTCTTTCTTTCTTTCTTTCTTTCTTTCTTTCTTTCTTTCTTTCTTTCTTTCTTCCTTTCTTTCTTTCTTTCTCTCTCTCTCTCTCTTTCTCTTTCTTTCCTTCTTCCACCTGTCCTTGCTTTCTTTCTTTCTCCTTCCTTCCTTCCCTCCCTCCCTCCCTCTTTCTTTCTCTCTCTGTTTCTTTCTGTCTTTTCTTCTCCTTCATTCCTCTCTCCCACTCTTTTCTTTCTTTTACATTATTATGCTTTCACAGTTTTTCTACCTTCTCCTGCTGATATAAAACTAAATGATTGTCTAGGCCATACCTTCCTGAGCATGCCTATTATATTTCAGTAAGAAAAACAAATAGGAGGATTTAGGGAGAGGACGCATAAATATACCTATAGCCACTTGGTCAGATTTCCTGTGTGCTTAAGGCATGAATGCTCCTTAGAAGGAAGAACGGAAGTGTTGAAGTTGGGAAGAAAAGTTTTATGAGTGTCAATCAAAATTAGAATTTTTATGAGGATCCCTCCAAAAGTCTTGATAATTTGGGTGCATATAATCTGCTTGTATCTCCAACTGATCTGACTGAAAGGTTGGAAAATCAAGGTAACTGACTAGATGGGATTAACCTGCTGATTGCATATAAACCGCCGAAGTGGAGCCTGACTGTGATAATGATGGAGCAATAATTTGTGGGGCTTTTACTTTCTGATTTATTTTTTAAATTACAGCAGAAAAATGTTTCATGCAAGTTCCAAGGGGGCTGGCAAATCCATTTTGACTGGTATTTGGACTGAGACATCTAGGAGTTTTGAAAGCCTGTCTCTGTTTTGCATGTGGCTATGAATCAAAGGACGTAATTCTGATTTATAGAGTGATATGTTCATTTGTCCGGAGATAGGTAAGCTAGCCACAGAGTTCAAAGTTCACGCAAAGGTCTCTGGGGAATAGTATTTGGCTACTGCAAAATGGAAACTTTTTTTTTTAAACTTTCGTTCATTCTGGTCATTCTTCTTGGTACCTAAAAAATGAAATCATTTGAAAAAAAAAAAAAAGTCTGGAAGAGAATTGGCCCACCATGGACATGACACTTATTTTCATTTCATTTCATTCACATGAGGAAAAGCAAAGCCCCTACACGTCAGTGGCTGGATGAAAGTCACCCAGCGAAGGTGGGACGCTTCCTGTGCAGTCTTGGAACGCCTCGGTGGCACTCACGCTCTTAAGCTCCTTAGCTCCGAACCTCCCAACGCCGGATAATCTGCCGTCATTGCTTCCTGGCTTAATCTCTGTCAGAAACTTCCACATGTCATCTTTGCTCCAACCGTTACTCCATTACTCAACTCCCCAAGCATGCAATACCTCTTGCTTTGCCGGAGCCGGGAGGCCACATTCCTCCTCTGCTTTACTCATCACTGCTCCCTCTTTCCGCCCAGTCTTTCCCTGACTCACTAGGGCTTGCAGAGCCCATCACCTGACTTCCCTGGAATGGACAACTCTCTCCCCTCCTAAACTCACGGCTCTCCATTTTAAATGCCTCACTAATCTGCAGATTCTTTTTTTTTTTTTTTTTTTTTTTTTGGTTTTTCAAGGTAGGGTCTCACTCTGGTCCAGGCTGACCTGGAATTAAGTCTGTAGTCTCAGGGTGGCCTTGAACTCATGGCGATCCTCCTACCTCTGCCTCCCGAGTGCTGGGATTAAAGGCGTGCGTCACCACGCCCGGCTTTTCTAATCTGCAGATTCTTGAAAAACTATGGTCAGGGCTCCATATGAGATAATTGAAGGCGGGGTTGTGAAAGGAGCTGGAAATGGCGAAAAGGTTTCAGGATGTGCAATGACTCAACATGAATTCAAAGCCAAACGCACAAGAACGTGAGCCGTCTGTGGTTGCTCACGCGTGTGGCATTGCACAACTAGGCCACACCTGTGGCTCCAAACATGCAGGCGTCCTTTGCCCTGCGCCTGAAGGTCAGGTATTGCTGACAAATGCTGGCCAAACACCTGGGCTCAGACCACTGTGTGTTACGAATTATAGTGCCTTTACTACTATATATGTGAAGTTTTCTGCTCTTATGGAAACATAATGGTTTGCTTGCAGAATTCAATGTCTTTTAACATTTTCCTCTTATCCTCCATTGCAGGCGAGTGTCACGTATTTTTCAAATGTGTTAGACAAGCCCATCTATCTAATTCGTATGCAAATTTGATTTCATCTTTAGTAAATGGCGGGGTGGTATGTATGCAATGGACTGCTTTAGAATACATTCCTTTAAAACATTTTGTTTATATATTTGCAAGCAGGGAGCAAGAGTAACAGAGAATGAGAATGGGTACAACCAGAGCCTCTAGCTACTGCAAAAGAGCTCCCGATGAATGTACCACTTCGTGCATCTGGATTTATGTGGGTACTGGGGAATCGAACCCAGGTTGTTAGGCTTTGTGGACAAGTGCCTTAACCGCTGAGCCATCTCCCCAGCCCTAAATTAAATTTCCTTGTTATTTATTGTCAGCAAATGTTTACTTCACATACCTGTCCCATATACTTATATACCTGAGGTCATGAAACATTTCTTGAACCCAAAGAGGTTGCTAGTAGAAAACTTTAAGAACCTCTGACTAGATCATAGTTCCTTGAGGGTATAGGTTATGCCTTATTTGAATTTGCTTAGCAATTGTTGTAACCATAAGGATATTAAAGGTAATAATGTGTTTACTGAATATTACAATGAACAGGCATGGTGTTATTGGTGCTCCAATGGTGTTATTGTTACTGACTCACTTAAAAAATATTTATTTTATTTTGAGAGAGAGAGAATTGGCGTGCTAGGACCTTAGCCCCTGCAATTGAACTCCAGATGCTTGTGCCACCTAGTGGGCATGTGCGAACTTGCGCTTGCCTCACCTTTGTGCGTCTGGCTTACATGAGATCTGGAGAGTCAAACATGGGTCCTTAGGTTTCACAGGCAAGCGCCCTAACCTCTAAACCATCTCTCGAGCCCACCGACTCATTTTTAAGCACAATACACGGTACAGGGTTACAGGGTTGATGTCTGGAATTAATCCATCCACCTATGGGTGATGTTAACACTGGGATGTGTGTCAGCAGCCCTAGTCCAGAGATATTTTTTGGCAGATTCTGTTGCTTTTAAGATTTTCTTAGAGATTCTGCTTGTGCTTTCAGATTTATGACAATCTCTTCATGTCCGTAAGACTTCATGTAGTAAATGAAATTTGCCAAAGACCAAAGTCAAGTTTTTTTTTTTTTTTTCAAGGTAGGGTCTCACTTTGGTCCAGGCTGACCTGGAATTAACTATGTAATCTCAGGGTGCCCTTGAACTCATGGAGATCCTCCTACCTCTGCCTCCTGAGTGTTGGGATTAAAGGTGTGTGCCACCACGCCCAGCTCAAAGTCAAGTTTTATCCTGCTCTTATTTCTTCAAAATTTCAGCCACGTTATGAATTCACAGTGGAAGAGAAGACAAGGAAAGGTCATAGAGTGAACATACCAGCTTTCATAGGTCCTTGACCAAAACACCTGGTATCACCATTTTTTTCTTTGAGCTGCACAAAGCAGAATGAAGGGAATCGGGTAGATGGAAACCACCACATATTTAACTTTTCATTCAAGAGCCATGACAGTTAAGACAACAAAATAAGATTTTCTAGGGCTGAGAGATAGCTTAGCAGTTAACGCTCTTGCCTGCAAATCCAGAGGACCCAGGTTCGATTCGCCAGTACCCACGTAAAGCCAGATGCACAAGGTGGCTCATGTGTTGGCGGTTCATTTGCAGTGGCAAGAGGCACTGGCCTGCCTATTTTGCCCTCTCCCTCAAATTAACAAATAAAGATATTAAAGAAATCATTTCAAACTTTTCTAGTTCTTCCTAGGGCAAGGAACTACATACACATGGACATGTACTGGGGAGGTCCTGAACTCACAAGAAGTCATGCAGAACTTTGTACCTTCATAGTTTCTCGTGAGCGAGTGTGTACAGCCCTTATTGAATAGTCAAAGAAATGGGTCTGTATCCCTCGTCCCTAAGACATCACTGTTGACTGGTGACCTCAGCCTCCCCTCTTAAAAAACTCCAAGATGTGGAGCAGGGAGGGAACCCTTTTTATGAAGTATTATGGGTTGGAGAGATGGCTTAGCAGTTGAGGCTCTTGCTTGTGAAGCCTAAGGACCCAGGTTTGATTCCCCAGTACCCACATAAACCAGATAACATAATGTGGCACATGTGTCTGGAGTTTGCAGTGGTTAGAGGCCCTGGTGTGCCCATTCTCTTTCTCTCTGTATCTGTCTCTCTTTTTCCCAAATAGCTCAATAAATGAAATATGTTTTTCTAAAAAGAAGTATTAGTTTCCAAGAAGTTCCATGACTTGAACACTCGGCATACTCTGGGGGTCATGCTAAGGTCAGCCTGAGTGTCATCTTTGTTTTCTTTGCAGTAATAAAGTCTCCTGTTTCTCTTTCTGTCTTTGCATCCTATTGGAATTTTGGAGGTTAAACTGATCCTAATGAAAGAAAGGGTTTCCCTTCTCAACCAGGCTCTACTGAAAACAACTGATAATTCACAAAGTATCAGGTGACCCTGGGTGGTGGAATGACCCAAAAGAAACTTAACTGTTCTGCACTGAGCTAGGAGGTGAGGCGACCCAGTACCACAGAGCTGTTTGTGATGACTGCCAGAATCATGTCATAAACTGGAATTGTAATATTTCTCTGTGTCCATTATTTGGAGAATTTATAACATTTATAAAACTTTTCTTCTGATTCCTCATATAAGGTCATGTGTTTTTCTTGCAATGCTTTTAGGTATTTTGTTCTATTTAGGGTTAGTTTGGGATTCCATGACATTATATCAATGTAAACATTAACTAGGTATCTAGTGGAATACAAGATAAAATAACTGAGAGAATCATTTTCACATTGGTTTGAATAAAGCAATTGTTTCTTTTCATCCCCCCTCTTTTTTTTTTTTTTTGATATAGGGTCTCACTGTAGCCCAGGTTTACCTGGAATTAATTATTTAGTCTCAGGGTGAACTTGAACTCAGGTTGATCCTCCTACCTCTGCCTCTATAGTGCTGGGATTAAAGGTGTGCCCCATCGCACCTGGCCGTAATGATTATTAACATGCATTGCTTAAACCATTCACAATCAGACCATTGTACACATTAGTTTATTATGAAGAACATTATTTTTAATCTTGTCTTACTAAAGCATAAAGAAGTTTATTAAAATATTATATAAAAGGATAATCTCACATTTGAGAAGATATGAATTAATCTGTCTGTGGCTTTTTCCTAAGAATATGACATCTAGATTCCTTGACAAATGTAACTTCAATATTACAATTTTTAAAAGAGTTTAGGGCTGGAGAGATAGCTCAGCAGTTAAGGCTCTTGCCTGAGAAGCCGAAGAACCCATGTTCAACTCCCCAGATCCCATGTAAGCCAGATACACAAGGTCATGCATGTGCAAAGGGTGGCACAAAGTCAGGAGTTCAATTTCAGTGGCTGGAGGCCTTGGTGCACCAATTCTCTCTCTCTTGGTCTCTTTCTCTTTCTCATACAAATGAAAAGAGTTATCTGGGTTATGATCTAGTTACTTTTTGGGCATAAGATTAAGTATTAGGTAAAGTTGGTCAGTGTTGATATAATATTTTAAAAGTACTTGAAGCAGTCAAAACAAGAAACAAGTTAACTGATCCTTTACTCCATGAATTTTCTGATAAAAGAAAATGATAACAGAAGAGAAACGGCAGTGAATCTTGAAGGCAACATCCAAGTGCACGATTTTGGACTTTGATCAGTGGGAGAAAACATGATTACTATTCCGCCCTGCTTAAGGCACCAGTTTAAGGGTGTACTGACGCTTGTTTTAATAAGTACCGGCATGATTAAGCCAGGTGTGGTGGTTCACACCTTTAATCCCAGCACCCAGGAGGCAGGGGTAGGAGGATGGCCCTGAGTTTGAGGCCACACTTGCAAGTTCATAGTGAATTCTACGTCAGCCTGAGCTAGAGTGAGACATTACATCGAAAAACCAAAAATAATTGATAATAATAATAACAATAAATTTAAAAGTACCGGGATGATTACAGATAACTTGCTATTGCAAACATCATCTACAGAGCTTGAACGATCCAAATAAACATGCTAATCTCTTCTAGCACTGAGATCTGTTCAAAGATAAATAATCACACGTAGTTAAATTATGGAAAGAATTAGACTGGGCTATAGCCTTTATTCTTTTGTCTACTCTTTGACCAATCTATTCCCTCATGGTTTTCTAAGTAAACATATGCCGATTCACTGAGTGTGTGCATTAGTTACTGTGTCTTTAGTCCCTGTGACCAAACACCGAACAAAGCAATGCGGTGAGGAAGGATCTATTCTAGACGGATTATGGTCTGCGGGGGTGGAGAAGGCTTCTCAGCACACAGCTCCTTGGTGGCAAAAGTACATTGTTGGGATTCCTCACGTCTCTGCAGGGCAAGAAACAAGAGTGGAAAGGCAAGCAGAGAAGTGCCATGAACCTCAAGGCCCACTCCCAGCGACTCCCTGCTTTCAATAAGGCTCCATGTTCTAAAGGATCTTCAGGAGGACGGGCTGCAGACCAACTGAGTGTCGAAGCACGAGAGACCGCGGCGGGGGGAGAATGTCACAACACAACCCAGCACCGCCAGGAGCCCTGGAGTCTGTCCTCCTTAGAACTTGCTCTTGTGACAG
Organism: Jaculus jaculus; assembly: GCF_020740685.1. Classification (NCBI taxonomy): domain Eukaryota; kingdom Metazoa; phylum Chordata; class Mammalia; order Rodentia; family Dipodidae; genus Jaculus; species Jaculus jaculus. The sequence continues at coordinate 5,523,815 of NC_059123.1, forward strand.
CCCTATCCATCACTTGCCCGTGGACATGTCACATCTCAGGTGGCTGACAGTCTTGAAAGACCAGACCCCTCCATGCTACCTTGAGGAATAATTTCCTCCCAGCGATTAGTTATTTTTCTCATTTTAGTATTTTCCTAAATCTGCTAAAAACTTAATGAGCTTTCAATTCCAGGATGACCCCTTGACCTTGTTTTCCAGTGATGGTTTTAAACCACTTCTCTCTTCTCAAGGTGACCTTGGTGATATTGTTACATTTGTTCATTATCATTTTTAATGCAACAGCTATCTCTATTGATTCGCTTCTGCCCTTTGGTTCTGTGAATCGCAACATATTGCTACTTGAGTGTCTCTCACTTTGGCAAAGTTTAACTATAGTGGGATGGGTCTTGGGCTGCATTAGTGGGTAAACCCCAGTCATTTGGTTAAATGGTGTTGAATCCGAGGTGAAAATGTTACGTTCAAAGTTACCTTAGGAGCTAATTACGGGCCTTTTTTTTTGCTTTTTCAGTTTTTATTAATGACCTACCGACACTGTATAGTTCATGAAATGCTCTGAACACGTACGTGCTGATGATACCACCTCTGACCCAGCCAGAGTGAAGGCAGTAAAGCTATTGTGTCTTTAAATGATAAATTTATGGCGTGATACTAGCAACACAGATATAAATCTTACCAAGAAAATGCAGGTTCAAAAATATTTCCACAACACACAGCAATCCTGGGTAATTTTTATATTCAGCTACTTTGTAAGTAGAAGAGGGTAGTTACTTCAAATAGATGGTGAAAATATATAATCCTACCACTTTATCAAGTGCAATGAGAAGCTTTTTAATACTGTCCATTTTTTAAAGATTTACTTTTATTTACCTATTTATTAGAGATAGGGGAAGAGAGAGATAGAGAGTGAGAATGGGCACACCTTATTACGATCAATGGAAGAAACAGCCTACTGTAGAAACATATTCAAAATATCCTGTGAGCATCGAGAGGAACAAATCAGTTATGACTTAAGGAAATTATTATTGGGTGGAAGATAACATCACAGAACAGATAATCACCTTAAAAACTTTATCTTGTTTAAGTCCTCACAACAGTGCTCTTTAAAATATCCCTTTAAAGTCCCAGTAATTGGGAGGCTGAGGTAGAAGGATTACTGTGAATTCAAGGCCAGCCCAGTATACAGTAAATTCTAGTTCAGCCTGGGATAGAGTGAGACCCTGCTTCAGAACAAACAAATAAAAGCTGTTCACTTTTGTGAGGATTGTGGAAATAGCTTAGTTGGTAGAGTATGTGCCTGGCATGCATGAAACCCTGGGTTCAATCCCAGCACCACACAAACAGACGAACAAAAGATTAAAATGCCTTTTTACACATGTTGCAGGTCCCTCAGCCAGGGGGTGACAGAGCTGAGGTGCAGGTAGAAGCCTGCTGGCCTCACAGGTAGGTTTTAGCACTGATGCCCCTGGCCTTATTCTTGAAGCCCGTGTGTGTTTGCTAAAGAATAGGGCAACGTTAGGCAGAACATTCCAGGTAGAGGGGCAGACATGTGCAAGCATTCAGAGATAGGCAAATACCTGAAAAGAGGTTAAGGTCCACATGTATGATATTACAACTTCGGGTGGACTCAGAATTGCCATGGAAACACACACCTGGGTGTGTCTGCATGGGGCCTTCCAGAAAGATTTAATGGAGGAGGGGGGATTATCAACCCTGAATGTGGGGTAGCACCATCCTATTGGATTGGGTCACAGACTGGACTGGAGAAAAAAGTAGCAGGCCAGCTGAACCCGTGTTCCTCTCTCTCCACTTCCTCACCGTTGCTGCAAGTGACCAACTTCTCCACACTCCCGTCTCCATGCCTTCTCCGCCGTGGCGGGTTGTACCCCAAACTGTGAGCCCAAATAAACCCTTCCTTCATTAACTTCCTTTGCCAGATATTTTGTCACACTAAATAACTAACACAGTAAATACCAGGAAGTCATTTAGCCCACCCGACTAAAGGTTTCATTTGAGTTTGTCCAGAGTATAGAAACTAAATGATTGTAGAACCATTTTGAGAATTCACCTAATCGAATTTATACTGGATAGGGGACGTGCTGCACACTGGAAAATGTTTTCAGTGCTTTGGACAAGTATCATAAACTGTGGGTCACGCTTCAGCATAGGGTTGCGTAACTACATATGGGGTCTTGGAATATGGTCATAGTAAAGATGTCTAAGTGTGTACAAGGATCAAACGTTAATTCAGCATCAAATACTTAATGAGTCTGAGGAGTTCCTGGTGTGCCAACACAGGTTGTGTCACGTGACCTCACTTCAGACTCGGTTGTGAACACACAACATGCACACTTTGTCCCATGCATGACATCAAGCTACCAAGGATATGCCTCGGCTCAGTTCCAGATGACTGTCTGTTGTAAGTGTTTAGTGTCCTCATAAAGTTTTCTGCTTTCACAGAAACATAATGGGTAGATCACAGAAAACAAGCACTTTGAGTATTTTTCTTTTTTTTTTAAAGTCTTTTTCTTTTCTTTTTTTTTTATAATTTTTATTTATTTATTTATTTGAGAGCAACAGATACAGAGAGAAAGACAGATAGAGGGAGAGAGAGAAAATGGGCGCGCCAGGGCTTCCAGCCTCTGCAAATGAACTCCAGACGCGTGCGCCCCCTTGTGCATCTGGATAACGTGGGACCTGGGAAACCGAGCCTCGAACTGGGGTCCTTAGGCTTCTCAGGCAAGTGCTTAACCGCTAAGCTATCTCTCCAGCCCTTGAGTATTTTTCTATTATTATTTCCTTAGCATGTGAATATAAAATTAGTGTAAAGTCTTTGGGTTTTATTGTGTTAGAGAAATAACCACATCCATTTCATTAGTATACAAATTTGCTTTTGTCTTTAATAAATAGTAAAACTATATGGATACCAAATAATTGTTTTAAAATTTATCTCTTTATGATTTGCTATTAGTAAGTTTTTTTTATTGTATACCTATTTTATGTACTTATGTACTTGGAGTCACACAAAAATTTCTCAGGAGCAAAGGCATCATTAGTAGAAAAATTTTAAACAACCATGGCTTAGAGTACCATGATACTAGAAGTATAAAATGTTGGGAAGGAGTCATTTATACCAGTCTTCACAAGAGATGAGAGCTTTAGGTGAGGGTGTGGCAGGAGAAGCAAGTGGAAAAGCAGATTGGAGATGGCAGGTTAGGAATCCATGACTGACTGACTCAGGTCTTTCTTCCATGGTGGGTTAAGATCAGGTCCTTTTTCAGCATTAGACTGAGAAAGTATGGCATGAGAAACTGACTCAAGTTTTGTTTTTCTTTTTTTTTTGTGGTGGGTTGAGAACAAAATGGAACAAGAGGTAGAATCACACCTTTATTCAGTGGTAGGTCAAGAACCCGTGGCATGAGAGGTGGAACCACACCTTTATTCAGTGGTGGGTAGAGAACCCGTGGCACGAGAGGTCGAACCACACCTTTGTTTGGTGGTGGGTCGAGAACCCATGGCACGAGAGGTCGAACCACACCTTTGTTTGGTGGTGGGTCGAGAACCCGTGGCACGAGAGGTGGAACCACACCTTTGTTCAGTGGTGGGTCGAGAACCCATGGCACAAAAGGTTGGCTCGGGTCCTTAGCACTATATTTTGTAGCTAGAATGAATAAAGTTGGCAAATGGAGGGAGCTTACATAGTTTCTTCTATTTAAGGATTTGGTAAAGCCAGGGTTAGGAAATAGCAAAACTGTGAAATCAGATGTCAAATACAAGAGGGGATTTTCAGAGACCCTGTGGGCTTGTTGTTGCAAACTTCCATTGTCTGTGAGAGGAGAAAAGGGGAGACTGAAGGTAATGGCACCTTGGAAAACTTCCAATTGTCATTACAGGCTCTTACAGGGTCAGGGGAAATGACAAGTATGTACAACTTTCAATTACAGTAAAAGCCCACTGATTTGGATTAATTGGGGTAAAGGGCAGCCTGACTAAATAAAAGTCTGATTTATAGAAAAAATTTAAATAAACTCAGTTTGATGACTTTAAGCATTTTAAGTTAACTGTACTTCCTATTAAAAGTGATAAATTATGAAGAATGATTTGTAAATAGTATAGAAAGGGGAATGAATCTGAAGGGCAATTACATTTATTAATTTTTTCATTTCATTTAATAAGTACTTAGTTCTCTCCATGTATCAGGTAATATTACACTTAAGTGATGCTACTAAGAGCTGTATCACTTTATGGCTGTAAAATAACAATTTCCTTTCTTTTCTGACAGATCAAATTCATTACAATACTTAGATGTCAAAAATTTTATCTTGCTATGAGTGGATCTGTAAGCTTTTTCCTTATTTTATAGAGAGTAGGAAGTCCTCAGCGTAAATGACAACAGGACTACAGTTGGAATGTGAAGAGATTTTTTTTTATCCGAGGATCCTTTGGTCTCTATGCTTCTGTTTTTATACATCTTCCATTCAAATTTCTCCTGACATAGCTTTTACAATGCTAAGCTGTCTCTGTTGGTTCCAGGGTAAATATCTTTTTGTCTTGTAAGTCACTCACGGGGTAAGATGCAAACGGATTCTTGGGCATTACATTTTGCTTTATTCATGGCAGTGACCAATGCGTGACAAGAAGTGAGTTGTTAAGAGAAGGGTGACGTTAGCTGATGGTCCCAGCAGGTGTCATCCGTCGTGACAATGTAGGCATGGCACCAGGCGTGGGAAGCTGGCTGGTCACGTTGTAGCCACAGTCAGGAGCATCAAGCAAGAACTGGAAGCAGGGCCGGGCTATCAAACTTCATGGCAAGCCCTGCCCTCGATCTCCCTCTTTCTACTATGTTCCACCTCCAAAAGGTGCCACCAGCTGGAAGCCAAGAAAATGAGCCTACAAAGGAACGTTTCGAACCAGGCACAGGCTACAAGTCTCTGGTCATTTCTTAGTCTTTATCGATCTCTGGGTAACTGACTCAGCTGTTACACATTGCTTGCTTCATGCAGCCTGCTGCTTGCTCTGCATGTGTTTTTTTAAAAAAAATTGTTTATTTTTATTTATTTTTTATAGAGTGACAGAGAGAGAGAGAGAAGGAGGGAGGGAGACAGAGTGAGAGAGAGAGAGAGAGAGAGAGAATGGGCACGCCAGAGCTTCCAGCCACTGCAAACGAACTCCAGACGCGTGCGCCCCCTTGTGCATATGGCTAACGTGGGTCCTGGGGAATCGAGCCTTGAACTGGGGTCCTTAGGCTTCATAGGCAAGCTCTTAAGTGCTAAGCCATCTCTCCAGCCCTGCATGTGTTTTTACATAAGCTATTACGTCTATCCTAAAAGTCTCTTCACATTTCATCCTTGAACTTATCCTTCAAAAATCCGTTCTGAAGACACAGGAATTTCCTCTTTTCTTCTGGATAGACTGACTCGTTCCTCAACTGCTCTCTGTTTCTCTAATTCCAGTACTAGTCATGTCTCATTGATATTAGTTTATTTAAATATTTTTATCCCTTGCAGAATATAAATTTTAAGACCATGGACTTTGTTGAATTCATTTTTTTTACCCTCAGGCTTGCCTAGCCTAGTACTAGACCAAGATGGACACTTGTGAGTGCTTAGTGATTTGAACTGAGAAGAGTATCCTTAACTAACGATGTTATGAATAAGCCATATATACAACCACTGTTGCAGCCAGTTTTGTGTTGCTGGGACAAGCGTCCAATCAGAAGCCGCTTATGGGAGAAAATGGATTTATTTCAGGCTTATAAATGCCAGGGGAGCACCATCAATGGTTGAAGAAGCTGGCTCACTTCTATACACCCGAGAAGAGAGACACCATTAAACAGCCAGCACCACCAAATAGCCAGAGGGCTGGATGACAAGACAGGTCACCAGTGACTTAACCACTTCCCTAGTAGGGCTCCGCCCACTGGAGACGCAAGTTAGAAGATCAATTCTTAATTAAAAAAAAAAAATCTAAGTGTAGGGCCATATATTCAAACAACTGGAACTAACTTCTTTGTTAGCTCATCAAAATATTTAACTTCATAGGAGAGAGTTTGGGCAAAAGTACCCTGTGGGGAGAGATAATGCTGCACCCAGAAGCCATACATTGCTATAGGAAAATTCTAGTGCTAGGTTTGAGATGTTTATTTAGGAAAGCCCCTCAGCCCCCCCTTGCCCAAATAATACAGGCTTGGTGGCCCACTACATGGTAAGACCCTGTTGCTGAATACATCACAGGCTTTTGTTTTAGGATGCTGAGAAGTCAAGCTAGAACTGGTATGTAAGCCTCTTCTCTGCTGACTGCCACAGGTTGACCCCAAAGGTTGCTGTGTAACCTCCTGGGAGGGTAAACTATCAATAGCTTCAACAAGCAGTGGATCCTGCAAGCTATGCAGGGCTCCAACCAGGCAAGCTCTGCCCATTGGTGCAATGGTGATGTGTCTGTTACAGGGGTAAACAATTGCTCTGTGACTGGATTTGAGGCCTCCTCCATGGGAAGAAATTCATGCCTGATGCTGAAAACCTACTCAAAAGCATATGGCTGGGAAGGTCATAAGACCTAGGGGAGAAGCTACTATTGTTGTCTGCCTAAATAGATATAGTATGCCCACCCAACTTCCCTCTAATTACTTATAATCTTGCCCACCTATTAATGCTACTCTCACTTATGATTAGTGAAGTTTCTCTTTTCAGATGTCAGTAACTGTGGGGAAGTCACAAAACTCATGAATGCACTGAGAAGAAGCGATCATGGAGAGTTCAGCACTAAGTGAGACATCTCTGTCACACCCAAGGCTCAGGGGTTATTGCAAAAACAAAAACAAAACAAAATAAAATAAAAACAAAACAAACAATGCAGAAACCAAAGGATGGGGAGGAGTACTTTGCAAGGCTGTCTGCCAGATACAACATGGTCATTGCATATGTAACCTTACAATTACTGTCATTACCTGCAGATACTTGCATGTGATTGGGCCCATCAACATGGTGCCGTGGATGCTGGAAAAGGAAAACAAAACAAACAAACATACAAAAAAAAAAAAAAAACCTGACATCAAAATAGAAGAGGGACCACTTAGAACAAAGAAAGGGTTCAGTGGGAAGGGTCTAGAGAAAGTATATGAAAGAAAGTGAGAGCAGCAGGATCTAAATACATTATATATACACACACACATGGAAATTATGGATCAAAGCCTTCTTGTTTTATCTTTTAATCTCACACTCTACATGCTTAATTCTCTGACCTGTCAAAATAAAATAAGGGCCATCTTCCTGGGAGGAGGTGGGGCAACTTCTTATGATGGTTAATTTCAGGTGTCCACTTCTCTTGGTTCAAGGATAAATAGGTAGCGGTGGTTCCTGGGAGGTTAATAATGGTATCAGCAGACTCAGTATAGAAGATCCGCCTTCACCAATATGGCACGTCTCATTCACTTCATTGAGAGCCTCGATAGAGAAAAAACAAAATCAAGTATGAATAAGGTTGAATTTTGCTTTCTGTCTTTGAACTAGCACATGTGGGTTCTTCGACCCCAGATAGTTATACTTGGATTCTTAGGCTACGGGCTCTGTAAGTTGCATCTGTGGTACCACAGGCTGCGCCCCCTTCTCTGAACTGGCTCCCTGGCATTTGTGTTCACACTGGACTATACCACTGGCTTCCTTCATTCTCCATATTGTGGCTTATCATGAGACTCCATGACCTCTGTTATCCTTGGATGTGACAGAGATGTCTCACTTAGTGCTGAACTCTCCACGAGCTAGTAAATGCCTTCTCACATACCCACATCGATATCTCGTATTGTTTTTATGTCTCTGGAGAACTCTTGCTAATAAATATACCGGTAAAATAAAAATCAGCCAATGTTAAATCTGTCATACACTTGTGGTAAAATTTATGGTTTTCCTACATTTGTTTATTTAGACAGGGATTCACACTGTAGTCTAGGCTGGCCTGGAACTCATGTAGCCCAGGTTGACCTACCGCTTATAGCAATACCCCTGCCTCAGCCTGCTGAGTGCTTGGATTGATTACTGGCCTGAACCCCCACGCGTGGTGTTTACTTACCCCTAGATCTAACTTGCTCACCCCCTTCTCACACTCCACCACGTTTTTATATACTTGTCTGTCTGTCATGGCCTGCTCATGTCTGAAGTCAGCTCTATGATTAGGCAAGATTTTCTTCTTCCTCTGCTGAGTAATACTCTGTTCAAAGATCTCTGAATAGTTCACATTTGGGGCATGTGCGCAGTGAAGCAGTAGCTTTTCTGTAGCAGACAGCTTCAGGTTCGCTGAGATGAACTTCCAGACCAGGCGCAGTTATGGAGGAAGGGATTTATTGAAGCTTACAGATCCAGGGGAAGTCCCATAATGGCAGAAGAAGCTGGCCTGCCTTCACAGGCCCAAACAGACAGAGAAAAGCACAAGCCAAAAGCCAAAAGCCACAGCACACTTCAGGAACTCCAGCTAGGCACACTTTGCATATCTTTAGATTGAAATCTGAAACCCACTACCACACCTTAAGATCACCCAGTGACATTGCCTCAGCCAGGTAGCCAGCAGATGCAAACTACAAACAAACAACTGAATATATTGGAGGCCATCTATTCAATTCAAACCACCACATCCCACCCCTGGCCCCCAATAGATTTATAATCATCACACATTATAAATTGTACACAGTTCAGTTTTAAAGGTCTCCACAGTCTTGACCAATTTAAGATATTAAGACCTGTAAAATCAAACAAGTTAAACATTTCTAACATATAAAGTCACAGAGTAGACATTTTTGACTGGTATAAGGCACAGCAAGGAGAGACTAAAACAATGCAAATTCAACCACCATCAAACTTCTGCAGTTCAAGTTCAACATAATCAGAGGCTGACAGTGTCCAGATTTTCCAATTCCGCCCCTCCAGCTGGGCAGAGTAGCAGGGGAACACTTCCATCCCAGGCCAACAGTGCACTCCATGGTAGCCCTTGCACAGTCCTGGTATATCCAAAACATCTTGAGGTCTTCATGCAAACCACGGTCCATCTTCCAAAGGCTCTTTCAGCCTATCAGAGCATCATGCCCTGCCTCATGCCACATCTCAGCTGCAGCTCCTGGAAGCATGTGCAATTCACAACCACTCCTCGCATTTTTCATGCTTCTGAAACCAATACCAGGTGTGCAGGACACAGACATATTCAGGGACGAAACAAATCATAGCCTTGAAAAGCACATTCCTTCTCCAATCAACTCTTTCCAAAAGGGTTTGCATTTCTATGATAGTCTTTCCTCAGGCATCCTTTCCATAGTCCTTTAAGATTGCTAATGTGTTTGACAATAGCAGCTTTAGTAATCTAAAGCCAGTCTCTGTGCCAGTAAATTTAACTTGCTTAAAGTTTTCCAGCTTAAAATCTTAAGTGTCTCGGTCCAATATCTCTAGCCAAGCACATCAGTCCATTACAAATTTAACCTTGATCAAACTCTCTGGGCCTGGGCAGCAGGACGCAGCCAGCCCTTATGTCAGTAGCCCAGTTCCAACAAAGTCCTCTGCAGTCTTTCCTTCCCCTTAGAAAGCTCATAAGCCAAGCCTCGAGGTTCAATGCTGTCTGCACATAGCATTCTCAGACTCTCATCAGAATAGTCCATAAAACTTGGCTTACCACTCTAGAAGACATCTTCAGCTGCAAGCACCAAGTCCATGCCTATTCCTCCAAAACAAAGGTTCCAAAAGATCAACATCCACATGGCCAGGTACATCTCAGCCCACTCCTCGGTACCAAGTTCTGTAGCAGACAGCTTCAGGTTCGCTGAGATGAACTTCCAGACCAGGCACAGTTATGGAGGAAGGGATTTATTGAAGCTTACAGATCCAGGGGAAGTCCCATAATGGCAGAAGAAGCTGGCCTGCCTTCACAGGCCCAAACAGACAGAGAAAAGCACAAGCCAAAAGCCAAAAGCCACAGCACACTTGAGGAACTCCAGCTAGGCACACTTTGCATATCTTTAGATTGAAATCTGAAACCCACCACCACACCTTAAGGTCACCCAGACATGTGATGACACATATGTATGACAGATTTAACATTGGCTGATTTTTATTTTACCATGACATCGCCTCCAGCCAGGTAGCCAGCAGATGCAAACTACAAAAGACAACTGAATATATTGGGGGCCATCTATTCAATTCAAACCACCACAGTTTGTCTCCATAACTTTATGCTACTTTTGATCTTCTGACTATTAGCTTTCTCTACTGTTCAACCCTCCCAGTAATTCTGGCTCGGGGCACGTACCAGTGAACAATCATCATGACAAGAAGATGCCATTAATTAGATTGATGCTCAAACTGTCCCCCTCCAGTCGCCCACACCCATATTTATATCATAATGGTACAATTTTGGCAGAGTTATTTGCGTTTTATGAAAATCTGACAAGGCGATTTTCAGATTTCCTACCACGAATCAAAAATTTCCAAAAATAAATAAATAAAACCATGTAGATAATATATGTCTACATTCCAGTTAACTTCCTCCCCCATTTAGTGTGATCTTACACTTGGGGGCATAAGCTGGGAAAGGCTAACCAAATATGTTGAGGATGAATTTTCAAACAGAATGGGTTTAGTCAGTCCAGTTTTGAGACATCCAGATGTTGTGGTATGAGTTCACTTATTGAGATGGGTCAGGAGTAGCAACTACTCAAACATTTGGTCTTTGCTGAATGATATCAAAATACAAGGAGAGTAGTAACAATATTCCTGTAATAGCTACAGAAAAGGCATTGAATGACGTCAGACTCATCTAAAGTTCATCAGAGTGTCGTGTGTGTGAGGCTTTATGATATGTAAATGCACACACACACATAGACACACACACTTAGCACTACAAGAAGGAATACAAGTGATTTTGAACAATAGCAATGAAACTCATATAAGCGATGGACACTATTCAATGACTATAGGGCTCAGACTATCTGTGTTATCCAGTGTTCTAGAGATTCATGTTTAAGAAACAGTTGCAGCCAGGTGCAGTCAGAGATAGACTGTATATATGTATCAGAGTTTCCAAAATATTACAATGGAATTGAAAATGTTCTTATTGCTTAGTGGCATCTGACTTCCAAAATTCATAGTGTCACACACTCCCCAAGGGTTTGTGGATTCTGAGATATATATACTGTTTCATGAGAGAATACAACATGCAATAATGTATGGTCTGTAATACTTGATGATAAACAACTATGTCAATGGCTTATCTAGTATACACTACTTGATCATTATTTTAGTATTCTTTTTTTAATTACTGAACAAAGTTTACATAAAACATCTTGCTATGCCAATAACTGCCTCACACTCTCGCACATTTTCTCTTGATTTAATCTTGAGCTTGACTTAATCTTTGGTTGATCACCGTGGCCCTAGGAGTAAGAGGATGTAACACACACACACACACACACACACACACACACACACACACACACTCACACACACACACACACATACTCACACCCCATATAATCTAGTGCAACAGACTGCATCACCCAGGACTGGGTAGATACACTCCGTAATGTTCGCATGGTGCTGAAATCCTCTAAGAACACAGTTCTTCATGGTTTTGAGCAGTGCCTGAGCGCAGATGTTCAATGTCTGGGGAAACTCACCACTGCCTTGTCAAATGAGTCATTCTGTTATCTATGGCAAGTTGGCAGAAGATAACAAGACAAAGTGACATGTGTTTGATTGTCATCTCAGTCATCTGCTTAGGAATGCAAACACTTTACTTTGAGCCTATATGATTGAAACCTTGATTATTTAATGTTATTGCCACAGTTTTAAGGGCCATCTTCAATGAAAAACTTTCCTCTCACTTCTGATGGCCACAGCCCAAGTTCCACATCCTATGACACCAAGGCTATTTTTTTTTTTTCCACATGATTTCTCAACCAACTTGGATTACTGATAACACCCTGGAACAGCAGCTAGATAGAGCACCTCACTGGCCTTTAGTCAGAGAACCTGCAACAGAGGTAGATGCCCTTTCAAGACAGTCTGTGTGGAATCTCAAGCAAAGGAGAGATTCCAGCCTGTGTTTCAGCTATGCTAATAGCCGAAGTTTTCCATCCCCTTGAAAGCACAATTCAATACACATTAGTCAATGGCTGCTGCAAGAAAGCCCTGTGATGTAGGCGAGGCACGTGCAGAAGTGAGCATCAAGCGTTGTGAGAGCTCATGATCTGGTCGCCACAGGCTGTGGGTCATCCCTGCGTGGTCTCCCCATGCCCGAGGCATCTGTTGCTTTATGTGAGAAGCTTGCCGTGGACTGTCCAGCAGCGGTCCATTTCTTGAGCATTTGGATGCGTAGGTCCTCTTCTCATGGCTAAGACTGACTAGAAGGGCCCGCGTCAGATGAATAAGAAGCAAGACCAAAATCTATGGAAGGTGCAATTTAGTGATAGTGAAGAACGGGCTCCCCTGAAATTCCTACTCAGTCATCATTCAGACGTTCATTCACTTAGGGGAAAAAAGGGCAAAAAACCCCAACAACATTCAATTCTCTGTCTTATTACATTTGTGGCTTACTAGGGCCTGACCCCTTTTCAGACAGATATCCCGTGTTTTACCTGTGACTGACTCCTCTATTGGTTCTAGAGACCATAGAATCCTCCTCTGTGTTAATTGGTATGTTCTGCCTGGTCTTGTGTTTGTGGCTCCTTCTTGCCTTCAACTCTTTGCCTTCGACCTTGCCATCAGAGCTCATATCCTTCCTCACTGGATTCTATCCCACGGCCGTGTTGCGGGTTCTTGGGTTAATGTCTGATCTGTATAAATCAATCGCTGCTGGCTGTTTCAGTCACAGTGAGTGTGGCTGTTTCAGTCACAGTGAGTGTGTATGACCCTCTGGGGATGGCTCTAGTCTGCCATATTCTACCAGCAGATGAGCATCTATTTTATCCAACCCTGTTAAAAAAAAAAAGATTTATTTTTATTTTTATTTATTTATTAGAGACAGAGAGAGGTAGAGGGGAGAGAGTGAGAATGGGCTTGCCGGGGCCTCTATCTACTGCAAAGGAACTCCAGACGCATGCATCGCCATGTGAATCTGGCTTACGTGAGACCTGGAGAATTGAACCTGGGTCCTTAGGCTTTGCAGGCATGCTTCTTAACCGCTGAGCCAACCCTCCAGCAGGGGAACTGAATATTCCCCTTTGGAGCCTGGACTTCAAAGGCTCATGTGTGCTTGCTGTCTTTCTCAGAGCCCTGTCATGAGAACACAGGAGAAATAGAAATTTGAACAGAGTAGCTTCTTAAAGTATTGTGGGCTGGAGAGATGGCTTAGCGCTTAAGCGCTTGCCTGTGAAGCCTAAGGACCCCGGTTCGAGGCTCGGTTCCCCAGGTCCCACGTTAGCCAGATGCACAAGGGGCGCACGCATCTGGAGTTCGTTTGCAGAGGCTGGAAGCCCTGGCGCGCCCATTCTCTCTCTCTCCCTCTATCTGTCTTTCTCCCTGTGTCTGTCGCTCTCAAAGAAAAAAAAAAGTATTGTGATGTGCACACGTTCACAAGGTGTTTGGGATAAATGGCTTGGGACTGGCTCAAGCTGCAGTGTTTTGAGGGTTGCTCTCTAACAAGGACACTGGATTCACTCAATTCATTCTAAATTAACTGTGTTGCTCTATAGCTTATATATCTGACCACCTCTTTAGCCCTTGGTTAGTGTTTTATTTGCCTGTGAGAATGCTTTCACTGCAAAGAACAATCCCTTCCTTGTCATCAAATCCATCCAGTTCTCTCTCTCTCTCGTAGCTAGATGATCAGAGGTCTGGCATCCCAAAGCTAGCTCAGAGACTATAAGAATTGATGCGTAGCCACTCTGGTGCGCAGAGGTGACAGTCTATTTTCCATCTTTGTGTCTTTTCCTCCTGTGCTGGACTAATGCTCAGAAACACCTGTGCCTTTTGTGACTTTTCTTTGAGTAGCAGTTGTCACGGTGGCAAGACTTTTTTGGTACTTCCTGACACAGCCGTCCGTGCCCGGCAGTGAGTTGGCAAAGCAGCCTTCTTTTTGTTTTCTTGGCTGTGCCTCTCACCTCCAACACAGCAGTGCCACCAGGTGGGGGAAGGAAGGTGGAGCCTGGGAGTAGTGTCGCCTCCTGTGACCCCCGTGGACCCCCGCCGGCTATTGGCTGAGGGAGCAGCAAATGAAAGATGCAAGGGAAGGAAGCGCACAACACGAGTCCAAGGGAAAAGCCAGCAGTTCTCATTGGCTGAAATGCAGAGCGATAAAGGGGAACCAGCGGCGGGGCGAGCTGTGCAGATCCTCCGGAAAGGTGGGGGGCTTGAAAGTCTCATTAGCAGAGTTTCACGTCCTAGAGGCACCAAGGGGAAAAGGTTCAGAGAGAACCACTAGGGCTGGGGAGATGAATTTAAATGTTTGCTGTAATAATACAAGAGACAATCAGACTGCAGCAGTTACCAAGATAGGGTTTTTATTTTGATTTTTTTTTCACATGCATATGTATGTATACATACGTGCACGTATGCATATTTGTATGTGTGGACCACATGTGCAAGTGTATGCACATGTGTGTGCAGGCCAGAGGTCTTGGGGGCCTTCTTCAATTGCCTTATTTTAAAAATATCTTTATTTATTTATTTGTTTTTGTTCATTTTTATTCATTTTTTTGAGAGCGACAGAGAGAGAAAGAGATAGATAGAGAGAGAGAGAGAGAGAGAGAGAGAGAGAGAGAGAGAGAGAGAATGGGCATGCCAAGGCCTCCAGCCACTGCAAATGAACTTCCAGATGCATGTGCCCCCTTGTGCATCTGGCTAACATGGGTCCTGGGGAATCGAGCCTCAAACAAGCATCCTTAGGCTTCACAGGCAAATGCTTAATCACTAAGCCATCTCTCCTGCCCTTTTTTTTGGGGGGGGTTAATATTTTTTGTTCATTTTTTATTTATTTATTTGAGAGTGACAGGCACAGGGAGAAAGACAGATAGAGGGAGAGAGAGAGAATGGGCGCGCCAGGGCCTCCAGCCTCTGCAAACGAACTCCAGACGCGTGCGCCCCCTTGTGCATCTGGCTAACGTGGGACCTGGGGAACCGAGCCTCGAACCGGGGTCCTTAGGCTTCACAGGCAAGCGCTTAACCGCTAAGCCATCTCCCCAGCCCTTTTTTGGGTCTCACTCTAGCCCAGGCTGATCTGGAATTCGCTATGTTAGTCTCAGGGTGACCTTGGACTCATGGCAATCCTCCTACTTCTGCCTCCCAAGTTCTTGGATTAAAGGTGTGGCCCACCACACCTGGCTGTGTGACACATTTTTGAGATGATGTTGACACAATCAGGTGTAAAAGTTAAGAGATAAATGAAGACCCAGTGACTTGAGAGCTATTGAGTATGTTCAGTCCTGCCTTCAGAAGAGTCTCTGGAGGGGGAGCTGTGGGTTTGGGGTCACTGGCATATGAGTGAATAGTGTTAAGTCATGGAAGGAGTCAAACTGCCTAGGAAGCAGGGGTGTGCTGAGAACAGAAATGGGACAAGGAAGCGCCCAAAGGGATGAGAAGGTAAGTCAAGCAAAGGGGAGAAGTGGTGGCGCACATCTTTCATCCCAGCACCCGGGAGGCAGAGGTAGGAGGGTTGCTGTGAGTTCGAGGCCCGCCTGACACTATCCAGTGAATTTCAGGTCAGCCTAGACTGAGACTCTAGCTCAAAAGAAAATTGGAAAACCACACCAAAGGAAACAAAAAGCAGCTTGCACATTGTGTTTGTCATTGAGTCTAAGCAGTATTTATGACTTACTTGGAGATATTTTCTTGCATGCACAAAGAATGAAAACAAAGAGGGGAAAAGTCTGCATGTCTTCTCTCAGTTAAAACAGGCACGCTCTGTGTGGTAAGATCATGACACCCTTATGACACGCTAAGGAAAGAAAGCAAGTTTCATGACTCAAACATGTATGCCTTACTTCCTTATGTTATGATTTCTTGTGTGTGCGTAGGTGGCGCATGCCTTAGGAGGTGTGCAGATGAGTCAGCCTGGTGCACAAACGTCAAGGCCAGAGGACCATGCGGGGTCTCCTCCTGTGTCACACTTGCACCCTATTTCTTTGAGACAGACTCTCTCACTAAACCTGCAGCTTGCCATTTTGTCAGTTAGACTGCCCGACCAGGGGCCCCAATGATCCTTCTGTTTCTGCCCCACTGAGTACTGGGATTCCATGTCATGCCCAGCATTTTTTTTTTTTTAAAGAAACTGACTTAAAAAGTGTTTTTGTTCATTTTTATTTATTTATTTGAGAGCAACAGACAGAAAGAGGCAGGTAGAGAGAGAGAGAATGGGCGCGCCAGGGCTTCCAGCCTCTGCAAACGAACTCCAGACGCGTGCGCCCCCTTGTGCATCTGGCTAACGTGGGACCTGGGGAACCGAGCCTCGAACCGGGGTCCTGAGGCTTCACAGGCAAGCGCTTAACCGCTAAGCCATCTCTCCAGCCCCTGCCTAAGCTTTCTCATACTCTCGAGGTTGAGTTCTCCCAAGTCCGTGCAACCCTATTCCACTTCCGCGATCTCAAGTGTGAAGGAGTCAGTAATCTCTTCTTCTGTTCTGCGGTCGCCATGTCGCCCCGTGCTGGCAGAAGTCCAGGATGTCATTGCTCACGTCTGTGTGTTTCTTCCCGACTATCTGCGTGCTTAACATTCCTCTTGTACTTAATGCTCTTCCTTTGCGTGTCCAAAGATACACGGATGTGGCCTGCCTGCCAGTGGGTGGCCAGCCTGCCCTTTACCCCCTGGCACCAGCAGAGGAGAATTCAAGACGCGGTCACTGTTGCAGCCACAGCGGCCCCTCTCCCTCCTCTCCTCGTCTTCCCCTTCATAAGAAGGGGGCGGTAGAAGTTGGAGAATTTTCACTACTGATGTGAACAATAGCATCCTTATTAGAAATCAGGAAAATGGGTTCGTGCTTGGTTTATTTTTAACATTTCATTTATGAGGGAGAGAGTGAGTATGGGCATGGAGGGGCCTCTTTCTACTGCACACAAACTGCAGATGCATGCATCACCTTGTGCTGTAGCTGTGTGCGCGTACCGGGCCTGGCAGCTTTACAAGCAAGCGCCGTTCACCGTTGCGTTATCTCCACAGCCCCTATGATTTGGTTTTAAGAGCAAATACATTTTCCAGATTCTTGGAGGGTTTTCAAGAAAGTTCTCCACAGTGCCTGAAACTTGGTAATGCAGCATTTCTTTTTTCTTATGATAACAGATGCGGTGAGAAGAGCACAGCCACTTTCTTCCTTGTGAAAAATGTGAAATATGGCATTGTTGCTGCCCATATTTCCTTTGGGGAAGAATGGTAATACCCAGGAATCCCTTTAATGAAGTTGCACTTGTGCGTGTATTTTGATAGGTCTTGATGATGAAATAACTGGTCCTTTGGGGACAAAGGAGTCATGAGTATTTGCATCTGAGTTTTGCTCTGAGTTCAAGGTTCTGTGCATGAGAATGAAAGGCCAGTTTGCCAACTTGTCCTTCCTGAAACAGGTCCTGAGTGGTTGGCAATTCCAGACAAGAGTCTTCTTCTACCCACATAACGGGCCCCTGAGCTCCTTGTCAGAACCATATGACTATTGGAAGAGTCCCACATCCACTTGGACCACAGGTCCTTGGGTAAGAGGAGATGGGAATGGAATTGCTAGAAACCATGGTTCTGAAGGACAGAAAGCCCTACAGAAAAATACTCTTTTAGTGGAAGTCTTCTTGGCGTCTCCTAAATCTTAGCATGACCCTGATGTCTAGAGTTATTTATTCAGAGTTTCCTATAGGTACACCTGGTTGGATTTACTTTAAGAAATATTTATATATTTATTTGCAAGCAGAGAGAGACCAAGAAGTGGAGGCAGGGGGGTAATGGGTGCATCAGGGCCTGTAGCTGCTGCAAATGAACTCCAGATGCATGTACCACTTTTGGCATCTGGTTTTGTGTGGGTACTGGGGAATTGAACCAGGGTCATTAGACTTTGAAGGCAATCACCTTAACCACTGAGCCATCTCCGCAGGCATGTTTTCTTTGCTTTTGTCCCCTCCTCCATATGAAGCATAGAGACTTACTGCAGTGGGTCACTAGGTGATTGGCAACCAGTAACCAGTTAAATAAGTGGAATGCACTTAAGGTCATGGCTGCTTTCTTAGTCTAAGATGCACATGGTGATAGACGTGTGGTGTTTCCAATTTGCTATCGGTTTTGATCAGTAGTATAGGGTGGATGGACCCTACCTCCATGGTCATAAATAATGCTATAGTGGTTTCTGTGAAGTGTTACTAAAATGCATGCTTCCATAGCAGTGAAAGATAGTGCGCAAGCAATTCTTTAGCGTGATACTGTTCTTTAGAGACAAGATCGTTGCTTTTTTTTTTTTTTTTTTCCCACCGTGGAAACAGAGCACGTGTAGTAGATTCAAGCAACTATAGACTAGACATAATTGGGGAAAAAAATCTGTGTCTAGGTCTGAGGAAATAGCTCAGTAATTAAAGTGTTTGCAATGCAAACATAAGGAGGACCTGAGTTTGAATCCCAGTTCTTAGGTAAAATGCACATGTCTATCATCCCAACGCTGGCAGGCAGAGACAGGAAGATCCCTAGGACTCAAAGAATCGCTAACCTAGCTGAAAGGGTGAGTTCCAGGTTCAGTGAGAAAGGCTGTCTCAAAAAATCAGATGGAGGATGATGATCCACGAAGACTATGGCTTACACACACACACACACACACACACAAACACACACATGCGCAGATGCATGGGCACCAGCAAACACACATATGCCAACAAAATAAAGCATGCATTTACACACATACACACACACACACCATACACACATACACTCACAAGAATTGCATCTATATCAATTGTGTACAGACTTTTGGGATCATTTTTTTCCTAAACAAAATAGTATAATAACTATGTACATAGCACTTATATTGTATTATGCATTTATAGGTAGTCCAGATATAATTTAAATTAAAAGGAAGGACGTGCATACATTAGATGCAAGTATAGACTTGAGTCTCTGCAGATGTTGGTTCATAGGGGTCCTGGAACTAATGTTTGACACATGCCCCTGAAATACTGAGGGATCACCATGGTTTGAAAATTCTGATGACTACTCTGGGCCAAGTTATCTTTTACTTCCTTCATTACAGCAATGTTTGTTTGGGATGCTTTCTATATTTTGTTCTAGAAAAACATGTTAGCTTCTAGAAACTTCTCCAGAAATTTAACTGCCATGTGAGCTATTTTTTGGGGGGTGGGTTATAGGGGGTTGGGGATGGTAATTTCAGTCACTGACATCCTTTCCCTTTTCTTCAAGCTTTTGTCCAGCATCGAAGGGGGAGAGCGTGCATTACTGTAATGTAGGGGGGTCATATAAAATGGGATAATTGTAATCATAACTCTGCCACTTACTTGGCAGAAAAATCAATGGGCTGCATTTTATTATTGCAATGGGGAGAGTTATGTAGGGTACCATAGATTATAAACATTTGGTAAGATTCTAGGAAAAGCTAGATAGAGGGGAACATCTAAAAAAAAAAATTAAGTTTGAAAGTGAGAGTCAAATGCGCCTCCAGTATCCTGGAAGGGCGGGGATGAGGAGCTGTTTTATGTCAGAAGCTTTCCATCTTCACTCCTCTTGCCGCACATTGTCACTCATATTCATCAGTGCCGACAGTGGCCTCACAGCGTTACTTGATGTCCATCTTCCCACAAGTACACATTGTCACTTTTAGTCTCTTTTGCATTAAGAATAAATATAGCAGCTTTAAAAGTTTCATTCATTCTCCTTGGTATATGTCCAATTGCCTTGTGAATTGTGTGATTAGTGTATTTCCTGAGATGTCTCAAGCATTTCCATTGTTGCCTTTCTGGAAGGGTTTTTGGCATTCAAACGTGGGTGTCTGCCTTCTCATGAAGAAAGAACGGTGTGTGTTTTGTCACCTCTATCCCTGAGCGCCCCACACGGTGCCTGACACACTACATGTCCATGGCATGGCTTTCTCAAGAGTTGGGATGAATGAGTTTCTTGACTACTTGACGTGTGTCTCGAACATTTCACCCACAGAGAATGCTGGGATTTATCCTTTCAGAGAACAAGCTCATTTATCCTACTTCACTATATGTTTTCTTCCCAGACAGGTCTGTGGAGTCTCGCTGGTAATTTGCCAAAGTATTTGTAACTATTGTAACTATGTCAGGGATCAGTGTTCCTAGCTATATTAAAAAGTCCATAAATTCAAAGAGTTATGATTACCTACACTTATATGGGCTGCCATGGAGAGGCAGAATGCCATGATCAGTGTTGGAAATTACAGAGAGGTGGAGATGTAAATCTCCGGACCAACCCCATCTTCCCAGTTAGCTCTCATCCACTGAAATATGTTCCTCGGAGTTGTAACAGCAGCGGCTTGTGAAGAATTTTAGTCCATGAAATGTAGCTCATTAATGCTATCAGAACAAACGAGGCTTTCTTTGCCTTTGTGACGTGCAAACTCACACAGCATAAAGCTTTCTCTAGGTGCTGTCGTGCCAGAGTACATGTTCCTGAACTGACTTATACTGTGGTCTGTTCTCTAAGACATTGCTGAAAAAAAAAAAGAAAAAAAGAAAAAAAAGAAAAAAAATAGAGGTGTGAGAATGAAGGCGGGAAAGACCTGTGCTGTGCATGGCCCACCAACATTAACGAGAGCTGTAAATGTTGTATGGTGAGGTGCCGAATGGACCCCTGAACTTGTTTTTACTGCTCTTTATTCATGGGCCAAACCGTGTCTGTGGCACTTATAAACACATAATAGATAAGCTTCCTGCCCTGAGAAGCTTCCAGTCTAATTCAAAAAGATGACAGCCATCAGGCTGTGTTTTAGTGAGCTGGCCTACTTTCCCAAGCATCATGACACCATAGGATAGTGGAATATGGCCTTAGCTGCTAATGAGCTGAATTCATTACTCTAAACTGAGCCGTATTTTACAATGATCCCAAACCTGGTCGCTGTTCTTACCAAGGGGGTTGATTAAGTGCGTATGGGTTATTCAAATGAAGGGAGGAGCTAAAGAAACGAGACAGAAGTTTGGAAACTGAAAAGAAGCAAATAAAAGAAAAAAACGAAAACAAAAACAAACAGCAACACAAAGAACTTCTAGCTGCCAGGCTGGCTATATAAAACTCTCCAATCTGGAACTAATCATTTCAGTCATTTATGACTAGGTTCATGTCTCTCTTTTCATAAGCGTCTCGCCTTGCTATAAATGACATTCTGTTTTATGAAAGTATAATGTGAAAATCTACTGATAAGCCAAATAATAAAAACTTTATAGCATGTCAGGACTTTTTATTATTATTATTTAACCTCAATCAAGTTATAATACTGAACACATGTATCGTTGGCCTAAATCACCTTGTCAGGTTTTAGCTGTGTATTCAAGTTCATTTACAAGACATACGATCTAATCCTGGAGAACAACATGCTATTGTCGTGTTAATTGAAAACTCCAAACCAAGAGCCAGAAGAAACCACTGGGCTGATTGCTGCAGGTCCCAGGGAAGGGGATCGATTCCCACACCTGCACTTGCTCCATAACACTGACATTGTTATCCACATCTGGGTCTAATCAGTCCAGAGACCTTGATACGCTGCTCCCGGGGCACATAAATACAGCATTACATTCATTTTAAAAGGCCCCTCTTTCAGTTTTTTAAGGACAAGATAGATTCATGGCTCCACAGAGTCTAACAAAGTCGAAACCACAAACAGTAAGTTATTGCCACAGGCCTTGCGGACTTGACTTACCAGTCTTTGCCACTTCAGTGATGGAATTTTATGTTCAGGCCTGGCTATCAAAACTGTGTTTCCACCAGGAGTGAAGTTTGATGGAAAATCTGGATTAAAAATAAGAGCAAAACCCCTCAGAATGGGAGCCAATTTGTATAAATCAGACTCTCTGTGAGGATGTGAGATAATTACAGAACAGAGAAATACAAGCTGAGGAACCATAGTTTGCCTCATTCGCTTTGGAACTGGTGAGTGTTGGAGAACTGATCCTTCGTAGCATGCTTTAAGGCGGTTTCCATCCACAAGGGCTTTTTCTTTTCTTTTATTTATTTATTTATTTTTTTTTTTTTTGAGAAAAGTTGAGGAATTTTAAGGTCTTCCATTGAAGCTATGGAGAACAAAGGGCCTGACTGACCTGGCAGTTACTTTCTTCAACCTCTCCGAAAAAGTGCAGCTTTTACACAAACCCTTCCGCCACTCAACATGAGTGACAAATGCCCCCTTGTGTTCTATTGGCCTGCCTCAGGTTACCAGAGCTCTGCAAATTAAAGATCTAAATGTGACTCAAATAAAAATAAAAAAAAATGTTGGAAGTCTTGCAAATTACTTAGCTCATATTCTTCAGACCAGATTGTTGGAGGGCAGAATTTTTAATATCTTTGTTTTTTGGTTGGTTACAGTGCTTTTTATTTTTCATTCTTTTCTGTTGCTAAAACAAAAACATGAATGATTTGTATGTCTGGAGAATCATAAGGCAATTTTTGGAGTTGACAAAGATTATGCTTGCTGAGTACACTGCACACTTTTATTTATTTATTGACTCAAATACTGTGTCTGGTTTTGGGCAAGTTGGTTATATTGGCTGAATGTTTTTCTTGCTAGTCACATTGTGTTCAAGGATTTGCATCTAAAGAGACTTCAGTAAAAAAAAAAAAAAAAAAAAAAAAAAAGAGCCCTGTATAGACATAACTATACCTTTATGAGTAAGAAACATGAAAGTGAAACTTGGGTATTTACATATGAGATGTAGCGGTTTGCAAGGAAACGCACATTTGCATAATGATGAGAGTCTCAGAGGTTCCTGGTAGAGCACAAAGGGAAACAAGAGCCTGTGAGTTAGCTCAGTGGACAAACCATCCGCTAGAGTACCCAAGTTCAACTCCCAGATGCCCTGTAAAAGGCAGGGCCTTGGGATAGGCTTCTGGTAGTCCCAGTCCTCTGAAGCTGATCCTACCTGTGAGGTGGGGCCCAGGAACAGAAAGAAGACTATCCCAGAGAATATTCCAGAAACTCCTGGTAAGTGCAGCAAAGCGAGAAGAGCAGAACAAGAATCCCTACCTCAAATGAAGGGGACAGGACAAGACTGATTTGAAAATTGTTCTCTGACCTACACACACACACACACACACACACACACACACACACACACAAAAGAACAAAGTTGGGCTGGAGGGATGGCTTAGCCACTCAGGTTTTTGCCTGCAAAGCCAAAAGACCCAGGCTCGATTCCCCAGGACCCACGTTAGCCAGAGGCACAAGGAGGTGCATGCATCCGGAGTTTGTTTGCAGTGGCTGGAGGCCCTGGCGGGCCCATTCTCTCTCTCTCCCTCTTTCTCTGTCAAATAAATACATAAATAAAAAATATTTTTAGAAAAGAACAAAGTCCTACACTAATAATCCATGTCTTTAAAATCAGTTATCCCTGAGAAGTGGGACACAGGTGAGAACACGACGTTCATAAGACAACCATGTTCAAGTCGCTCTGAAGGAACAGCATGACACGCTTTTATATTTGAAAAATATTCCCTGTGGAAAATACTGATTTCAACGAGAATGCTCGGTTATGTGGAGAATCCAGGGATAGAAGAAGAAATATTTAACAAAGCTACCTATGTAGTAAGACATGATAGACTTCTGGGCCTGTGATCAGAGCGTCGGTGGAGCTTGGCCATGACGCATCCCTCCATACCTCGAGTAGCCAAGGCTTGGTGTTCAATGCAGCTGTGTTCCGAGGCAGGGCTTCAAATGGTGATTGGTTTGTGTGGACCTGAATTCATACAGGGATTAATCTGCGGATGCATTCAGAACCGAGTGGACTGTCAGGAAGTGGGGTCTGTTTAGAGGAAGCAGGTTTCTGGGCGCATGCTTTTGGACCACCTATCTTGTCTTTGCCCCTTTCTCCTGCTTCCCAGCTTCCATGAAATCAGCTCACCCCACGCTCCTGGTGCCCCAGGGTTCTGCCTCCCTCCCTCCCTCTCACCGACTCCAAACCAACAGAGCCAAGGACTGTGGTTGGAAAACTCTGAAATCAGGAGCTGAAGCAAATCCGTCTTCTTTTAAGTTTATTTATTTATTTATTTTTTTGGTGGGGGTTATATTTTATCACAATAGTAGAAAACTGACTAACTCTGGAATAATGAATCCTTTGGTGCTTCATTGTCATTGTAAACTTACCTGGATTTAAAAACCACTTCGGAGACACACCTCTGGGCATGCCTGCAAGGGCATTTCCGTAGAAGTTTAATCGAAGAGGTGTAGACATACCTGAAATTCAGTCACCAGCAAACATGGTCTAGAGTTCAGAATTAATAAAAATGTTAAAGTGAGCTGAGCACCCCAGCATTGATCATCTCTCTCTTTCTTTCCTTTAAAATGTATGTGTGTGTGTGTGTGTGTGTGTGTGTGTGTGTGTGTGTGTGTGTGTGCATATTTATTTATTTATTTATTTTGGAGAGAGAGACAGAGGAAGAAAGAATTGGCACATCAAGGGCCTCAGCCACTGCAGTTGAATTCTAGATGCTTGCGCCACCTAGTGGGCATGTGCCACCTTGCGGTTGCCTCACCTTTGTGCATCTGGCTTACATGGGATCTGGAGAGTTGAACCTGGGTCCTTAGGCTTCACAGGCAAGCGCCCTAATTGCTAAGCCATCTCTCCAGGCTTCTGTCCACT
Source organism: Jaculus jaculus (assembly GCF_020740685.1). NCBI lineage: Eukaryota > Metazoa > Chordata > Mammalia > Rodentia > Dipodidae > Jaculus > Jaculus jaculus. Next base: position 5,548,557 of record NC_059123.1, read on the forward strand.
TTCTGACCGTGGATGTAATGCGATGAATTATCTCACACTTCTGCCATCATGCCATCCCACTATGATGGTCTGTACCCTCACTGTAAGCAGAAAAAGACCCTCCTTCCTTAAGAAGCTTCACCAGGTACTTTGTCACAGCAACAAGAAAGGAAACTACTACAGATCTCTTTGAGCATAGCATCCATACCATGACAGGCACTGTAGTAGGAATATTGTTCAGTACTCATGACTAAATTCTCCTATTCTAAACTAACTTGTCAGATAGCTCAATTCTTTGGGTGAAATGTGACCAATTGGCTCACCCTCCTGCCTTCATACCATCCCACAAAAAAAAAAAAAAAAAAATGATGGGATAGAATTTTCTTGTCAATGTTTGTGCTCTAGTCTTAGACTTTGTTCTTGGAAACTGGAGGTACCCTCACATTCAACATGCTGTGATTGATAAATTACATTCACATTATACATTTGTGATTTTATATGTTGAAGAGATCTCAAAGCTGGGTCAAGAGGCTACATCTATTCCAAGTATAATGCACATTTATAAAGCATAGAGCTTATTTCATTTGTTGAATAGGAAGTGATAGGAAACTTATAGACGTGGAGGAATTCCCACAAGACAGACTGCAGAGTGTTGACAATTTTCCATTTACCAAATAATACATGTGGTAAAACCGCACATGAAATTGGTAAAAAGCTCTTCGACATTCAGTTGAAATGTGTTTTTAACTATCTTGTTCCAGGAAGCTTAATTGTATAACTCTGAACACTTTCAGGAAGTGAGTGTGCCATGTGTTAACAGACCTTTAACTGGCAGAAAAAAGCACAGCCTGTCATTATTAAATTTTAGATGCTTACCTTGAAGAGGTATGCAATACTAAAAGCTGTCCATAGGTCTGGGTTTGCAGCCATTTCTTAGTGTTGGATGGCAATGGAATAGTAAGATATTAAAGAAAATTTGAGCATCCAGATTCCTTAATAACAGGATCACAGTAATGATGTACAAAGAATATTCTTCTAAACCAGCCACAGCCTGAATAATAACGGACTTCTCACCCTTCCTAAATGTCATTAGCAGGCATCACTGATGGATGGTGTCTATTATATGACACATGCAGGGCAAGAAGTACATTGTATTATTTAATTATTGTAATAGAACAACAAAGTGAATAAGGCAGATGAAATTCATAGATTAAGTAACTTTCCCAAATACAACACAATGCATATGATTATCTGACAGTATAGAAAGTTCTTTTATAGCTGCCATCACAATTTGTATGTGTTTTGTTGTATGTATGTGTTTTGGTTAATGGTTCTGTCTCCTGTTTGAGAACAAGGGCTATATTTGTTTTATTCTTGGAGTCTGGAAACAGTGCATAGATAAAATAGGCCCTTATCAGCTTTCTGTCCTTATCCTTTGCCTGATAGCTAATTCCAACCCAAGAGG